>NC_137206.1:16820891-16960891 GCF_960531495.2 Zeus faber | reverse complement strand
AACGTGGACAAATGTCTTTCTTTCTTTCTTTCTTTCTGCATAAAAGACTTGAATGACTTTACCTGAACTTCTGTACTTGACAGGCATAGCTCATTTTTACTTTCTCACTTGGTTTCTTTCTTTCTTTCTTTCTTTCTTTTTTTCTTTCAGCATAAAATACTTGAATGACTTTACTTGAACTCCTGTACTTGACAGTCATTTTTACTTTCTTTCATTCTTTCTTTCTTTCTTTCTTTCTTTCATTATTTCTTTATTTCTGCAAAAAGACTTGAATGACTTTGCTTGGACTTCTGTACTTGACAGGTAAAGGTAATTTTTACTTTCTGACTTGGTTTCTTTCTTTCTTTCTTTCTTTCTTTCTTTCATTATTTATTTCTTAATTTCTTTATTTATTTCTTAATTTCTGCATAAAAGACTTGAATGACTTTGCCTGAACCCGGTAATTTTTACTTTCTGACTTGGTTTCTTTCTTTCTTTCTTTCTTTCCGCGTAAAAGTCTTGAAAACGACTATTCAAAGTGCTTTACTTAACAAGTCTAGCTACTTTTCACTCCCTTTGTTTCATTCTTTCTTTCCTCCTTACTTTTTTCCTTCTTTCAGCATGTGAACGTCTTGAGAATGACTTGACTTTGACTCCTTTACTTTCCAGCTCCGGCTCTTCACCCGGCGCTCAAACCCAGATGTAGATCGCACCTCTCAGACGTCTTGTGCACCAACGGAAACCGTCCTCCGACGTCCCCGGCACAAATTACAGTCCAGCTTTCCCCCCTGACATGGAAGGTCTCCAACGTAAACAGCCTCTGACGGCGATGCTCAGACCGTCTTCTCCCCTCAGGCCTCACGGCTACTTGAAGGGGGATTTTGTGGGTTTCTTTTTTTTTTTTTTTCTGACATTCGGTGTGAGAGTTGAGAGCGCCGGCCGCTCCGCCGCTAATGCTAATGAGGGAGGACTGCTGGGATGTTTCCTGGGCTTCGCTCAGACAGACGCTGATGTCACCGTGGGCTTTATCTGGGTTTGAGATCTGAGAAAGGGGAGGGGGTGTGCGGTGGGAGGGCTGGTGATGGGGGTCGGGTGGGGGTGTTTTCCTCCACTCGGGAGGAAATGGCGGTGACTCGGAGGGGGGACTGAACCGAACCCCTGGGCTTCGGCGTGGAGTCTGGTGGAGGGGATTATTACTCAGTAACCACACCTTTGTTGCATTATGCGGCAGAGCGAGAGGCCGTGCCCCGCGGATGTCCCGGCGAGGCTTTGACACCCAACACACACACACACACACACACACACACACACACACACACAGGATGCTGCTTTTCTTAGCATGTTACGCTGTGTTTTTGTCCTCTCCGGCGGCAGGGAGGCTGTTCAGGTTCCCCTGACCAGCCCGTGTGCGTAAACAAAAACATGCACCGTGGAGGTGCACTGGACTGTGTAGAACTCATTTGGTGGCAGAATCTTTTTTACTTTACTTTTTTTCTTGGACGATCATACCATCAAACGTGGTAATATTTGATTTTTAAACTTTAACATCGCCTTCACATTCCGAAGATATTTCTGAGAGGCTCAGATAAGCTCCTCAAATTGACAAACTATCAGTGAAGTTGTCATAAATGTCAAGGTATCTTTTCTGTCAATTTAAAAGGTTGGGTAATAAAGTCCCTTCACATGCAAAATGATGCAACAAAGAAGGACAAGATTTAAGATACGAAAACGTAGACATTTTGCCGGGCTGCCTTCTCTGCGTTTTCATGAAAAAATATTCCGTCGAGATAAGAAAGGATAACAAGGATGACACTATTTTAATGGAGGTGTGACAGCCCGCAAAAAAAAGAGAGAGAAACGGACAAGAAATAAAATGGAAAATAAAATTAATATTCATTATGAATAATAATACTATCCAAGGCCCTCGAGTGATTGATTCATGGTTGGAAGTTGTGATTGAGTTTAACCTTTGAAGAGCGACCCCGGTTCCCAGCGCATGCCCTGCAAACATCCCGGGACATAAACACACCACGGGCTCAGATTAGACCCCTGTGGAAGAGCGCCATGTGCAAAAGCCGCGCTGCTGTTACCAGCGAGGGGGAGGAAGAGGGTGACAGGGGACTTGCAAAGTCCTGTGAGATGCTCGCGCTGATCCCTCCAGTTTTTTCGTGGAGATGAAAGTGTCCTTCGGGGGGGGGGTGGTGCTCGCGGTGGCCCGCCGCCCTGCACCGGCTCCAGAATCACACTTCCCACTTTTCATTTCTCACCCCGCCCTGTGCTGCCCGCTCCGGCCAAAAAGTCATTTTATGGACATTTCCACCCCCCCTCCACGTCCCCGTCCCCTCTCCCCCTCGGTCGGCTGCAGATGGGTTAAATGTTACATCAAAGGGTCTTTAATGTTTCACAGTGCCTCTCGGATTTCCCCCCCAGTATCGAGTTTAAACCTGGTGCAGACTGCATTTTTACAGTAGATTTAATGGATCAATGTCTATAATCACATTAGCACCGGCTTAACGTATAACAAATTTCACCGGAGCGGCATCAAAGGCCTGACCCCCTTGTTATAATCAGGCATAGCGTCTCGTTCTTTCGATTGGGAGATCTCGGGGCCTGGTGATACCGGGGGGTGACGGGGAGCGCTGGGGAACGGGTGTTAAGCTGCAGTGTTGTGAGAGAAAAAACATTAAGTCCCCCGTGGTCAAACTCTCACAGATGCTCCGTGGCTCCGGATGGTCGCCGCGAGGTCCGATCTCAAGTCTGCGTCCTGCGTTTCTCGCGTTTCTCCCGCGATTAAACCGTTTTTTTTTCTTTTTTTCTTCACACAATGCAATCACATGGTCGCAGGAAATTGTGAAATTGGGTCGCCGACTGGAATTGCAGGATTTATTTATTATTTTTTTTAGGCTAAGGCCGGATTCACAACGAATCTGCATACGCATCCGACATTCAGGTCCTCCCCCTAGTGGCCGTCACATGAACTGTGTCTGGGTTTCGCCTCACGAAATAGCGTATTTCAGGAAAAACTGGAGAGCTGTTTTTTTTCCAGGACAACAGAGAATAGTTTGACCCGCTGTACATCTACCATTTGCATTGACTGCGAGTCACTCCCTTTATGTGGTGTTTGTGACATAATTATTTTATATACGTGACTTATTTACTTCGTTTTAAGCCCGGTTCCGAAGAAAACCCAGACTGAAACTTTTTGCATGCGTTGGACATTTTCAACTCTTTAACTCTAAACGTCAGCTTTCCGCCTGTGGAATCCGACTCTCCATAGGAATGAATGGACTTCCGGTTTGATGTTGTAGTTTGTCGGATTCAGGCTGACAGTGAAGCAGGCTGGCTAATTTTTCTTCCTGCATTTCATGTCTTAGAAATGAGTGGTCTACCTCTTCAAGCTACAATATCAGTTTTTAATGCAGAACTGGCTGTAGAAAACAATGTTCCGAAATGTTAATTTTGCATAAATTTCTAACCTCTGCTCACGGTCGATAGGTTAGGGTCATTATCAGTTGTGTGGCGATGGTTTTTCTTCTTAAAAATGTGGGTCTCGGGAAGAAATACTGCATTAATTCACTATAACTGGTGTGCATTGTTGGTTAAAATACATAAAAAAGCATATGATTGAATGGGTCCCTGTACAAACATTACCTCGCTCCAGGGCAGTCACTCCATGGCAACTTCCTGAGGTAGAAGGCAACTGCACATCAGTGGAAAATACCAATTAGTAAAGAATTCTCAGAGACAAACTGCAGACAAACTGAAATTGATGGCTTCCAACGAAGGCACTCGGGGAGCGGGCAATGACGTAAAAGGAAAAACATGTCAAGGTTTTGGTTCCAGGTTAATCAAGGGAAGGTTTTTTCTCCTCTTATACACTCAGTGTATGTTTGTGCGGACGTGCACGTTCGTGTGTGTGTGTGTGTGTGTGTGTGTGTGCGCGCGCGCGTGCAAGCGCGTGTGTGTGTGTGTGTGTGTTTGACAGTGATTCGGAGAGAGAGAAATAAAGTGATATTCAGTGTGTGTATGTGTGTGTGTGTGTGCGTGCGTATGTGTGTGTAAGTGTGTGCCTGTGTTTTGACAGTGATTCAGAGAGATAGAGAAATAAAGAGTTGTATATTCAGTGTGTGTGTGTGTGTGTGTGTGTGTGTGTGTGTGTGTGTTTGAGAGAGAGAGAGAAAGGAAGGGTGAAATTCAGTGTGTGTGTGTGTGTGTGTGTGTGTGTTTGAGAGAGAGAGAGAAAGGAAGGGTGAAATTCAGTGTGTGTGTGTGTGTGTGTGTGCTTGAGAGAGAGAGAGAAAGGAAGAGTGATATTCAGTGTGTGTGTGTGTGTGTGTGTGTGTGTGTGTGTGTGTGTGTGCGCGCGCGTGCGCGTGTGTGTTGGTGTGTTCTCTCTCAGTCCTCAGCCATCGCAGCCTGCTGCGCTGTACGCATGCGCCTGTGTGTGAGCCCATCACTCATTCATAAATATGCAATCTGATTTCTCGGTTGATTGTATGGAGTATGCGTGCCGTATCCCCCTACCCGGCCCAGCATAAATAAACAGGCTCACTCCACAATCCATCATCCTGTGCACTGTGGAAGCATGCCCAACACAAACATGGCTTCTGTTTTCTATCTTTCTATATAGGCTATATTTATGTGTGCATGGGAGAGAGAGAGAGAGAGAGAGAGAGATTTTTAAAAACCTTTTATTTAACTCATGTGGTATTTACTGGGATTCCAATGGTACAAGCAAGAATAAAAACAAGGAGGGAAAAAAACAGGCCTGAGAGAGCATACGGAGCGGACACAGACACGGCGGGCGGACGTGCGTATGTCGTCTGAATTCATTACATAATAAATCAACCGGGTTAATAAGCGAAAGAAACAATAAACCTGTTGCGCGGTGCCACGGCCTCTTTTCAGACAATTGACAATAAGTCTAAATTCAAGACCAAAAGGATTTTCATCAGTGCCGTTGCTGTCACAGGTTCAAGTTCTGAGTTTTTCCATCCAAGTCCTGTTCCTTTAATCAAACGTTCGGAGGAGACAACCCGGCTCAGTGAGACTCAGTGGCTCAAAGAGCTAAGCCACCGTAGGAAGGACCAGGGGGGTTCAACGCCGAGTCAACTTTTGAAAGGCCGCACCCCGAGGGTTTAAAAAGCGCCGGAGAGACCGAGGCAGAGCGCGGAGGAGGCCCTGGCGGCATGACGCTTCTGCTTCAGTTCTGTTTCAAAGCTTCAGCCGCGCACGGCTTTCTCTCGGGGAAAACCCCCTGAATCGCTGTTCCCGGAGGATGGAGGCGGGTGCCCGAGTCAGCTTATCCCTTTGAGCCAATTTGTCTTTTGGAGCTTGGCCCATCTCCCCCACTGCTCCTGAAGAATCAAACCTTGGAAGGCTGGAAGGCGGCGTCCGAACGATCATGTCACCAGGCCTCCTTCACACTCTGCCCCGCTCTCCGCTCTCTTTTAAACACACCCTTGGGGCGCTGCCTTTCACCGCTCACTTGGCATCGAACCCTCCAATACCTCATCCAACCGACTTATCTCTTTGAGCCGCGGAGTCTTATCGAGTGATGTCGTCTCCTCCGCCCGTCTGATTTATGGAGCGATGGCGGTGACTTGGATGGGAAAAAAAACCTGGACTGGATCCTGTGACGACGGCACCGTCTGAACCTTCACTCCTTCGGAGGGAGTGAAGAGCGCTGGGATGGTTTCGGTAAGGATTCTCATTTAGCTTTGCTCGCTGAAAAGAGCTCCCTCTCATTAGTTTTTGTTTAGCCGCCATGCTCGCATCAAGCGAGGCGGAGAAGGGCCCGGTCCTGCCCCGGGGGGGGCGGGGGGCCTCCCAATCGAACTAACGCTCACTAGAACCGCCCCTGCTCGTACCTCAGAAAGCCTTTCCCGGCCAAATGTCAAGACACGAAGGAATTTGTTTACATGTAAAATGAGTTTACAGACGAGGAACAATGTGCAAACAGTGAACAACAACGGTGCAAGACAATATCTGCAAAAAAGGAGAACAACAATTACAGTTGTAGTGCATCGCTAATGAGCTTTGCCAGCACTGTACAGGACGCTGTCAGTCTTTAAATACCGCAATGTCTATTGAGTTTCCGATGACAAATGATTATTTGATACGCTATTGATTTATTTCCCCTCACTCGTCCACTCACACTGCAGGGGCTTTAACGGACCAGGTTCTATTCAAGGGCAATCGGCCAGACACGGGGCTTGCTTCCTTGGTTCCTGCTTTCCGACAAAATAATAAAAAACGTTTGGTGCATCACTCTACTACTGTGGATTATTCGGTGTCTACTGTGCATTGTCTTCTCCGCTGCTGCCTTCAAGGTTTTTTCGCGGTAGAAATCCAAACGGCAACAACTGTCGGGCTACCGTTGCCCTTCTTAGAGCTCATGTTTTGT
The DNA here is from genome assembly GCF_960531495.2 of Zeus faber. Taxonomy (NCBI): domain Eukaryota; kingdom Metazoa; phylum Chordata; class Actinopteri; order Zeiformes; family Zeidae; genus Zeus; species Zeus faber. The sequence goes on along the minus strand of NC_137206.1, from coordinate 16,954,506 downwards.
CGTACGTGATTTTGGTACAGTCGAGACCAATTGTCGCATTTCCATCGACATTTTAAAAACGAGGAACGGTTTATTTTGTTTTGGTTTTTGTCTTTCGATTATTGTTTATTCCTTATCCTGTGGTCATTCCTCATTTCCACATGTTGCTCTTTTTTCCTATTCCTTTTTCCCTTATTTAGCTTATTTTCCACAATTTCCCTCTCGGGGTGAATGACGTATCAATCTATCAATGCAGCGATTGTTTAAACTCCTTTTTACACAAGTATCCCCCCCTTCCAAATTTTTTTTACAAAAATGAAAACAGTAACATTACCTTTAAAATTCGATATTTAGTATTCTTATGCTTGCTAATACATATATCAACCACTAGATGTCAATGCTGCTGTAGAAACAGCAGAAGTTCATGGATGTAAAGCAGTGTGAGTTGCAAGGCTTTTATCTCAGCAGTTGCCTATGAGTGAATATTAATGAATTCTATGAATACACAATATATAAATAAAATAAAAAAAACTCTGAGACCGGCTCAGTAGGCTTGTACTGATAGAGCTTTGTGATTTAAAATAAACCCTCTAATATTTATGTGAATCCCCGATGTCTCACTTATTTTTGTTGACTTTGATGTGGAATAGTGTGATTGAACCAGAGCAGTGTGGTGGGAAGAAGCCTCAGCTCATTATCTGGCAGGGCCCGACACGGTGGCTGGTTCCTCCCCGGAGACCAGTTCAGACCAGTGGGAAAGTGGACAAAAAAAAAAAAAAAAAAAAAGCCAACAAAGCCAACAGCTGCAGCTCCAGCAACCTCCTGATGAAAGACCCGTTCCCTCGTTTTCCTCCTTCATCTCTTCATCTGCAGCACTCTGTGCAGGCCCGTGGACACAGGGCTCCACAGTAGATCCGTGCTCACATTATTTTAAAGAGCGTTTCAACTCACATGTGAAATGGAAGAGACGGAGGGATTTTCCTTCTTTTTGTCCTTTTTCCTCATTTTATTTTAGGCTATCTTCACATGCATCTGTGTGCATATATTTAACTGAAAATGTAAAGGTGATCTTCACGTATCTGTATATATGTTTTTAACAGGAATGTTTAAAAATATGTATTGTTGTATTTTATCTTCACTCATTTATGCATATTTTCTCTGCAGCGTTTGTTTTTCTGTTTTATTTTTTTACATTCTATTTCTTCTTTTTTTTCCCGTTTACTTTGGCAAGGGGCGATACATGTTTCCCATGCCAATGAAACATTTTGAATTGAATTGAGAGAGAGAGAGAGACCAGAAACCAGAGACCAGAGACCCAATAATAATACATATATTGAGCCTTTGGTCAATAAACATTAATATCAACAATATAAATTCATACTTACACAAATTTATAGTTTTATCTGCTGCATTGAAATGTACAGGCAAATGCTTGAAAAAAACAACATGTGCATGAGTTTTCAAGGTTAAATAAACGAGTGACTTTTTTTTTGCCTTCTTTTGAGATGAAAGTGAATTGTGAGGAAACAGTGAATACAGGCGTTACCGGAACTTAAAAGCTTGCAATAGGCTCCAAAAACCCATTTATTTTACACAGACAATAAATATATAAACAATCCAGTCGCATGCTCATAGGCATAGCCGTCCTTTAAACAACCATAATTCATTGTTAATAATTGTTATTTCATGTCGAAGACTACATAGTAATAACGAAAAAGCTCCCGATTTCTCACCAACTCTATAAAACATACAGATTTACTCTTTAACAATAAAGAAATTGCCAAAAATAAGCTCTTTTGCGCACAATATATTCATCTGCATTGTTTAGATAACAAGATAAAAATCCATTTTCAGCGTTTGGCAAAAACAAACACTGACAGTTTACAATGCCCAAGGGGAAAATAATATTCTGTATGCAACACAGACTATTCTATCTTACAGTGTTTTATCTTGCACTACCTTACAGAGAAATTTTGGGAAACTCAACAACATGTTAGATCCAGTGTAAACACTCACACAAAGTAATAAAAGTAATAAAAGTAATAGGGCTGTGTCTTATTAGTGTTGCTTTGGTTTTTAAAAGAACGCTTCCATTTATGTTCAATCAATTGTCTGGTCCTTTGAACGGGATAGCTCCAGATGCATATTATTATTATTTATTCATTATAAAATAACATACACACACACACAAACAAAACAAAAAAAACAAAACATTCCAGGGCTCATTAAATGCCCCGTGCCTGGAATAGAGTTCAAAGTTATGTTAATGTTGTGGAAATAAAAGGGATTCAGACTGGGTCAGACAAACTGGGAAGGTCAGGAGTGAGAACATGGAGTAGGTTAAAACTCGTGATGGAGAAAGCAAACGTTAAAAAATGCAACAAATTCAAGTGAAGGGTCTGATTTTATGCCGTAGCCCCACAGAGTCTGCCGGGTGTAGAGATGTCCTCATGGTCCTCAGGGCGTCCGGACATCATGAAGGGCCAGGTCTGCAAGAGGGAAATACGTCAATCTATGCACTTTATATATATATGCTTATCTCTCACTCCATCGTAACAGAGTATAATCATTATGAATGAACATGCACCTAATTAACATACAAGCATTGCATATGCATTGATTTCTACTATGTCTTTTGAAGTCCAGCGGCGGGGAAAGTAACTCAGTACAAGTACTCATTTACTGTACTTAAGTACCTTTTTTCCAAGTACATGTATCTGTACTTACACAACATTCAGTTCCGGAGACTTTTGACTTTTACTCCCCTACATTTCAAAGCAAATCACATGACTTTAGTTTTTAAATGTATGTTTCCTTAGCTGCATATCCTTATAGATTATAGATTAGGGTTAGATTAGTCAGAATTTGAATAATGAGATAAGATAAGATAAGATAAGATAAGATAAGATAAGAGAGGATAAGAGAGGATAAGATAAGATTAGATAAGATAAGATAAGATAAGATAAGATAAGATGAGATGAGATGAGATAAGATAAGATAAGATAAGATAAGATAAGATAAGATAAGATAAGATAGCAACAACTAACAACTAATGAATTAATGGCTCTGCTAGATCAGGGCACTGGATATGAAAAGTACTTTTACTTGTAATTCCTTAATTACATTTAAGAGCAAGCACTTTTACATAAGTGGAAATACCAACGTGTCACTTTTACTGGAGTAAGGGTCAGGGTATTTGTTGGAGTAAAAGTAATCAAAGAGTAGTAAAGCAGTGATGACGTCGCTGCCACCTTTTCTCTCACTTTGCGCCCCTTTGACGCAGGCGGCTTGTCCTTTCACGCACGTCAACTTTGGAGCGCAGTTTCCTTGCTTACTCTTTAACTCTTTAAAACTAAAAAAAAACTAAAACTTCTCTGAGTCCATACCAGGTTGACGGGGTGGACGAAGCCGCCGTCCTGCAGCCGGTCCCCCTGCAGCAGCTGCCGGAGGTGGGAGATGTAGCTGGAGGCCAGGCGCAGCGTGTCCAGCTTGGACAGCTTGGTGTCCCGCGGCACCCACGGCAGGCTGCTCTTCAGCCGGCAGAACGCGCTGCTCAGCACGCGCATCCGCGCACGCTCCCGCGCGTTGGCCGCGCTCCTCTGCACGTGCCGCGCGTCCCTCTGGTGGGGGTGGGGGTGGGCGTGGGGTTGGGGGTGGTGGTGCGCCCTGGAGACCCCCGGCTTGGTCGCTTTCCTCCCTCTGGGGAAAGGGCCGCCAGCGCTGTCCTCCTCCAGGTGCTGGTCGGAAAAGTCCGTGTGGCGGTGTTTGGTGATGGGGAGCGCGCCGCTCCTTCTCCTGGTTGCACATGAGGTCTCTAGGTCCTCGGCATCACTTGCTGCCGAGCCGGTGGACATGGCCGATCCCCCCCAAAAGATCGAGGTGTCTTTCCGCAAAATAAAATTCCCTTTTGCCCCCCGGAAAATGCAGGGAAGCGCCTTTAAATCGGCTCCCGGGCCCTATTCTAGTCTCAAAACCATTATATGCAAATCAAATTATTGCTAATTCATGGGAGAATGTTTGAGCACTAAGCCCCAAATCTGAAAATCTGCCCTGTTGCTTATCTGCCAAATTTATGTGTCTTGGGCTTGGCATGATTACAGCGTTTCCCCACCCACTTTATCCCCCTTTCCCCCCCTGAAGACCACCGTGACCCCCACAGCTCTGCCCGCATGTGTTCAGAGTTAATGACCGTGACTTGTTGGTTGATTAGAACTAGGTTCAGAAGGATAATGGGAAGTTTGAAGGGAAAATATTAGATTGGAATCATTGAATCAACCTGTCAAATGTATCATTTTGCCAAACCTATGTATTTGGGGGTGGTTTCTAAACTAGTAAGGTATGGCTCAATTTGACAATTTCACGTTGACGCTCAAACCGTAAAAATATAAATGTTTTTAGTCGATCCAATTACCCTCACCTAATGAACCCTACCCTCATTCTCCCAAGTTTTCCGCTATCATTTTGAATTCACAGAAACAATGGGTTGGGAGCTCCAAATTCACCAAATCTAAGCCCAGCAACACTCCCACTCGCATTAAATTCCATTGTAAGGAGAATCCTATTCCATGTAATTCTCAGAGTGTATATTTTAGAATACAAACACTCGGCTTTTTGGCCAACAATGTACACAGCGTCGTCTCTCCCACAGATGTGTTTTGGTAATAGAAATGTCTCAAGGACCTTATCAAAAGTGCCTAATCCATTGCAAGGTTCACAGAGGGATTGGGTTTCCACAGATGCAGCGGCCGTTCACACGCGGCCTCCCCACAGCTGTTATCGGTTCCCATGACATCTGGAGCGTTGGCATGAAAAAGGGCGTGGCCGAGGGGGTTTCGGGGGAGGGGTGGTGGTGGTGGTGGTGGGGCCAGCCATCTTTATTCCCAGAGTGCCAGAACAACCCTCTCCTCTCGTCGTCGTTTAGATTCCGCCTCACTGATCTCACGGGACTCAAAGGAGGGAAGGCGTCAGGGGGAGCTAACCGCTCTGGGGTTCCTCAGAGCTCCTTTGTAGTTCCTCGCAAGTTCTGCCACCGGAGCTCAACGTGTTGCCTCCTGGCAACTTTTGTAGGTTTTAACGAGAGATGTTGTTTTTTGTTTTTTTTGTGTGTGTGTTTCAAATCCTGCCTCTAGACACTACAGGCAAGGAGGAAAACTGTAGAAAGTGTAGAAAGTACAGAACAAAAGATTGAAAATGCAAATTGAAAATCGCTTGGGGGTATGGTTGATTTGAACTATTCTGCTGTGAATAAATGTGACCGTTCTGTAGTCCGCCTTTCAAGAAGAATATGAGTAGTTGAACCCCATAATGTTCACAGCCAGTGCATCGCATAATAGCTGTGAAATTCATATTTCTTTATTACACCAGAAGGACTCAGCCGAGGCTTATCCGACTGCACAGCAGCTAAACTTCACAGTTGGTTTCGGTAGCAGGCCCATATACCAGTTGCACCCGGGAAGAACACCTGCAACGAACGACATTTGACCACCAAATTTTAATAGTGTGCTCGTCCGGTTAACACCGGCTATGGATCCAATAGATTCCTTAAACGAGAAATTGAACATCAGAATGAGTACAGCGACAACGACAGCGCCCTTTAGATGGTTTTCCCCTCGCCCCAGTCCAGCTACGCTTCCTGATCTACGGACACATTCCCGTCCGTCCAGAAATCCCTTAAATCCCGGCCTTCGACTGGAATGGGGGGACCTCGGAGGAGCCGCGTCTGCTTCGTCCTCGCAGGTGTCACCGGGGGTTTGGGGGTATCGATTTCTTCTTCCTCCTTCTTGATCTGAGTCGAGGCCGTCAGACCTTTCTTTCGGCGGTCGACCGCCGCCTCTCATCCCCCCGTGTCACCGCGTCCTGTGAGCTCCGTAAGCAGATGACTGATGACCGGTCCGAGCTGGAAACGACGGAATTGTCCGGTTGGATTTATATCCTGTTTGATGAATTACCACACTTTTTCAAAAAACCTTAACACGTGCGTTGCGTGCAAAGAGTCATTCGGTGGACTTGGCCGAGACGACGGGGGAGATATTTAGCGCTCGTAGACTAATTGTATCGGCTTGTAGGAGTGATTAAATTCAGCGCTGATGCTCGAAAAAATCATCGGAATCAGAGGAATCCGGACCTGAGGGCAGAGCTTGCATTCGTCTCTCAGCGTGGACTTTCGGGGGGTCGCGACCCCTATCAGAGCCCCCCGCCCTCCCCCTTCTTCACCAGAATGCAAAAGGGGGAAGGGTAGGGACAGGTGCAAGCCCATGATGTCAGGGGGGGGGGGGGCTTCTCCCTTACTGTTTTCCTCCAGAAACCTCCGCGGTTCCCATGGTCACCGTTGGCCCAGCTGCAGCACGAAAAAGCCAGGGTGTGTGACGGCGAACCCGGGATTCAAAAAAAAAAAAATCGATCACAGTCGTCCATATCTGAGTTTAGATTATAGTGGTGTTCAGGTTGCTGAATTTACAAAAACAGCAATATCACCTCAATTCTAAGACTAAGAGTCAACACTCAAATGCCCTATCAAGTTCCAATTATGGTACAAAATTATCTTGTGACTCTTACTGCTCAGTGTATCAATGTATCTATATATCTATGTATTACTATATCTATCTATGTATCTATCTTTGTATTTATCTATGTAGGGATGTGTGCATGTATCTATCCACTTTTGATATCTATGTTTATCTATCTATCTATCTATCTATCTATCTATCTATCTATCTGTCTATGTATCTATCTATCTGTCTGTCTGTCTGTCTAACTATCTATGTATCTATCTATCTATCTGTCTGTCTGTCTGTCTGTCTATCTTTCTGTCTGTCTGTCTGTTGTCTGTCTGTCGTCTGTCTATCTATCTACATATCTATCTACATATCTATCTATCTGTCTGTCTGTCTGTCTTTCTATCTACATATCTATCTACATATCTGTCTGTCTGTCTATCTATCTATCTATCTATCTTTCTATCTATCTATCTATCTGTCTGTCTGTCTGTCTGTCTGTCTGTCTGTCTGTCTCTTTGTGCATCTACCGTAACAGATCTCCAAGTTATAAAGGACAACGGTGGTTTTTGTTGCCAATGAAGGAAGCGGTCGTGGGCGATCACAGCAGAGCCCGAGCGGCTCATTGCGATGGAGCCGTGGAGTTGGATGGAAGTCACATCCTGATTCCTCCACCCAGGAGATCGCTCCCTCTGAGCTCCGACTGGAGGCGGTGCGGAGAACTCACGTTCCAATATATGCGCTGAATATCTGCGGTAGTTTCATATCGATATCGTATCACCTTATGACACGGCTCAGCGGAATACTCCATTCCGATTGGTCAATAGCAGCCGCGGGCCACCGGTTATTTCTGAATGATGACCTGTCAGTAATGTTGTCATTGTCCATTCACCATTGTGACCACTTCTCCGTCTGGTTTCCCATCCTTCTTCACCGCATGTACATGTATGTTACAAATAATCACTTGAACTTGAACTTGAACTTGTCTCGCTTGCCTACATGCTAATGCTAACACTAGCTAGCGCTACATAGACTCAGTAAATAGGCTTGTCATGTGTGGTGCCAAGTTTTTTTGCAGAGAGAATAGTTAACTACGTGATTGCAGTGTTAGCCGAGTTGCAAATCAACATTCCGTCTGAATGTATGCTTTTATTTTTAAATGAAAAAGCCGTGTAATAAACAGAAATATTGCAAAAGCAGCCCCTTCAGAGGGATTCAACAACCTGTCCGGGGTTTATTTTGCGATAACGACCGTCCGGCTGCACATCATGCTCCTTTACATATCACACAGCTCCTACCCAAGCAATCACACATGTGCACGTACACATAAACACACATACATAAAAGGTCCGATGATTAGTTATAATTTGATATTTAACCGTTTCACATTTTCTACTTCTACACAATGTAATGAAACGCATTATTGAAGCTGCTCCCAATATACACCCAAATTACAATGGCGACACAAAATCATGCGCGTGACAGCAGCCAAGAAATAGGTAATAGGTAAGTAAAGGTACAATATGTCATTTCTCCCAGTCAAAACAACAACAAAAGACGTGGGTTTTGATGACGTTGGTGGAGCGGCGTGGGATCACCGAGAGTCGTCTTGACCCGCGCGCTTGCGCTTTACTGGGGACAGAACGCGCCGCAAACGACAGTGGATAACTGTTTGCTCCGTCAAACAGTAGTGAGTAGAGCTCGCGTTGGCTACTCGCTCGAGTCCCCTCCTCGCTCTCCCACGTACCATCCCGTGCTCCTCGCATTGACCCCGGACCATTTGGGATAATGTAAGTAACAACTCAACAACATATATAACATAGGTCTAGTCGTTTTGGGACATTTTAATGCGGAAAAGTTACATATTGTACGTGTAAGCAATGAAGTATCAATGGGTCGCTAGTTAAATCAAGCAGCACTACAGTATTTTGTACTGTATGAATGAGTTATACATACATACATACATACATGTGTCATACATCTAAAGTAAATAGATACATATGCTTAGCGTTAGCATGCTCACTTTCAGTTACTGCTCGTAAAGCTACCGATGCGCAACCACTCGGCGCTCACAGATCCGTTAATCACCCGATCGAGCGTTCGATCACTACCTCCGCGTGACCACGTTTACTTCGATGGCTTTTTGGTTTCGTCCTCGAGGGCCTTCATCAGCGGCAGCCACCGGGATGGGGTCTGGCTCCTGGGTTTGCTCTGGCTCAGCCTCGGCCACATGTGGCCCTTGATGTGCGGGGGCCCGTCGGACTCGTCGGCCTCCGAGGTGATCTCCATCTTCTGGATGATGAGCTTCAGGAGGCTGTGCTGCTTCTCCAGGGTGCTGGACATCTCCTTCAGCCTGGAGAGGAAGACATGGGCTTGAATACTCTTCATTCATATTCATATTCATATTCATAACAGATTCATATTCAGAGTTTTGGACCTGACTCCGTGTGGGATTCCACAGAAAACCAACTAGTGGAATAGATGTGGTGGAAATGGAGGCAGGACTTGGTGTTTCAAGCCCACTAGAGGATGCTCATGCATCAGAATACAAAGCAAATAGTATCAGAATCACAGTCACAATCAGTTTATTGGGCCAAGTACAATTTTCATATACAAGGACAAATCATGATAAAGAATAAAGAAAAAAAACCCACAAAATTCTATAACAGGAGCTAAGTGGTAGTAAGGATGCAAGTATTGACTGTATAAATGTAAATCTAAACACCAATATGGTTGGATATTTCTGTACACGATAGATGGTCTGAGTATTTCAGAAACTGCTGACCTACTGGGATTTTTACGCACAACCATCTCTAGGGTTTATAGAGAATGGTCCGAAAAATAGAAAATATTTAGTGAGCGGCAGTTGTATGGACGAAAATGCCTTGTTGATGTCAGAGGTCAGAGGAGAATGGGCAGACTGGTTTGAGACGATAGAAAGGCACCAGTAACTCAAATAACCACTCGTCACAACCAAGGTATATGCAGAATACCATCTCTGAACGCACAACATGTCAAACCTTGAAGCAGATGCGCTACAGCAGCAGACCACACCGGATGCCACTCCTGTCAGCTCAGAACAGGAAAATGAGGCTACAATTCGCACAGGATCACCAGAAATAGGCAATAGAAGATTGGAAAAACGTTGTCTGGTCTGATGAGTCTCAATATTTGCTGCGACATTCAGATGGCAGGGTCAGAATTTGCCGTAAACAATATGAAAGCATGGATCCATCCTGCCTTGTATAAAGGGTTCAGGCTGGTGCTGGTGGTGGTGTAATGGGGTGGGGGATATTTTCTTGGCACACTTTGGGGCCCTAAGTACCAATTGAGCATGGTTTAAATGCCACAGCATAGCTGAGTATTGTTGCTGACCATGTCCATCCCTTTATGACCACAGTGTACCTATCTTCTGATGGCTACTTCCAGCAGGATAATGCACCATGTCACAAAGCTCAAATAATCTCAATCTCAATCCAATAGAGCACCTTTGGGATGTGGTGGAACGGCAGGGTGTGCAGTCGACAAATCTGCAGCAACTGCGTGATGCTATCATGTCAATATGGACCAACATCTCTGAGGAAGGTTTCCAACACCTTGTTGAATCTATGCCACCAAGAATTAAGGCAGTTCTGAAGTGGCCGGTGAGTGTATATACGTGGTCAAATGATTAAAATAATTAATCGCGATTAATTGCAGAATATTTGTGATTAATCATGATATATCACATATACATGATAATCACAATATCAAGAATTCAAAACACTGAGATAATTATTTCCCATTTTGGCTTCCTGCACTACAAAGTGTCCCCATTCTATCAGTAGATGAGCCAACATTAACATGACATTATAATATAACAGCGGTCTGCATTTACCGTGAGACCCCCGTCACCCCGTCACATGTACTGTACTATTTCTCTCACTCTACCTGTGTTTCTGCCTCTGTAGCTCGTTCTCCACCGGGGTGACGGGGCGGGAGATGGTCTGCAGCCGGGCCCTCAGCCCCGCATCCATCGCCTCGTCATCACCCCGGAACGTCAACAGCCCCAGATAGGCCTGTTTTAAACGTGTCACATTTTTCACAATATGAGGTTGGTGGGTAAGTGGGAATCGAATAGAACTTGTAAATAGAATCACAGAAACTTGAGATCACTGCTTCACTAAATACTTCAGTGAATACTTGTACAGGCATATTTTGTTTTTTTTTGCCTTTTTTATTAATTTGCATTGAGCTATTCCATTGTATTAAAAAGGTGTTAAATACCTTGGAGCACTTGCGGTTGGGGTACATGACGACAAAGGGCTTGTCCACTCGTTTCATGAACCAATAAGGCAGCTTGTCCTCCAGAGCGGTGTGGAGGTCAATCTTCGGGTCAGATATTAAACAGGTTTATTCCAACATTGCAAAAAAAAACAAAAAAAACCCCCCATAAACATTATATTATATATAATATTATATTATTGATATTATATATAAACATTTTGAATAAACTAATGGAAAAGTAAATGGAAAAAATAAAAATAAAAATACATTTAGAATTTTGTCTGATTATACATGGTGAAATGTTTGACTGTTTTTTTTGTTTGTTTGTGTCACAATAATTATTTAACCAAATGTGTAATGGTGATATTCATTCATAAACTTTCTTTAAATGCTGAGAACATAAATTGAGATGAAGTCGAATTTACGGTGGTGGAACAAAACCAGGAAGAAACAATGCAAAAAAATAGGAGAAACCAAAAGCAGTTGAACCAGGATTCACTTTTAATTGACCTTAATTTACAATCCCATTTTCATGACATCATCAAAGATTTTCGACTGACCTGCATGGCAATTCTCTTCAGGGCAGCATTCCTCTGGACCTCAGCGATGTCTCCGACCGCCAAACCAATCTACAGCAGAGTCACCATGAAGTCAATCATAAATCTCCCCTTTTCATTTATGTTTCATAAGATTATATACAGTAAGATACATTGAAATGCTTACCATCAGGTTGACCAGCAGTATTGGCATGAGCAGGGTGAAGATGATGAAGATAAAGAAGGTGACGTAGGTGAAGGGCAGCTTGTTGTTGAGGTAGGCCTGCAGGAAGTTGCTCTCATAGTTCAGCTCGCCCACCATCATCACAAAGGTCTGGATCACCGACAGCGGCACGCTCTGGAACTCAGGCTGCAAGGGAAAATGAATGCAGTACCACAAATAATATTATATTGAAATTACTTGCAAATTATCTCAATACGTAAAAATCCCTCTTTAGTGTATTATGTTCTTTTAATATAAGGACATAATCCAGTTCAGAAGGATTTTATTATGTGAAATCAGTGATAGATCCAATTATTTTTGTGTGATGGTTGTCATAGCTATGGTTATGATATTGTTATGGTTTTAACTTTTTTATTTCCTAATCTATCAATCCATCAATCCATCTATCTATCCATCTATCCATCTATCCATCTATCTATCCATCCATCCATCTATCTATCTATCTATCTATCTATCTATCTATCTATCTATTTCTGAAAAACACATTGACACTGATTGATAAGTGTAAAATGACCTGTACAAACACAGACCAGGTCATTTTAATGTCAGTGAAATAACAATTTACAACACTGGAATATTGAGACTTCAGGGGACCCGGTATCGTACCCGGTTGAGCATCAGAGCGTAGAACGCCAAGCCGAACGCCAACATCAGGAACAGGAACAGGATCACGATGCGGACCAGGGTCTTCATGATCTCCCCGAACATCACCACGTAGATCCCAAAATGCTCAAACCTGGAGACGATTCAAGGGGCAAATTCAAATTGAGAGCGGATCAGTCAGCGTCATTCAGGCCGCCGTGTGCTTTTTGAAATGGAAGAGTACCTTTGGAGGTAGAGAAGGAAGCCGACCCAGGATTGGAACACGGCCAGCGCCCCGGCCTGCCAATGCAGGGAACCCTCCATGTTGAGGGCCAGTGGGATGACAAACAGCAGGGAGAAGATGGCTGCCGCCCAATCACACTGGTTGGAGACATCCTTGAAGTAATTCCAGCGCTTTCGAGTGACAAAGAAAAAAGCAATTCGATGGAGGATTATTTTTCTTAGCGAAAGCTCTTAGGCATACTATATACTATACTATATACAGTACATACTAGGCATACTAGCTATAAAATCATTTCAAATCAATATTTTGTCTGCACTGTAGGGCAATCGGTATGAAGTCCACCGGGACCTCACATGGGTAAAGAATCGACTAATCGGGCGTTTGGTGCTGCGGAGAAAAACATCCAATCCATTATATTTTGTTTTTTTGGTTAGCCGCATGGTTCGGCAGGGGAAAGGCCAGCCCACCTTAGAGGTTACGTTCAATGTTAAATCAAGATTAATTTGACTCTGAGGTTACTGACTGCTAATCCATCAAACCCGAAGGCCGACCCCCCCCCCAAACACCCAAGGCCGGGCGCAGATTTATGGGTCCAAGGTCCCTCTGTTGAAATTACATGACGACTCTTACGTAACAGCAGCAATACCTGCTGGGTTATCTGCACCACCTCCTTCCCGATGGCATAGATGTTCATGACCACCACCATCACCATGCAGGTGGACAGGAACAGGCTTTGCTGTGGAGTACAAGACCACTTCAATCTATAGGAATTGGGGCTGCGACATTCAGGTTTTTCCAAAGTGAAATGTTGTAGAACTGAAGGCCTTCCTTTTGAGAGTTTTGTTTTTTATTGTTTTTAATTCAATAATTAATGTAGATGTAGGTATCACAAGTTTGGCCTTTTTCAACAGAAAGAGAAGTAATTTATATTTATGAAGCCACTGAACATGACCGTAATTTGAACATTTTTAGGTTAAGAGACCAGTGAGCCAGTTTGTAAAAATAAATTCTAATTACACAAGGACCAGCCTGTTGCCTGGCAAACGCAAGCTCGTCATTAACAGCAATATAACACGCACGGTGTTATCAAAAGCAAACACTTCTGGCAAGCAAGGTCGCATAAATATCAGCCTTCCTCCAACTCATAGATACAACGAGCGAGAGGGATGTTTGCCTATGGCTGTTTCATAAAAATCGTTGTCAAAGATCCGTTAAACTCCCAGAAGAGCAAATTTGAGAATGGACAGAATGAACCATTTACTCATTCAGATCTTTAACTTTATCTCCGTTCAACAGGAGAGGTGTTACAATTACGATTATTACATGATCGCCTTTTTGCATTATCAGAAGATTCCATAATAATATATATATATATATATATATACACCGATCAGCCACAACATTAATACCACCACTAATAACCACTCATATTGTGTAACTCCCTCTCTTGCCGCAAAAACAGCTCTGACCCATGGAGGCATGCACTCCAAAAGACCTCTGAAGGTGTCCTGCGGTATCTGGCACCAAGACGTTAGCGGCAGATCCTTTAAGACCTGTAAGTTGTGAGGTGGGGCCCACATGGATCGGGCTTGTTGTTCCAGCACATCCCACAGATGCTTGATTGGATTGGGGTATGTGGAATTTGGAGGCCAAGTCAACACCTTGAACTCTTTGTCATGTTCCTCAAACTATTCCTGAACAATTTCTGCAGTGTGGCAGGGCGCATTATCCTGCTGAAAGAGGCCACTGCCATCAGAAAATACCATTGTAAAGTAACATCCGCATGAATGCCAGGACCCAAGGTTTCCCAGCAGAACATTGCCGAGAGCATCACACTGCCTCCACTGGCTTGCCTTCTTCCCATAGTGCATCCTGGTGCCATCCCTTTCCCAGGTAAACAATGCACACGCACATGGTCCACTTCTGATGCTCACACTCATTGTAGGCGTTTTTCGGCGGTGGACAGGGGTCGGCATGGGCACTGACCGGTCTGCAGCTACGCGGCCTCATACATATCAAGCTGTGGTGCACTGTGTGTTCTGACACCTTTCTATCATAGCAGCATCAACTTTTTCAGCAATTTGTGCTACAGTCGCTCTTCTTGCCCCTTTCACAGGTTTTGGTTCCTTGGACCACTTTTGGTGGGTACTAACCACTGCATACCAGGAACACCCCACAAGAGCTGCTGTGGCAGTTTCGCCTACCACACGCCAGCCAAGGGGCGTTTTCAGGGCCTTCCGGCACAGAGGACCACCAGTTGTAAACACCACTTAATTGTAGCGAGTGGGCTAGCTGGAATTAGCCCAGGAGCAGATAGAACATGTCATGACACGGGCTCCTATCCTGAGTGTATGTGGGGATGGGGGTTTTAACCTGTTGCTCGTTCGACCAACCAGCGAGCAACAGGTATGCAGCCACTCTGACCCAATCACCTCGATCCAGGTCAGGTGTGGCTGCTCAAACCACACCTGCGATTTCGGAGATGCTCTGACCCAGTTGTCTAGCCATCACAATTTGGCTAGTCACTCAGATCCTTACGCTTGCCCATTTTTCCTGCTTCCAACACTTCAGCTTCAAGAACTGACTGTTCCCTTGCTGCCTAATATATCCCACCCCTTGACAGATGCCATTGGAATGAGATGAGCAATGTTATTCACTTCACCTGCCAGTGTAATGTTGTGGCTGATTGATCAATATGTGTACATACATATATATATTGGATCTTGTCTATACAGTATATACTGTATATATACATTTGGGGGAATTTCCAATGTTCAAAATGTCCGAATTAAAAAATTAAAATAAAATCAAAGGATTTTCATCAGTTGGGTTGAGGCAACTTTATGTTCAAATATTGATGGCTTATTTTTCCGAAGGTGGATTTGTATTATTATAACACTATGAGAGTGGCATGAATTGAACATAGAAGACAATGAAATGATTTCCGTGCCCCGCCCACCTTGATGAAGGACACGGGCACCATGGTGATGTGGTGGTGTCCGGGGATGGTAGTGTTCAGGGTGGGTCTCAGGGTGACGATGAGGTGGGTGAGGGGGAGGAGCCCCAGCAGATACACACACATATTGAGCACGTGGGCCATGCTCCCATACGCCAACCTGGCAACCCAAAAACCAAACCGTGTGGCGTAGTGAAAGAAAGAAAAATGAAAGACCTGTTGCACTTTAATGCATGGACGTGGAATGGTTTCAAGTTCAAGAGATTATTAGTTTTAGTACATTGGTGATATAGCGCAGTGTTTTTGACTGCATTTTCACTTACAACACATAAATTCAGGAGACTAGCTCTTGTGTTGCAAGATCTAAATTGCTAAACTGCACGGCTGCAGTAAGTCATCAGTTCCAGCAGAATAGCAGCTCTATGTTCATTAGAAAAAGCTAGATTTTAATACTGAGATTGAGAACTGTTAGTGGTGATGGAAGGCGAACACTCTTTCCTGAGATTCGGTGTTGTGGGCGAGTCACTCAGTAAAAAGAGTCGTTCAATTTTCCGACTCTTGGTTGGTTTGGTTCAGTCTGTGTAACGCGCGGGGGAGGACTTTCTGAACAGTGAACAAGAGTCAGAAGAGTCGGTTCGGCTCTGATCCGTGAGTGGAATTCTAACAAGAATCATTTAATCCTTTGCAAGGGATTTGTTTCGGAATGCAAAGTGTAGAATCACGTCACGTGCCATATGAATTGTGCCAAATGCCTGGACCAACTTTTTGGCTCAGTCTTGCAGTCGTCATTGGCCTACTAATTTAACTTTTTTTATGGTCTACTAACCTTTAGTAGGCCATAATGATAAGCACAGTTCTCTGTGTTTTGGACGTTTTCGCTGGTGAACAGGATAGTGGTGTGTGATTATTCCACTGTTGTCGACACTGGTGTAATGCAGTCGATAGAATTAGAAACATCACATGCTGTTTTTAATAACAAACCATTTCATCTCCAGGTATCTCTGGCAGACCGGGTGGCTCAGCAGCTCGATGCGGTTGTATTTCACCATGGCCTGCGGAGAAAGAAGAAAAAGCAATTATTTATTGGATACTCAGTCAACGAAATGTTGAAAGATTTACAAGGCGGATATTTCTTCTTCATCTCCAGACGAGGGAGAATTTGAGTGACATGAGCAGCAGGCATTCAGAAACAACAGCGCCATTGTTGAAGATGAAATATGGAATATGAAAGATGAATAGTCTGCATCTGAAAATTATGCAGGAAATCCAATGATTTATCAGAGCAAACCATTGGGATTTGACAACAGGAATGTCTGTACAACTTAAATAGAAAAGTATTTTCTTGTGCATTGCTCTAGGGATCAAATGTAGTTTTAGTACATTGAGTCCATCTAGTCAGCACCACACATTAGCCCCAACCATTTTCCTGATTATAGTTCCATTAAATAAAAAAAAAACAAAAAACTTTTCATATCATCTTTATTTTCAAGTTTCGGAAAAGAAAAAAAGAAGAAAAAAGGGGAAAGTCGAAAGGGTCTAAAATAAATGAATATACATAAATAAAAGAAATAAAGATATAAAAATGAATAAATAGAAAAAAAAGCCTTACATTAAGTGCTGCTAGCGGCTGGATCCTCAGGGTTTTGTCGACTTTCGAATACTTCTTCAGCGAGATGGGAGCCTGGAGCCATCGGAAATTATATTCGATCTATATTATGTGAAGAAATAAACTTCGTAAAAATTCAATTCAAACTAAATTTGATAAGATGTCACTGCATTCCACAGAGAACTGATATTTTGCGAATAGAGTTTCATGGCGTTGGTCAAAATTGAAATACGTTGTATTCGGGGCTGTTTGGATCGTCGTCCGACCCCGTCACACAGTGGTCCAACAGGTACTGACGAGTGAAAAACAATTTAAAAAACAAAACAAGATAAACAACGGCAACCTGAGAGCTGTATAATAACATGTGGAACAACACAGACAGTAGTTCACATGTTGAAGATCAACTTGACTATCAGCTCTTTTTTTTTTGTTTAAGCGAACCCTGTAGGACTCCGGCAGGAACTCGATCATGTCCAACACCGGCGAGCGCTGGTTTGAGTCGTGCTTGAAAGCCATCAAAACTTCAGCACATCTGAAAGAGGAAAACAAAGAATAAAAAGATGATGCCTTCAAGCTGGTGGGGTAGATAATTGGACATGGAAGGAAACTCAGCTTTTGGGGTATCTGGTTGGAACAGTGCAACTCTGTGTTCTGATTCTGTAGACGCGTACATATGGTATTTTTTTATTTTTATTTCATCTTACTTCCTATCCCTTTTCTTGACTGATAACGTGTTATCTTACCATATCTTTTCTTATTACTTTTGGCACAATCATCATTTGCTTAACGACAGTCACTTTGGAAGTCATCGTATCATTTCCAAACCCATTTTTAAATGTACGCCAAAGCAAAACGGTAAAAAAGAGAAAAGAAAATGTTTTTTGATGTAGATGTCCTGTTGCCATGGTTTCTCCCGGCACTTGGTACCTGTCGCTGTCGATGACGGCATTGGCCACGTCCTGCTTGCCGTTCTGCAGCGCGTCGTGCAGGAAGGACGTGTTGTTCTTGCTCAGGACAATCTCTGCCCCCCGCAGCAGCAGGAGGCGGACCGCCGCCACGTGGCCCTCCCTGGCCGCGATGTGCAGGGCTGTGTTCTGCCCCCAAATATACACAGGAAATAGAAATATCCACAATCAATTAAAATATACACGATAAGTCCACGTACTGCTGCTGTTACGAAAGACCACTGCCGTGAATTACAATTACCATTCCAATTTCCATTTCAATCACAATTGCAATTTCCAATTGCTTACATTTGCATGCCGGGTGACTGATGTTATTTTTTTTTTGGCTTGCCAGATGTATTTGCTTTTTATTTATTTATTTGTTTTAGTATATTTTTAAGTTTGTTTCTCTTCTCGTCTCTCCTCTTCTATGTCCTTGTTTAAAATAATAAAATAATAAAATATATTTAAAGATTAACCCAGCTTAAGGTGCACTTTAGTGTACGTGTTTAAAGTGTTTAGTTTTAGTCATCAAAAGTAACCCAAAATACAGTAACCAAATACATGAAAAATATATATCTTTATATATTTAAGTGCATTTTGAGTTCATCTTCTAACACATTAAATATAGCTGGGGTAGTGTAAGTGGTTTCAATTTGACTCAACTCGAGACCGTTATTATAAATGATAATAATAATAGTGAATACATACAAAGTATACTAAATATACTAAGTATACTATTATTATTATTATTATTATTATTAATTGTAGTAGTAGTAGTATTAGTATTATTAATATATGAGTATTGCTTAGTATGTATGTAGTAGTGTTTGTAGTATGTTTTTATGTATTTAAAGTAGCATGTTTTCACCTGGCTAGTCTCAGATGGGAGACAGATATAGACAGTCACAAATATATATACATATATATATATACATATATAATGGTAATTCCGCACCCCATCTTCATTTCTTTTATCCAGTAATTTCATATTTGCTGAAAGTAGAATTTTCATCGTCAGAGTGTATCCTTGACTGGCAGCGTGATGCAGACAAGACCATCCTTTGTAATCACTGCAAAAAGAAAGATTGATAGATAGATCAAAAATAAACCTGGAAATAAAACGAGCAACACAAATTTGTCATTTAATTTGACAAATTTGTCTCATTATCATCTCATCTCATGTCTCATAATAAATGAACAGATTGAGATTGCGATGTTTTTTAGTTTTACCAGTGGAACAGGGCTCCTTTACGGAGCAGCAGCTCCACCACCTTGGTGTGACCTCCAGCCGCCGCCAGGTGCAGCGGCGTCAGGCCGCGCTCGTCCCCCTCGTTCACCAGCCGCGAGTCGGTGATGGTCTCCAGTAACCTCTGGCAGGTGTTGATACGACCATACCTGGAGGAGAAACAAGATGAAACATCTAATATAAGATAAGATAAGATAAAAAAAGATAGTAATTTATTATCTTTATTAATGTCATGTGGATCACACATGGTTCATTTTGAAGGTTTGAAGGTTCATTTTTTATCATTGTTTTAAATTTATTTCAAATACATAGATAGAGAGACAGACAGACAGAAAGACAGACAGATAGAAAAAAGGAGAAAAAGATTATATAAAAAAACATGTGTAGTGTATCATGTGAAGTGTATCATGTGTAGTGTGCAGCACATCTTTGACCACTGGAGGGAGCATCAGTCTATCATTACTTGAGTGAAACACAACAACAATGCCAAATGTAAGAAAGTGAAAATAACTAAAATGCTTGCTTTTTTTTTTTATAAAAAGTCAAACTTTTGTCTTTTCTTTGTTGGGAAGGACAAACTAAAAAGGGGCGGAGTAAATATGACGTCACAGCGAGGCCTTCATTTGCCCTCCAGCTGTAACCAAATGGATGGACATAATGGAGCCATCCATAACTGTAACGTTAAATGTTCATTTATTCCACACTATCAGCAGCGTTCCATTATATGTGCCTTGCTAAATGAATAATAGCGTCGCAGCAATACCATACCATAGATGATTAATCGATTGGATAATCGTCAGACTGGGATTGATTTATGGTGAAGGGAATCATTTTCAAAAGTGGCTCCCTGAAATGAAACGCCTGAATGGTGTATCGGCTTTTGAATATAGTCATGTGGTTAATTTTTCATTGGATCATTGTTTTCAATTTACAGGATAAAAATGGATGCCTGGACATAGTTTAAAGTCTTTCAGAGGTCCATTAAAATGTTTACGTTTTTTTGTGCCGTTAGGACTGGGGCAGTCATTGACTGTTGGGCTCTTTCGACTTAATATACAATCTACACCGAATTCAAATTCTTGACTACTAGAGGAAGCCATAGACTATTATTACCTGATCGAAAAACAAAACTTATCAGGGCTCTATCTTGTAAAAACTAGGCCAATGTTGATTTTATTTTTTCGTCATTTCTTTTATATATTAAGAAAACCAATACCGAGTGCAGGTATTGCTTTCAATTTACAATGTGCAATTCTTGACCATTAGAGGGAGCAGCAGAGTAGTTTTTATCACTTTCGGTGTCTGTATGTATAGATGTATACGGCAACAAGCCTTAATCAACAGAGGCCAGCAAGAGAGGTATCAGCTATTAAACTAGTGAAGCGTCGGTTCTGAAGGCCTGGAATCCGACTCACTGGGCGGCAAAATGGAGGCCAGACTTCTTGTCCTTTGACTTGCGAGCGAGGCAGATCTCCCCAGAGAGCCCCAGCATGTTCTTCACCGAGTCGTGGATGCCCATCCGGCAGGCGTAGTGCAGGGGCGTGCAGCCCTCGCTGTCTTCACTGCACAGCAGGGCCTTCACGCTGCCGTTCTGCAGGAAGTCACGTTATAAACACCGGCATGTTTACATGAATGTGAAGCATATATCCATCTCTGAAGTAGTCTGGAATCTCGTTGGTGGGGCTAAAATAAATACACACCCCTTTTCATGCCTAGAATCAACCATACATCAGTTTTCCCTAATCTTACAGTATCTAATTATCCCACAGACTGGAGGACGCTCAGTCATTGCAGCTTTTAGTCAAACTGTAAATGTTCCAGACTACTTGGCTCTTTCGGGTGCTAATGCACTCTGTTATCCGAACCGGCTTTCAGGAGAAATTGTTCGCGGGAGAAATTGAGTAGATAAAATTTCTTTAAATGATAGCCTCCTCCCCGCCTCTTTATGGGGCTCCACTGCTGCACTGCGCTTACCTGCAAGACATCCTCAGAGAGGTTCTTAAGGCCCTTGGGCTGCAGGATGGCCAGGTGGAGGAAGTTGCATCCGGATCGGTCCGTCACGTTTACTTTGGCCCCTGGAAGGCGATATAAAAGAATGAGAGCATGAATGCACGCACACTAACAATCACATTCTCTCACAGTATTAGATACTGGAGATAGATAGATAGATAGATACACTAGATACAGTAGATACAGTAGATAGATAGATAGATAGATAGATAGATAGATAGATAGATAGATAGATAGATAGATAGATAGATAGATAGATAGATAGATAGATAGACAGATAGATAGATAGATAGATAGATAGATAGATAGATAGATAGATAGATAGATAGATAGATAGATAGATAGATAGATAGATAGATAGATAGATAGATAGATAGATAGATAGATGGATAGATAGATAGATGGATAGATGGATAGATAGATAGATGGATAGATGGATAGATGGATAGATAACCCTAAAATGCAACTATACTACCTACTAACTAACATTTTAAAATGTACAACTCAACAAATTATCTTCGAATTAGAAGATAGAAAAATCAATGTTGGACCTTTGGACAACAGCAGAGCCACAGTTCTCCAGGCTCCACAGCTGGTGGCCAGCAGCAGAGGAGAGTTCCCTTTACAGTCTATGCTGTCAATGTCCGCACCCTGGGGACAGGACGAAATGTAAAGCATAGGTTTTTAGGTTAAAAAAACGGAACCCCAAAATAAACGATGAACAATAAACTGGCAATTCACAATTATCAGTGTGCGTGTGTGCGTGTGTGCGTGTGTGCGCGTGTGTGTTCGTGCGTGCGTGTGTGTGTGTATGTCTTGTGAGCTATATGTACGCTATTTACTTATTAATCCTATTTACCATTGAAATTAGGTACTCGGCCAGCCCGATGTGGTCAAATATGGTGGCCCTGGAAAAGCAAAGCAAAGAGGTAGTAAACCAACATTCTGTCCCTTGAAATAAAAACACAACATCGCAGCCATAGCGGCGGAGCACGTTGAATGTTGAATTTAGGGGGTTTCCTTCTAACCAGGCGGCGCAAGAACATGCCGTAACTCAGTGTTTCCACTATCGCACACCATCCACTTTATCACACTGGGGTCTAACGAGCAACAGGTCAAAACCCCCATCCCCACACACACTCAGGAGAGGGGAGCCCTGTCAGGACCTGTGTCCATCCGCTCCGGGGCTTGTCCTATCAAGCCCCCTCTCCACAATAAACTTGTGTGTTTTCTACAATCCCTTCTTCTGTGTCTCTGTTTCATATTCATAGTGAATGTGACATTCACATTCCACTCAAATGATTCATTTTGACAGAATTAAATGATTCTTGTAAGAAATCCATTCAAAAGAATAAAAAAATGACGCTTCTGACTCTCGTTCACCAAACCCTAAAAGAGTCAAACCTTTCATCACTACGAGTTATTTAGTGCAGCCTTGCAATTTTGATCTTGCAACACAAGAGCGAGTTTAGATTATTTATGTATTTTAAGGGGAATTTGAAACATTTTCACAGCACAGTGGTTGAAAACACCGATATAACACGCATACAAGTCTAAATCTCTCTTCTCCAATGGAGTCGCGTTAACTGTTAATGACGCATTTTGATAACGGTTTCTCGGTAAGTGATCCGTTCCGCACTGTGAGAAACCACTTTGGGAGAGGCTTAAGGGGTAGAAAGGGTGGTTTCCACGCTCAAATAGTCTTCAAAGAGCTATCGATTGGGTAATCTCCAAAACGGCGGTCGACCCCGCGCCCAGGGAGGGCAACAAACACAGTTTCATAACTTTAACCAATGGTCCTGATGTTAATAGATTAGTGCTGGGATTCCTTTCTTTCTTATATCGAATTATTCCCTGTTAATTCTGAACTTAGACAGTGAAAGGAGCATTGATACGTGAATCAAATTAAATCATGCAGAGACATGACGTAGATACAACATTTGGGAGTGTGGAGGAAAAGAAGAAATATTTGGGCACTGGAAGACAAAAACATCATATTAAATATTGGACCGAACGAAAAAATAACCTTAATACCGATAAGAGATTTCAAAGCAACATTTCTGCTCGAAACAACATTTTTGTTTGATTCGGGTTTTCGTTTCTAAACACTACCGGGCCCGCCCTGGTGAGTACGAGTAGGTTAAAGTTTCCGTCAAATACTTCTCGGACAGTTCTTTTGTTGGATTTCCGGGATCGTTCATGTTTTCTCCAAAGTATTCAATGATGCAAATAAAGGATCAGAGCACTTAAGGTAATTCTGACAAACTCTTATTTTAAGAACGGCAGGTTACTTTACTTTCCTCTGCCGTTGTCTTTCTAAAGGGGGTTAAGCAGGGTTGCATTGCAGGCTAATGTCCTAAACGTATTCCCTGTGTCAGCACTTATTTCTACGGCTCTTCGGGGAGAGCAAATCGCTTTTAAGGGACGTACGCTGCATATATGTACCATATCTCCATGTATTTATTATCTCTGTAATATGCTTGTCACCCCCTTAAGGTTTATCTCTATCCCATTTCCTTTTATAATGTAGTTATGATGTTGATTTTCTGCAGGCTGATAAGATTGATTCTCTCTATGAGTAAAGGTGGAAACGGTTACTATGCATAGATCCCAAATGCATCTGGCAAGTAAAGGCAACATCAATACTCGCAGCCTACTGTAGCCTTAGCCCTAGCCATAACTATAACCCACATCGTCACCATAACCCTGATGCTTCAGCTCCTTGTGCACCAATACACAATTCTTATCTTAGTTTTAGATTTTATCATTATTATATCAAATTTTATTATAAAGAATTGTATCTGTATATGTTGTGTTTTTGAATTGAAGGTTAATAAGTACTTCTCAAAAGATCTTCTTTTGAAATAATGTCACCTTATTAACTATATAAAAAACATCATAATATTTAAAACACATGAAATATAAAAATATATATTTTAAGAGACAACTGCGATGATTTGGTGTGCCAGTGCCCCAGGGATCAACACAAAACTATAAACACGTATTCCTACAGTAACCCCAATCTAACCCTAATGCTGTTCAGTGTACGGCTGAACGCAATCAATTAAATATTACGTTTATTTTTTTTTATTCATTCATATACAGTAAATAATTATTGAATGAATTATAATAACAAAATAAAATAATAATGAAAAAAAAAAGGCCGACCTGTGCAGGGGGGTCTGGTGGGCCCCGTCGGTCAGGTTGATGATGTCCTCCACTGGGTCGTAGGAGGAGAGCATCAGTTTGACTGCCTCAATGGCTCCCTGGGTGCAGGCGAAATGGAGAGCAGTGGATCTGTCCACCTGGATAGATGGATGTATGATGGATAGATAGATAGATCGATAGATAGATCGATAGATAGACAAAAACAAAATGCAATAATAGTAAAATAAATGCAATAAAAATAGAGAAGAATCGCCAGTATGCATAAACCAAAAAATAACTAAGAAAAATTGGCAATATACAATAAACTAAACTAAAAAGAAACTCAGGCAACATGCAATAAATCTAAAAAATAACAATAAAAACAAACAATGACAAGAAAAAAAAATGGCGACAATCAGTAGACAATAAAATAAACAAAACAAATAAATAAATAATAAGAAGAGACATCATAAAATAATGTGAAGTTTCTTGATGAATTTGGTGTGTTGATGAAGAAGGAATGACTGCTGACGCTGACTTGAGTAAAATAATAGATTTATTACAAAAGAACAGCATCGTTCACCATCTGATTCCCCTACATAGGTCACCGTTCACATTTTCACTTTCACCTCCCTTATCACCGGGACCCCTGACAATGGGTTCTCTCGCTCTCTCTTGAGACCCCTGGCACCGTCTGTTAGTAATTATCTTATACAATGGGTACTGTCTTGGGACGCCACTCATTCCAAGACACCTCAAATGCAACTTCAGTAATAAATACTTTGGATAATAATAATAATAATAATAGTCTAAGGGTCTAATCTCCTTGGGCCTGAGGGCTGCGACGTGGGGTCAGAACCAGTAAGAAAACCCTTCAATGAGATAAGCAGGACCGACCGCAGCGGGACCGGCAGCACAACGCGCCACTCAGCGTCACAGTGGAAGTGAGGTAATTTCTATCATCTGAGGTTCTAACTGTAGCCACTACTGCTACTGCCAGTGGATCTGGCAGCCAGGCCGGGGAGAAGACGCAGTGATTGCTCCCAGATGGCCAGCATGGCTCTGACTGCACAAAAAGACCCAGCAAAACACTTTACAGGTGGAGTCGCATGAGCCAAAATAGAAACCCTCCCCACCCCGCATCGAGGGGGACAGTAGAGGGATAAGCTCTGTTTTATGACGCTATCAGAGATTACAGCAGCGGTAGGTTGTTGGTTGTAAAAGGAAGCTGCTGACCAATTCCAAATCCGGTAATAAAAAAATTCACGAGTTTCACGTGAACTCAACACGAATAACTACCAAATGTGCCCCAAAATGCAACATGTGGCCGTTGGGTTACAAACCAAATTTTCTTTCTTTACTTAAAGCCAAATCATTAAAAATAATAAATTACATTTAATAATAGCACAGATGGAGAGAAAATTGAAGTTTGACCTGTTGTTGGTCAACTTTGGCCCCAGTGGCGATGCAGAGGCGGATGGTGTCGATGCTCCCCCCACGCACAGCCAGATGCAGGGGACTGCTTTTGGACTTGTCTAAATAGTTGATGTGCAATTCAGGCGGGTGACCAATCTCCTCCCCTGCCGTGACAGAAGATGGCTTTAATTTTTAAATTGTATTTTTTGTTAATTCATACACAAAGGGCAATTCCAAAGTGCTTTACATACAGCATAAAAGTCATCATATAAGAGCAAAGAAGAACAAAGGCATGGAAGTACAGATCTAAAAACAGACAAAAAAGACATCAATGGAAGTTCTTTACTCTCAAGTAAAAAGGTAATATATATCCATTTGCAAGCTGATTTAAATGTTTAGAAAAACCTTACAGAGACTAATTTTACTGATTGGGCCTTTGAGGAATCGATTCCTTTTTTTGGTGCTTGACTCTGCATAGTCTTGCGGTTTGCCTAGCTTGTTTTTACTAGAGGACGCGCACATTCACATTGTCGTCATGCTTTCTGACTCCTAAGATGTCCGAGCTGAAGATCCGTGTAAAACTCTTGGCAATAAACAACAACAACAAGTATCACAAATAGTTTGGGCTTTGGGCTAAAACATACGTGATTCACCGGCAGCGCCTCCCACTCTTGGGTACAGTACAATACAACGATCACTCTGCAGAGCCTGGTTTGTGTACTGTGCACGCTAGCATTTTAAAATCTTCTCCAAAACGTCTCTGGTCGTACCCGCCTTGAGGATCACTTCCATGGCCTTCCTCGCACCTGCGAACGCCGCCGCGTGGATGGCAAAATGGCCGAGCTTGTTCTGCCGGCAGAGACGCGCTCCGTGCTTCAGCTTAATGGGCGTACAGGAATTGGAAGGAGATGGGAAAGACAAGATATAATTGCAAAGCCAAAAACGTTCAACGGCTCTCAGGGTTGCAATGGGTGACCGGTCCCGACAATGTGTGACGTGACAGACCATTAATCAAGGGCACAAAAATTTCCCCAAAAAAGGTGTTTAAAAATAGAAATCCAATTTTCTCTTGATTTAGTTAGTGGTATGAGTTGGCGCTGAGAGGTGCATATTGTAGGGTTTTTTGTCTTCGTATTCCACGTGGACGGTAAAGTACTGAAATGAAATGCGTCGTGTATGTGAGGGCGGTAGCACCTACCAATTTGCAGAGGGCCACGCAGTTATTGATGGAGCAAGCCAGCATCACCGGCGTGTTTCCAAGGTCTCCCTCCAGGTTGCAGTCCGTGGCGCTGTAGGACAGCAGCAGCTGGAGGGGACGGGTGATAAATATGTTTCAGAGAACATTTATTGTCCTCATCCCTTCCGACAGGACCCGAGCCCTGCTGGGCGTTTGGTGGAGAAAAGCCAACCGCTATGGGGACTGAAGGACAAGGTCCTTCCAAGCAGGGGGGAAGGTTGACTCTGGGTTTTTTGTCAAGGTAAGCAACTCGCCGCACCGCCATGGGGCCGACACTGCACAATGCACAGGTTCCTTCAGGTGACAAGTTAATACAGTGCTGGTTGTGAAGTAAAGGTCCAAAGAAAGGTTATTTGACTAGAACTCATTCCCCTTTGTAAGAGTTGTTGACTTTCTCGGGGATAAGTTGAACCCCTTTTTCCAGCATTTATTATCAGAAACCTTCACACAACGACTTCATACTTTATAGTTCCCCCCCATTCATGGGGAGGATCTTCATGTTTCCACTCATCGGGAAATGCCAGCTGAGAGGACCTTGAACTACATTTGTGGAACTTCTCAAGTGGGAGCAAAAGTGTACAAATACACCGATTTGTACAACAATTTGTACAATTGATCATACTATAAAACTGTAATCATAGCAAAACTATGCATGTTGTTAAACCATAGTGGCCACTTCAAATCCCCACCGTCCACATTTAGTCTAAATGGAGCTGAAGCACGACAGCGTCTTGGAATAACTTTGGTTGTTGGTTAAAGAACGGCCGGTTTACATATCATTTTGGACTATCGGACCCTTCATATTTCAGTGTCTTCACCTCCACCAGGTTGTTGTGTCCGTGGCTGATGGCTAGATGCAATGGGGACATGAGGGCCGTGTTGAGGACATTGGGGTTGGAACCCAGGTCCAGGAGGGCTCTGCAGCTCTGAACCTGGTTCTCAGCCACGGCCCAGTGCAGGGGCACGCTGCCCTGGTCATCACCGCTGCACAGCACTGAGAAGGGGATGGATAGAGATATGGATAAAGATTTACACACACATTTCCATTTGATTTGAACGAATTGTCCTCAAAGACCTCAAGCCCTACGAGTCCCCGCTCACCCTCCGGGTCGACGGAGGAGGCGATGAACTGGATGAGGGTGACGTGGCCTCCCCCTGCGGCGTGATGGAGGGGTCCGGCTCCGAAGTCGTCCCTCTCGCTCAGGAACTCGGGATTCTTCTGCACCAGGCTCTCCAGCAGAGCCAGGTCGCCCTTCTCCACCAGCTACAGTACACAAGGTCATGGAATGGAACAGAATGAAACAGACTATGACGTTAACTGTCATTTTATTGTATTCAGGCAAGACTTTACCTGAGCCATCATTACAGACTATTGACATTTAAGAAATACGGTTGATACATTTAAAGATCTAATGTCAATATCTGTATCTGTATCTATATTATAAAATAAAAAATAAATATATAAATAAAAAATAATACGAAAAGAAGTGGCAATGCATGTTTTTTCAACAGCGAACAATACGCCTGTCTCAACAATGCACATTCTGACGAGGGAAAATAAAATTGTATTTTTTCTACGTAGCGTGTATATTGTTCACCTCAAACACATTGAGGCTGGTCATTGCTGCGTCTTCATCCTCTATCACGTAAGTGTAACAGCTGGTCTGCCGAGCCACCTCCCGACTGAAGTTCATGAGGGGAGTTGGAAAGAGCGAATTCCGTCAGTCAAACGCCACAACCTCTGCTGGTGGGAACAATTGAACAGCATAACAAAATGTTTTAAAGAGCAAAATCCGATACAGCTGGAAGTATGAACACATAAATCCTTGAGAGGGCAGATAGCGCTTCAGGCCAAAAGGCTTTTTTCGCGGACGCGAGGGCCCACAGACAGCTTTCTCTTTCCCTTTTTACCACAGGGGGTGTTTGAGTCCGCCGAGTGTTTAGAAGCCCTTTGGAGCCTTTTTGCTTTTTGTTGAAGAAAGCAATTAAGTTCTTCACACTGCGTTCGAGGCCCTCCTTCCCACGTCCTTGAGAGAGGGCCGGGCGAGTGCAATGGAAAGAGGCCATGGAATCGTATGCTATGAGCCCCTGGAGTCACATCCAAAAGACCCAAGCCGGAGATGACATTGGTGAGTTGCTCCCGTTGGAAACCACCTTTGACCCAAACCCGTAGCCGTAAAAGGACATGGAGGTTTTTCTATCTTTTGTTCCATTGCCAATGCAATCAAGCTCGACCAGCTCAGTGTTTTTCAACCACTGTGCCTTGGAAATGTCAAAGTTTGTAATTCAACTTAAAATCCGTTATTAATGGAAACTAGCTCTTGTGTTGCGGGATCAATATTATTACACTAATTGATCTAATTCAGCATTTCCAGGCGGGATAGCAGCACACACAAACAAGTTTCACTCACAAAGTGAGAACTTTTAGAAGCGATGAAAGGTTCGACTCTTTTTGGCGATTCGGCTCTTGACGAGGCACGTAGTAAAAATCGTTACATTTTCCCGCTGTTTGTTAGTTTGATTCAGTCGGTGTCACGAGCGTCCGAGGAGTCGGCTCTGAGTTGTGGGTGGAATTCTCACGAGAATCATCTAATTCGGTGATGAATGCAGTGTGAGTGTAAATCCCTTACGTTCGATGAATTATGCCAAACGTCGAGACCTTATTTTGCCTTGGACTCTAATTAAGTCCTTGGTGACTATTTTCAGCTTATAAGTCGATGATTCGCTCTCCAAACCGCCCTTTTGCCGGAGTGACTGCAGACTCCTGAGTCATTTGAGACATTTCAGATTTCGGATTTGTTCGCTAAGAACGAATCCATCAGAGTCTTGCGACACTAACTATTAGTAGGCCGTAATAACAAGCACAGTTCTTCGGGTTTGAGATGTTTTGTGATGTTTATAGTGGTGAACGGGATAGCGGTGTAGTGCCGTGGGATTGTTTCATTTTAAAAAATGTGCCGTCCCGTTAAAAAAGTTTGGGAAAGGCTGCAAGGGCTGATTAATGGCTAGCAACTTTAGCACACGAGCTAAGTCAACAACCGCCATGATTTCACCGCATGGAAGGCAATAAATCAATGGCAGTGGCGGTTTCTATACACACTCTTGACTCACAGAAATATTTTTTGCGTCTGAGAAAAACCAGAAGAAAGCTTTGAAGAGTCAAACACTGGAGGAATAACACATGCACCAGAGTTCTGCTGCATTTTTCCCTTGTCCAGTGAGTTGATGGAGAGTGGGATGATGGCGATCAATGATCAGCTGTAACCCTCGCTCTTTTGGGGACCGCCCATTGTTCCGACAGCCCACTGATCCAAAGCCCCAATAGCCCCAAATGTCGGGTTAGAAATGATCAAGTTTAGGAATAATAGGAGGGGGTGCAGATACATACACTAAACCTAAACTACGAAAGTATGGCAATGTGGGGAGGTGGGGGGGTGTATTAAAATTTAAAACGAATGAGTTTATATTTCATTCTGACTAGCACGAAATATAAGCAGGGTTACTGTTTTCACTTTTTTTCTATTGAACGGTCTATTAAATTCAAGTTTGGGTGAGATTAGGGATCATCGGTCATACCATCAGTATGAATTTCATTTATAGATACAATTTACCTGGGTGTAAATATTAGTGTTGGTACGCCTGTGTACCCATCAGCCAGTGCGGTAAACATTTCTATGGTAACAGCTAGCTCCACCAATGAGAGACTGTTACATTTAGGATTATGGGTAGTGTAGTCTCCATGACATCATGAATAAAACATGTTTTTCTTAAAACAAGGTTGATATCATATGGACCTGTGGCTTCTACAGGAACAAAAAAAAAAGTATATATACATTGCGTAATATTTACGCAATTATTTATAAATGTTTCAAACCTTAACCCTAAAAACTACACAAACTACAATTCTGTGCCATTTTGTTATGCATCTTTATGCAATTGCCTTATGGGTGAAGTAGTTCTATTATTATAAACCTACAAATGAAAAGAAAGTATGGGTGAAAAGGGATATGATGTCTTACCATGGGTTAATTTGGACGGGGAATATACCTGCGCTCTCAGAATTTACCTATGTAATTTGCAAAGCCCTGAATTACAGTATATGCTAGGACATTTCAAGTGGCAAGGTCAATATCTCAGTTTAAAGTCCACTGAAATCTTTCAAACTTACATATGTTAACCGACAAGATGGGACCTTTCCAAAAATGTGCTTGGTTTTGTTCCACGACAAAGTAAAAAATATATATGTATACTTTATTCGAATTAGATTGTGAATGGTCTGGGAATCCACATTTGACTTTCCACTACGGTGGAGGGTTGCGATTTTTTTTACTTTGTTGTAAAAAGTCAGTTATGAATAATAACAGAGGGTCAAAAAAGAGAACAATAGTAGTTTTGCCCCAAGTAGAATAATGGTCCTGGACTGGGGGTCTACGATATGCTGCTAAAAACTATTGTATGCAGTTTGCACAAAATAATAATTATGCTAATTCATAATCAATTAAGTTTTCTGTAGTATAATAAATGTCATCAAAATCAGATTCATACCATGCATAAGAAAGTGAAATTTGACCGCAATGTATGTTTATAAACAGTGAGGAAAGTTTGCAGCATAATGATGAATTTTAGGAGTTTATTTTACGGTTTTTCTTGGTCACCGAAATTATTTGTATTGTAATAAGAATTTTGCACATATAAGGGATTTGACTCCATGGCTCTCATAATAATTGCAAAATTAATATAATTTAAATTAATATTTACATAAATTCATATTCATTAAAAGCAGAACAAAGCTATCCATCGTTTTGCTAACTAGATAAGTCATGCATTTTGAAAGAGGCGGAAAATGCAGCTTGGTTTTTACTAATTGTGTTATACTAATTCTGATCAGGATGATCCCTCCTGTTCTTTCCATGCAGCAGATGTTTTCTCACATTAAAGGCTGTTTACAGGAGCAGACGGCAGAAGGAAGAACAGGAAAATGACATCGATCAAAGCATTTTACAGACGCTAGATGAACAGATGCTGGTTGTATTGCAACCTGACAGTCACCTAAAAACGAAACAAACCACCTTCCATTCAAAATGGCAAAATAATAAAAAAAAGGTTAAATATTTTAAGAAATTATTTAAAAATGATGAAAATGTCATAAAAACAATGAAAAAAGTGGTTAAACATTTTATAAAAATGATGGCAATTTTATAAAAGTCAATAAATAAAAATGTAAAAAAACATGAGATTTTTTTTTCAAATTATGAAAATATTTATAAACATAGTGTATAAGGGTTAGTAAAATAAAGATTAAAAGTGGAAAAATGTTTATTTACATCCATCCTATTAACTGTTGAATAACTGACAAAAATAAATGCTTATAATGTGTTTTATTTTCTACAGCAAAAGTTGGGGTTCCTATCCGTCATCCATAATGAAAATATCAAGCAGGTATTCTCATATAAATACTTGGATGTAAATAATACCTGCAAAGACCACATTAAAATTGTCTGCAAAAGAACAAAACAAATAACTCATTTTATCCGCCGCCTCAGGTCTTTTGGGGTGAGTAGTCAAGCTCTTCTTTTGTTTTGTTTTTTTTCTTCTGTGATTATGAGTTTTTGTGCAGAATTGTCATACTACATGGTACAAGTGTTTGTCCACTACTTTAAAGTCAAAACTGCTCCACCAAATAAAAATCTGCTCAAAGGTTCAAAGGAAACTCTATGACTTTTTCATAGCGTAATAACATATCTTGGCCGGCCGACAACATTGGTTGAATACAAATTGTCACCTTAAAAAAAAAAGAGATATAGGTTTCCAAGGTTGAATCGGGTTAGACTGAAGCGCTCTTCTGTACACCAGTCAATTCAAAACGTATATATAATTTTAGGATTCATTATTATTATTATTATTATTATTAGTAGTAGTAGTATTAATAATAATAATAATATTTTTTATGTTATTATATTATTTATTATAAAACTAGTTATTAATATCATCATCACCGGGTGCGTTGCATTACATTTCACTGCATATATCTATGAAAGTATGTATATGTATGTGACAAATAAAAATCTTGAATCTTGAATCTTGAATCTTGAATCATGTACTAAATATGAATAATATATTTTATTTAAATATACGTTTTTGTATTTTGTATATAAATTATACAAAATGTTAAACTACATTTTTTTTTTTTTTGTGTGTGTGTGTAGTCTTCAATCACACAGCACCAACTTCATTGACCTTTTTACAAGATATACAAGATGAAACTGCTGCCTGCAACCACAGCCCACTGTGAAGGAGACGCTCGCGTACTCACCGTGCGTGCGGGTGGAGCGGAGCGGGAGCCGTGGCGCTGTCCTCCCGACCGCGGCTTTTAAGGAGCGAGGGCAGGATGCGGGTCGCCCCCTGAGTGCGAGACGCTGCCCCTGGTGACCGCCGTCCCCGCTCCTGGCTGCTGTCATCGGGGGGGGGGGGCAATTAGCAATTCGAGACAGGGGACCGGTGCTGGATCGTCCAAGACACTCAGCTGCATAATGAGGTTTGGGTTAATGTGCCTGGACGCCCATCGCTGCAGCCTTGACAACGTGACCGCAGTGTTGTCACTTTAAGTTCATTCTTTCTTTCTTTTTTTTGGTTACCCTTTTTACAGTAGAATCTAATCTAATCGGCCAGTTTGCACCGCCGCTATTTCATTATATTGATGTATATATATTATATATAATATATAGATTATAGACATTGTTTTATTTTTCCCATAATTTATCTTTTTACACAGTACACTCATAATGTGCATGCACAGCGTTAAAACACATAATAACGACACGTGGGTTTTCTTTCATGTATCATATTCACATTTTATTGATTAGGGTGGATTGATTATTGATTGGGATTGTAGCATTAGCAATTGTGTACATTGTAATGTTCTATATATGTTGTATACATTTTCTATGTATCCAAAATGAAAAATGTGATTCCCATAATTTGATCATTTAGTCATATTTTTTATATAATTTCTTATATAAACTGTACATTTGATAGATTTGTTATGATGTATGTATGTTGTTAATAAATGTGTTTTCTCCATGTTACTACTGCTGGCGGCGGCCACCCTGCCACACTCAGCAAACCCAGGTGAGCTCCACACTGTAAGTACTGCACACCTGTGGAATAATCCATTTGGTTTCACCCCAAGGGGGTGACGATAGCTTCATTTTAATTCGATTTCACAATAAAAGAAGGTGGATTTCACCATTTAGTTTTTCGTTCCTTTTGGCCCAGCGTTTGACAAGGCAAACAGTACAGTCATTTCGTTTTGTGGTGTTTGTCTCGCCCCTTCTTGTGGCCATTTGAGTTCGTCCCCCTGCCCCCTACTGTACACACTGTCCCCTCCAGGAGTCTTCACCGAGACCCCTTTTAACTTGTCTGGACCTCAATTAGTTTGGGCCCCATGCCGTTTATTTCCAACTGGGTCATTTTGGGTAAGTAAATCCCTCATTTTTGCATTTAATACCCGTGCCTCACGTGCCCTCACAGGTTAGGAAAATGACACGGACTGAGCCTCCAAAGATCCATAGGAAACACCTGTCGGCCATGACACGTGACACCGACCGCACCGAATTATAAACGCGCTGTGTTTGGAGTGAGGCCTGTTCGGCTGCTTTGCCTTTTAGACAAAGCCTTCCAACCCATTTCCAATACAACGCCCCGTGTTGTATGCCCAGCCTGCCGATAGCAGGTAAAATAGTAAAGGTAATAAATAGGCTTTTTTTTTCTGCTGACAAAGAAGAGATGACCTCCCGGATCTCCTTGATGGTGGCGGGCGTCCGGATTAGGGAATATTTACCGGGTGGGGGTGGATTAAGGGCGGGCCTGGTCTTTATCAAGCAGGATTATCAGATAAGGTATATCATTAACTGCGGATTACACTCGCATTACAAAGACATATCAAGGGAATAAGAATTATACGGGATGGCTGGGCTTGTTATTGTCCGTATCTGAGCTATATGTACGTAGCATCTTGCTGCCGTGCTGGTAATCCCGGGTGTATTTCTCCTCGATCAGTTAATAATTGAAGAATTGAGTTTGAGGCTCCAAATAGATGTGCCAATCAAGTATTTAATGTAAATTAGTTTATGCAAAGTGCCGTGTTGTGCGAAACAAAGTGAAAGGCTAGAATTGGCATGCAGTTAGCAAGCAACACCAGGAGCTGGTTGTAGGTTGGGTAAGATAAATTGTGTAAAATACGAATTATATTTAAATGTTTTCCTTGGGGATTAATAAAGTCTTCTCATCCTATTTTATGTCTCCTTTAGTCTTTGTTTAGCAACCTCCTCCGTGTTGCCTACAAGCGGTGTTTAAAGTGCTCGTCTCAAGGGTTATTTTGTTGAAACAATCTCATGTTTGATACTTTATCGAGCTGGTACTTTATGAGAAACAGCCATTCAGTGTGTTTTGCATATGCTCCTCTACAGGCAGTTTCCATTGTTGATGGCTGGGTCCGCCACCAAGGGAGCCCGCCGGGAATTTGATGAAGCGGCGGGCCGCTAGTCGCGGTGGTGAGCAAACTCTCCATAAGGACGAACACAGACAAAAAAAAAAAAAAAGCAAAAATATCCCCAACCACCCCGAGTGACTGAGAAAGACAGTAGGTAAAACTTGAAAAAAAAAAAAATCTTGAAAAACCTGATCCAGATTGCCCTGATACAGCGGGAGGAAAATAACCACGTAAGATTCCATTTGTCCCTTTTGTAATATACAGTGATATCCAGGCTTTTTAAATGAACGCAACCAATCGACTGTTAAGACAAACAGAATACGTTCTCCCATTTAATTAAAACCTTTTGGGCGGATGGTGAGTCAGAGCGCAGGTGCCTCATCACCGCATTACCTTTAAAGCTAATATTTACAAGGTTATTGTTCCATGTTATACGACAGCCGTTGTAGTTATCGTGATTTTTTTTTTTTTGTTTGTTTGTTTTATGGCCGTGGAAAAGCCACTCGCTCACTGTCAGAAAAGAGAACGTCCATCCCTGATGGATGGGTTGGCCAGGGCCTACAGGAGTAAACAAACACTATCTGTTTATTTTGTGAATTTGTGGTGAAATTTAGGTTGAGAGACAGAAAGGGTCTCTATGTTCTACGTTAAATGGTGTGCGTTTGCCACATCCTGAGTGAGTGTTTGTACAGCATATACATGTGGGAGAAACGCACCTCATGTCGATTTCATCAACACACCACAGATGTGATTTCAATCTGGATTGATAAATAGATAGATAGCATCAACAACAATAGGCAATAATAATAAATTCATAATTAATAAACCTAAAAGTTTACAAAAAATATATATATTTGCCAACCTAAAATAAACCTACAAATTAAGAATAAACAATAAAGATAAACCTCAAAATAAACAAGAACATGGAAAATAATAATCCTGAAATAAAAAATAAACATGAAAATGTTGACAATATACAATAAACCTGAAAAACAACAGTAAACAATCAAATAAGCAATAAACCAGACAAATTTGACGTTACAAAATAAACCTAAAGGTTGGTTTATTTTATTATTATTTATTTACTTATTTATTTTATTATTATAAAGTAGGCAATTAAATGAGCCTAAAATTAAACCATAACAAGAAATATATTCAAAAAATAAAAATGAAAAATGTACATAAATTGGCTATAAACATAAAAACCTAATAATAAACAAGACCCAAGAAAGAACAAAATTGGTTTACAATAAACCTATTTATTTTTCCAATAATTAATAAACCACTGTATCAACAATTCACATACTGTACTGCCAAAAATAGGAAATTGTGCAAGCTTGCATAAAGTATGCTGCATATCTGGCAACCCAGCCATGCTTGTGCCGCAGCTGTCCAGCGAGGGTCACAGAGAGGTCCTGCCGGGCACTAAATTATTTCTTTCTGTACTTTGCTCACCCATTCCTTTGATGCTGCTATATCTACTAGATTATATATATATATACCAAATTATTTTCAATTAGTATCATCACCCTTGCTTTGCATATTCAGTTTTGGGCTGGCAACATCCATGGGCAAAAGATGGTGGAGAACAGTTGTGAATCATTTTGGTCGTAAAAAGCAGTTTAATGCTCTTTCACGGCGTGAGAAGCTGCCCATTGGCTGTTGAGGTGCAAACACACGTTGCTATATGCCATATGCAAAGTGCATTAACCTGCAAGCTGTCAATCACAGGCCAGGGCTAAGTGAGGCGTGTATGGGGGTGTGCGTGTGTGTGTGTGTGTTGGGGTCCCATCATTTATAAATGAGCTCACCTCTTAAGGGTGGAGGTGCCCTCAGGGACCTTGGGGACATGGCAGGCGGCCTTTTTTTTTTCTTTTTTTTTTTTTTTCTTAACGCCGCCTCCGTCCACCGGACAGATCCACCGCCCAGATCCACCGCCCCCTCCTTGACATTCCTCGATGGGCAACGTTCCTCAAATCTGCCACTGGGATTTCCACAGAGAGAGGAATTGGGTTTCCTGTTTTCCTCTCTTTCATTCGCCTGACAGTTATTGTGCACGGGGCTCAGAGGAGGGTTGTTAATTTCAATATAAAGATATTTGCTGTGGAAATCTCCTTAGTCATAGCGGGGGATGGATTCCTCCTAAGCACGTAATTAAGTGCTCAGAGGCGTTTTGGTGCCTTTGCGAGGCTTTGTGGAGGTACGCTGCAGGCTTATAGCAGCCAGACAGTTTTTTGGGAAGCGTTCTGGGCATTTTGATGTTGAGATTGTATATTATTTTAATTTTGTTTTCTGATCAGGTAGCGTCGTGGTCCTGCCCTCTGTTTGTGATAAGTTCATTCTGTTCCTTGTTGCTATCCTTCTCCCCCTAGTGTATGTAGTCTCGCGTTCCACCTGTCCCGGTATCTCCCTGTGTTCTCTCCCTCTCTCGCTCTCTCTTTCTCTGTTACTCTCTAGCTGCCTCTCTCTCTGTTTCCTCCCGGTCCTGTGTCCCCCTGTTTGTCCTGCAGATGTCCTCAGTGCTTGTTCCCCTCAGCTGTGTCTCCTCTCATCATTACCTCAGTGCGTTGAGTTTGTGTTCCCCAGTCAGTCCTGGTTGAGTAACACATTCCCTGTCAGTGCTGTCGCCTTCATGCCCAGCGATGATTTGACTTCTTTAGTAAAAGAGAACTTGTTTGAGCATTCCTGCCCGAGTCTCTGAGTGTCCTGGATTTGGGTTCACCAGACAGTGTTGTGACAGGTATTGGAGGGCTTTTTTCATTTTTTATTTGCTGGGGTCGTTTTCGGACCCAAGAGGTGCATTGTTTTGTTTTTCTACATTTTTTTTTCTATTTTTACTGCTTTATTATTGCCTATTTGTTCTGGTGTGCGCTGCTATAAAACCACAATTTCCCTCCGGGGATGAATGAAGTATCCATCCATCTCAAAAGTGGTATAAATAAAAAGTCAAGTTTTATAGTTGTGTTTTATTGTTAATATGTGTATATTTATACTTATATATTTTATCACTTTCAGAAATATATTTTTTAACTCACTGTACCATAAAACTAATTTTTATGAAACATAGGCTGTCAGAGGCGGGGTGTGTGTGTGTGTGTGTGTGTGTGTGTGTGTGTGTGTGTGTGTGTGTGTGGACCCCTCCCCGCCCGCTGACATAATGATCCATTTGGGCTTGATGGGGTCCAGGGCATCCCAGCGCAGCCCCCTGTTAGAAGGACGGATGTTACTCCCTTCCGAGGACGCCCTCAGGGGCTCAGAGGTTAGATGTCTTCATCCCTCACTCTGGGTTGTCTCTCCCGTTCTCTTTTATTCTCTCCCCCCCTCACCTCCCTCCGTCCTCCTCTCCTCGCTCGGACGAGCAGAGTCGACTTTGAATCGCGTGCTGTCCTGGGAGAGGAAACCCTCGGAGGTTTCTAAATCCCCGCGATTATCTGTAGCGGATCCGATGGGGGACAAATTGGAAAAACCATCACGTGCCGTGAGGGAGGCCGCCGCCGCCGCTCAGGTCAGATGAGTAGAAGTCTGCGCCTTTTCTTCTTGTCCCGCTCGGCGAGGCCATCTGCTGTGTCTGTGGAGGCTTCTTAGAACAGCTGAGTGTTTCGTCTGAAGGCCCAGAACCACCTGTTCATCCATTTTGTACGATACTACGCGGGGCTTCACAAGCCTTGTTCCCTTCCCAACAGTTATTTGCATCAAAGGGACAGTTGAGCAAACGTTAAACTTCATCGTCATTAAAGGTAGTTCGTTTGGATTTTTTTTTTTTAGTTTACACTCACCTCTCCATCAGAAGTTAAATGCAAGTACCGGGGGGAATAAACCACAATATGTCTCCATTGCAAAAATCCCACTCCAGGTTTTAGGCAAAGCGAACATAATCTTGTTTCTGCTTTCCCCTCATGCAGTACGTAGAGTACAGTGAGTTTTGGCCTTTTCTCCAAACAGGACACTTGGCTCCAACCTTCCATCAGGAGTTATGTTAAAGTCATTGGGGACAAATCCACAATCCGTGTTCAGTGTGAAAACTCCCTCCACATCTCCGGCAAAGCTAACGTGACGCCACAGCAGTCTGACTTTTCAAATTTGAGGAGTTGGGGGCGACATTTGCTGTTTTTATCGCTGTGCCGCAGTATTGTTACCACTGTTACGCGGATCAGCGCTGGATTGATGGAAACGGCCGAGTGTGTTTTCCCTCATATAGGAGGAAGGTCAATAATATCTCCAGCCCAAGGAGGGAGAAAACGATGTGTGACACCTCGGCTGAGTGAAATGAACAAGCCTCATCTGCTTCAATATCAAAATAACGAGGAATGTGAAGGATAAGCAATTTGTCTACTAATTGTGTCCTGGTTTATAAGGTAAACATGAACGCCATAAATTGGTGTTTCTGTTTTGAAATTCGAATAAAGATGAGTTATACCGTAGGTGAGTCAGTCATTAACGGAGGGGTTAATGCCTGGATACAGCCACTACCAGGGCTGACCCCCAGGGACAGAGGCCAGCTCTCCAATAACAATACATTCAATTAGAAAAAGAATCTTTAATTGTCACGCAACACACCACACTACAACACTCACACACACACACACACACACACACACACACACACACACACACACACACACACACACACACACACACACACACACACACACACACACACACACACACACACACATGCTTTGGATGGTGGCCGGTGAAATGAGGCCTCTGCATTTCGTCGACGCGCCTGGGGACCTGGTAACAAGTGTCCATCGCTGGTCAGATGATGATGTGTGCATGTTTTTGGGTGGGTCCTTAGTGATGGTAGGTGGAGGAAACCCCATGTGAGCATGGGGAAAACATGCAAACTCCACACAGAAAGGCTCCTACTTGGGAGATAACCCGCCAGAGCACAGTGCCAGCAGCGCCCCAGCCGGAAATCAAACCCAGAGCCTTCTTGCTTTGAGGCAAGACGCATTGTGAGCGGTTCACACCGTATGCTCGTCGCTCACAGGAGCGCATGATAATTTGCCTCTGATCTGGGGCTTCAGGCCAGAATCACATAGTCCGAATTCAGCATTAGACAGATGCATTAGTAGGCCAAGGAGGAATGATGTGACCCTCCCGAAAGGGAGCCACGTCAGGAGGCTTAACATTGAGATGTGTTTTTTCCGTGTTGTACTTCATAGCCTTTTAGAGCTGTAGGGCTATATTATCATTTCACAGCCCCGCTCTCCATTGTTGTCCATTTAAGAGGCTTGTTGTTGATTGCCACAAAATGTCAAATATCCATAAGATTTATATTGTAAGCTGTAAGGAGGCTGCAACAGTTTTAATTAATGTTGAAAACGAAACTCAACTTTTCATGACCACTGTCTTTTTACTGATTCAAATGCGGAAACTGGGGTAGATCATCAGAATTGCGTACGACGTGACTTGTGACTTGACCTGACTTGAGCAGGGGCCTGACTTGCTTGATTCTCACCACAGTAATTTGGAACTTGCTTGAGACTTGAAGGTAAAAAGACTTGCTTGTGACTTGCACATGTGATTAACAGTAGAAGTCCACTGGACGCATTGGCGTAGCGTACAGGCGCGACTTGCCTATCAAATACATGTCAGTTCACTGTTGGAGCTCTACTGGCCACGTCAGGATTTTTGTGCGAGAGGTTTTTATGTAACTGCTCACAGCTACGCAGCCTTTTCCATGGTAGTACAAGATAAAACTACAGAGAAATATTTTTGCAAAGAGTGCAATCAATTAAATGTATTTTATGAGTCTACATTGTACCAGAGACCTGGAGCTGCAGTCGGATTTGCTCATTGATCAAGACCTGTTT
Source organism: Zeus faber (assembly GCF_960531495.2). Classification (NCBI taxonomy): domain Eukaryota; kingdom Metazoa; phylum Chordata; class Actinopteri; order Zeiformes; family Zeidae; genus Zeus; species Zeus faber. The sequence continues at coordinate 16,913,286 of NC_137206.1, read as the reverse complement.
CAAATACAAAGAACAAACATATATGTGATACGTACAATTAATGCAATAAAGTTTACCACGATCAGCCACAATAATAAAACCACTGACAGGTGAAGTGAATAACATTGATCATTTAGTTCCAATGGCACCTGTCAAGAGGTGGGATATATTACGCAGCAGGTGAAGTCAGTTCTTGAAGTTGATGTGTTGGAAACAGGAAAAATGGGCAAGCGTAAGGATCTGAGCCACTTTGACAAGGGCCAAATTCAGAGCTGTCTTGGCAGCAATATAAGTGGTTATTAGTGGTGGTTTTATTGTTATGGCTAGCAGTGTACACACATCCTACTGACAAATTGCAACAATTACAGTTGTAGCTCACATTTCAGTTATATTGCGACGCTTACTGTTAGTCGACAAACTGTCTAATCAAGATCAAGATGTTGTAATGTCATTTTTAAACAAGTAATTAGCGGAAATCACAGATATTGTTTGATAGTTTTCACACAGTAACTAATAATCATTGGTGGTCAAACTGTTTGTTAAAAAAAGGTTTATATCTCTGGTCTTTCCAATATTCCTCCTCTCTCTACAACAACATGAACGCTTCACCACAAAGCCGGTGGAGCCGGTGAAAAACCGTGCTCTGCGCCACGCCCGTACGCTGCGCCAACGAGCCCTCTGGACTTCTACCATTAACTCCCACCTCTGCTATAAAGCAGTTGACATAGAGTGGTGCAGGGATGACGTATTTTTGCAGGCCAACCAGGAAGTTCGCATCGCCCTGCTTTCCCCCATTTTATGATTTATAGTCTAGTTTAAAAAATGAAATGCTGCAAAATACCGTCTTGACAAGAGACAAAATATCACAATGATAAAAAGATGGATAATATCAATCAAAATGGTTTAAGGGAAAAAAGGAAAATCATTTGAAAATGATCCTGAGTGTCCTAACAAAAACAATGCCCCAACGACTGCTACTGACTGTATTGCCAAATAAAACCGGAGTGGAGCGCTTGAGTCACCTTGGATAAACTCCAGAATGTGGAAGACAACTTTTCTTTCTTTCTTTCACCATAAAAGGGCAGATGTGGGACAGACGGCAGAGTGTAAAATCAGTCCTGCTGTAAGTTTCCCATCTGAAGCTCCACAAAACTGTGCATCACTGTTCAAATCAGACCTCAGAGATTTGCAGCTTCAACCATTTTTTTTCAACATTTATAATATCTATTTAATACATGTGTATATGACAAATACTTGATTATTAACACTTAATGGACATATGGACATACTTCCTTCAAAAGCAGGTATACATGTGTAAAGACAGCTGGTAGCAGGTGTGGTGTACATATTCATACATAGGACTGAGCACGTAGGCGGATTAGCCTTTTTGCACAACTTTACTTATCTTTATCTATATTTTAAAATTAGTATTAATTCATTAAATTCAAAACAAAAATTTCGAAATTAGATTTAAATTAGATTTCAGTTCCAGTTTCAGATTTTAGTTCAATTAAAAAAGGGTCTGTGTAGCATAAATAATGAAAGACTTGTAGTTTTAGGGAAAAGCATGCCTTATGCTGCCGTTTGTATTACATAGTGAACAAACACCACCATTGAAAGAAGATACAATAAAGCATGAAAAAAAGAAAAGAAAGCATGACACCCCCTTGTGGAGACCATTCCTAGAACCGCCCCTGTGCAGCAGCAATGCATTAATACTTAATGTGAGGGGGGAGGTGGGGGAAGGGGTGGGGGGGCTTATCTGACCAAAAAAAAAAAAAAAAAATGTAAATATCTCAACATCCTTTAAAGAAAAATTTTGCTGTAGCACCTCAGACATGAAATATGCGAATATCATCTCTGTGCCACATCATTAGGACATTAGGTTTGAGTTGTGCTCCCACTTCCCGTGACGTTCTAACATCTGCCACCGTTTTAATCTGCAACATCAAATCACCAAAATGCTCTACGGGGGGGGGGGGGGGGGGGACAATTCCAACTGCGAGTTATGAATTAGAAAATGATGGTTAGTCTTTATGAACGCCGGTCGTCACTCGGGTGATGAGATATGAGGACGGGAGGGAGGAAGGGGAAGGAAAGTTGGAGGGGATGGAGAGAATGAGAAAAGGAGGAGAGCGGGAAGAGAGAGTGAGGAGAAAAAGAGATAGCTGGAGGATACACCGGCAGATTTATGGTACTTGTTTAGAGCGCGCTGCTGAAACAGACTCTTAAATGCAATGTGTCGGCTCAGCACACGGTAAATAATCCTGAAAAGTTTAATCATTCCCAAGCCTCCATCCTATTTATTTATTTATTTATCGAATCACTTTGGGGCGGAGGGGATTTATGTGAATTCATAACTTTGTTTCATCGGACAAGACCGGAGTCCACCGTTGTACCCCCGTTTCATGTCACCTTCACGTATCTGAGATTTAGCAGACACCGGGGATAAAAATAACAGAAGAACACACACCGGTAAATCTTTTTTAAATTTATTTATTTATTTTCTACTCTGTTGGTTTTCTCTCCAGTGGAATAATTGGTTGAGAGCTGTTTTCACCCTTTCCACCTCTCTCCTCTCCTATGGCGAACAGCTTCCCACATGCAGGGGTCAAGAGACTTACTGTGCTGTAATATGAAGGTGCCGGGGTTTTTCTTTTTTTTTACAGCTCTTCTCATTCTCACACATTCGTTTTGACAAAGCCTGAGGGAGCTGTTTGTGTTTGTGAGTACATGTGGGTTAGCATGTGTATGCGCATTTAAGTTGGTATTTATAAGTGGTTCTGTTGTCTCAACGAATGTATGATTATGGAAGTGTGTGTGTGGGATTTCAGGTTTGGGCAATGAAGCGGAAGTGTCCATAATGCCACCCAATAAACGAATGTACCTATAATCAGAATGACCTATTTCATTGGCGAGAAGCTTGCGCAGAATAATGTGTGCATGGGATTGATCTACGCCACACCAAGAAATTGGCCTGCATGTTCAAGGAGACCCTTGGTAAAAAAGAAAGCAACTTCAACCAGTTATAGGTTTTCACTGTACGTTTGTGTTTGATCACGTGAGGTAATTTGCATAATCAAATGTGTGCAAGTGCATTTGTTTATGTTGTTGGTTCCTGTGCGACCCGCCCCTGGAGCCATGCCTGTGGGTGGTGTTTCCGGGTGACCAGGCAGACCTCTTAATCCGACTAAAGAGGCCTGAAGAGGCTGTGATGGACGCTCCCACGCGCACACAGTTTTTACCGGCCTTATATTTTCCTTATGTTTGTTCAAATGAATCTTTTTACACACTCCATCCATAATGCACATACAAAGTTAAAACACCTAATAATGACACATAGGTTTTGTTTCATATACCGTAACATACAATACGTTTTTATTGCTGGATTTAAGTTTGTTGCCCCTGCTGGAAAGGACAAGGACTCCACAGCTGCAGGGCTTAGCCAGCTGTGGAGCTTCATTGGTGAGATGGTTTAGTTTGTATTTCCTTTGACAATCATCTCTTTTTATAGGTGAATGTTTTCTATTTATTTTGCATTTATTTAAAGATGTGCACTTGTGTTATTTAGTCCCTTGTTTAATAATATTTTGAGTTTAATCATTTTTGTGTCTGATATTTCTTTCACCCCTTTCGTGTATTTTTGGTAGGGCCCTATATACCGAATGTTCCCTCCTGTTTCGTTTGGTCAGGTCCGTTTGGTGTGTCTAGTTGTCTTTACGTTATCCCCTGTTTAAGATCTTTGGACCTAATTTTTAATTTTTATCGTACTTTATTTAATTTGTAACTGTGTCCCCCTGCACTTGTTTTGCAACCATTCTAAGTTGATGATGTTTTTTGTTCTATTAATCCTAATTTTTGCCTCAATCTACCTGCGACTCCTGTGTTTCACGGCTCGGTCCCTCACAGAGGCACATGCAACTATCATGTGGGCTCACCACCTGCAAGTTGGAAAATATGGATCTGGTGCACTTTGCAATGACTGAGGAATTTGCAATGGTGTTATGGGGGAGGAATGGCCTGCCTGATCTGAAACCGAAAGATGGGATGTTTGTGGACATCCACATGTTCTGTGTATGTCTGAAACCATATTCAACCACAAGTTACGTGCATGTGGTAAGTCAATGATAAACTATGTAGTCATTTCATTAGACCTGAGGTTACATGTTCTGAAATATCAGGTGAAGAGAGGGGAGCAGCTGTCAACTGGTCACCATCTGATGATGAGTGGTGCAGATCATATGGCAGGGGAAGCTGACCTACATAGCCAAAGCACATTGTGCAGGTTTGCCTGAATGATAGAGTTCAATCCAGAAGGATTTCAACTGTTTCCTCCGAAAGAGGTTTTCTCCTGGAGGAGGCATAGGACATGCAGTGGAAATGGACCCTGCTCAGGACCTCCTCGTCCATAACAGCTACTCAGCGCTCTGGTCAAAAGCATGTTGGTTCCTGTCAGGTTAACAACTCAAGAGACAAAAAATTGTGGCCACAACAGTTGCAGATAAAAAATCCAGGGCATAAGAGGGGTTTGCAGAAAATAACTTTGGGGTGGCATCAAGGAGGTTCTGGGTTAAAAAAAAATTGGCAACTCAGGTGTTGAAGGTGAGAAGTAAGTGAAGTGAAGTAACTCTGACCTTGACTGGGAATATGGCATAATGTGGAAGAATTGCTTTAAAAAATATAACCTGAGTGACATGTCTTACACACAGGACGCTATGCTAGTTTCTGGAAGAGGTCAATGGGGTGGCAGAGGTCACCCCTCATTGGTAAGGTTTCGTACTTGAGGTGTATGAGATTTGCCTGATAATGCTGAAGGCCATGGATGTTGTCTTTAAGAAATGGGATTGTAGGGTGTGTTCCAAATATTGGGAAATTACAATTCTCATCTCCCCTGGGAAAGAATATACCAAGGTTCTGGAAAGGTGACTCAAATCAGACAGGCAATCAAACCTCAGATTTTGAAGGAATGGATTTTTACTTTTTACCATTTTGCAGTTAATGTGTCGTGTGGACTGAAAGGCTTGTGGGGCGTTTTGTCAAAAGTGCTGCAGGAGTATGGGTTTGTGAACCATCTTGTCCACTCAAAACAGGTACTCCGGGGCCGAGAGTCATGGTGGAGCATCATTCGTGGCATTAGGTCCAGTTCATTCAGCCTGGACATTGGACCCCAACAAGGCTGCATGTAGGCTGTTTGTAGGCTCGCATGTTTGTAATCAATGAATAGAATATCAATGTGTTGCCAAGGGGTTTTGAGCGTGTCTGGTGAGAGTACAGAAAGTTGCCATCTTTTCTATTTGAAGATGATTTTTTGCCTCTCGGCTTCATCCCACTGTGACCCCTAGCATGTATTTGAATGGTTTATAGCCAAGTGTAAAGGAGCTATTATGCAAATCAGCACCTCCAAGCCATCCTTTTCCAGGAGAAAAGGGTTGTCCCCTTCAGATGAAGGGGAAGAAATATCCCGAAGTGGAGGAGTTCAGATGTATTGGGGTCTTATTCATGAGTTAGGGTAAAAACGACAGTAATCCTACTCTCACCTGTGGCCACAACTTTTGAACAATCAGCCTCAATGAGTTACCCTGCAGGGCAGCTGGGCCCATTCGCAGATTAGAGCCAGTTGAAGTGTTTTGGGCATCTGGTGAGGATGCCCCTGGGTGCCTCCATTTAGAGATGTACCAGGCATGTCCAACTGGCAGGGGACCTGGGGCAGCCAGGAAGGATTGGAAGGATTGGACTGGGCTGGCCTGGTAGCATCTAAGGATCCTCCATGATCTGCAAAAGAAAGGGTAGAGAAGGAGGATTACTTGGCTGCTCCATTTGGCCTGCTGCGACCCCAACACCGTAAGAAGGGGTTTCCAAAGATGGATGGATATATGGCAGTGTTGTCTATGGCTTAATTTCTACAGATGGGTTTATGTCAATGTTTGTGGGTGTGTTTTTCATGGCTTCCCAGGAGAAGAGATGCAACAGAGCAGATCTTGCAGTATGAAAAAAAAAGACAATCATTTATTCATTGACATTGCGGAAGTTTAACTCTATCTCTATCTTTCACTGTTTTCTTGAATGGTTTTGTGCATTTTTTCCTGGGTAACACTGTCTTACCTTTAGGACACCGATTTATGCATTTTAATGTATGCTTTTGGCTATTTCCCCTTTATGTTTGAGATTGAAATTGTGACACTGTAGAATTATCCCTCTGCACCATCCTCACCTCTGGACCACCCCAATACACAATGCACATACACACACAAGCTCCCCCACATTGTGTATTTTTAAACCCCAGAAGATTAACCTTGCTGTAAAAATGTTTCTTATCGGACGGGGTCCAGCTGGCAATGTCAAACAAATGGCTTTATACCCTCTAGGTTTTCTATTCAGAATAAATTAGCCTAATAAAAACCAAGGGGGCACTTAGGGAGCAGACAATTAAACACCTTGCATAGAACATAGTGCAGCTGCATTTCAAATGACTGAGAGCTTCCACTGATGAATGTACTTAAGGAAATACAGCCCTCAGAGCTATTTTCAGAGTGGATTGATACATAAAAATATATACAAAAGGTAGTATAACGTTAAGACAGAAAAGCCACAATTGTGATTAGATTGTAAGAAATTTCAGTAATGCATACAGTATGTGGATTATGATGGTAGGAAGGTTGCATTTCTTGAGTGGATAATATTATACAACAGCTGAAAAGCAACGACTCCACAGTAATTTGATTCAAAATAATCATCTTATGACAAGACAAACCCCCAGAAAATCATTTTGAAGGCTCACTCATTATGTGCAATGCATACACACATGCTTCTTTTATTTGTGTTCCTGGCAAGACAGAGACATTTAAAACCCACGTATAAACGCTCTAATCTGTTACTGTAATTGAAAGCATCCGTCTTCTCACATGTGAACGTAATAATGTTTGAAATTCTTAAAGGGGACCTATTGTGCTTTTCCTTATTTTCTGTCATATTTATAATGTTACAATGTCGGACATTCATATTAGACGTGGCCAAAGTGTCAAATAATGAGGTAAACTAATGATAAAGTAATTTTTGTGAGCAAAACGCTCAGGCTTCCGTCGGCTCTGAACGCTCGGTTTTCAAAGTTTTTTTCTACTCTCTGCACCGACATCAGCACGTCACGGATTTCTTTATATGGTCATCTGCTCCACCTGATCCATTGTGCATTTCTCCAAACGAAACCAATACAAATAGTGTGTTTTTATTGTAGATGTATTCATTTATTTTATTCCATTGTTTTTCATTTCATTTTCAGACATTTACATGAAACTAAAAATCCCAGAGGGCGCTGTGCCGTGTCCGTGCCCCACAAACCTGGAGAACGGCAACCAAAGTCGGAACAAACTTTTAAATGAGGCCGTGTGGATCTTATAAGAGTGAAGATTCAGCAACTAGATTGTATATTTCTCACCTCAAATTTGTTCAGACAGATTTTGGTGCGCTGATAAGGTTAAATCAGTGAATGTTGCGGAGTAACCAGAATGAAACCCCATTGGCTCACATAACTCGTGGGCTCAGGAGGGTGGCTCCTCCCACTGAAACAGCCCGTTTTTCAGACACGGTAGATTGGACGCATGTTACAGTGGCTCAAATGCATAATCTGAGTGGTAATTCTCAGCAAAGAAAACCTTGAAAACATGTTTTGGGGACCTCCGAGAGATATTAACTTGTGTAAAAAGGAGCATGATAGGTCCCCTTTAATCCAAATCAAAGAGCAGCAGCAGAAGAAGTGTGATTTAAGACATCTGCAGAGCAATGGTATCGTCATAATTCTAACTTTTTCATCATCATTTAACAGTCACTCACCGATGGGCACAGCCATCAGGAGCTGGGGAGCAGGTGTCTTGCTCAAGGACACTTCAGCATGCTCACAGGAGGAGCCGGGGATTGAACGGCCAACCTTTGGATTGTCAAGACAACCTGCTATACCTCCTGAGCTGCTGCCCCTCTGCCCCTGCCGAGGTAAATAAATCATCTCTGAATGAGTTATCCAATGTATTTTCACGCGATTGTTGGCAGATGTGTGTGTTAACTAGCCATCTGGTGGCTAACTTGGTGTTTATCGTTGTGCTATTAATAGCCAAGCAGCCATTCAGTGATACCTGTTAGCGGGGCAAAGCTATCTCACACCGCGTTACACGGTAACCGAGGATAATAATGAAACATTCAATGAATAGTAGTCAGCATAATTAAACTGTATTAGCTTAATTACATTTGCCCGTGTCGCCATAATCAAACGGATTGAGTTCAGCTGCACAGCTAACCTTCTTCCCCCTCAGGTGTGAGTTACAGAGCAGCTGAGGGATATTGTTACCGTCGCTGCCAGGAGTCTGTCTGTCTGTCACCTGCTCTGAGGGCTTTATGTCTTCCTTCTTTCTATCTACCGGGCCCAGGGGCTTTTCCCTCAAAGGAGTGACTTGAACACAGGTCTCCAGCGGCGCCTTCCAAACACCCAACGGTCCAACATCCTTTTGAAAGTTAGCATGTGCCCGTTCCCTTCCTCCCAGGAATGTTAAAGGGGACCTATTGTGTAAAACTCACTTTTTCAGTGCATTTTGGTCTCTGGTGGGCCTACTAACACACAAACTGTGAAATAAGACAACCCAGTCAGTTTTTTGTGAGGTGTCTATTTCGGAAAATGTGGTGAAACACGCTGTTCAGATTTGCAGCCCTTTCCTACGTCAAGTGGGGCTTCAGTAGAATTAGAACCGCCTTCCATCTGAGTAATTCCGCCCACAGCTGGAGAACACGTCTGTCGGCTGCACAGACCAGCACAAATCTTTTAAAAGAAAGAGTTATTAATACCAACTGTCTGTGATGAAACTGCAGACGAGGGAAATGTTAATATTGAAAAAAAAATTCTTTCAAAATATTAAGTATGGGGTAAATTGATTTATATTGTTGATGTATTTATTTTATTTTTTTCCAATGTTTACATGAAACAAATAATCCCTGCGTGCGGTGTGCAGGTCCCACAAGCTTGAAGCACGGCAACGAAAGTCGGAACAAACTTTTAAATTAGGCCATGTATATCTAATATGAGTGAAGAGTCAGCAACTGGATTGCTTATTTCACGCCTCAAATTTGCTCAGAAACAGGTTTGATAAGGTGAAATCACTGAACGTTTACTGGCTAAATACAACAGAACCCGGAAGTAAAGCTCAAACCCCATTGACTTGTTGAACCCTCAACTTGTGCTCAAACCCCATTGGCTCACAGAACTAGGGGCCTCGGGAGGGAGGTGCCACCCACTTAAACAGAGCGTCCTAGAACAGGATGGTATAGAGCAATGTTAGAATGGCTAGAAGGCATAATCTGAGTGATATTTGTTTGTTTTGGGGACCTCAGAGACCATTTATTAACTTGTTTAAAAGGAACACACTCGGTCCCCTTTAATGCTGCTGCAACGATCCGAGGTCCCGCATAGGTCCTCAGGGGTACACCTTGATGGCAACGGCTATAACTCATCTTCTTGCCAGGACTCTTGCCTTGACCTTTACAGAGCTTGGGAGACATCGCCCGCCGCATGACTGATGGGCTTGGGGAGTCTTGGGCCTGACAACTTCTATTCAGCATGCCGCGTCAATGGGGGGTTAGTTACTTCAGAAATATGTGGTATTATTTGTGAAAGTTGCTGTGAAAAGCCCCAACCCTGTCAAGGAAACTGATGGAATATTTGTCAAAGAGACAAAACGGGTCAAGCCAGCTGGGTGAAGAAGCCATCTTTGCAACGTTTGAGGGAGTTTTACATGCATTACCGCAATATTTTGACATAAAGGATCGTTGGTTAGCAAGCTAACCTGGACAACAACACCTGAAAAATAATAAGGGGCGAACTCACAAAGTGATTGTGCGGTTGCTAAACCGGCATGAATAACAGAAAAAGCCAGTGTCTAATTCACAAAGCACCTGCAAACAGTGAAATGCTCGGTGCGGTGGTGCTATTTGCGCGTATTTAAATGAGGTATTGTGCATTCATTTGGTGCAAAATTGTCCCCTTTCTATGCAAATGAGCCTCAGCGCAAATTGCGTCCAAATCACAAACACCCACGCTAATAGCCACATGCAGTTAGAGTGATGCTATTGCCGTCTGTAGAGACCAGGTAGTAACTGCATGAGACAAAAAAAAGAAGGCAGCCCTGTGCGATCGTCTGCAGAGAACTTGTGCAACTGAAGTGCTTTTATAAGGGGTGTCACTCTCAGACTGACCAGTGATCTGTAAATAATATTGCGAAATTATTATTATTTTTTTTAAATTATTATTATTGTTATTATTATAACTGTCACGGAATCTGTCCATAGCAGAACGCGCAGCAGTCCGTGGTAGTTTTCAAAACGCACTCCAAAGGCAACTTGTTGAAACTGTGAATCATTTTTTGTACAAAAAAAGGGGTTACAAACGTAGACAAAGGTTCTATAACTCCTATCAAACTCAAAATATATTCGAAAAAACAAGTAAATGTTATAGGGAATAGTGATAAAGTGGTCAAAATTGGCATTGAAACGTAGATGGCCTTGAACCTGCAGAACCATGGATAGCTCTGCAGGCCGTGGCTTCAGGTGCAGTGGCACGGAACTTGATAGAGCAAAATACTGTAGCGAACCAAGGAGGTGGGCCGTAGCCTTTTGTTATGTTAGACTTAAAGGATTATGGATTTGGAAATGTAATGGGTCTCTGTTGTGTTTTTCGTTATGTGTTTTCAGTCGTTCAGGATGTTCTGTTGGTGTTGGGCTGTGTTGTTTGTGTTGGGGGTTGACCAGGACTGTGTTGACTGCTGTTGCTGACTAGGATAGGACCGTGACATGGACTGACGTAGCCGATTGTGGTCTCGGGGATTCTGATGTGTGTTGTCTGTCTGTAAAAATAAATGGAAGCTGCCCCTGCTGGTCGTGCTGTGAATGGGACGCAGGCGGTGGCTTATAAAAGAACGCTCTATCTCATCTAATTAATTTGTTTCACGCCGTAAGCTTGCCACATTGGTGACAGAAGTGGGATGGAACAAATTAATTGAGAGATCCACGAAATAGCAGAGGCTATATGGGAGTTGGACCAGCTGACAGGTTGCCCCGCCCGACCCCATGGCGCCAGTGCATCGTGACTGAAAAAGAAGGACTTTCTGGTGCAAGATGGAAGCCAACTCGAGATCAGTCGCCCCGCTGACCTGCTGGGGCGCCCGGGTCGACCTGTCCTGGGCCACTCTCACCATCAGCCCGGAGACCGTAGCGCTCCACCCAGGCCAGAGGAGGAGGACTCGGTGAGACCACCGGCAGTCAGCTGCTCCCCAAGCCACACCAGCCACCAGAGTTCCTCTACATCACCGCTAGCCACCAAGGAGCGTGTGTCGGGGGTCCCCTACGCCGCCTACGTCACGATCCAGGAGACGGCTGCTGCGGGAGCAATCGAGGCTTCATACAGCCTGTGGGCAGCCACAACCGTTCTGGTGAGAAATGTTCTGCGATGTTCTGTTGGTGTTGGGCTGTGTTGTTTGTGTTGGGGGTTGACCAGGACTGTGTTGACTGCTGTTGCTGACTAGGATAGGGCCGTGACGTGGACTGACGTAGCCGGTTGTGGCCTCTGGGATGCTGATGTGCGTTGTCTATCTGTACAAATAAATTGAAGCTGCCCCTGCTGGTCGTGCGGTATATGCGACGCAGGCGGTGGCTTCTTAAAGAACGCTCTGTCTCGACTAATTAATTAGTTTCACGGCGTAAGCTCGCCACAATATATTAAATCAACTGTAATAATTTCTACATTGTAATATTAAGATGATGAGAACTAGAATCTATGTATCTATGTGTATACGCCAGCATAATATTCCAGCGATTATGATACTATCATAAGCACAATATCTTTTGTGAATAGGATGCTGAAACGCAAAGTTCATGCGCAGTTCATGCTGCTATTAGGGGCCATGATTCATTTCTTTGTGAACTCACCCCTACTGTAAGTGTCCATCTTAAGGCACTTGTTGTTTACATGTTAGCACTAACAGCATGTGTAAATACAATAATGCTATCTCACAGCAATAGTCCAGTCGAGAAAGAAGAGTTAGGAACAGGGGGAGAGTTGAAAATGTACACACACACACACACACACACACACACACACACACACACAAACCAACACCAAAGCCAGCTGGCTGAGGGGATTGGGAGATTGGGTGTCAGCGCGATGCAGAGCCCTGCGATAACATCCACCATACTTAAGACCCACATCTCACTCCCGCCCAATCTCCCCAATGTGACACTGGACTCATGTCAGCAGGTGAACAACAGCAACCCTGTCCAAGGAAAGAGCATCACACAGGATCATAAACCACTCCACCCTTCTTTGACCTCAACACCCCACCATAACTGATGAATGCACATAGTCTGCTATAGGTTATTACGTTTCATGGTGAGTTCCTTGCCTGTGAACATGCATCAAGTCATTTAAGTATGGTTGTAGGAAAATAAAAAGGATGATATGCAAATAAAGAAACGTGCAAATCTGCTTGAGATCTTCGCACAATCACATTTATTCAAGGGCTTTTACTGGGACAAAGAGATGGAGTTGAAAAAAATAAGACTTTCAACCATGCCCTTTTCCATGAACCTTTACCCAAAATGTAATAATAAGGGTGTATTCTCTATTGTTTGTTTGTTCTATCTTGACTTTGTTAATTTAGGACAAGCTAAGTAAGTGGTCCTATAATGCCCAATATACACCAAAGGACAAGATCTTAAGAACTTCATCGGGGATCTCTTGCCCCTGTCACCGGCAGATGTTTGATTGGAGATGGGCATGGGCATGGACAGATTTACACTTAAATCGTTTATCGATAGACTCCGTCTATTGGCGATTGACAGTTACGACAGATGGTTTTTTAATGTTTTTCATCCGCCAGGAAAAATCTGAGCATTGAAATGGTCTAAGTGCAATTAACCCTGTTCTGAAACTGGAGCAGAGTGAGAGGGAGGGAGCAACAACTGGTAACAACTGGCGATTGGATCTCATCGGGTGCGAGGTTCATGAAGTGTTCCTCATTAATATATGTTGCACAGACAATCCGCTACCTCGATGCCCATGCACTGTTAAAAAACCACGCCTGATAAGAAGGGCACTGTGGGGCACCCCCCAACACACACACACACGTACCTGCCACTCAATATGCAAATCTTGTGATTATAATATAGCAATATATAATCTAGAGAAAGATTTTGGCTTATTTTGTTTCCTTAATTTCTTACTTGTATGGAAAATGAAAAACATAAACCTAACTCAGAGAACTGGAGCAGAGCTTTTTTGTCCTCCAGACAGCGGTGCATGCCGGCTCCCTTGCCTGTCATTTTATTTTAGATCTATTAATTTACGTTTGTTTCCTACATGTATGAAATGACATTTTGAAACACAACTGAGTTAAGGGACTGTCCCGTTCCGTCCCGTTCCAAAAAACCCCGGCTGTCACCACTGTCGCGAAAGACGTCTCCCCGTTGCTTTCAATTGCATTGTGACTTAATTGAGTAAAAACTGGATGTTTTTGTGTAAATACTTTACTTGTAAATAATAAATCCTGCACTTCTGGAAGGGGGAAACCGTATTTGCCACATTACATTATGTTCTATGCACGCGTGAACCCCCGCACCCCTCCCAGCTATCGGCAATTGGAATTTTGCACGATCGCCCAAGCCTAGATGAACAGAAACTTCCAGACTAGTGATAATAAGAGGTTGGTTTGAAATGATCATTGTCTAGGCTCCCATAGCGTGTGCTAGAATCCCAAGGTGATTGCTGTCCTTGCTAAATCCTGTAGTGTGTCCACCACTGGGATGAGTAAAGTCTTTGTGGGAAGTTGTCCTTTGCGAGGATTTTAGAAGTCCTGGGATATAACCTGGCCATAGCACAATAACAGTGAAGCATCGATATCACAGCAAAGCAACAACCACCTCAGCTGGACAGCAGTATGTGGAGTTCATCAATATGTTTGTGATGTTTTTGTTCACCATTTCCAACACCTGGCATCAAACAGTGGAAAAAACAGAACAGCAAAATGATAGAAATTCTCTCATTGTGACAGAAGGAACTGGGTGAAACCCCTTCCTCTTTGGTCTAGTTCTTATGAAAGAAAAAAACACAAACGGCCGTCACATTCTCCCTCCTAGGAGTGGGCAGGTTTTGGTTTCCTGTCCAAATGATTAATATTTCACATTATTTCGCCAAGGGCCTCGCAACACCATAACTCTACTGGTGGGCCCAATTACACAACTGACAACAGTATCAATGCCGATCACTGATTTATGACAGTGTAAACACAGCTGCATTTGTACCATAATCATTGCAATTGATATTCACAGTTGATTTCCATTTTGGCCTTGGATGCATAATCGCATCCTTTGGTCATGTTTACGTCCCCACTCGGGGGCTGTAATGGGGGAGGACGCTCGTTGAATTTTAACCCGGTCGTCATAATTCATAAGCTTCAAATTGTCTATATGATTGTCACAAAAGGGCAACGAGGTTGCGGGCTGTTCTCCTCGCTCACTTGCCGTTAAAATACACAACCCTGATTGTGTGATACCTTACAGCTACACTTGTAAAAACATAAAGAGAAAATGCACAAATACTTAAAGATTTAATCTTAAAACTGTATATTGGATACGATTCTGTCATATTGTCTTATTTTGCTTCTGCATATAGTCACGTTTGGGGTGTGTTATTGCCAACTTGTTTTTTTGAGGGCAAATCTACATTGATGTCTGGGCCACATCTGGTCTCTTGGCCGCCGCGAAACTTAAACTTCCTGGATTAAAACTACTAAATGGTTAACCTTTTTAGCCCTCTGCAGGTTTACCCGGATTCCAAGCGACATCATTCTTACCATGCATGCGGCGTTTCAACCGCTCTGCTTTTCACCTCAGTGTACAACATGGAGCCATCAGCAGAACATGCTGGCGGTGCCGCACCTGCCCCCCTTACATAAACGCTCGCTTCCCTCGCCAAACTCTGGAGACGACAAGTTTTCGGGGTCGAGTCACTCGTGCTTGCGGAGTCTTTGGTAGCAATTAGAGCGAGGAGCTTGCCGTTCATACCATCACGCCGCCACGAGCAGCTTTGAACCGTGGCTGTTTTGGCCCCTCTCATTTGCGCCCCAGTAGGCGGAGTTATTCACACTCCAAATGTCGCTAAGCAGGAAATTTGGAGGTTGCGCACGTTACCCTGCTGGAAAGGCACCTTGTGTGCCGTAAGGTGTTTGTGTCAGTGGTAGAAAGTAACAAAGTACTTTGTAACTGTACTTCAGTACGTTTTTCAAGTTTCTGGACGTACCAAAGTACACCGATCAGCCACAACATTAAATCCATTGACAGGGGAAGTGTACAAGATAAACAATGAAAAATGACATTGTTCATCTTGTTCCAATGACACCGGACAAGGCTGTGAGATATATTAGGCAGCGAGTGAACAGTCAGTTCTTTAAGGGAATCTGTTGGAAGCAGGAAACAAGGACAAGCGTAAGGATCTGAGTGACTTTGACAAGGGACAAAATGTGATGGCTAGACGACTGGGTTCAGAGCATCCCCAAAACGGCAGGTCTTGTGGGGTGTTCCCAGTATGCAGTGGTTAGTACCTACCAAAAGTGGTCCAAGGAAGGACAACTGGTGAACCGATGACGGGGTCACGGGCGTCCATGGGTTCATTATTGCGCGTGGTACTGTCATACTGTACTGGAGCACAAATTGTTGAAAAAGTTAATGCTGCTATGATAGAAATATATAACACACACTGCATCACAGCTTGCTGCGTATGGGGCTGTGTAGCCGCAGACCAGTCAGAATGCCCATGATGACTCCTGTTCACCACCAGAAGCACCTACAATGGGCACGGGAGCGTCGGAACGTCAGCATGGAGCGATGGAAGAAGGTGGCCTGCTCTGAGGAATCACGTGGATGGCCGGGGTGAGGGTCCGTTCTGATTGAGCATCTGTGGGATGTACTGGAACAACAAACCCTGATCCATGGGGGCCCAACCTCACAACTTACAGGACTCAAAGGATCTGCTGCTAACGTCTTGGTGCCAGATACCACAGGACACCTTCAGAGGTCTTGTGGAGTCCATGCCTCCACGGGTCAGAGCTGTTATGGCAGAACACAATATTAGTGGTTATGAGTGGTGGTTTTAATGTTGTAGCTGATCGGTGTATATTCGGTTTCTCAGAATTTTGACTTTTCAATCCACCAAGTTTCAAAGCAAATATCTATACTTCAGTCACACCACTTCAGTCACACCACACATATATTTGGAAATGACTGACTGCTTGGAAATGACTGACTGCCGACTGAGGATATGCTTGAAAAACAGGCAGAGTTGCACTTCATGTCATAGTATAGGCTCTGTTATATCGGGGCGCTGGATATGACAAGTACGTTTCTGAGCAAGTCTTTACATACTTTTACTTCAGCAGGAATGTCAGTGTGGTACTATAATTCTTACTACAGTTCACTCTCACTGTCAGGATATACTTAATACAGGTCAGTAAATTATCTCAGTATTTCTTTTCACTATGTGGGAACGTATACTGTATGTGTGTGATGAGCAGCTAGTTAGTTAGTTAGTCAGTTCCTCCCGTTCCTTCTGGAACATTGGGCGACGAGCCCCCACCATTTGCTCCTTACCAGAATGGCTTCTTCTTTTTTTACGGGGATGAGGTTGTTGGCAAACCTAACCCTAAAAATCCAGTTTGTGTTCGGTGGCCCTGAATAAATTATCCAAACTTTACTGGGGGAGCGGGTCACAATCAATCATGTTTGTTTGGCTCCGCGCTTAACTACAGCGTTGAAACCAAACAGCAGCAGCCGCAGCGGCAGCGGCAGCAGCAGCAGCGTCTCCTGGGGCTCTGCTACACATCCAGAGTGTAACCTGACAAACACATATATTTAGGATTTATGTGTTTGTGGGAATGGAGGGATGACACGAGGATCGAGGTGTGTGTGTGTGTGTGTGTGTGTGTGTGTGTGTGTGTGTGTGTGTGTGTGTTGTTGTTGTTGTTGTTGCTGCTGTTATGGCGTGGACCTTGACACGGGCGGTGGCTAAAAATAGGCCAAAACAGAATAAACAGGCAACTCCCTCTATTGCCCGGTTTCCTCCCCATTATTGACCAGCTTGTCCCTCTCTCTCTCTCTTTCTCTCTCTCTCTCTCTCACACACACACACACACACATGCGCGTGCGTGTGCGCACGCAGACACGCGGACATGTGTGCATAGAATCTAAAGTAGTTTCACTTTCTCGGTTTCGCTCTGTTTCTGTGTCTCATCCTCTTTCTGTCTTTCATGTACTGACACATATACACACACACACACACACACACACACACACACACACACACACACACACACACACACACACACACACACACACACAAACTAGCATAGTACACAGTCTCACAGCCAGCTGAAGTGCATGGATTCATAAATCACACACAGCTTTGAAAACAATATCATGCCAGTCTCAGCTCACAGTGTGTGTGTGTGTATGTGTGTGCGTGTGTGTGTGTGTGTGTGTTTGTGTGTAGGGGAGGGTGGGGGGGGGGGGCAGCTACTTCATAACTTCAGTCCTATTCTTGTCATTTGCAGTTATGACTTGTCGTCTGTATTCAGGCACCTATGCAAATGCACACACACACACACACACACACACACACACACACACACACACACACACACACACACACACACACACACACACACTGTGAGTTGGGTCCATTGTGCACGGTTAGTCACAGCGATGAATAGAGTGAATGCCTTGTTTACTAGTTCATATTTCCTCCCCCTCTCATTGCCACGTACACGCACGCACGCGCTTCCCATTCTCAAGTCTGCTCGCTCTTGTGTTTTTCTTTTCCCTCTCTCTCTCTCTCTCTCTCCTCCTTTACAAGTAGGCCTACAGTATTCCCATTTCCGGCAGAGTGCGGTTTTCTAATAATAGAAAGGTGTCCCGCATCGATCCATCGCTTATTATTGTAATTTAACTGAAGGGTTCCACGTGGTTCTCACCCCCCCCCCCTTGCAGGAGCTCACAGTAAATTACAGCCCTCTCTCCCTCTCTCTCTCTCTCTCCCCCTCTCTCCCTCTCTCTTCCTCTCTCTGTCCGTCACTAGGTTGTTTACTTGTTGCCCTAAACCCTGTCTGCCCTGACCACACAACCAACAGGGTTTACTTTTTTTTAACTTTTTTTTTTTGTCCTAATGTGCTGAACCTGTAACACTTATTATCTTAAAGCATGGCGTAGGGTCATCTGTTTTACACGTAAGTCTCTAAAATAAAAAATAATTCGCTTTGTATTTAATTATTACAGAGGAACTTTAATCATGCTGTGTATGGGGTGGGGTAAGATACATTTTTTTTCAAATCCGATAAGTTTTCTATGATTTTTTTTAATGTCTCTAAAGCGTTTAAGAAGCTTCCTTTTGGAGAGGGGCGCTATAGATGAGCTAATACTTTGTGTGATATTTTTATTGTTTTATTTTTTTATGTACTCTTATTTGCACTATTCTGTAAACCCTGTTGCCGTGGATTTCCCCCTGGTATGAATAACATCTTACTGTAGCTTGTCTTTTTTTCATATACAGTATGACTAGGCCCTGGGACTGCCTTATGAGTGGACCATGAGCGGACGATGATGTCTCTGTTATGTGCTGACGGCATCAGAACATGGGCTGCGGGTGAGTAGGGGTGAGTGAGCGGGGCGAGGAGGGGTGAGTGTGCCCATGTTGTTTGTCATGAGGAGGCGGGCGGTGGAGGATGATGGAGTGGGCTCACTTTACGACAAAACAGGAATGGGGGGAAATCTAGGCAGCTGTGACAGCTCAGGGATGAGGCTGCCAACGTAGTCCATCATCTGCTGCTGGCCTGGGATGAGATCACACAGTACCAATGAGAGAAAGAGAGTAGGGGGGGCTGGAGACACTGACAGTGAGTACTTGTTGGTTAAAGTATAAGTACTTTATGTCCTGGCTCCATCCCCGCACACTGTGAATGCACATTCTCATATAAGCATACACACCATTCATCACATACTCTCTGTAGAGCCGGGCCATAGCTCAATATGATAATTTCAGTGGTATTGTATCAGCCTAAAAGTGCCTCACAGCATGTATATGTGGGTGGCGGTACACCGTCCCCTCTGAATAACCACCATCCAAAAAAAAAAAATAGAACTTTAAAAGGACACTAAATTTTATATATATATATATATATATACTGTATACTGTGTATATATATATTTTTTTCTCTATATTTTAATATGATAAAAGGTTAATATTCTTTATATTTCTATATATATATGATATATTTTTATTTTTATTATACATACAGTATATATATATATATATATATATATATATATATATATTATATAATTAATTAATACATAAATTAATTAATGAATTTGTTAATTAATTAATCAATTAATATATGTATTATTATTATTTTTTTTTTTATTAATTTGGAATAAAACCTAATCTATTAATTAGTCTATCGGCCACATGTGGTACCCTGGGCCCTAAGTCGGTCACAACTGCGTTGACCTG
Organism: Zeus faber; assembly: GCF_960531495.2. Taxonomy (NCBI): domain Eukaryota; kingdom Metazoa; phylum Chordata; class Actinopteri; order Zeiformes; family Zeidae; genus Zeus; species Zeus faber. The sequence goes on along the minus strand of NC_137206.1, from coordinate 16,893,722 downwards.
TATTATGAGAGCAGCAGTAACCAAGCCGCAGTTCGTAACCTGAGACTCGCACAGCGTATAATTTAAACCGATAATAAACTACAATAAATACAGACACAGAAAGGTTAAATTAGCCAAAACATTTATTTAATTACTCCATAAAAAGCTGCCAGTTCCAGCGCCAACCCAGTCTGGCCGGCTTCATAGGCCAAAGTGTTACTTCAGCAGTGATGCTACAATTTGGGTTGCTATGGCAACATCCCACACAGGCGAACATGCCCACGTTGTGCTGAGGAGTTTAAAGAATCTTCCACAATCTCATCTCGAATGCTAAATAATCATAATCCCTCCAGATAAAAAAAGGAGCATGGTGTAGTCTCGGTACGTTATAGAGGGTGTTAATTAAAAGTAACAAGCTGATAACAAGAGTCATTCTGCCCACACCGGTTGCCTGGGACCCAACTTCCTGCCCCTGAGGTGTTCAGATATGCAGGTGATGTCAACACGGGGCAGCAGGTTGTTGTTTTTTGTGCACACCAAATTAAACCATTATATTCATTAAATCAGTCCGCAGAGCTCTGCGGTTATCATAGAACCCATGGTACACAAAATGTTAATCAAACAAAAGTTTTAACTGCTATGTTTAATAATGTACAATTTTTTTTGGGATGTTCTCGGGTCGTAACAATAGGATGAAAAGGTGACACTGCACTCTACTCTTAATATTTAAACTCAAATCATAACCATGGGATGAGCAGTGACAGATTGAAAATTATACATAATTATTTTGAATATATTCATATATTTTATATATTAAAAAAATATGTTTTTCGTATTTAAATTTGATTATATCTATCATATATATTTTTTCTATATTTGTTTGCTTCCCCCCAGAATTGTATAATTATTATCAACATTTATGTAATATTGTATATAATATTTACATATATTTGGTGTATTTTACAGAATTGTATTTATTTATTCATTATTTAAATTAAAACAATATTTATTTTGGGGGCCGGCAGGGTGGGTGGAAAAAATTGTTCTCTGCCGCTGCCCCTGCCCCCTACACCAGCACCCAGACAGCAAATGGTCTTAAGCATACGTGCGAGTCAGGAGCTCAGGGCTCACTCAGTGCAGGGTTATTGATCACTTGCCAATGCAAGGGAAGAACATGGCAGAGGAATCAATTACACGCATGCAGTCGTATAATCAAGTTTCTGGAAAGGGGAGAGGAGGGAAAAAAATGCTTGGCTAAGGGAAAATGTTTAAGTGAGACATAAAGCTCTATAAGGGAAAGAAAGAAAATATTATTTACATATCGAACACAAATCATATGACAGAGAACTGGAAAGAGGAAGACGAGAGAGTGAGAAAGAGAGAGAGCGAGAGAGAGAGAGAGAGAGAGAGAGAGAGAGCACTGCAGTGCTGTGGGTAACGATCTGAGAGATAATAAGATAGATACATAATTCAATATCTCTATTTACTCATTCCGGGGCCGTGGCTCCTTCGAATAGTGGGTTAAACGCCCTTGCCACCGGGCACCCGGCACTGGCATTGTTTGCTGTTTGACAAGTGCTTCTTCTTTAATCAAAATAGTGGACAAGGCTATATAGTGGGACGTGACAATGTATGGAACTATAGTTCAATAAAGGACTAACACTAGCCCACTGTTTGCAAGCTTTTTGTGTGCACTTGATTTTGAGTTGTTGTTGCCCCCCTGGGGGACACTCCTGATGTAATGCACTGTGGGACCTGTGGGATACATCTGACGTAGTGCATTTTGGGACAGATATAGTGCACCGTGGAACACTCCTGATATTGTACACTCTTGGTGTAGTGCACTCCTGATGTAGTACTCTGAGGGACACTTCTAATAGTGCACCGTGGGACCCTCCTGATTTAGTACACTGTGGGACCCTCCTGATGTAGCACACTGAGAGGCACTCCTGATATAGTGCACTGTGGGGCACTGTTGATATAGTGTTCTATGAGACACCGCTGATGTAGTGCACTGTGTGGCACTCCTCATATACTGTAGTGCACTGTGGGACCTGTCTCATATACAGTAGTACACTGCTGGGCACTGCTGGTATAGTGTTCTATGAGACACTCCTGTGGGGCACTCCTGATGTACTGCACTGTGACTCTTGATGTGGTTGGTGCACTGTGGGGCACTTCTGATATAGTGCACTGTGGGACCCTCCTGATACAGTGCACTGTGGGGCACTCCTGATGTAGTGCACTGTGACTCCTGATGTAGTGCACTGTGGGGCACTCCTGATGTAGTGCACTGTGACTCCTGATGTAGTGCACTGTGGGGCACTCCTGATGTAGTGCACTGTGACTCCTGATGTGGTGAACTGTGGGGCATTCCTGATATAGTGCACTGTGGAACCCTCCTTATATAGTGCACTGTGGGGCACTCCTGATGTAGTGTACTATGACACCCCTGATGTAGTGCACTGTGGGGCCCCCCTGATAAAAGTGCACTGAGGGGACACTGCAGCTCACCCTGGTATACTGCAGTACACTGTGGGACACTCTGCAGCTTACCTTGGTGTACTACACTACACTGTACACCGTGGGACAATCGTGGGATCGTACACGATGGACAATCCTGATGTAGTACATTGTAAGACACCTTAATATAGTGCACTGTGGGACACTCTACAGCTCACCCCGATGGAGTACACTGTGGGACACTGTAGTGCACGGCGGGACACTCCCGATGTATTGGACGGTGGGACACTCCCCATGTAGTGGACGGTGGGACACTCCCCACACTGGGACACTCTTGAAGCAGTGGACGCTGGAACACGCCCGATGTAGTAGACAGTGGGACACTCCTGATGTAGTGGATGGTGAGACACTCCTGATGTAGTGGACGGTGAGGCACTCCTGATGTAGTGGACGGTGGGACACTCCTGATGCATCGGACGGTAGAATACTCCCGATATAGTGGACAGTGGGACACCCCTGATGTAGTGGACGGTGGGACACTCCTGATGTAGTGGACGGTCCCAATATAGTGGACAGTGGGACACTCCTGATGTAGTGGACGGTAAAATACTCCCGATATAGTGGACAGTGGGACACTTCTGATGTAGTGGACAGTGGGGCACTCCTGATTTAGTGCACAACGGGACACCCCCGATGTAGTGGATGTTGGGACACTCCCGATGTAGTGCATGGTGGGACCCTCCAGATGTGATGGACGGTGGGACACTCCCGATGTAGTCGACGGTGGGGCGCTCCTGATGTACAGTAGTGGACGGTGGGACACTCCTGTAGTACACTGTAGTACACTGTAGTACACCCTAGTGCACCGTGGGACTCTCTGCAGTGTGAGCCTATCCCGCCTCTCTCCCTCGCTCTCTCTCTCTCTCTCTCTCTCTCGCTCTCTCTCTCTCTCTCTCTCTCTCGCTCTCTCGCTCCGCTCGCAGCTTTTTACGCGCACGACGCTCGCAGATCCACTCAGCGCGCCGTGTGTTCCGCAGGCTCCAACCTGTGACGGTGATGGAGGCAGCACTCTCACGCGGAGTGACAGCCGCGCGTTTCCACTGACCTTCTGAGCCGCGCACCCACCCGCCCCCACCAACCCCCCCCCACTTTCTTTATTCCCTTTTTATTCCTATTTCATTTCTCACACAATGCGGGACGCGCGCCTCCCTGTCCGCGCTGCGCTGGGAGCGTCGCCGCTCGCCTGAAGCGGATCTCCTCCTCACCCCCCTCCTCCTCCTCCTCCTCCTCCTCCTCCTCCTCCTCGTCTCTCCCACGCCGAGGAACCACAGGAGTTTGAATGCAAAAGGTGGTTTATTTCTGCAAGGTGAGATTTCATTTCTAATTTCTTCCGCAGTTGCGTTTGCCCCGTGTCGAAGCGAGGAAATGGGACTTGCGTTCCAAATAGAAAGCCGGAAAAATACACTGCATTGTGGGGTGTTAGATGTCTTGTTGCGTGGAGATCCGTGACATTTATTTCCATTAGTTTCTTTTGTTGTTGTTGTTGTTGTTGTTGTTGTTGTTGTTGTTGTTGTTGTTGTTGCTTTATTTGCGGTTACACCAAAACCTCGAGGAGTGGGAGATGGTGTTAAACTGTTGCATGCAGCAGCATTCGCAGCGTTTTCCCACTTCTCGACGCCACTCTTAATTTGAAATGGATTCTACTTTAATTAAGCCAAATAGATTCCTTTCCAAGGACAGGATTACACTGTTTTTATGATTAGTGTTAAGAGGGGGGATGGAGCTGGATACCAATAAAGCTTTATTGGTATCCAGCTCCATCTCCCCTCTCCTCTCTGATTCCTCCGTCAAGTTGGAAGTTTGTGGAGTCTATTCTGATATGAATGTCCCTTGTATGAGTTTAAAAGTGTTCTTATAATGTATACATACTATTCTTATAATGTATAAATTTTTATTTTATTGTATATACCGATGTTATTGGACGTATACCTCAATGCAACGCATTAAAAACAAAACAAAACAAAACTATTCCACTTTATTCTTTCCTCAGAAATATAATATATGTAATATCAATTCAAAAGTGGCTGTGTTAGGTCCGCCCAATAATTTTTTCTGACTTAAGTGAGAAGAGCGTTTCAGATTGTGCTGTTGTGTGAAAAAAATGTTGTTGTTTTTTCTTTACATTAACTCACGATAGATTCAATGTTGTTATTGTTTAAATTGGGACAGTAAAATAGTTATCTAGTATCGAAAGGGACTATGTTGTGCCACAATCTGAACAGAAATATGTAACGCTGTTTTTTTGGTATTGCTTCTCGTTCCACCAAATAGTTTCGAGACAATTGTCGGTCAACCTCCAGTATGATATCTCACCAACGCTCTTACTTCTCTCCTCAGCCATGGAGGGACTTGTCTAAGGAGGATCCAACATAGCTGCAGATCCATTTTTTCCTTTTCTTTTTTCTTTTCTCGTTTCATCTCCTGGGATAAGTCTCTTTTCAACCCCTTGCTCGTAGCACCATGGCAGAGAAGCCGAGACCGGCGGGGCTGAAGGCCCCCAGCATCAACAATGCCCCCTCCCTGCCCCCGGAGCCCATCGACATCATCCGCACCAAGGCCCGGTCCCGGCGGGTTCGCCTCAACGTGGGGGGTCTGAACCACGAGGTCCTGTGGCGGACCCTGGACCGGCTGCCCCGCACGCGGCTGGGCAAGCTGCGGGACTGCAACACCCACGAGTCCCTGATGGAGGTGTGCGATGACTACAGCCTGAACGAGAACGAGTACTTCTTCGACCGCCACCCGGGGGCCTTCACCTCCATCCTGAACTTCTACCGCACGGGCAAGCTGCACATGATGGAGGAGATGTGCGCCCTGTCCTTCGGCCAGGAGCTGGACTACTGGGGCGTTGACGAGATCTACCTGGAGTCCTGCTGCCAGGCCCGCTACCACCAGAAGAAGGAGCAGATGAACGAGGAGCTGAGGAGGGAGGCGGAGACGCTGAGGGAGAGGGAGGGAGAGGGGGAGTTTGATAACACCTGCTGCCCGGACAAGAGAAAGAAGCTGTGGGATCTCCTGGAAAAGCCCGGCTCCTCTGTGGCTGCCAAGGTAGGGGAACCGTGGGCCACAAGTGTTCTCTTCGTGGGCTCTTCTGTCCCTGTTAGGGCGGGCTTCACTTTCACCGTGACACGCTCTTCCGTTTCACAATCAATACGACTCGACTGCCACCGTGACGAAACCTGCTCTTTAGTTTATCAGTTTCCATATTGAAGGCAGATCTGTAATGTGTTCTTATCAGGCATCAGGCCCGCTTTCTTGTGCCGGCATTCTGGCTTTCCCTTTTTTCCCTCCCCGTAATGAGAGTGATTTTGGTCCCAGTCTCCGGGGGGATTCTTTTTAGTGTGGGTTGTCAAGGCTGGAATTGAGAGGAGTAAGAGAAGTGAAGTGGGATGTGGAGGAAGAGGGTATGATGTATATCTGGCAAAACAATGATAAATGAGCGAGGGGGATCTTTGCTTGGACGGATTGAAGGAAGTCTAGAGTTAGCGCCGTGGGAAACTGACAGACGCAGGATTTATAAGGAGCTGAAACAAGCCCGGTGGCGGTGCTTTTTACTGCTCGTGGCCTTTTTAAAGATGTAGGTTGTCGTAGTTGAACCGGCCTCGAGTCGACGTGTGCATGCATTGTCCCAGTCTCCTTTCTGCTCTGGTGCGGTTATGTGTCAATGTTAATAGGAGCCGAATGGATGTATCACTTTTGGAGATCATATCCTGAGTCAGCAAAAACCACGGAGGGGTTGGCACGACGTCAGGCGGCCATGCATTGATGGGGGGTCGTTATGATATGGTCTCACACACGCCCAGGAGTCCCTTTGAACGTTATTTTTCATTACTGAAATGGTGACAAAGGCTTCGCCATAGGCATGGGAAACCGTGGTGGACGGGCTTTGATCCTGCATCAGTCGGGGGCATGCAGAGGGTTACAGGGGGAGAGAGAGGACTTAATTGCCTATTTGGGATATTAACATAAAAAAAGAGAGAGAATCAGTGTAGTCGCCATCATTGTTTGGCTCTGTGCCATGATGATATTACCTAAGAGCCTTTGATGATACATGTATAGACATTAGGATAGACACTTGGAAGTGGGACTGGGTAATATATCATTATAATATGGATATCGTGATATGAGACTAGATAACGCCTAGGATCTTGGTTCATAATGTTGTTCTGTAGTTAAATGTTGTATTTTTAGGCTATTTCTATATGTTCTAATCAACTCATTTACCTGCCTGGACATCATATCCACATTACTAAAGATTGTTTATCAAAATTGTCTCTGAGTCTTGAAAAGGATGAAAGGGTTGGCCAAGGGTTACAAATAGTCACCCCCAAAATTATCAATATTTACAAAAAGATTGTGATATTTGGATTTTGTCTGTATTGCTCAGCCATACTTAGAAGGTTGCGTGTGTACGTAGTTTAGTCCACAGCAGCACACTGTTGGGCTGCATCTCCCGTTCCTTCTCCATCTACATCTCCCTTTCTGGCCCAGTGGACCCTCAGGCAGGCTAGCTTTGATGGAATCAAAAGGATGGTAATTTCCATTGAATCTCCAAAAAACATTTTCAACATCCACGACCATGCATGACACGGCAGGGAAGAAGTAGTATTCCATGTCAGCAAACCAAACCAAATCTTGCAGTGAGACGCACAGAACAGCCCTCATATCTTACATTCTGCAGAGCGTGGTACACTGAGCCACTCCACTGAAAAGCCATGTGACATGTGCCTCGCTGTACGACTGCTGTTGCCCCAGACAGGCTCGGAGAGCGGAATTCTATTTCAGCCTCTGGTGCCTGGTGTTGAATGTATTACATTGGGGTTCAGGTCTAAAAATATGTTAATGAAAGTACTGAATGTAATTATCCCAGAATCTGTTGCATAATAAGTAAAGTAAACCGAATAGTATCTCTATGGCAAGCAACCCATGTTCCTCTTTCATCCTCGTATTTGCAATACCTTGATAACTTCATTGGTTTTTCATGCACGGTAATTTGTGACTTGACAGGGATGTCCCTCATTTTTCTAAATGTGCTCCGTCACATACGGCCAAGTCACATTTTACATAAATCAGATATAAAAAGGCTTCCCAATATCCAGCCTTAATCAATCCCAAGTAACGATGTTGAAATAATTTGATTTGCTGTATGATGTGTAAAATGTTTTAGCCCCTCTCTCTCTCTCTCTCTCTCTCTCTCTCTCTCTATCGAGCATCTTCTCTGTATTGCTGACCTGTTCACTACCGTGTGGGGGAAGCCTGTGCATGCTCGATGGGAAATCCCACCTTAAATCAAATTACGCTGAGATTCCGCCGTTGCGCTCCTGCATGAGATCTGGAACATGACTCTTATGTCCAGCAGTTAGTGCACCGATGCACTCATGCTCAGGTTGACTGTATAGCCAGACAACACAATCGCAAATAGCTTTTTCCTGCCACCATACAAAAGCTCTCTGTGGTCAGGGAAGCCTTTTTTGAGGGCTAGGCACGGCACACTATGAAGCCCTGGCCAGCAGAATGCCATTATTAGATGGCCAGAGAGCTGTTTGCTTTTATAAGGCAACCTGAGACCTTTGTCGAAACGCAATAACATACAGTATATCACATCTCTTTCTCACTCTGTCACCCTCCCTAACCCTGTTTCCCTCTCTCTCTTTCTCACACCCTTGATATTGCTATCCAGTTAGATTACCCAAAGGGGTATTACATCAGAGTCCAATGTGCCAATATATGACACCAAAGACAACTCTTTGCCCTTAAACAAAGGTTAGGTATGAGAAGACTGACTTTTCCAAAAGTGTCAAAAAGGTAGATTTGCATTCGTTGTCAGTGAATAATAGCATGTCATTGAATTGGTACTGTAGTATAGTTTAGCCATCAAGTAATGGAAATGTTCACAACCCGCAAGTTGGACTGAGAATCGTCCCAGGAGTCCCAAATTCGAGCGAAAGCCAAGAATAAAACAAAGACAAGTTGCAAATGAGAAGAGAGACCAGTGATGGAGGGAAGCACAAAGAATGACGGATTCAAAAGAGGCAGTCGGCTAAGTGATGCCGCGGAATGCTTGCTTGGATCTTTGCGAACCTTTCCAATGAATAATGAATGTGATGGTCAAAGCAGAGAGGGCACAGGCTAATGCAATGGCTTCTCTGTGCTACTGCACTTGCCCTGCATGGTTTGAAAGTTTAAAATTTAATCTTGATCCACCTTGGATGTCCAGCTGTATTCATGAACAGAGACCTTGCTTCAAGAGTGTTACAAACTGAAAATATGGTGATGTTATGTGTTTTGACATGGAACACGGACTGGGCAGACATGGCACACTAAATATCCAAGCCTCAATCCTAAATATCCACCCAATAGCCACCCAACTACTGATTCTGAGTTTGAAGTATGAAATGACATGAGCGAAGGCCATGTTTCCAGAGTCATAAATAAACATATTATCTTCAGCATGGATGTGAAGTGTGCAAGAGTAAGATAGTCAGCCTTGGACTGTGTGAAAGCCCTGCTGTGAGACTGTAATACAACTTGCCAAGGCAGGAGATGGTTTCCTGTTATAGAAAACACCTCTTCGATCTTGACCCCCCCCCCCAATTAGATTTGGGCAAAGCAGAAAAAAATAATGGTGGATGATGTCGAGCATTTTGAAGAGATCGATGTTTCTGCTTTCCCAGACATTAAAAGTCCCCAATCCAAAGTACGTCTGGCTCTGCAATTGCTCTCAATGTGGATGTATACCATCGCTCTCGCCTTTATCTAATAAGCTCATCCAAATGGAAAATATTAAGCAATGTCCGGGCACGGGCTAGCGCTCTTCTGTCCTTCTACACATGGAACTTTGGAACCCACCGTCCATGATGTTATAATCTGGGACTGACTAGATGGCAATATATGCGAGTGTCGGTGTTAGAGTATTCATAATTTCCAATATAGTAGAGTGAGTTAGAAGGAAAAGTATGCATTGAGTTGCATAACAGTGTTTATTGTGGGTTGGTTTGGAATCAGCTCCGTGTAGAGTTAAAGTTCTGCAAGTCATGTTTTTTATGCGTATTAATATGCATGTATACCACTCAATGTGTGAAACTACTGGACTGTACCACTCTAGCCATAGCCTGCTTGAATCACTGCAGACGTTCTCATTCTCTCTCTCTCTCTCTCTCTCTCTCTCTCTCTTTCTTTCTCTCTCTCTCTCTCTCTCAAAAAAATAAACACCAACCAGGCCACAAACACAACCTCCTCCTGTGCTGAGATCCTGAGCAGGGAAAAGGAAAGGGAGAGAGGGAGAGAGAGAGAGAGAGAGAGAGAGAGAGCTTTATTTAGCATTTAGTCAATCGCTCTCTGCAGTGCATACCCCTGGGTCACACACGAGCAGCATGTTCACCGCCCTGTGTTTTCACTGCCACCCTTTCATCTCTGCATGAATTGCAGTCAGCTCTGAAAGGTTAAATCGATGGGCATTGGCATTTTTGGGAAGAAATGTATTCGGCTTGCTGGGCAAAACGCATTTAAAGCTACTTCCCATCGTCCTATTTAGCGAGACCGCCACTCTGGCCCTGGGTACGACGCTCCTTTGAACTTGGATATGGATCCGTGGTTTGGTTCTCATCACTGCCAACATTTTTCAATAACGTTCCGTTGATGTTACACCTTTTCTGCAAATCTCTAAATGAGGTAAAATGAACCTGTAGGAGTCAAATTAAGAAGGTGCTCTCGTCAGACGACGTCACCGCGCTTGGCATTTTCGCGGCCTATCGGGTTGTATTACAACCCGGGGGAGATCATCATGGAGGTGGAGCACACCTTCTTCCACCGCTGCGGTATCCTGGTTATGTAAGCCTTCCGCAGGGCCTCTAATCAGCACAGCCCATCATTTAGGCACCGGCACCTAAATCCTCTTTGCCCCGCAATCATAATCAGATAAGAGGGAACCTGCTAGATTATTGGTGCCATGGGTTCTCATGGTTCTGCATGTCAGAGGCAGCGCCGCTTATCATCTGGACGTTTCCCTACAGGAGCCGCGCTCGTCCCTCCTTTCCTCGTTATTGCAAGCACAAGGATTACCTCACGTTTGCGTCACTTTCTTCAGTCAGCCGGGCGATGTCGGGAAGGGGTTATGGAAATATATTTGCGGTGGTCTTGTCTTCACCTATCGTGGGCCTCTTAAGGACAGTCTGCATTATGCATTCAAGGTGGGCGCCAACACGTGTTGGTAGAGGTTGAAATTACGTACGATTATAAAAACATAGACTTAGATAAATGAAAAGATGGAGAGTTAGTTCCTTAACATTATTTGACCTTATACAATCAATTTTCCAGGTTGACACGATTATGCTGATGATGACATGCTGTCCACCACCAATGACCAATAGTCACATCCTTACGCCAATTGCACTTTTTTACTGCTCCTTCACACACTGATTCAGATTCCTGAAGCTTAAGTGACGGCAGATCTGATCCATTACTTGATTCAGGACTTGTGATCTTTAGTTTGGCTCGTGAGAATTTAACAAGGCTATCAGGCTTTAATCCATTGCTCTCCATCTTACATCTGAGATGCTTCTATGTGTCAAAAAAAAACAACGGAAAATCAATTTATCAATACATACATTGAATACTAATGGGTATGTATATGGGGATATTCTCAGATACCAATACCCTGTTTTACCCTGGTAAAATACCTTGGTATCAGATCAATATCCAACACCAGTGTCAGTACTGGCGCTTATAAATGATATAATTATCTCCCGAGGTTGGACCGCACATAAAAAAGTAGTTTTAAAAGTTATTTTATCATGAAATAATTCATTTGTTCCGTTGATACATCTGATAAACTCCTGTACATATGAGATAGAGACTTGAATAATCGAGGAGGGGAGGAAAATAAGTCAAATCATGTCAAATGCATCACACAGGGCGTTTTTCTTTTCTGTTTGTTTTTTTTTTCATTTAAAATCTAACTGAAAATTGCACTGGAGACAGATTATCTCACCAGGCTTAACAGGCTGAATAGATTTGGGTTATCGAGCGGCCATTATCCCAGGGTCATATTTAAAATGAAGAGCAGGTTAGGACACTGCAGCCCTTTTATCGATCCCACAGAGACCTTTCATATGTGAGGTTCACCTCAAGGAGTCAGGGTTGGCACATGGAGTCGGTTGAAGACAAAACAACATAAATATTGATGTTTTTGACCGTTTCAGTGGATTTATTTCAATGTTAAAGTCGGATTTCTGCAGAAATACCCAATAGATGATTTATGTGCATTGATGCCGGGTTTTTCCAACTGCTGTGCTGTGTGAGAGCTTGCTAGATGTGCTCTGAAAATGTTTCAAATTCCACGTAAAAACATAAATAATGGAAATCAGCTCTTATGTTACGAGATCAAAATGTAGTCCACAGTTTAGCCCACAGTTTTGTCCTCATTTTGCATTTTGTCCTAATTATTTTCAGTTTGTGAGTTAAAGACTTGTTCGCCCAATCTTTTGCCGGAGTGACTCCAGACTCCCTACTCCTTTCAATGATTTGTTTGCTATGAACAAATCGGTTGTGTATTTTGCATCAATATTAGTAGGCTAGATAATGATAAGCACAGTGCTATGGGTTTTTTATTTTTTTATTTGTGGTTAATAGCATAGTGGTGTGCCGTGGGATTATTTCTTTGTGAAAAGTGGCAGAAAAGATATTGGGAAACACTGCATTAAGTATTCAAGTTGAGGAAAATGCAATGTTTCTATCCCTCTGCCTCAGTTTGCAGCCTGCAAAAATAACCTCATGCTCGTTCTATCAATTATGTTTCTTGATGGGAAATTGCATGCGGAGGAACATCAGCATGGATGCAGTTCAGTGGCACAGCAGTCCCAAAGGGAGCGGCGGGCCTGTCTTGGGGCTTTAGAGAGCTGGACCCTGCACATATTGATTCATGGATGAAGACAAGCAGCACCCATGAGGCACGACCGAAGCAGATTTGGCTTCCCCCATACGGTTTGAGAAGAAGGGCTGTGGAATGGTGGGAATAATTGACCCGGTTGAGCTGCATATTCAGTGGGAAAAAGCACGCTTGGCTTTAATACACATCGTGGCTTGTGCAGGCTAATGGTGATGGGTCGCTGGCTGGTGTTGGAGCTTGGGGTCTCAATTAGAATCAGAATCAGAATCTGTTTATTCTATTTATAAGTAAATTTACATATGGAAGGAATTTGACGTGCTAAGGATTGGTACATTGCTGTGCAGACAATTTGCACAAAAGCCTTAAAAATCTGAAGAAAATAAAACAAGCCGAGCCAAATGTACAAAACAAATGCTAAATATATAAAGAGGGATTGCATGCACAGGAAAAGTGGTAGCATGGCTGCTAGTATGGCTGTGGCCATACAAAATAAATATAAATGGATATACTGTACGGGATGAATACATACAGTATGTAAACAATAATATGGGCTTGGATAACAAGGAATGAGTCCAGCTACATGAATGAGTTACTACTATGTTATTATTAAATTATTACAATATTACAATATTGCACAGCCTGTGTGTGTGTTTGTTGTGTTAGTTGTGTGTGAGGAAGCTACCACTCCTGTTTAAAGCCATCTATTCATAGCTTGAATATTAAGCGTTGTGCATTTGCCCCGACACCGGCTACTGAGAAGTTCACGAGGTGCAAATTGGTTTAAATCCTGGTTCAAGCGCGGCCAGCGAGGCAGACGCGACTCCCTCCCCCCAGCTCGCGATGACCCCTTGGGAAGGCCCCGGACACATCGCTCAAACCTCACTCTGGATAAAGTTTGGATGATGTGTTCTTTTCCCTCTCTTTCTGGCCCTTCCATATTTCCGCTCTTCCTCCTCTTCTCTCGTGACCGCCACAGTCAGAACTCCCCCCCCCCCCAGCCCGCGCACGAGGCCTTCCCTTCAGTTTGCGAGTCGGAGGCTCACTCACTCACGGCTCTTTTTTTCTTCTCGAATCGAGAGTCGAGTCTCAGTGAATGCCCGTGTTCATTGGCAGCTGCTAACGAATCGTGACTTGCAGACAAAACAAACACAATCTCTTTTGCCGGAGTGGCCGCCGACTTCTGAGTCATTTAAATGATTTGTTCAATACGAACTAATCGTTTGCGACTCGTGCATCACTACTTCCCTGGTTCCTAGTTCCAGAAACTAAAAGAGGGATGGGATGAGGAAAAACGAGGACCAGACAGGAAGAGAGGAGTCTTCTTTTCTTCACGCCATGAACACCAAGTCTCCATTACATGCTCGACTGGACTCCATAAGCTCTAACACACACACACACACACACACGCACACACACACACACACACACACACACACACACACACACACACACACACACACACACACACACACACACACGCACGCACATGTACGCACATTCACACACACTCACTCTCACACACAAACACACACACACACACGCACATGTACGCACATTCACACACGCACACTCACTCACACACACTCACTCACACTACTACATCCAGCAAAATTAACCAAACTTCTGCACTTGTTGCACTCACACACACATTGGGAATGCTTTCACATGCACAGTAAAAGGAAAGACAACGCTTAGCACACACACACACACACACACCTATACACACGCACACCCTGTCCTAATCCGGGAAACCTTGAAATACTGCTGAGCTGTTCTTTTTGGTTGCCACCTCGCTGTCAGCGCAGCAGTCATCTCTCTCTCCCTCTTTCCCCGGCGTGTCTTTCTTTCTTTTTCTTTCTTTCTTTCTTTCTTTCTTTCTTTCTTTCAGCGTCCCGCACCGTCCCTCCCATAACTCCCTCAGTTTCTGTCCACACACCTCAGCTGCTTCAAAACCATTCATGTTTATATTTGTTTTTTTCCATCAGCCATATTTTTTTATGGACCTCCCTCCCTCCCTGCCTCACTTTTTGAGGTGAGGTGAAGGATGAATTGTGGTTCCTCGTTCCGCTCCATCTTGGACGGGTCTTGGATGGGTGTCTTGGCATTCATGGCGGCATTTGCGATGTTTACGTTTTGGTAAATCGTGTTGGTGATGGAGCATCGCCTCCTCAGGCGTCTCTCTTTTCTGCCGTCAACTGATGGTTCATCAAATTGTAGTTTTCGGAGATTAATATGACAATCAGGTAATTTCAATGAAGAATTGAATTGTCTTTTGTCCTGGTTTGTTCATGTCGCTGTACACTATAGTGTAATAATAATGTAATAACATAATTGAACCAATAGGAATCAATGTGTAATTGTATCATGGAAACATTGGGAACATTCAGGTAGCATGTTAGGTAGACAGTTATTTTGCCTGAACCCAAATGATGGAGACACATCTAATTTGCATTTGGTCTTTGCTGCGACATTTCTAACATTGGCTTAAGATTTCACTTATAATTGATCTTAAGTATTGAGTGATTCAATCTTGTTCAACTGACCTAGCTGGGTGAAACGGCGAGCGCCTCAACCCGTGTGGTCTAATCAGTATAAATAATATTCACAAGTTCTTGCATTTATCGTAAGGGATGATAGGATTTTATGGCAATACGGCCCAGCCTTTTTAAGTCAACATTTTATGAAAGCACTGTTCGCAATCCCCCAAATATTTTTACATTGTAGAGGTATCTATAGAGGTACAGTGTAGAGCTATTTGATCCAAAAATGTTGATTTGATACCCTGTATTTGTCTCTTGAATTAATACCTCTCAATTAATGAATGTGAAGCCGTCTTGGAAACAGAACATTCTTCACGGGGCAGTGTCAAATCTTTGCTCAAACCGAGGAACAGAGACCCCTGAGGAGTTTCCCGAGAGGGGACACACAGACACACGGATAAAAAAAACAAACATTTAATTAACCTTGTTTTTACTTTTTTCCTCGGAAATGCTTGTGTTTGCATAGTTTCCATGGTGACTGTGGTGTGCCATGGTGACTTATCGTCACCTAGAGTGAAATTCATCTCCATCCCGGCTGTGTGAGAGGCAGAGCAGCTGGCACCTCGGCCCCCGCAGTCAAGCCCTAATGCAAATCCAAAAAATCCAACGGAACACACACACGTGCTTTACATCATCGTCGTGATTCAGTTCTGTTCTGCTGCCGCCTGTAGAGCTCGGCGAAACAGCACACGACTCCGAAGTGTAAATCAACTCGGGTCCAGTATTCGCTGAGCAAGTAGGCTTGACACCCCCAACTGAGAGCTTTTTTTTTTTTGGAGCTCAAATGCGCTGAAAATTCGAGAAGGTCAAAAACTCTGAGGATCTTGTGGTCGCCCTTTGCGAGAACATCCGTTTTGCTTCAGTCTTTATCAGTCTTTTTATTTTGTATGCAAGTCTTTAGAAAGTATTTTTGTGGCCCGGTGTCTTTTGGGCGTTACCCGAAATCGCTTTTCATGCGATTTCGCTGTCCCAGACCAATTTCCAATGTCGGAATAAAATCATGACAGTTTTACCTCAGTGGGTGTCCTCCCCCGTCAGCTCAATCGCTTGGTGCAAGGTGGTCATAAACTCAGTCCGAGTGGTCTTCAGTCTTCAGAGTCAGTCTTGACATTCCGATAAAATATATACGATATTGTTGGAAGTTTTTGGTCTTGGACGTGCTCATGCAAATAGTGAAGCAAATAGTGAACATTGTCAACAACCAATAGGCGTGCTCTCTCCGGCACCAAACAGGAAGTCACTTTCTACCCGGTTTTCTGCTTCCTGTTTGGTTTCGGTTAAGTAGATAGGACTCCGGGGAGGCGCAAGAATGACATGAGTCCATGTGTCATGACACTCTGTACTTAGAATTATATAAAAACCTATTAAGAACTTATTAAAAACAAATGTACTTTCTAAATTACTATAGGGTAATTATTAAAAAAGAAGAGCCATTTATTATTTATTATTGTTATAATTGTTATTGTTATTGTTATTTTTCGGTTATTTTCCAATATTTCTTTCGGGCTTTGAACTTCGAAGCTACGAACACGGTTGATGTCTCGTTAGAATCGGGACGTTGCAAACATCGCGTGCTTCAAGTTTCGTCCAGATCAATCAACATACGGAGCAGAAAGGAGTGAAAAATCTGAAACAAATCTGACCCTATGGACTTCATATGTACACTATATCCACTATATATACTATATATAGTATATACACTGTGTACATGTCAGTTCATCACCGTTCTCAGTCTCAGTCTTGTTTCCGCAGTTAGTATTCAGTCAGTATTCACTACTCTAACGTTCCCAATCGCCACACCCCCTTACCGTGAAATATGATTAGTACCTGTATTATTATTATTATTATTATTATTATTATTATTATTATTATTATTATTATTATTATTATTATTATTATTATTATTATTATTATTATCACATAGCAATATAAATAATATGAATGGTTTGGCTGGTTTTTCAGACCAAACCACTGCACACACAGGGGCAGCTGTGGCCAAAAGCCGCTTCTGTTTCTGCTTCATTGCTCAACAATTTTTCTTCTTTTAAATTTCCACCAGGAGCAGGATGGGAAATAATCTCAAAAGGAATCGAATTGTCGTCTTGCAAATAGTGGCCCTGCAAGTGACCTAAAACAAGCCTCGCCAAATGTTGTGACCCAGGCCTTGCAAAATCTTATAGTCTGCGACTAAAAACTCAGTGGCTTATGACACATTGTCTTTAGATATGAGAGGGTGTCAGATTTTTAATTCAAAGTCTTTTTAAAGCCTTCCAGGGTACGGTTGGTGGTACTATAAAGGTTATAAACTCTGGTGATCCTAAGACGACTCCTGCGAGAATATCAGGTAGGGTTAAGTCTTAAATCTTGCCTGAAAGTATTTTAAAAGTTTTTCGGTGTATCGCTGCCATTACCTTTCCCTGCCATTACTTTTCTCCAGGGACGATAAAGGGCACAAATGCACTGAAAATTTTAGATGGTCTGAAACTCTGGCGATCCTGCGAGAATAACAGGCTGGTTTCAGTCTTATCAGTTCTAACACTTGTCCCTGACATCACCTTGCTTTCTTCCTGAGGCAATGAAGGACACAAATGCAGAATTTGGGAAAGAGATCCGTCGGTCGGGGTAAGATGTAAGAATTCCTCGTGCACAGCCTCTTCACCGCGACAGAAAGTTGCTCTTCCTTACTAACGTCTTTCCTCTCATTTACCATGAGTGCAAAATACTCTGCCTCCCTCACTCCACTCCTGATTTAGTTTCTCAACATGTCTGCCATTACAGGAAATGTTTTGAATGTTGTGGTATATGTATTTGGCATTTGATGGGTTGTTGGCCATCTTTTTGACCACTATACTGTCAAACATACCGATTACATGCGGCAGTTCAGTGAAATTTCTCCTATAGAAAGACTTTTCATCCTCAGCGTGGCCTCGCTGGGCGATGCCTTGGCTAGCTGTGTAGCGCCAACACTCCACCACCGCCTTCAAGTACTGTCGATTTTCCTTGACAAGCGCCGAATGTCCCTCATCAAGCATGTTCCCTATTTTAGAGCCGCTTTCCTGCCTTATTTTGAATTCTGTCCATGTCTCCGTTGAAATTTTGTTCTGCGTTAATCTTGACTGTAGCTTTTCACCAGTTTTGAAAGCCGGTCACGGTGAACGATGACTTGGAATGAAATCCCTTCGGACCTGGTCTCAAAAAATGCCTGCAGGCAGAACAAAAAGCCGCATCTTCGGTGATGCTATATTCCAGCCGGACATAACAGCTCGAACCAGCTTCTGTTGAAACTCCTTTGCTGAGTCGAAAAAATCTCTGTGAACGGTCTGCTTTAAGAGTTGGACCTCTTGGACCTTTCTGTGCTTGTTGGTGTCCACGTTGGCCAACATCCAAACCGATTCTCCTCCAGCTTGAGCTGATCTCCCGTCGCTTAACTTGTTTCAGGAGACTCGCCATCAACTGCTGCGGGTTGATCGTACACAAAACGTGGCTGTTTGGGGACCAAGAAACGATCCATTTCTGACGATTTTGGTCACCCTCTGTTGCATGGACGGACTTCTGCGTTGAAAATGCACCCAGCTGGAAGACGTTACTTCCGTCCTGCATGCAAGGCCAGCGAACGTACCGCAAGTAATGTATTATCAGTCATTGACAGATAATACATTATTTACGGATGGTCATCTATTGATAGGACCAGATGATGTCACACAGTGGAACAATTAATTTTATTAACTGAAAAGGGAAATTTGTGAAGAAGTTACAAAATTTCTTGGGGGCTGCTAAGGCCTTTCTTGGAGGTGCTCAAGCCCCCCCCAAGCTCCTCCTTAGTGTCGCCCCTGGGTAGGCACAGCAGTCAGGACTTAAAGGGGATCTATTATGCAAAACCCACTTTTTCACTGCTTGTGCACGTACTTTACATTTGGGTCTCTGATGGGCCTGCTAACCCACAAACTGTGAAATAAGACAACCCGGTCGGCTGTTTGTGAGCTGTCTGTTTCAGAAAACAGGTGAGTCGACAAGCTGCTCAGCTTTGTGTCTCAGTGCTACATAGCATTGAGACATTAGAATCAGACCCACCCATCTGAGTAACTCCGCCTTGACCAGCACAAATCTTTCAAACAAAAGAGGAATTAATACTAACTGTCTGTGACAAAACAGACGAGGGAAATGTAAGTGTTTGCTGTGTGTTTCTTCCTGTGTGTGTGATCTTGTGTGTGTCCACGGTAGGTAGACTGTACTGTATGTAGGCTGCGGCGCACGATCCGCTCTGCGTTTCTCCAAACAAAACCCTGTATGTATTTATTTTATTTTCCGACATTTCCGTAATTGCATAAAATAAAAAAAAAGCCCCAAGCCCTGCCGGTCCGGATACCGTGGTGAAAGTCAGAACAAACTTTTAAATTAGGCATGGTAGATCAAATGTGAGTGAAGATTTAGCAACTGGAATTCCTTATTCCTCACTTCAAATTGGCTATGCTAATGGCTCACAGAACCCGGAACTTGTGCTCAAACCCTATTGGTTCACAGAACTAGAGCCCTCTGGAGAGTGACTCCTCCCACTTAAACAGAGCATCAGGAACACGACGGATGCAGAGGCGTAGAGGTTCAGAAGTTTAGAATGGCTAGAATGCATAATCTGAGTGGTATTTTCCGCAAAAAACTCCAAAACGTGTCTTGGGGACCTCAGAGACCTTAACTTTTGAAAAAAGGAGCATAATGGTTCTGCTTTAAGACTTGGTTGCATCAAGCCACTCACAGCGAGTGATCACAAGGGCATCAACATTTCTGACCATCTCAAATCAAATGACCCTGAAGACAAGAGATTTCCTCGTGATTTTCTTCAGAGCTTAATATTCCAAGCTAAAGTACTTTGGTGTTTACAAGGCAACAACTAGGGATAAGCCATTACTGTTCTCCAAAGCATCAGTTTATAGCTTTCATCATAGTCATATTTTAATGCAATAATTCCCTTGTTAGAAATAATATTGGCCTTTCATTTATCGGTGCCCATGAGAAGTCCTTCCTCACAGGCATAGCCTATAGTTGCATTCTCACCTGAGAGAGAAGGAAAATCTAAGTGAAAAAGAACAAGGAAGAAAGACAAAGGCCTGCAGGCGTTGTAATAATGAATGGTGGTGGCGTCAACCTTTCCCTGCCCCTCACGGCCCCCCTTCAGCGGCTCTCCGGTCCGGAGCGTCACGAGCAGTTGCCCCCCAAACAGGGACCCCGGGTTCTGGGGGCTTTTGTAGGAGAGAAGAGATTAATTAACAAGCGCCACGGCGCAAAAGAGCCCCCGGGGGAAATTTAGGAGAAGGGAGAGATGGATAGAAGCGACGACAGAGGGAGAGGGAGAAAGGGTGAAAGCCTCTTGTTAGCCATCGCCTAACAAAGGTGATACTTTAGAGAACCAAAACTTTAGGAAATGTGGGTTCTATCAAGTTCTATCAAGCTGCCTCCTTCTTGTGCTCACCTTATTTCTCTCTCTCTCCCCCTCTCTCTCTCCCTCTCCATCAACTGTCCCATCCACCACCATGCTGTTGGAGTCAATGTGGGGTGTGCTGCCAGCTGTTATCGGTGTTATCTGCTCCCCTGGAAATGACACCAGACATCTTTGTCTCCCCGGGAGCTGTGTGTGTGTGTGTGTGTGCGTGCGTGCGTGCGTGCGTGCATGTGTGTGTGTGCAAATCTTGCTGTTCTACTGCTGGACGATAGCTGACCAGTGTTGCCACACACACACACACACACACACACACACACACACACAGACACACACACAGACACACACACACACACACATAGACACACAGACACAGCCTTTTTATTTTCCATCTCATTTGCTCCCTCCGGGAGAGCTTGTAGAAAATATTGATAACCAAATAGATATTCACAGATAGATATAATAGATATTCTCCTCCAACTGCAATACTTTATCGATACACTACCCGTGGGTGGGTGGTGGTGGGTTAAGAGCTACTTTAGATCGTTGGCTATTCATAAAACATTCAGGGCTGAAGCCCCAGACAGCCACCCCTAACGACGCCACTGTCACCAATGTTCTATTACCGTAATACCTGAAAGTGGGGGGACAAAAAATCCCGGTGCCCCCCCTATTCCGGCGCCCCTGACTCCATCAATACTATATTGATGCACTCGGGGTATAGGCGTATTATGATGTGTACTTCCTTTCATTAGCCCCACTCTAAATAGAGTAGCTTGCCACTTAAAATATGTTATTAGCGGCACTTAGGTTGGAACTGGGTTCCACAGAGGACGCTCATGAAGGGTTGAAAAGGTGTTTGGTTGATTGATTATTTTTATTTTTTATTGGGAAAATACAAAGATATATGGGTATAACACATCTATAATCTATGTTCTGCGACAATATACGGAAAGAAAAATTTAGATAGAAAAGTAAATAATGATAATAACAACAATAAAAATAATGATAATAAATATGGCTGCTGGCAGCAATACACAGGGTCCAGTTTATTTGTTTTAGGTACGGGTTACAGTGTTTTGGTTCCTGTAAAACGTATTACAAGTTACAAAAGTTACAAACATCATGGACTTACGCCTGGACGAATGATCATGGAATGACCTCGAGGACTTCTTTATTGTTTTTGACTTTCGGCTATTTTTCAACAAACTTTGTCATTACTTTGCATAACAATAATAATAAATACATGTTATTTTATAAACATAATAAATAAATGTTCGTTGAAATTACTACTTCATTGTATTTTTTCTCTTAATAATCTCTAGTTATATATTAGTTTAATAGAATACTTGTCTATATTGTAACCTAGACAACATTTATGGAACTTTAATGTTCATTTGGCATTTGAATTATTATGGAAGAATTTCTCGATACTTAACACCTCGTGCGTTTTCATTTAAGTTTGATAAGTTTAGCTGTAGGAAATATACGTGAAGTTTCTTCACAACAACCGTTTATTTTTTTATGTTAAACCAAACCTTGTCATTGTTATAACTTACCTTGTGTGTAAGTACATGATCAGTGTCAGTGACGACAGGTGACATTGTGTCTACTGTGCGTCAATTATGACATATTTACGGAGATTTGTGATAGCAGCTGAACTTGAAATTTTATTGGTGATGTTTTTCCTTGAATTAAATTTTCAATAAGTTACGTTTCCATGAAATATGAAAAACATTGTGATATTTCTGTAAGTATTTACCATATCACGGCTTCTATTTTTCGGATGCCTCAGATCTTGAACGCATCACTCAGTAGTACACTCAACTGGATTCGACTCAACGTGGTCATAGGTTTTTGTGGACTACTGTTTTTCGTATTTTTCATCAATCCGGCAAACTAATGGGGACGACAGAGATTAAATATCAATCGAACAGATCCACAGACATCTACGAGGTAAGAAGGTACATAAACACATTTTTCGAGTGTTTTTCCCGAATAATTAAATAATAATAATAATAATAATAATAATAATAATAACTAACTAATTACTAAGGAATAAATAAGTACATTGATGAATGAATGAATGAATGAATAAATTAGAAATAGATAAATATGCCAAATATTTGTTCATAATAAGATAATGTAGATAGACTTTTATGTTTTTATGAAATTCGAATGGATTTACCAACGTAGAAATATACATTGGAAAGGGAATAAGCAAATGATCAACAAGCTCCATGTACAGTAGGTTGCTGCAAGATATAATGAAAGTTTGGTTTTAACCAGCTAATCTGCACCTCTAACGTTACAAAAACACTTACTTTTGGAACTAGTGATATACTGATAGTTTATGGTAAACTATCAGCTTATGCCAGAGGTCACTAATTTGCGGGCCGCGGTCCAGATCCCGACTCAGACGCCGTCCTGTCTGGACCCGGACCTATAACCCATAAATTATTAAGAAACAATACATTTTGACGAATGATGTTACTCAGCCAATCAAATCTTCACATTCCGACAAGGCGAGACGAGAGAGGAGAGTCACACAGGGAGAGAACTAAGTAAGTCAGTCAGAGAGAGTCACATGCCGTGCTCTAAAAAGTAGACAGCGAGAACAGCGCTTTTAATCAAGAATGGACAGTTTCTTTACATGTTCATTCTTCCCACGGGCCGTTCAAAACCAGTATGTCATTATGTTCCCAGACCGTGGCCATTATTTAAAAAAGTGGCAGCGTGAAGCGCCACTATGAGACCAAGCACAGATCTTTTGAACAAACACAGCCGCTCAAATGCCAACTCGGAGCACAGAAAATAAATGATCTAAAGGCCCAATATAACCGATCCACCAAAATCCTAACACGTTCAATCACTGCCCAACAACATGCTCACAAATGTTCCATTAAAGTTGCTTGGATTTTGGGTCAGCATAAAAAAAACACATTTACTGACTGAGAGGTTGTCAAGGAGTGGGTGAGTGCGGTAGCTGAAACCTTTTTCGAGGGAAAACAAAAAGAAGAGTTTTGTGAACAAATAAAGCAAATATGTCAGCATCATCAACTGCAAAGAAAGCTGAAATGTTAACCCAGGATGTGCTCGCACAACTGGATGAAGCGATTCATAAGGCTCCATGCGTAGACTCAGCTGTAGATGAGTCCACTGATGTGTCCGACAATGCGCAGCTGTTAGTTTATGGAAGGCTCTTCAACAAGGGGATGGAGTTCTGTGAAGACCTGTTAGGTGTAACACCCCTTCAGACCAGTACAAGAGGAGAAGACATCTACCTGGCCATAAAGGAGATGCTAGCGAAAAGGGGAATAGAGCCCAAACAGGTGGTTTCAACAACCACAGATGAAGCCCCTGCCTTAGTAGGGCGAGAGAAAGGAGCCGTGGCAAGAATGATAGAGGACAATCCTGAGCTCATCTCTTATCATTGCAGTATTCATCCATCGGTCCTGTGCTCCACCCTGTTGCACGAGTATGCCGAAGTGATGAACACGGTGATGAGGATGATTAACTTTCTCAGGGCATCCTCTTCCCATCAACATCGCATGCTCAGGGAATTCCTCAAAAAGGTGGATGCAAATGCTGATGACCTTCTGCTGCACAACAATGTCAGATGGCTCAGCAAAGGCAAGGTGTCGGAGCGCTTTTGGTCCATCCGAAGGGAAATCGCGGCTTTCTTGGCACAGCTGAAGAGCCAAAAAGCAACAGCATTTTCTCTCTTTAGAAGATGAGAAGAAGATAGATATTGTGGCTCTTTTTTTGGTTGATATCACTTCACACCTGAACGAACTGAATTTAAAGCTACAGGGCAAGGGTTATTCAGTTTGTGACCTTATGACAGCGGTTCGCTCCTTCCAGAGGAACTTTAGGTTTTTCCGGGAAGACCTGCAGGGAGACTGTGCACGCTTCCCAACAGTGCAGGAACAGGTTGAGGGTGAGGGAGCAGCATCTTCTTTTGTAGAATGCGTTGACGAGCTGATTGTAAACTTCAGCAAACGTTTTTGACAGCTTCAGCCTTGGACAGCAGCTCACCCTGTTCATTCAGAACCCATTCCACATCAAGGATATCAAGGGGTTCTCAAAGGAAGTCAGACAGCACTTCAAGTGGGCAAAAGCTGGACCTCTCCAAACGGTTGATCTCCAATCAAATGTGGCCCTGGAAGAGCATTTTGGAGGAACCGACCCTGCCACTTTCTGGCTCCAAATAGTCTCAGAGACAGCTTTCCCAGGTCTGAGGAAGGTTGCCCTCTACATATTGACCATGTTCGGCTCCACATACGGCTGTGAGGCAGCTTTCTCCACAATGAACATCATTAAAACCAAATATGGTTCCAGACTCGCCAATGAAAACCTAAACATGTGCAAGAGAATGGCCCTGACACCATTCCAGCCCAGATTTATTTAGACAAGCTAAAGCTCACTTTTCTCATGGAACAAGAGAAAGTGGCGGAGTGTGATATTATTAGAGTACTTGTTATTTACAATCCCTCCGGTTCAATGTGAAAACTGTTAATAAATATTGTTGAATTATTATTGAATTGTACTTAATTTGATTTGCCAGTCAGTTGTTGACTACATACAGACGTTGATACAACTGCCAGGCTACTTCAATATGGCACTGAATCATAAAGCCAGTTACACATTATGATGTCCCGGACCTTTGCTTGAGGAAGTTTTCTCTAACTGGACATCTTTGAATTTTAATTGAATACCCCTGGTTTATGCCATTCAGTTGTGTTGAGAAGCTGCTCTTTTAGGAGTATGGTATAAGAGTTGATTGTCCAGTAATGTGAGATAAATCTGAGTCCCCTGCTTTTCATAGATGTCATTCAAGCCACGATTACTGTTAAAATGGTCAAACTCTCGATCAAAGGTCTGATGATGGCAGCGATTTCCAAGCATAACACTCTAACGCTAAACCGTGTGAATTTGAATTATGAATCAATTTTCACGGACAAAATTGGCCAGCGTCCATCTATAGAGGACGTAGAGGAGCGACATCAATGAGGTCCTTCTGGTCCCCTGGAGTGACCATAATCAGATTATTTAGGCAAGGACAAGGAACCTGTCCCAAGGAGAGAGTGCCCGGGGACAAAGACATGCAAGCTCACATTCGCTGTCAATGGGTCAATGTCAGGAAGGGATTAACCTCACACCTCCCTCAGACGTTACTAAAACATGTGTTTCTTCTTATTATTCCATATGTACTTTGGATATTGGAAGTGTTTGGAATAAAAAAAAACTCTTTCAGGGAGCCACAATAAACTACATTTCACAATAAACTCAATTTCATGTCTTACTTGTGTGGCGATGGAAATGGAAATAGACTCCCGGCCCCCAAAGCATTATCCAACCCCCTTTTTTCGGGTGAAAGAAAACCCCCAAAATACTACACCGCCCAGGATAACGTGTCTGAAAATAAGCTCCTGAGATTTCACTCTTTCACACTTTATGTAAAACTCCAACTCGAGGTTTTAGTTTGGAAAGTACACCACCCAAAAACCTTCATTTTCTTCTCCGATTGACCAGCCCAGAGTAATTTCCTGGTGGATATTTGGAACACAAATCTGGAAAAATCTCAGTCTCCCTTTTTTAAACTTATTTGGCGGCTCGTGGCGATTTTAGAGATGTGCGACAAGTCCTGTTTTGCTGCGGTGGCTCACAATATGCCATGGGCACCCATGACCCTGTCGCCGGTTCACCGGTTGTCCTTCCTTCAACCGCTTTTGGTAGGTACTAACCACTGCATACCAGGAACACCCCACAAGCCCTGCCGTTCATTTTTTCCTGCTCCCAACACATCAACTTCAGTTTGTGAAGACTGTTTTCTTGCTGCCTAATATATCTCACCCCAACTAGATGAGATGAGCAATATTATTCACTTCACCTGTCAGCGGTTTTAATGTTGTGGCTTATCGGTGTGTATTTACTGTGTATATATATATATATATACAGAATGCATAAGGTACATGCAACCTTTAATTCCCAATAACTAAATTTTGAAATCAAATTGACTGTTAAATCAGTCTAGTAATAACGATGGTGGTTAGTCTAGGACCATTTTCATTTTCAATGGACTCAATGGATTCCGTGGATTGGTAATTCTTAAATAATTCTCTCACAATAGGTTCATTTTGCACTTTTATTTATTCACTCTGTTGTTTTTGTTCATTTTTTCCCCTTAGCCAATAATCTCTTTCTCTGCCTGCTCCCTCCATCTCTCCATCCCTCCCTCCTCCCTCCATCATAACATAATGAACATTGATGGGGGCTCCTCCACCAAATGTTTGATCTAATTTGCCCCCGCCCGCCGCCATGAGGTGCAGCGAGCGCCCTGTTAGCTGGTCCAGACGTAGCCCTTGCTGCTGCTGGCCGCGGTCCCGCTAAAGATTTCTTTCTAAAGTATACTTGTTTTGCAATAAATCCCCTTTAAGTAGCATGACAGTATCTAAATGCCAGCACGACGCTCTTAAGCATCCTGCTGTTCCGGGGTAATGAATAAGGTTCCGGAGCGGCGGCAACAATACTAATGTTGATGGATGAATGTCGATACAAGGGGGAAGAGGTAGCGCTGGCCTTTGTCACATTTCAAGTCCAGGCCGGGCTGCTCCTGTCGCTGCTGCTCTGTCTTGATGAGAAGTCCGGCTCTTTTTTTGGAGATTCGTCTGTTTGCTGGTGACGAGTCGGTAAAAGGATCCGTCAATTTTCTTCGACTTTGACTGTTTGTCCGCTCGGATCAGTCAGCTTAAAGAGAGCCAGAAGAGTCGGTTCGGCTTTGGGCCGTGAATTGTCCCAGGAGCCATTTCATTCTGTCAAAACGATTCACTTAGGTGGACTCAAACGTGTAAATCAGTCACATTCAATATGAATTATACCAAATGCCTCAAGAGAGTCGAGTCTCAGTGAACGCCTTTGCGCCTGGCTCTTACTGAGTTGCGAAAGAAACGAAAGACTTTTGACATCTGACTCCGAGTCATTTGAAAGATTTGTTTCTACGAACAAATCTAGTCTTGCATCACCAACAATTAGTAGAGCATAATAATAAGCACAGTAATACATATTTATGACTTTTTTAGTGCTTCGGAGGATAGCGGTGTGTCACTCGGGCAAAAACTGAGTCATTTAGAAGAATTGTTCGCTACGTTCGAGTCGTTTGCAAATGATCCCCTTCTCGCATCACTGCCGCTCTGGAACCTTTTTGAGGGTGTTGTTCACTCTCCCACTTCACTTTCACTTCACTTTGCTTTCCCTTCGACTCATCTCATCCAAATCACACTAATGCTGCTTTTAAAACTGCATTAACGCGAGTGAAACGCATCTCATCTCCCACCGCAGATCAGGGGCGTAATGCCGGGTGTTAAAAGCACGCTTTACACATACTTAGAGACTGACGGACCCCAACCCCACCCAACCCAAGAAATATGTAATCACACGGAGAATGAGATGTGGAAAATCTCTGTCCAGAATCCCTCCTGGCCAGTGTAATATGAGGAGAGGAGATTAGGAAGCCTCATTTAAACATATAGCCGCGTTCTGAATGGCCAAAGGCTAATGCGGATTATGCCGCCAAGCATTCAATCTGTGGAAGTAGTGATTCCACTGGATTCATCCCTTCTGTTATTACATCAATATGTATTTATTTGATTCCTTTTCTTTTACAAGTTGCCACTGATGAGGCGCCCAGGGGGACATTTAATCTGCGGCAATACTGTGCGGAGCAAGATGTGGATTAGGGGAAATGACGCACTTTTAGGGGGATAAAACAGACCTTTTTCTGGGAATGTGTTTGTGTGTGGGTTTCTACGGTATTCACACGCGCAAACGTTATGAATTCAAATAAAATTCACAATCAAAGAAATTAACAGGAATGTAAATGACAAATAATTTAATTGTTTTAATATATTTTTAAAATTACATATATATATTAAATATTTGACCTGGAATTCAAATTACTTTCAAAGCAATGAAACAGAAAGGTGAATGACAAATTGAAAGGACTTATTTGTGAGAAATTCAAATATATATTGTGTGTTGTTTTTTTTGTCTTTTACATTTCAGTAAATATATATATTTTTATTTTATATATTTTCAATATGTTAATTTGTTAATATGTATAGGACAATTGACTCTTACATATATATTCCTACATTATATATTATTAAGTATATTAATACTGTTTTTTTCATCATTATATTATTATCTGTTCATGGAGTCATTGCATCAACTTTCTCAGACAAAATCAGACAAATCCACATTTCTACGATTCTCTTGACTTGAAATGCTGAAATTAAGATGCACATTTTGAGTTGAGCAGTGCTTCCCCTAGAATTTTTTTCAGGCCTGGTTGTATGCACCGAATGAGCCCTAAACAGAAGAGACGAGGAGGTTGGCATATTGGCGCGGTTGGCTTCGGTCAGATCGCGCAGCAGGCGGTCTGCAATTTATATTTCGTTCAAGGTTTTGTTTGCTCGGTATATTCAAGACTCATAAAGTGAGTCACAAAGTGATCACAAGGAGAGGATGACTTAATAAGCTGGATTTATTGCATAAAAATAAGCTGCGTAACCATTGACCTTTGCAAAACATTAGCACATCATGAACACAGTGTGCAAGATTCACTGCTGCTCTTTGTCTTCCGTGGCTTAGAGAAAGATCTCACCATGGCATCAGGATATGGAAATTTAGCCACAGGACGCCCATTTATTGAAATCTTCATGCATGCCCCCACGTGCTCTCCTTGCATCCTGTTCCTGAGGACTTTTCACACACCAAAAGCGAAAACTTTGTCTTTAATTAGTAAGTTCTTAAATTTAAGGATAGATTGCTATTAAAAGCAACCATGAGTTGTGTGAGTTGTAGCCTGGTAAAGTTTTTATGGTGGAGAAATTACGTTCACAGCTCACACTGCCCACAGGAATGGCGAGCGCGACGACAGCAAGCTTGCTCAGGCAGGGATAGAGCTGACCAAGCTCATACAGTGAAAATGTGAAATATGAAATTCTATGATTTATGAAATAAATCTTGAAATTAATAAACGAGGCAATAAATATATAAATAAATGCAAATATAAACATACAAATGAGTAAATATACTCCCGACGGACCGGGAGAAGGCGGCAGTGTGCCCGAGCCCCCACCTCTTTCCCCCACCTCTTTCATTCTGATTTATTCGATCTTTCATCACTTTCATTGCGCCGCCGGGTTTTGTGAGACCCTCTGAATCTTATGCAAAGTTGCCATTTTCAGCCACGCAAAGTGAGAAAGCAAAGCTCCTGCAGCGCACACCGTGGCGGCGGTGCAGGTGACACTCGCTCCCTCTCCCCTTTGGAAAACAGCAACGTTAGTTTTTTATATTATTTTAAACATTTTGACTAGGTTTTTTTTGGAAAACAGTATAGGTTTTTAGAACATTTTGAATAGGTCATTACAAAAAAAACGTTTTGGATTTTACTGTTGACACGCAGACAGTCGGTTGTTTAATGCACATTTTAACATTTTAAATTTTAAGAATCGTTATTTTTGGCCTTAAAAAAGTGTTTTTTTGCCCTGGCAGGGGGTTCTCGTTGGCGACCTGCCAGGCCTGCACAATTATCGGGGAAACGCTGTTGAGGGAACCTAAAAAATATATCGATTTAACAAATTTAAGCTTTTTTTTTCCAAGTCGATCCATTGACTCCAACCAATTCAATCCAATTATAATATCCAGTAATTTATTATTTGGGAATAATTAGACTGATTGTCTATCTTCATGTGGGAACAGACATTTGTGCAGACCCAAGTGGTCTGACCCATCTCCACTTTATTTCCAATCTTGCGGTCAATCAGGGACCCGGTCTCACCCTCGGCCTGACGTGCGTTCTCCTTAATCCCGGAGACAGAACTAATCAGCTACGTTACCAACGCGTCGCCTTGAGCCTCTTTCCTGTCTGTCATCACAACAAGCGCACAGCCCTGACTTCGCCCCATACAAACCCATTAGAGCTCGGGATTTAACAGGTGGAGGAAGGCGGGGAGGGTTGTAGTTCATCAGAGTGGCTTTGCCATTTAGCGTGTGAAGTAGTGATGTTAATTTTGTCTCCATTTGGAGAATGAGCTCTTGACGAGTGACTCAGTAAAGGTAGTCGTAGTAATCTTCCCGAGTGAGATGGTTCTCGACCTTGGGGTCACTTGATCTGCACATGTGGTCGTGGGACATGAATAAGACCAGATATATTAATATTGGATTGGTATGTTATTTAATAGAAAATTTGGGGCTTAAAAGCTTTGAAATATAATTTCTATATAACCCATTTTTGAGCTCCCTCCTTGGTCTATGATGTAGATACAGTCTCTGGTACGATCCAAATGTGCACATTTTAAGCAGAATCTTTTTTTGAAGAGTTGACTAATAAGGTGTGTGTAGGGGTTTCCATGAACCGATGTTATGCGCACTGCGTTGCATTGACAGGACTGCATTAATTAGCTGATTAGCTGCCTGTTGGCCTAGACCAGGGGAGGTAACGGAGAGTTTTTAGAGATTTACCAGTTTTCATTGCAAGTTGATGCTGTTGTACTAGGCCATAATACACACAGCCTAACAAAGGATACCGATGAGATAAAAATGAGGGTGGGGTAAGGACGATTCTAAGGGCCTGTGAGTGACAGGAGCCCTAAACAATTATTAGAACATTAGGTACATGTTTTGCAGTATTAAATGAATAACCTATCATCATTAATATAATATTTTATTTACAATGTACTAATGAAACTAAGGGTTTCTTTTTCTTTTCTTGTTTTTGGCTAAAAGTAAACATCCAGATGAGTGCCGCTGGAGCATCATGTCTCTGATAATATACTGATATATATACTGATAATATTAGGCTATTGGCCAATATGAGGCTATTGTTACAGATGTCTAACTGTACAGCGGACCATCAAACAATTCTTGGACACTGGTGCAGGGACATGTGTCATTATTTATTCAAAAATAATGTTGACATCACCTTTTATCTCATCTTCTCTTTATCAATTTTCCGGCTTTTCCATCTCATCCAAGCGTAACCAGTGACACCGAATGGGGGGTGGGTGGGGTAAGGACGATTCTAAGGGCCTGTGAGTGACAGGAGCCCTAAACAATTATTAGAACATTAGGTACATGTTTTGCAGTATTAAATGAATAACCTATCATCATTAATATAATATTTTATTTACAATGTACTAATGAAACTAAGGGTTTCTTTTTCTTTTCTTGTTTTTGGCAAAAAGTGAACATCCAGATGAGTGCCGCTGGAGCATCATGTCTCAGCTTCCTAAAGAAAAATCTGGCTTCTGTATACTTTCAAAAACATTCAAAAATCTGCTGCTGATTTTATTCTTCTGTTTGTTATGTCATTCTAGAGATGATAATGGTAATTCATTTTAGTGAAGAGCTTAGTGTATATTTAAGTTATGTGTATACTAAGTTATTCAATAATGTTAAGAGAAATTTTCATTCACAAATTTTACCATTTAAATTACATTTAGACTGTAAAAGATTGCCTGTAGCACATTTCTTATAGAGGATATCAGTCTTGCATCAAATAGTGAATTTCACTGTATACAGAATGTTGCTTGCATGTCTGCACAATGTTATATTTTCACAGCTCACTCTTGGACTACAAGAGCAAGCCTGCAAAGGTAGAGTTATTGAAAGCTTTGAATGGGTCAATTGGGTTCTGGAGTTGTGTGGTTACACAGTTGCTGAGGGTCGGCGTGGCCTTTGGTGGTGGGGCCCAATGTGATATATTTTTATTGGGCTCAAAATCCCTGGCGGTGCCCCTGAGCATAACATATGTTTTGCTATATTTAGCCATTTTAGTCCTTGGGTCTTCGTGGTCTTGCACTTGGCAGAGTCTCTATGAGTTTTGCTATTGGTCCTTCCTAGTACATTCCCTGTTGGGTGGTTGGCTGAGACGCATTGACGCCTGCAAGATAAGATAGATGTCAAATATTAGTATATCCACTCAAGTCTGTCCACTCTAATTTGCTTAAATGTGTAGTATAATTGAGTATTTCGTGCTTATGTGGACTGGACATGCGGCGTGCCAGAGTGAGCCATGGGCAAGCAGCATGGCTGAGCACGCTGATCAATCTTTCATTGGAATGCATTAAAAACCGTCATGTTAACACTCGCATAGTCAATTCTCCTCAAATTCTCTATGTCTTAAGTGTAAGCATGAGGCCATGCACTCCCTCGAAACATCATCAAAACAAAGTTGATGTCTGGTGGCACCAGGGGGAAGGCCTTCTTCCAAAGAAAAAGCCTGTATGGGGGCGTATTTTCATATGAAATATTGATAGCCACGACATTTACTTGAATCGCAACAAAGTGCTCGCAGAGACGGCGGGGGTTGTTTCTGGAATGAGGGTGGGAAAAAAAAGAGCACAGTGGCGCAGAGACAGGGAAATAGCAGCGGGAGGCGAAGAAAAGCTGTCTCAGAGACTCGGGATGAATAGAAAAAAAATAGACAGCGAGCGATAGAGGTGGGGAAAGTTGGAGAGGAGGTGCGGCGGGGACAGGGTCACAGGAACGAGGCCTCAGCCGCGCTAAAGACCGCGGTTATCAGGAGGTTATATTTTTTTATCCATCCACTCGATTTTACTGATAGCTTCGGGGCTTCTATCCTTTCCAAATCCTACGCCACTGCAGCTGTCTAATGGAGGCTCCACGGCTCGGGTTTTTTAAAATAGAGAGAGTGAGTGAGCACTCGAAAGAAGGAGAAAACATCAAATAAATCCGCGGCCGACCGCGATAGGCCTGCTGCATAATCAATAGCTCTAAAATAATTTCCCAAACCCGCATTCTCTTCCCTTTCATCCCGTCCGAATTTGAAATCGTTGCCGCCGTCCGATCAAAATGTGGCCGTGATGGACGCCGCGAGCGAGCCTCCTCCCTTCG
Source organism: Zeus faber (assembly GCF_960531495.2). Lineage (NCBI taxonomy): Eukaryota > Metazoa > Chordata > Actinopteri > Zeiformes > Zeidae > Zeus > Zeus faber. Next base: position 16,860,445 of record NC_137206.1, on the reverse strand, counting down.
CCACTCTGGTTCCGCCGCCGCAGGGACGGGATGGAGCGAGGTAAAATGTTTCGTGAAGCGGAGCGTTGACCTGCACCTTGAAGCGCCCCTCTCCCTCGACGGCCAAGCGCTCCGTGTTTGCCTTTCTATTGTAGCGCCGTGGCATTAAAAGCATGCGCTGGTGACTCATCAAGGCTGGAGCTAATGCTGCCGATCACATCCCCCTGTGGGTTCTGTGGAGGTAACTTTCTCTGTGGGCCAGACAGTATCGTCTCTGTCTGTCTGTCTGTCTGTCTGTCTGTCTGTCTGTCTGTCATACGCGATGGGGTCCAGGGATCCTCAGGGTTTTTCGTCAAAGAATGTACAATAATGACTCGACTACAATAGTTCTGATCCTAGTTCCACTGTTATCTCTCCGTATACAATAGTAGAGCCAGGTATTGAAGTTTGGGACTAAATCATATTTAACAATAAAAAAAATCTTCTCGGGTGGGGGCTGTGGCCTCCTGCGTATCAAACTCCAGGTCCTTTACGCGGGGATATTGAGACGGTCATATGAAATGTGATAGAGCAAATCTAGGCCGTACCATTTTAAAGGTCTCTCGCCGGGTGTGATATTTCATCGATCGGGAGCAGGGAAATTGTCTTTGCGCTTCCCCTGCTTCCTATACAGGGGGATCAGAGCAGGGAGTCGATACTGGCGACGATCCTGGCTCACTGACGACGCTGGCTCACAATATCGCATCTATCCATCCATCCGTCTATCCACTGACTCGGTTGAACACACTCTTTGAGGTCTCCACCCTGCGGACCCCCATAATCCTCCACCTCCCCCTCGACGCCGTCACGCTCCGGCGTCCGGTTGACAAGGCAGAACATGTGGCGGTAGTAAGGAAAAACAGAGCAAAAAAAGCAGCAGGTATTGGCCTTTGCCAGCGGAGCGCGTCTGTCTCCCCCCCCTGCCCACAGGGGAATAAAGGCTATTGTTATCCGGAATGTGTTGGCACTGATTTACCGAGTTCCAATCACCGGGCTTTATTGACGCCATAAAACACCAGAACATTGATCGCCATTTTATTTCGCTCATTCTGTTTTTTATCTCCATCTGACCTGCTACTACTTTATCTATGTTCTGTCTTTGGCGTCCTCTCTCTCTCTCTCTCTCTCTCTCTCTCTCTCTCTCTCTCTCCCCACTTGAGCCGCGGCCTGTTTCTGGCTTCCTCTTTCGGTTTCTCTCTCTCGTCCACACGCACGTGCGCACGTGCGCACGCACACACACACACACACACACACACACACACACACACACACACACACGCACGCACACACACACACACACACACTATTGAGGAAACTGCTCTGCCCTTTACCTTTGCATGGACCCCTCTGAGGCTTTCCCCGGTAAGTTGGTCATGCGTGCATGCATTGTCGTAACTTTTCTATTCAGAGAGCCAGGTTTCTTTTCGGGATATGGTTAATCGTCAACTTGTCAAATAGTGTACAAGAACAAATGTCAACTATTTGTTTGTTTAATATCAACATTTGCAATTAGGGAAATACTCTGCACTGTAATTGATCAAACCACACTTTGACAAACACCATTTCAGCCCTATTGTTTCCTATGTCTGTTATTCAGACATACAAGCAAGCTGCTGTGGCAGCTGCATTGTTCCCTTAAAGGTTGTTCTGTTCTCGAAGGTTATTTCCCTACAGCTTCCCTATAGTTTAATTTTCTTTTCTTTGTATACACCGTGGATTTATCCTTCAGACCCCACACCTATTAAAAAAGCAGACCACCGTAAGTCCCTAGTTTCCATAGGGATCCTTGTTCTTAAAGGGCATGTTGTAGATACATATACTGTGTGTGTGTGTGTGTGTGTGTGTGTGTGTGTGTGTGTGTGTGCGTGCGTGCGTGCGTGCGTGCGTGCGTGTGTGTGTGTGTGTGTGTGTGTGTCTATAGTCCTCCTTATTCGCCTACAGTCCTCCTGCCTTTTTGCCTTCTCGACCCGTGTTCACCTGAGTGAGCCGAGGGGGAGAGGGGAAAGTCGCACACTTCCTGATGTCACGCCACCGCGTAACACAACTTAGGCAAATGAGCGGTGGCTGAGCGGCGTATGCTGCCGCCGCCCACTAATCCAGCACAAACATAGACCGGGCTATTTAAAGTCCCATTTTCCACTGTGACCAGTCAAAGTTAGTGTAGCCCGAGAAGCGTTCGGGCTATCGCTTGATCATCCTGATACCTTAATCCCGTCTGTGTGTAGTCATGCAAGTACGAGGGATAAAGCGGCTGGAGGTAAAGGTTGGACGGGGCTTGCGTGTAGCACGAGTAGAGCTCATGGTACCCAAGCAATTGCAAAAAATATATTACAAAAAAAGAAATGACAGTGGAGAGGCGAGTGATGGTGATGGTGATATATTGTGAATATATCATGTGTTTCTTTGCTTTGGGTTGGAGAGATCGATCTTTTTTCTTTTTACTGTTCAGAGAGAATTTGAAACTTGGACTTGGTTTGGGGGTTAGCTTCAAAAACAGTGGAGGTGTTTAAACACAACACACACACACACCGACACACACACACCGACACACACGCACACACACACACACACACACACACACACACACACACCCATGTAACATACATTTCAAGAAACCAACCAAGCAAACGATCAAAAGAAGAGATGGCCCCGAATCAGCTCTAACAGTGTAAGAGTGTGTGTATAAGGGGTGTCACAACTCTCCAAATCCACGGTTCGATTTGACTTCTGATTTTAAGGTCACAATTCACTTCGATTTAAAAAAAAATAAAAAATTCAGCACTGAGGGCTGTGCCATTGTTAGACTATCGAGTCTTGATTTGTAAAGAAAAACACTTGTTTCTCGATAATTAACTTTTGAATTTGAATGATTACAATTGTAAATAATCCCAAAAATATGACATGTTTATACAACACACCTAACAGTTTAGTGCTTTATCAAAAGTAGACTTTAGAATAATAAACTAAAAGCTACTTATTACATTACTTTTCACTTACTCACCAAAATAATCTATTTTTGCCAGAGGGGAGCGCTGGTGATAAAAAGCGAATTACTACCTGTGTCTTGAGTCAATTCCTCAAGTAGTGACCGGGGCCATTATTTATCTAGCTGCAGAGGGTACCGGGCCATTATTGGAAGCATACTTATATTATTGGCAGGCTTTTACATGTAATTCCCTCTATTCAATAAGTATTAAATTAGTAGGTATATGACAAGTATATTTGATCATATTTTAGTATGAATTTTAAATCAAATTTCTATCTGGGTGCAATGCTATGCAAACACATGTATGGTGGAAAAAAAAGTCACACTTGTGGTGTTATCAGATGGGGGAATAACAATTTTCCGAGGTCGCCTCGAATGCACCACTTACTGCTTTGAGCGCCCCAAGAAGTGGGAAATGGGGTAAATGAGATACATCCACAATAAAAACACACTGTTTTTATCTGCTTTGTTTGGGAGCTCTGCACCGGAGCAGTGCCACAGCTCTGATCAGTTTTTCCCCCGGTGTGTATTTGAGTGGCTTTGTGTCAGGCTTTTATTTGTTCGTGTAGACCACGCCACCTGCATTTATTAGAGGCCAGGTTGTTATTTTACCACCGATTTATAGTTGAAGAAATACGATGTCTCGGTATGAATGTGGGAATTTCCATTAAGCCCTGTCGCCACTGGAAAACCACACTTAATCAGGAAATATTCATCACCATGTTATGGTTTAATATGTATGAGCTCTTTCCTCGGACCGATGTCATTTTTACAGGATGAGACTGGCGCGGTGCCATGGCGTGGAGAGGAAAATTTGATGAACGGTGAAATGATAGGAAATAAACTAAACGCGAATGTGGACGAGAGGGGGAGAAATGAGAGAGATGCCGGCGGAGATTCATGGGGTGGAGCTGGGCAGAAATGGCTCAGCATGGGAGCTAAATTGACTCCATTACCGAGGCGGCGCACCGGAAAGCGCCGGTGACATCACTCCACCACAACCCCCACACTCCCCCCCCCGTCCCCTCTGTTCCCTGATTCCCCGAACGCTCAAAGGGGACGGCGGCATTATCGTAGAAGCAGGATCCACACGGCAGGTCCCTTCTCTCCTGGCCTGTCAACTGGGATTAAAGAACAAGCGAGACATTCCCTCTGCTCAATTAAAGATGTGGATACAAACATTAGTGTAGTATAGCCCGGTACCGGTGTGTGTGTGTGTGTGTGTGTGTGTGTGTGTGTGTGTACGCAGTGAGGCATGTGTGATCCCAGCACGGCACTGAACGCTTTGCGTCAGCTGAAATGTCGCCCGCTGTGCCTGCATCCAGCTATTTGCAAATGGATTAGGTGTAGAAAATAGCAGATAGGTCATCAAAGGATTTGACTCACAATGTGTTACTTAATATGAATCCGTCCCTTTGCTTTGGTCTGTGTGTGTGTGTGTGTGTGTGTGTGCGTGTGCATGTGTGTGTATGTGTGTGGTTGTGGGTGTGGGTGTGTAAGTGTGGGTGTGTGTTTACATGTGTTTTCAGCTTCAGAGAACTGACCGTTAACACCCCCACAAAGGGCGGCGCTGCTAAAAAGGGAGTGCAGTTAGAATTCTGGCCTAAATCCCACCTGGAAGCCCCGGATCGACCGTTACACCGTGAAATCCATAGCGGCTCTGGTCCAGAGATGGATCGCTCCCGTCCGGGCTTAAAGCAAGGTCATGACACGGCCGGTGCGCTGATGACACCACTGGACATCGTTGTCATGCTCGTTTGTTTTATCAAAAAAGGTCATTTTTTGAGGGGGGGGGGGGGGAACTTTTAGAACTTTTGGAAGTGGTGGCCAAATTGGTAACTTTGCATCATTGAAACTTCGAAGTAAAGTATTTTATAATTGAGAGATTTTGTTCCTATATAATTGTAGCCCATATTTCAATATTAACAGAATTATATCAAGAAAGGGGAAACATTATTGAACAGAAAATTTTAATATAGGCATTTTTGGGTTATGTTGTAACGTGTTGTTTTCACACTTTGAACGATGGCAAACTTTGTGGGAAAAGTTTTTTTCTCAAATGCCTGAATATCATAGTTTTCTGTTTCTAAACGCATGGCGAGGTGTACCAATTTATTTCTTTACCTATGAAAAGCGGAAATGAGACAAGATGGTCAACGTCCAGGGCGACAACCGGGCGACTGTTATTGTTGAGCCCCGATTTTAGTCTCGTGCTGTCCAGTTAGTCCGTGTTGAGCATAAAAAGTTTTTGCTCAGAAAACAATAAAGACGTAGCGATACCACAATACACAACATTACACATCACGAGACTAAAGGTTAAAAAACGTTGTTATTTGACCTGATTGGTCAATGTCATTAGAATAATCAGTTTGCAGTCTACTTAGAAGGAGATGATGTGCAGCCTGTCAGACAACACGCCACCTCAGCAGTGTGTCTTCCCATTGAGACGCTGCATAGTACCTTTTTGAGTCTTATTTTATTTTCATTTTATTTATATTATTCTATTCACTAACTGCGTTATGTTTTAGGAATCAGTTAGTTTCAGCTAGTTAGCTAGGTAGGAATTAGGTTAGCTGTTATGTTCGGTTTAGTAACTGTTGTGCATATATGTATGAACGTATGTATATGTATGTGACAAATAAACCTCTTGAATCTCTTGGAAACAGCGCGCAGGTAAAATCGATGGCAGAATACATTTGGGAAGCAAACGCGATTAGCAGCGTGCGGGTGGGGGGAATCCCAACAAACCTTAATGCCCCGCAATCCCTTCGTATCTCAAACCCCCAGTCCCTGCGCTGTCAGTCGGTTACAAGAGATAAGCAGGTGCGGGCGCAATCCCCGCACCGTCTCCTTCCTCCACCTCAGGGTTTGTATATTCATAACCACAAGCTCGCTATCAGCGGGGAGGGATTTCACCCTCGCACGGGTCGTGCCTTGTTTTTCAACCCTCCTTAAAGGCAACGGCGATGAGACTCGCAGACCTTGCATGTCGTTGGTTTTCACGCCAACACGTCATTCGGTGAAAATTCGAAATTCGAAAAAGCCCAAAGCCTTCGACGACTTTTCCGGCCGCTCGTCAAAGCCGAGTTTAGAATATACGAAAGGGCAGGGAAAATATGTTGTTGTTTTTGACCGACACTCTCCTCTACCGCTCCAGTTTTCAAACACCGTTATTTGTGCCAAGCCCTTTGTTGTTATTTATTTATTTATTTATTTATTTATTGTTCCCGGCTCCAACTGTTGAATCATAGCGTCGGGGGCCTCCTCCTAGCCCAGGTCCCTCCAAGTTATTTATAGAGGCGGCGAAGAACAAGAAGATAGCCGTAACCAAGACAACAGCGGACACACTCGCGCTCGCACGCTGGATTTGGTTGGAACCGGGGGGGGGATCCAAAGAGGACAATTACTGGGTCCATCTCGGTGCCATCCAGCTGCCTGATGATAAAGATAGGTTTCAGTCGGCGCAATCTGCCGCGCCGGCGGCGGCGGCCTAACGCTTTGTGTCACAAGGCGGCGAGCGCGACGGCGGGGAGACAACTTGAGAAAACCTCTCGCGAAAACCGCCTCGGCCCTCGAGCCCGCTCGGCTCCCGAGTTTTGATGCGGGGCCTCCGCCTAAGGCGAGGAGCCGCTGGTAAACGCGTGGTGTTTGGTAAATAAATGAAAAGTGGCCCGGTGCTGCGTCCTCTGCCGCTTTTCTCGATGAGTTTTCAAACACTTTCGCTCGCTCTGAAGTGAGATATTGCCTCGCCTCTGGCCGCTGCGGCGTCGGGGGGGGGACGTTGACCTCGAGGTTTGACTGTTTGGCTTTTTATGAGGGACGAGCAATCGGCGACTAATGAACGATGAATAAGGGAGGGGAAAATATGACATGCGCCAGTGAGCGACTGATTGGAGGAGGTTGGAGGAATAATTACACAGCTGTATTGGGTGGTTAATTAAGAGGAGCACTTGGCAGATCGGCCACATTAGACTCTCTCTCACTCTCTCTCTCTTTCTCCACCTCTTTCTCTCTCTCTCACTCTCTCTCTCTCTCTCTCTCTCTCTCCCTCTCACACACACACACACACACACACACACACACACACACACACACACAGTAGAGGTGGGAGGTGCCCGGTCACATCCCCTGATGAGGACGGAGGGAACGTTCGACCGGCTGCCTTCTCTTCTGGCCGGGGCTTTTACTTTTAATGCCCCCGTTGGCCTCGCTATCGTGGTTTTTTTCTTATTTTTTCTTATTATTATTATTTTTTTTAATTCATTCCCCTGGGAAATGGAGCCGGGAGTCGGCAAAAGGCACGGGGAGACCCTCTCATGGTTAATGCATCAGGACCGTGGTGGTACAGTCGCCTCATTATTGACGCCCGCTTCCAAATAGGTATTGCGATCCAATTGATCCAAGGTCTGAGAACAGTTAATTAACTGTTTAATTAATAACCACCGAAAGCAATAAAACACCACAACCGGATGATTCCGAGACCGATCTAACAGCGATGAGTAGAAATTATATTGCCAGAGGTCAAAACACAGGGTTGGATTCGGATTAGTTAATGGTGCTCAGAGAAATTGATGAGATATCCTTATCTTTATAATAGACTTAACGTCCATTATATGCACCGACTTAATCCCTCTACCCTTGCTCCCCTTAACGGGGACAATTATCCAACATTGCCCAAAGATTGGGTGCGACATTTGGCGGAGCGGGATTTGCCCCAACCGTGATTGCATCTCCGTTAAGTAGACCTGTCCTGATGTGCCGCTTGTTATCTCGTTTTCGGGGGAATGTTCTGTTAACGGCCGCCGCGGAGCTCCGTGATTTGATTGGGAATGTCTTCCATTGCGGCAGGGCAGGGAGTCCGTCTGGGCCGGCGTTCTGGGCCGGCGTTCTGCGACGCCACGCCTCGTCCGCTGCCGGTTTAACCTGCTGGAGCTGCTGGTGTCAAACAAGTGACTTCTGTTCACACCGTGACCAGGAGAAATTGCTCCATCATACCTATTATACCTGTTAGGGCTTTGCGTCCCCCACCCGCCCCCCACGTCCGCAGGAGAAGGTGAATGAAAGACACCGGGTGTTGATAAGGTGGTGGAGGCGCTGGGGCTCATGGGAAATCTGAGGGGCAAAAGGGAGGAGAGGGGGCGGACGGGAGTGGGAGTTTGGCACTGGTGCAATGAAATGGCCTGGAGATTATCTGTCCTTCCTATTATGCTAATGTCCCTCTATACAGTACTTCACAGAAGGCAAAGGGTAGGGTGGAGTTGGGTTGCAGGGTGGGGGTATATTTATCATAGATAAAAAAAAACGGAGAAATATTGGCGGTAATGCAGGACAGAGGATAAAAGAGAGCAAGAAAGGGATACACTCTTGCCGTCAACCAATGAGAAAGAGAGAGAGAGAGAGAGAGAGAGAGAGAGTTAAAAAATAAAGTAGAAGTGTGACTTTGAAAGGTGGAGGACGGGGGCGATGGAGATCTTTTGATGTCGACTTGTTTTCCCTCCATTGAAGAAGCCCCTCGTTCATTGTTAAGCAGCGCTTCGCCCGGGCCCGAATCGGGCTGACTTGGCCCGGCCCTCGCCGGATTATTTCCTTATCGTGGAGCTCTACCTCTTAAGAGAGTGCGGGTGAGGGGCTGGCTTACTGTCTGCCTTGTCAGTTTATTTAAATTACTCAGGCTTTTATGGAAGCCGGTCGGGGGAAAGGGCTTGGCTACATTTCCATTTCTGTCTCCGCCGCGGAGGGCCGTCGCCGTCCGCGCAGATGGGCTCGTTGGTATGCCCGGCAGGTGGAACTTTCTTCGCTCGCAATGCTGGTTATTAGGAGGATGGCACACCTTGATGTTTTAAGGGAGTAATTGTCTTTTTGATGGGGGAAGGCTTCAGTCGGGGCATTGATTTGCTATTCTCTTTTAAATGGATGACTTTCTGGTTAGAGGTAAAGTATTCAATTCAACGGCAGAAATGAACACAGGCATCCCCTGGGGCACTGAGTCCGGGGCTTATTTCTGAATATATATCAACAGTGGCGCTGGATTTATTGTGCTCTGCCTGTTACCACACACACGCACGTACGCACGCATGCGCACACACACACACACACACACACACACACACACACACACACACACACACACACACACACACACACAGAGGCTGCACAGCAAACTGACATGGCTGCCGGCAAAGTTAGTTCACTAAGTGAAGACAAAAGAATATTTGGCGACACAAAGACATCGGCAGAGGGAGGAAGAAAAAGGGGGAGTAGCCGCAATAGTAGCCGGACGGAAGCAATGGAAGAAAGAAGGAAGAGAATGGATGCAAGCGCGAGGGAAGAAGGGTCTGGAGCATCGTTGCGTGAGAGCCGAGAAGACAGAAGAGCGCGAGGGAGACGGCTGAGTCACCGCGCTTCTGTCTGAATAATCAGGTGTTGTTATTCATGTGGAGCCACGTGGAGAAGCTGAATGAGCCCAGCGCACGTTAAAAACCAGATCCTTCGTGGACTTCTGCCGGAGTCCATTGTGTTCACCTGGTGACATTTGGACGTTGATCGGCGATCATGAGCCGGTTTTGACTCTTCCATCCAGTCCCTCCATCCACCCTTTTCATCCACCCTTGCCATCCAGCGTCTTCAACCACCCCCTCCATCCACCCTTTCCTTCCAGTCTCTCCATTAACCCTTGCCATCCAGCATTATCATCCACCCTTTCCATCCAGTCACTCCATCCACCCTTTCCATCCAGTCTCCCCATCCACCCTTGCCGTACAGCATTTTCAACAGCCCTCTCATCCGGTCTCTCCATCCACCCTTTCCATCCACCCTTTCCATCCAGTCTCTCCATCCACCCTTGCCATCCAGCATTTCAATCCACCCTTTCCATCCAGTCACACCATCCAGTCTCCTCATCCACCCTTGCCATACAGCAATTTCAACAGCCCTCTCATCCAGTCTCTCCATCCACCCTTTCCATCCAGTCTCCCCATCCACCCTTGCCATCCAGCATTTTCAGCAGCCCTTTCCATCCAGTCACCCCATCCATCCTTTCCATCCAGTATCCCATCCACCCTTGCCATACAGCGTTTCCATCCACACTTTCCTTCCAGTCACTCCATCCACCCTTGCCATCCAGCATTTCCATCCACCCTTTCCATCCAGTCACTCCATCCATCCTTTCCATCCAGTATCCCCATCCACCCTTGCCATGCAGCAATTTCAACAGCCCTCATCCAGTCTCTCCATCCACCCTTTCCATCCAGTCTCTCCATCCATCCTTGCCATCCAGCTTTTCCATCCACCCTTTCCATCCAGTCACTCCATCCACCCATTCCATCCAGTCACTCCATCCACCCTTTCCATCCAGTATCCCCATCCACCCTTGCCATACAGCAATTTCAACAGCCCTCTCATCCAGTCTCTCCATCCACCCTTTCCATCCAGTCTCGCCATCCACCCTTGCCATCCAGCATTTTCAACAGCCCTCTCATCCAGTCTCTCCATCCACCCTTTCCATCCAGTCTCTCCGTCCAGCGTTTCCATCTAGTCACTCCATCCAGTCTCTCCATCCACCCTTGCCATCCAGCATTTTCAACAGCCCTCTCATCCAGTCTCTCCATCCACCCTTTCCATCCAGTCTCTCCATCCAGCGTTTCCATCCAGCTTTTCCATCCACCGTTTCCATCCAGTCTCTCCATCCATCCTTGCCATCCAGCATTTTCAACCTCCCTCTCATCCTGTCTTTCCATCCACGCTTTCCATCCAGTCTCTCCATCCAGCGTTTCTATCCACCCTTTCCATCCTGTCTCTCCATCCACCCTTTCCATCCAGTCTCTCCATCCGCCCTTGCCATCCAGCGTTTTCAACCACCCTTTCCATGCAGCTTTTCCATCCACCCTTGTCACACTGCCTTTCCATCCACCCTTTCAATCCACCCTTCCCATCATCCCTTGCAATCAACCCTTGCCATCTAGCCTTTCTGTCCACCCATTCCACCCGTAGATGCCTTTGTTGCCTCCGAAAAACGTTTCATCCGAACCCTTACTCCAGTGATTGTCCTCAGCGATGACTTTTCCTCTTTCTCCTCAGTGTATTTGGTAACGTACCGATTCAGACAGATTGAGTGTGTCATGCTCATGATTCAAGCAGACAATGGTGCAACATGTTCTCCATAACCCCCCCCCCCCCCCACCCCCCCATGGACCATCAATTATGTACCAACGGAGGTTTACCTATCGTCTGAATGTGCTTCAGAGTTTAAAGAAAGCATATGAGGTGCTGGGAAGCACCGGGCCAAATGAAAGTGTTTTGTGTACTTATTCCTAAGAATGCATCCACTCATAAAATGAAACACTGGAGCAGGTTATTAAATCATCTGTCATGGGGCATTATATTAGTAATTCTTTGCAGGCTTTCCAAAGCACAGCAACCTGTCACGGAGCGAGCTCGGTAATGGCTTGAATTTTCTTCCTCAAGACTAACTAAGACTGAAGTATCAAAGCAATTTAAGATAAAAGTTTGACTGTACAACCCCCCCCCCCCCCCACAAAAAAAGACAACAAAAATGTTGCAGCCGAGTAACTGTTGTATCTCTGCTCCCTCTGAGGTAATGACATTAGCTTTTCGTCTTTCGTTTACCTTACTTTGTTCTGCCCAATGATACAGTATCTAATCTTAACGTACTGCATCATCATATGTTATGAGACTTCTGAAAGAGCTATCTCTCTGCTGGTTTGCCGTGATGCATCACATCTGTGTTTAGAACAGTCAGGTGAATGCCCGTGCCTGCATTTGTGATGATTTGTTACCCTCCGCACCCACAACCAATTCATTTTCGCCAATGGGAGCCGGGCACAACACAACAATTTGTGAACCCCGGGGAGAGCCAATAAGCAAATGAGCCCACGTAATGTGTATTCGGCAGAGTCACACGTGTGTGATACGATTGTCTAATCCATTAAGAACAGCCCGTGTAGACAAGGGGTGGTGCGGATTATAAGGCGCTCTGGCCGCTCGCCCGTAATGATTTGACATCCCGGAATGGTCGGAAGCTCATGGGGAGGTGGGGCGGCGCGGCGCCACCGGATGAGAGCTGCTCCATCCCATGCTTTACTTCTTCTCCGAAACCATTAATTTCCCATTTCATTTTTCACAGGAGTGTGAGCAGGATGGCCCGGTGATTAATGGCTATTTCATGTGGGCGAGTGTGTTCTTTTCCTTCTTTTGTTCCTCCCTTCTTTCTTGAGCCCGCTCCATCTTTCCACATCTCAATCTCTTGCTGAGTGATGTGTCTTACCCAGAGGCGGAAAGTAACTACTTTGTTCATTGAGTAGAACTCAAATTCTGTACTTTACTTTACTTTTAACAAAGGATTGTACTTTTCTATTTTTAATTCCAAATTTTTAACATAGTTACAAAGTAAGTATTTCAATTTTTATCTGTATAGACCAAAAACAAATTGAGGAAATCACAGCCACATTTTTCATAGCATTTATGCAGTATATCTACGCTTATATATTGGATGCAGTTAGGTAAAAAAAAAATTAAAGTTAAAAAAGTTAAACAATTATAATAATAAAATAATAATATTAATAATAAAATAAGATAAGAGCAAATTAAATTACAAATGTACGTTTGGGTTATAGCCAAAGTTAACTCAAAATTATCGTGTTCCATGAATACCGCTGAAAAAAGGAACTCAATGAGTAATTATTTGAGTAATTATTTGAGTTATTTTTCTCAGTATGAAAGTATACACCGATCAGCCACAACATTAAACCACTGACAGGTGAAGTGAATAACATTGCTCATCTTGTTCCAATGGCACCTGCAAGGGGTGGGATATATTCGGCGGCAAGTGAACAGTCAGTTCTTGAAGTTAATTTGTTGGAAGCAGGAAAAATGGACAAGCGTCAGGATCTGAGCGACTTTGACAAGGGCCAAATGACTGGGTCAGAGCATCTCCAAAACGTGAAGTCTTGTGGTGTGTTCCCGGTATGCAGTGGTTAATACCTACCAAAAGTGGTCCAAGGAAGAACAACCGGTGAACCGGCGACAGGGTCATGGGCGCCCATGGCTCAATGGGTCATGGGCGCCCATGGCTCAATGATGCGGGAGTGAAGTCTAGCCCGTCTGGTCCGATCCCACAGAAGAGTTACTGTAGCACAAATGACTGAAAAAGTTAATGCTGCTATGATAGAAAGGTGTCAGAACACACAGTGCATCACAGCTTGCTTTGTATGAGGCTGCGTGGCCCCAGACCAGTCAGAGTGCCCATGCCGACCCCTGTCCACCACCGAAAAAAGTAAATAAATACAATGAGAGAAGGTGGCCTGGTCTGATGAATCACGTTTTCTTCCACATCATGTGGATGGCCGGGGTTAGCATCCGATCTAATCGAGCATCTGTGGGATGTGCTGAAACAACAAGCCCGATCGATGGAGACCCGCCCTCACAACTTTCAAGACTTAAAGGATCTGCTGCTAACATCTTGGTGCCAGATGCCACAGGACACCTTCAGAGGTCTTGTGTAGTCCATGCCTCGACGGGTCAGAGCTGTTTTGGCGGCACGAGGGGGAGCTACACAATATTAGTGGTTGTGAGTGGTGGTTTTAATGTTGTGGATGATCGGTGTATACTGTAGAACTCTTTCTCCAGTCATTTTCCTCATCACAACTTCTACTCTTTTATAACTCTTACAGTAAGGGTTTCCATCACGCTCCCCACCTCTGGTCTCACCCCCCGCATCTCGGAATGACACATAACGGCCATGACGCCAGGAGGCTTGCAAAAGACGGCTGTCACTCAGAGAGAGAGAGAGAGAGAGAGAGAGAGAGAGAGAGAGAGAGAGAGAGAGAGAGAGAGAGAGAGACGAGGTGCGCTGACAGATGTTTCTGCGTGCTCTGATTGTGGGATGACTATCGCCAATCAGAAAACACTTTATATGGTTCTTCTTGGATCCCTATCAGACATTTTGTGAAAGGGAGACGCTGTCAATAGAAGAGAAGATACTTTATCATCTTTTTCATGGTAAATATTGTATGTGATGCATAAATAAATAAATGAAGCTGAAAACGCCCCTCCGACAGACAGACACACACACACGCACACACACACACACACACACACACACACACACACACACACACACTACTCTATTTTTGGTGACCGTGGCTCTGACCTCGTTCCTCCCAGCGGCACGGGTGATGGTAATTAGACACCTCGTAGAGAGAGAGGGGTGACATTAGCGCTCAATTTAATTTAACGCGCCATAACTATGTGACGCACCGACACACCTGAAAGGCTTCACCCGTTGAGGTGGCGTGAGCTGAATTCCACCGGTCTTAGCCGAGGATCTGTGTATGCAATGGTTTTCTGTTGTGACAAAGTTGTTGAAATGTTTCAAGTTCCACTTAAAATACATCAATAATGGAAGGTGGCTCCTGTGTTGCAGTATCAAAATTGCAAGGCGGTACTAATTCATCTAATTCATCAGATTCATCAGCAGATTAGCAGCTCTGTGTTCATCAGAATGAGCTCCACATAAATATTAATAGTGATGAAAGGTTTGCCTCTTTTTTTGAGATTTGGTTCTTGACAAGTCACTCAGTAAAGAGTTATGGGTCTAAAGGGTTCATGAATCATGGCAAAAGCCTTTTTTTTTGCCTTGGACCTTAGTACTCAGTAATTCTTTGCTATTTATAAGTCAAAGAGTTGATTGTGCCCACGCCAGCGATGGGGCCCCCGTGAGGTAGGTTATTTTATTTTACTCCGTTTCCTTATGTCACAAAACAAGCACTGTGTGGGATGGGGACACGTTCTTCGTCACCCGCACCCCCACTTCTCATACCAAAGTTACGCCCTTGGTGGGAATATTTTATTGTAAACAGTGTGCCACGGCAGAAAAAAGGTTCACGGGAACCTTCCCTTAAGCTCTCCCCTTCCCCATTTTACTAAGATTCCTGGTCTTCCAAAAGGCGACATGCTTTGCAGTGACGATGATAAAAATGAGTAATGTCTGATTGGCAGTCTTGGTAATGGTCAAGAGTCATGATGCGATCCCCTCGTGCTCCTGAACGCTATAATGTCCTGTACTCTAACACGACAGGCTTTATAGGTTGAAGGATGGAACGCTGCCTTGGCACAGATTGCAGCGTGCCGTGACGGATAACTCTGGCTGATTGAGGTGAAGGTTAGTGTCTATATCAAAAGGTTCTTTGGCGCAATGAGAGTCATCAGTGCGCAGAAATGCACATGTACATAGTCGGTGTGTCCACACACGGTGTGCACGCACACACACACACACACACACACACACACACACACGCACAAACAAACATAGGCTAATGCTAATGCCTCATCTAATGTCAATGGTTAAAATAATATGTTGTTATATACATTTGTTTAATAAGATTTATACAAGTCTTATTGGGGTTTTTCCTATGTCATTTCCAAATGGGATATGTACAATGTCAACTCGAAGACATCAAATACACAGGGTGAATAAAGTAACTTATTACTCGCTTCATCCTTCAAACACATACAGTAGGTACACACATACAGCTACACACGTACATGTCGCTCCAGACACAGATTTTCAGTGCTATTGTCCAACCACGCAAAAAAAAAAAACCGAACCTCTGTCCCGGTAGAATGTCCCAGGGAAATATCAGAGTTTATTACTGCGCCAAACAATGGCTCCGCCCGCTGATAACCAGCAGAGGTATCAGCCTCTGGTCTCCAGCACGTCTCACTTCATTAACAAGGCCATTATCACCAGCGATGCTTATCAGAACGGGACGGACACAATGTGTGGAAAATGATTTTCCCAACTGTCAAGGACTGGACGACCCCCCCCCCCCTGCCCCCCAGCTCCTCCATAGGAAACATGCGTGTCTGTCTGTGTGCGGTGACACTGTCGTCCATGTTTGACATGTACGTACAAGGTATATATCTAACCTAAACGTTATAGGAGCTTTTTTGAGTTTCGGCTCTCTACGAGTCACTCAGTAAAAAGGTTTGCTCATTTTCCGACTCCTTCTTTTGATTCAGTCTGTGTCAGAATTAGTGAGCGAGATTCGGTGTAATTGCGGTTTGGCTCTGAGTTGTGTATGGAATTCTCATGAGAATCATTTAATTCTGTTAAAGTTATACAATTTGGTGGAATGCAAAGTTTCAAACAGATTTCTTTCAATATGAATTATGCCAAATGCCTTGGCCTTTAATTTCGTCCTCAGTAATTATTTGTGTGTTGAAGATTCACTGTTTTGCTTGGACTCCCGATTTGCTCGGGACAATCGGTCTTGTGTCATTATTAGTAGGCTATAATAATAAGTTCTTTCAGTTCAGTTTTAGGGGTTAACAGGATAGCGGTGTGACGGGGGACTATGTAATTGTGAAAAGTGTGCCATGGTGGAAAAAAGGTTGGGAAACACTGGTCTTACACATTACAGTAGTGGCGCCGTGCAAATTAACATCTCAAAGAGGGAATTCAGGGAATTGGCCTGTGCTTCATGATGAGACTCATCCGAGGACATTCGAGGACCTGGTTGTCATCATCGTCGTCATGATGAATCACTTGTCCCCTCTCCACATCAATTTGAAAGGTAACAACAGCGGGTGACAACCAACTGGGATTCCTCCATGGTCAGCCAAGCTGATTGTTCGATGAAGTGCTCTACACTTGCCTTTTGCCACGTGGAGATGATTCATGTGCGCCACACTCCCACAAAACCCATGCAGCCATGCATAGAGTCTGGTTCCCTCCTAGCTCCGCACTCATAAATCACACCCTGAATATTTACCGGTTCACTCTAGACTGGAACCTCGACTCTGGGAGTGCATATTCATCACCCGATTTAGTAACACCGTCCTCTGTCTTGCCACTGTCACTATTTAGCAACTGTTTTAGCGTTCCACATAAGGGGGAGAGGTCCAAGCTTATTTTTAGGCAAGGCAAGTGCTCATGATCATGTTTGGGCCACTATCTGGACTTGGTGTGGATTGATTGATCTATGTAGGGCTGTCAAGATCATTTTGTTCATTTTATAGCAGGATCATAGTGTAAGTCCATCATGTTGTAATAATAGACATCCACCTAATGAAGAACAACCATTTATTGGCATTGAAGATTCGTTCATCGCATCACCATCCTTCCATGATTCATGTTATTCATAATATCGACGCCACAATTTGTATGCCTGTATGGAAAAAGTGTACTAGGAGTTTACAGCGATCTCCCCAGAAGGGAAGTAATGGCAACAATTGAGGAGGAGAATAAGTTCTGGTGTGAGACAAACTCATTCAAAACAGCGTACGAGTATCAATTTTTATGGCCGCTCCAAAATGTTGTGTATAGTTTGATGATGTTCCGTGGCGTGGCCGGCAAATAGGTCGCTAATTGTCAGGGAGATGGAAGCCTTTTCCCCAAGTCACTTCTGGGAAACGGAGACGGTAAAAGCTCTTAGAGACCACTTACATCACATGGGAATTTCCCCCCCGTTGCACAAGCGGTCGACTTCACTCGTTCTGTAGGCGTGCCAACATTTCAGTGATGCGCGACGCAAGAGCGATCCAGTCATAGCGAACAACGCTTTGAAATGACTCAGAAGTCGGGAGTCACTCCCGCAAAAGAGGGAACCTTCAACTCGCAACCTGAAAATAATTACCGAGGACTAAATGTGACTTTTCTGTGACTTTTGCATTCGGCCAAAATATATAATTTTGAATTGAATGACGCTTGTGAGGTCAGGAATTCTATTCACAACTCAGCTGAACCGAGTGTTCTGACTCTTGTTTATGAATCAAAACAAAGTCAGAACATTTAACCAACCATTTTGCAGAGTGACTGGTGAAGAACGAATCTCAAAAGGGATTCAAGCCTTTCATCACAAAGAGTGATGCTCTGATGGAGGTTTGAAAGGTTGGGTTTGAGTTGACTTTGTTGAAAACCATTGCTCCATTTTTATTTTTATTTTCGGTCTGATCTTTGTTTCGCGTGGCACTGGTGGGACTGCAGAGCCCTGGGTGGGAGCTGCCAGGCCGGTTCCAGTGAGACGTACTGTCTCCCAAGTTCATCATCGTCTTTTGATGTGTTGTGTCACATTGTCCTCCTGGGAAAAAAAAGACAACAATGACAGTTAATAAGAGGATGTTGGCTGGCAGGCAGCCGAGCTGACACTTTACCGGTGCCTGAGTTAAAGTGACGTGACGCAGATGCGGACAGTGTGACAAAAAAAACCAAAAAACGGAGGGATACACACTCACCTTCTCGCACACACGCGCACACAGGAGCACTCATGCTCACAGAGTGTGTGGTTCATACCCAAAGACAAATACAAACACCTACGCGCATTCAAACACAAACACACACACACACACACACTAAGCATCCACATTGTTATGCCCGTAAACTGCATAAAAAAAACAAACTCCTGACACGGAACGACCCAATTCTCTCGCAAGCTTTGCTCAGATATGTCACATATTAATCAGTTAGCGCTGCGCTCTCCACCTCTTCCACTGACACTGGTGCAGGACATTCATTATTCATAACTTCATCCCGCATGTACAGTACAGAAGAACAGATCCCTACTTTGATTTGTGTGTGTGTGTGTGTGTGTGGGTGTGGGTGTGGGTGTCCGTCTGCGTATCTGCGTGTGTGTGTGTGTGTGTTTCTTGTGTATAATGAGTATTGATTTCTGGAGCTTATCATACAGGCATGCCAAACACACACACACACACACACACACACACACAGAGGTGCACACAAAGCAAAGCTCCACTCTATAAGGTTTCTCCCTCAAGTGTGCGTGTGTGTGTGAGTGCTTGTCTACATTTCTATGTAATGTTAAACAATATCGCACACAATGACCAGATTTTCACTGACAATGGTGTGTGAAGTTGTGGCAGCTCCGCCTGCCACACACCACCCGCGGAGCATTTTCAGGGCCCTCCAACACAGACATACAGAAGATGGAGTAGAAACACACCAGTTTATTGTAGCGAGTGGGCAAGGCGGGACAAACTCAGAGCAGGTGGAATAAATGTCATGACAAGGGCTCCTCTCCTGTGTGTGTGTGTGTGGGGGGGAGGGGGGGGGGTTTACCTGTTGCTCATTGATTACTCTAACAATAAACAAGCGTACAGCCACGCTGATCCTGGGCCCAATTATCTAAACCCAAGATAGGTGTGGCTGCCCAAACCACACCATCCCCAAACCACAGAAGTTCAGTTAGTTATAGTCCTGCTTGGGTGTCTGTCGATGGATAGATAGAACAATAGAGAAAAAGGCAATATGCAAGAATTAAGGAGAAGATTGAAAATGTGCACTTCACAATAAGTTGAAAATAATAAAATACACCACAAAGATAACCCTAAAAAAGCAAAATTTGCCAAAAATACAAAAAAAGATGGCCAAAGTCCAGGGCAGAGAGAATTAAAGACCAGATCTGGGAAGACAGCGAACCGGTAGCAAGTAAAAAAACAGGTAAACAGGAAAAGATTCTCAGCGAGACCAGGTTTTGAGAATTTAAGGCAAATTGGGATATCGCCATGGTCATTTGGGTTGAGAAGTAAGAGCCGGAGAAATCCTTTTATTTCCACTTCAACAAAATGTACCCGTCTCCCTCGTACCTTCGAGTTCATCCTACACCGCCCTAATCTGCTGTTCGGACGGGGGGATTAGTTCAAAATTGAAACTGCTCTTAAACCCTGGCATCGTGGTCTTCTCTTGTCTCGCCAGAGATGACTGTATCAGGGTCTTAGATTGGGACGCGCCTTCTCTGCTTTGCTGTCACCGTACCACTATGAGGCCAAAGCGGCGGACTATGAGGCCCAATTCAATTATATTCCAATCGCGGTGGTAATTGCATCCTGATTGTCATTGCATCACCGGCTACTTGGGTAGGATCGCTGAAAAGACGTCTTAGTGTGTGTTTTTCCGGAAAAGCCACCCGCCCACATAACATAACAAGGAATGGATTGCGCCGGAAGTTTTGAGAGGATCGAGAGAGACCCACAACAATTGAATTACTTTGCCATTACTGACCACTTAACAGTTGAGACTTGGACCCACCCCCCCAACA
Source organism: Zeus faber (assembly GCF_960531495.2). Lineage (NCBI taxonomy): Eukaryota > Metazoa > Chordata > Actinopteri > Zeiformes > Zeidae > Zeus > Zeus faber. The sequence goes on along the minus strand of NC_137206.1, from coordinate 16,840,369 downwards.
CACACACACACACACACACACACACACAGAAAAACAACTGGGTTGTGGTAGCCTACATAAAAGGCACTCTATTTCATTTTCTAGATGGAGACAGAGGAAAAAGGAATATACTTTAAGCTGTGATGGGCTCCTATTAGGGCTGCTTGATTTTGGCAAAAGTTATAATCACGATTAATTTGGTCAATATTGACCAGTATTTAACAAGATGACTTACTGACTTTGGAAACAACATGTATTTATTGAACTTAAAAAAAAAAAAAGATTTTGATTTTGACACTGTGTGTTTATTATTGTTCATTATTGACTATAGAACAATAATAGAACAAAAAACTGTCCCTGAGTTCCGATAAAATAAAATAGAACATGGAAAGGTCACAGAGTTCCAATATAATAGAACATAAAATTGTCACTGAGTTCCAGTAAATTAGAATATGGGACTGTCACGGTAGTTTCATCATAATGCAACCTGTAACTTTCACTGAGTGTTAGTAGGACACAACATATTACTAACATGGAAATGTCCGATTCAAACTTCAAATCAAAGTCTCTCTTCACTTTTAAGCACAAATATACACTCACTGAGCACTTTATTACGAACACTATACTAATACTAGGTAGGGCCTCCCTTTGCTCTCAAAACAGCCTCATTTCTTCTGGGCAAGGATTCCACAAGATTTTGGAAAAGTTCCTTTGAGATTCTGTCCATGTTGACATGAATGAATCACGCAATTCCTGCACATTTGTCAGCTACACATTCATGCTGCGAATCTTCTGTTGTATCAAATCCCAAAGGTGTTCAATTGGATTCAGATGTGGTGACCGGGAAGACCACTGAAGAACATTGAACTCACTGTCATGTTCCTGAAACCAGTTTGAGACGACTTTTGCTTTGTGACATGGTGCATTATCATGCTGGAAGGAGCCATTAGAAGGTTGGTAAATTGTGGCCATGAAGGGATGCACATGGTCAGCAACAATACTCAAATAGGCCGTGGCATTCAAGCGATGATTGATTGTTATTAATGGGCCCAAAGTGTGCCAAGAAAAAATTCACCTTTACACCCCCAGCCTGGACTGTTGACACAAGGCAGATTGGGTCCATGGATTCATGCTGTTGGCGCCAATTTTTAACTCTGCCATCTGTGTGCCTCAGCAGAAATGGAGATTCATCAGACCAGTCTACGTTTTTCCAGTCTTCAACGGTCCAGTTTTGGTGAGCCTGTGCCCACTGCAGCCTCAGTTTTCTGTTCTTGGCTGACAGAAGTGAAACTCGACGTGATCTTTTGCTGTTGTAGTCGATCCGCCTCAAGGTTCCACGTGCTGTGCATTCTGAGATGTTTCTCTGCTCACCACAATAGTACAGAGTGGTTATCTGAGTAACCGTAGCCTTTCTGTCAGCTACAACCAGTTTGACCATTCTCCGTTGACCTCTATCATCAAAAAGGCTTTACTCTCCGCAGAACTGCTGCTCACTGGATGTTTTTTGTTTTCACACTATTCTGAGTAAATTTTAGAGATTGTTGATGAAAATCCCAGGAGATCAGCAGTTACACAAATACTCAAACCAGCCCGTCTGGCACCAACAATCATGCCACAGTCAGAAACACTGAGATCACATTTTTTCCCCGTTCTGATGGTTGATGCGGACATTAACTGAAGCTGCTGACCCGTATCTGCATGATTTAATGCATTACACTGCTTTCACACTGATGAGATAATTGAATGAATAAGTAGGTGTACAGGTGTTCCCAATAAAGTGCTCAGTGATTGTTCCTTTCTATAATATGGCACATGCCAGTACAATGATTTGCATTAAATTGGAATCATTGCAAAAAATAATAATAATAAATGGCCTTCTCACTCTCGTTCATTGGAAGTCATCCTTCGCTCATCGTGCACTAAACAAACTGAATCAAATAATAATAATAACAATAATAATAATAATGGAAACGAACAGAACAAATGGAGCGACTCGTTTTACTGAGTGACTCACAAGAACCAAGTCTCAATTAAGAGTCAAACCTTTCATCACGAGCAGAGCTCGTGCATTGGAACGACCAGAGCAGATGCTCTGCTGTAGTGACAGCAATAGATACGCAGTCCACAAAATTTTGGAATATTCTCTTGGCTGAGCAGAGCTTGCATTCTGTTGTATTTTTGTCTTCTTTGTTTACCTCAAAATACCTCCAACCAGCTGACATTTTCTTTCTTTCGTCACTCTTTTTTGACTGTCAACTATGCAACTACTTTACATTACGTTGGTATATCCGGTTTGAGTGTCGGGGCATTTTTACGAGTACGAGTACCAGAGCACAGTATTGGGCCCGATCCCTGTGCTGAATTTAACACTCCACTTGGTACAGTCACACCGTTGGCCCACATGCACTAAACAGCCTGGCTGGGAATGATTTTGGGGAGGGGCAAAAGCTCACCGCTGTAAAAGGGGTGCGCTGGATAATTATAACACAAGACAAAATGAGAGCATCATTGCGAAACAGAATGCGACACAATAATGGTCGATTATCTTGTTTCCATTATCGTTGGAAGCCAAAATTTAAAAAAAAACCATCTTGATAAAATTTGATTCATTGCCCAGCTTGAGCTCCTATAGAGACATGAAACCAACTTTAAAGCAGAACTGAATGAGCGTTGATATGTTACTTTTCAACCCAGGCTTTATGTTGGTTCTCGCCATTTATAACTGTTCAGTGCTCAACTTCGTTTGGATGCTTTGCTATTGGAAAACGTTGCTTTATGATTGAGAAACTTACCACTCTGCTTCAGCTTTTCGGTGTGCTGAAATGCAGTCCAATGGGGCAAACCTTAAAACCATGCTAAATCTTCTTTTCAAAAACAGCAAACTTGCATTATAGCCACGTTTCTTTGGGTATTTTTTGAACATGTTTTGAATAGCAGTAATGTCACGTTATATTTAAAACTACTTTTTTCAATTGGTATAATACATCCAGCGTGTAACATTGGCTGCAGCAGGCTGTCAGTAAGAATCGACGCAACTTCCTGTTTCTAGTCTCTTGCGTAAGCGTGCATGAAGCCAATCGAGCTGATTTGCGGAAGGGCAAAGGGTCGGTTTTTTTCATATAGAAACCATGTCATTGTGAGCCCCCTGTTTTTGTAAGGGAGATTGAATGTTTTTTAAGGCTTCAACGTTTGCCCCGTTGGACTTCATCGACTGGCCGACTGGTGAGTTTCTCAACAGCAAAGCATTCAGCGAGGTTGTCCTACTGTCTGACTATAACACTCATACAGTTATAAATGATGGGAACCGACATTTTAATAAGGCCCGGGTTGTAAAATGGCAAACTGCTCCTTTAGGAGGTGATTGATTCCGATGCTGACTTAATTGCCCTTGAAGAGACGTGTGGCTGTGAAACAGGTGTCAAACAGCCAAGGCCTGTGGCTGATATATGGTTCTACACTGGTTCTGTGCCTGGCATCTGTCAGTCATGAAGGTTGCATTCTTCATTTCTTATCATGAGAAATGATGTCCAAGGAATACATAGTCGGCCATGTTCCCCATTGGCTGGACAGAACTTATTTGTTATGCTGGGGTTGTTGTTTTTTTTTTGTTTTTTTTCCTCCTCTCTGCTTCAGAACCAGACCTGTGCCGTAGTCAGTGTATAATTTACCCTGTCAAGATTGCGCATAATAGCCTTTTCAAGAGAGCCCTCAAATTTCCATCAGCTTGAATGACTTCCTGAGCGGGAAAAGTGTCTGGTGTAATTTGACAGATTACACGCTGCCCTATCGGGTCCGCGGCTCTCCAGCCGTGTAATTTCCTCGCAGGATGACGCCGCCCGCCGCAGCATGGGTCAAACCCTTCAGAGGACTCGAGGTCAATCGACGCACAAAAGAAAGATAAACAAAAAGAGCACCGCCTGATAAGGGTCAAAACAGTGACTGAGTATGTGATGGCGGGCGGCAGCCTATTAAGTTGTAGAGAGCGTGCGGTGCGGAGTCCTCGATGGATATAAGATGAAAGCGGGGATGGCTTCACAAGACACAAATCACTGTACGGTGGGAAGAAAGGATAATGTTCTTTAATATTGGATTACATACTAATATATAGATAATGTGATTTCTTGTAACTGTAATTTCCTCTGTGTGTTCACGATTCGATCCTCCCTTTTTTTTCCTTCTCCTCCCTTTCCTTTTTCATCTCCTCTCGACTGATTTATCCATTAATTAGCTGCAGCCGAGCTGGTTTTTCGGAGCCAGAGCTTGTTAGCCGCGGTGCAGAATATTACGTCCCCCGAGTCGGGCCGGGACCGCTGACCCGCCGCCCGCCGCGCAGACAATGGTTGAGCACCTCGGAGCGTAGCGCGGCGTTCGGCGCACGCGGGCGGGTCTGCGCCATAAGAAAACACTTGTTGTATCGATGCTTATGTAAGCGGTGGAGTTTTTTGAGGGGAATGAATATTTGATTGGGGCCCTTAATGCAGAGGGAGCGTTTCGGATGAGGAGGCGGTCAGTGGGCGGAGATCAGCGAGGTGCAACTCTGTCCAGGGCCTGGCAGCAAGCCAGGCTAGCCACTTTCTCTCTCTCTCTCTCTCTCTCTCTCTCTCTCTCTCTTTCTCTCTCTCTTTCTCTACTTTCCTCTCTTCTCCACCCATCGTGCTTTCCTTTTTTAAGTCCCCAGCTGTTGGTTCTCTTTTCAGGGTTTATTTTTTTCAATGTGATACCCCATATTATTATTATTATTATAGTCATTATTATATTCCTATTTATACATCCCATACAGTATATTTATATTTTATACCCACAGCCATACTAATAACCATGTACTGCCACTTTGACGCAGTTACAGAAATAAAATAAAATAAATAAATACAAATTATTTTTATTTTTTTATTTGGCTATTTTTGTTTTATCCGGTCATTCTGCTTTAACTGTTACACTTTGTATGCCAATTGCACCAATCACTACCACATGAAAATAAACAGATTGTTATGTTCTGATTCTTCTGGCTTTCAGCACCAGGTATTTCTACGCTGCCAGAATCAACTCAAGGGACTTGGGGGTGTCCAACAAAAAATGGTTTGGCAGCTAGAGGAAACACTGGACAGAGGGAAGACGATCTAAAAGAGAAGGGAAAGGAGCAGGACACACATAACAGTACATAATTGGGAACTGACCAGATTTGAAGAACTGTGCCAGAAATAGGAGTTTGTTTGCCGTGTTTGCAGGAGACTGGAGTGGGCAAATGCCTGCAGTTACTTACGTCTGTTCAGAATGGCTGCATGTGCATTGGTGTAAGACATGTTTAGCAAAAGAGCGGTGTGGGGGGGGGGGTGGCTTAAAGGTTGGTTTTCAGTCGCCTCCGCTGGCGTGGCAACAGACCTCCCAATTCCTCCCAATTAGATTTTTAAACAAGGCGGTAATTACATCTGGTCGTTCAATGTTGAAAAGGTTAGGCTGCTTTGCTCCATTTTAAATTACCATTTAAATATCGCGTGGGCACAAAAAAGTGTAGTTTAAAAAGTAGGAGAAACTGCCAATAATCCATCAGAAAGCATTAATAAGTAACAACGATAAGAAACGATCGACCATGCAAAGCATGCAGAGCTTGTTCCAGAACTAAGGTTGAAAATGATCCTATAAGTCACGGTCTTTCTTAAAAACACACCGGAAAGCTGTCTGCCGATAATTATCTTTTGATAGACTCACCCCGTTGCAAATCCTGCCCAAATAATAGTTTGCGTGAGCCGTGCGGAGCAGGAAAATGAACTTCTGAGCAGCCTTTAGTGGAGGATCATTAAAAGGAAAATAAGTTCTGGCCTTGCTCTTGACAGAAGGCCCTTTCACTTTCAGATGTCCTTGCCGCCTCCAAGGCTGTTAGAAGTTCATCAAAGCTCTGGCCGCCCTTTGCTTCCAGAAATTAAATTGGGAAAGGGATTTATAAGGGTCTCGCCCGATATCAAACAACGTTACTAGATCAGTCGTTGTTGTCAATGGCCATATTGGTGGTCCGCCAATCCACCGATGGGAGACAGGCGGAGGTCAGAGAAGAAACCGAAATCCGGAATCTCCTTGCTGTGAGGCGAGCCGGAGAAGCCGGGAACAGCGTGTCCCTCATTCTCTCGCTCTTTCGGCTCTTTAACTTTTGGAGGGAGCTTAAAATGTTGGCGGAGAGGGCATGGCGGGCGGGCACGCCGCGGAACGTTTGTACTTCTCCTCCGTACCGTTTTTCTCCCGGCTGCCCTCCCCGCCAGGGAGGTAACGGAAGCGCGCGTCTTTTGGCTGCGGCGGTCTAATGCCTCCCTAATTGTCGCTCCCAGGTGTGTGAGTGTGGGGGAGCGGGCGGAGGGGGAGAGGGGGACTGTGGGAGGGTGGAGCGGGGGGGGATGCAGCGGGGGAGGTTGGGGCCGGGGATCTATCTCCAAAGACACAGGCTAATGAGAGCAGTGTGGGCATGCAGGACCTGCCCCAGACTGGTGGCTGAGGGGCTGGGGGCTGGGTCGCAGAGGGATTTGGGTTTTTAGGAAGGGTTGGGGGGGTGAGGGGGGTGCAAGCCCTTATCCACGGTCAAGAGGACCTTCATGGCTACGGCGACAGCGGCCAGCCATATGGGGAGTCGTCACAACAATGGAGGGGCATGCGTCAACAAGAGAGGGAGGACGCTGGACGTCGGAGGGACAGATGGTAAAAGGACACTCATCGGCTTTCACTCCGCTTTAGTATTTTTTATTTTTTTTTCGGAGAAACGTCACAGTTACGTGACCTCGCCGTGTCAGAGCTTGACGGTGTGATGAACAACCGAACACGCAACGCTCTGCAGTATTATGTCCTCATCTCTCGTTTGTCGACTGTTATCAAGATCTCCGGTATTTACCCAAACTAAGAAATCCCATCTCCCGTCCCGACATCGATTCTCTGTCGAGCTACTATTCTACAGAAGAAAAAAGAATGGATTTAAAAAGGACATTGTTGTTTGTTTTCTTTCACCTGGAGTTGGGAGATGTTTTAATTAAATACCCTTCTGGCTTTTGGTTGGATTTGGGGTGTACGATCCCAGTAGGTAACACATGTTCCACTTGTGTCGTGGCATTTAGTCGTTGCCATGGCCAACTGTAGGCCCCGGTGTGTTCAATGAGTGAGTGGGTGAAGGTGTGTTTCTAGTTTCCAGTGTTATTTTTGGATCTGCCAATAAATTACAGGGCTTTTACCACAAAAATAAGTGATTGTTAAATGGTGTTTAATAGCAGCCTTATATGTGTGCAGTCTGCAGAAGAGAACCTGACGCAACAGCAGCAGCATCGGCCGCCGTTCTACGATCGTTGCACAGTACAGTGACTGGTTTTAAAGTTCAAAATTTTCATACTCGAGTCGAGGAGTGTCCCGGGGCCCTTAAAGCCGTATGCCCAATTCCTTTTTAGTGAGGCCAGGACAAAATAATTAGCGACATTAAAACAAATATAATGAGCCAAATTATTGCACAATGTCGTAATTAGGAGTGATTGATTCTCTGCATCGCTGTTATTAATGGTGCCGTGAAGGAATCATTATGTAAATTCAAAAGGGTCGCATTTCATTTAAATCAACTTTCCGGCGCGAAGGGGGAGTCATTAGCTGGAACTGCAAAGGTTCCTTGTGAAAATGTTTTTTTTTTTTCCTTGGCCCCTGTGCCAAATCAAGTTATTCTTAGCTTTGGTAGCTCCAGGCAACTGTTGCCATGCATACATATCCATAGATACGCATGGTGGCACAGGCCTCCTTTTTCCCAGCCATAGGAAGGAGGGAAGGGAGAGGAGGTGGAGGAGGTGATTGGTAAAATGGTCCCAGGGGACCATTGATTTCCGAACGACAGCAGAACACAGCGGCTTGTAGCCACAGCCAACTGCGGAGCCAAAAAATGTCCGCTGTTTAACGGGGGTCGTTGCTCCTCGGCTGCCCTTGGCCACGAGAAGCACCCCGAAGCGGTACGGAGATGCCAGAAATGAAGCGTGGAAGTGAAAGTTGTGCGGCTTCACGGCTTCGTATTTATGGACTCTGGTGATGAATTTCCCAAAAAAAAACCTCTCACAACAAAAAAAAAACTCATAACTCACAGCGGGAGCGTGTTCCCTGCACATGTGAGCGCATCAAGCGGGGGCTTAGCTCTTTCTTCTGGCTCGGTGTGGGCAGATGTCAGCGCTAAGGCTTCCCAGATAAGAAAGATCTCCCGTGTAGACGTTGAAACAATACCTTAAGCTTCTTATAGACTTATATTCCCCAGCCGAGCTTGACCCGCGTGACTTTGATTTACTTTCATTCATCTGCTGCGGGGAAAACCGCGGCCACCGCAAAAGGCCCGAGCATTAGAACGGTCGTCAGTCAAAGTAAGGAAATAAAACGCGGTGCAACGGATGCTTAGAGCGTAATGAGCCGCTCCGTGCGTTAAGGCTTCCTGGAAGAGAACGCAGTTTGATTACTTGTATCACATCGTGTTACAACACCGAAACCCAACCCTCGACGGGCTGCCTCTTGACTTCATGGCTCGGGGCAGCAGCACGAGTGTATTCGGTGTCGCTCAGCGTCTCAGGTGGAAGGGGTTCTGTCGTTTCGGGGTCTCGGGTGAGGGCGACTCCGGTGACTCAGAGCTGCCGTCGGAAGCGCGAGCGATCCCATGGCCGCCGCTCGTCGGCCTGTTTCCTGTCCGTCGTGAAATCGGATCAATCTCCCGCTCGTTAACTCCTTTAAACACGGGGGACATTGCGTAAGGCTTCTCCGTGCAGCCGCCGTGCGCCGTGCTTACAATGGGTGCAGCTGTGCTTACACAATTTCTTTCTTTCTTTCTTTCTTTCAAATGAAAAATTGTCCTAAGAAGATTAATCTCCTCCATCCTCTCCTCCTTCTCTTGTTAATCTTATCCATTTCCACTCTGGTATGAATCACACTTTAAACAATTTGATGACGTCTGACAGTGTATTGTGAACAGCTCATGGAGAAAGATAAGTTGGAAACCACAGCCCAAACAAACTATGAAATATTATTATTATCTAATCAGATCAGACCTGTGTTCTTGTGCTTGCTCAATGTTCTACGGCAGGGGTCTCAAACTCAACTTACCTGGGGGCCGCTGGAGGTAGAGTCTGGGTGTGGCTGGGCCGCATCAAGTATTCCACAAAAAAAGGGTTTCAAGTATTCCAAATAAAAGTACAACTGATCCAGTCTTCTCAATCTTTATTAATAACAGTGCAGAACATGAACGGTTCTTCAGAACACTGGCTTCTCTTACCTACTCCTTGCTGCCAGAGACCTGGCAGCGCTTCCTCTTACACAGCGGAGCCACATTTGGCTTGAGGGAGGAAGCAGTTGAGACCCTCAATATGGCGTGAAGATGCTCATCAGTAAGTTTGGACCTGTACTTTGACTTATCATGGTTCATGTTGGAGAAGAGCTTTTCACACAGATATGTCCATGTTACTCCACCTGTCTTAATTCTTAACATCAAGTGCATGGTCTCATCTTTTATATCTTTTAATTTCTTGCTCCTTTTGATGAAATTGTTCTTGGTAAATTTGTTTTCTTTTGCGATCGCATCTGTCCTTTTTCCTTCTCTTTATTTCTCTTGTAATAATAATCTATAACTTCTTCTTCATAATATTAAGGTTATAACCAGCATTTGGCTTTTGTTCTTGCCGCCCATCTCATGCTATTTGCTATCCATGTAATTCTTTTCCATTTCCTATTGCAACACTCTGCTGTCTTTATTAGGTCACTGATTACTCTTGTTGAGTCCGCCCACTTCCTAAGTCCTCTGTACCTTGCACTGGGCGACAAAATATAAAACGCCCAGGGCAACGACTCGCGCAACGACTCAGCAAAAAGGTGCGTGTGAGAAAAACGCACGGGCTGCACTAACACTAAACTTTGATGTCAAGTAGGGGGCCACAAAATATCATCCCGCGGGCCTCAATTGGCCCGCGGGCCACAAGTTTGAGACCCGTGTTCTACGGTAACTCCCATCCCATTGTGATATACTGTATATAAATAACAAAACATATACCGTGAATAATATGAGAAGAGAATATAGAGGTCTGCATGATCGGAGGGAAAAGAAAGGCACCGCACAATTTATATTATATATTATTAACGCTCATGGATTAATAACCTCTCCATATTATTTCCTTTCAGAGTAGCCCTGTCTCAGTCGTGTGGAAGATGAAGTAGCAAGGATGTGTCCAACAGAAACTACAGTCAGGATTCAGAGTTCATCTGCTTTGCTCCGCCGCTCTTCCTCTTCCTCTTAGCGCCTCGATAATCAACGTTGATGGATGGCGGCCCGTAATGGCTAAATCCTCTCATCCTCCAAAGAGGGGAACGGGAGGAAGCCCCGCGCGTTAGCCTATCGGGAGATTGTGTTCGAGTGTAGCCAAGGTTAGGTCAACACATTGAACCCCCCTTTTCGCTCGGCCGCGTCTATACATGGATTCCTCCCCTAGAAGGCATTGAGCTGGCAGCCGGACCTCGTAAATTCCCTCCCCGCCCGTCGTTGCTTTAGATATACCTTCTTTTTTTTTATGCGGACCTCCGCGCGCGCATTTGCTGATCGGACGTTCCCACGGCTTCCTGGTGGCACAGCCAAAATGGGCACGGCGTGGCGGCGGAGCGGGAGTCAGGGGGAAGCTCTCGCCGCTGCCAAGCTTCCAATTCTAATTCCATCGATCGGCTGCTTCCCAATCAAGTTAATTATTTATCCTCGTGTCCCGTGGAGCGTGAGTGGAGAGGAATCTATTAGGAAATCATGGCGGGAGGGGGGAAGGCCCGATCTTCTTCACTGGAATAATGACTTCGCCGATACTGTACCTCTGGTGCCTCAGTGCCAATCTCAGTGCAAGGTTGTTTGAGGATTTCGTTGGTAACGCAGAGGAGGGGCGGTGGAGCGGCATTGTCACAAACGCCGCCCCCTCTCATCGTCCCCTCTGATGTGTTTGTTTTTTTTAACTTCATAATTTGACACTCCCAGTAGTGCACTGTTGTCACGTCCTGTCATGAGGAGCTTGCTGCTCTAATCACCCCGTGGCTGTCGGAGCAGAGTCCTCATGGGATACCGCGTGGATGTTCACCCAGAATAAAGCCGGAGTGACAGTGGCTGCGATGGCTTTGTAATTTAATCATATACATGAGAGGCCGCTATCGTACCCTGGTAAAAAAATAAAATAAAATAAAAATGACGGACTGTGCTGGGTGTCGCAGCAGATTACAGGCTCATTTTTGTGTCAGGTAACCTCAGGTTGCGAGACGTGGAGTTGATAGAGCTTTTTCCTTTCAAAGAAGGAGGGGGGACGGGGGATGGATTCGTTGTAATTCTGACCTCAAAGAAATAGCCGGATATTTTAAAAAGAAGTAAAGCCGTCTCGGGGGGTGGTTCGAGGCTCATCAAAACACGTTCTGAGAGGAGGCTCCTGTGTTCGCTTCTGCGGCTCAACCTTTCATTTCCTCTCGGATTCTCCGCCTGCGGAACCTTTCATTTGGCCAACTTGTCCCTTTAACCCCCCCCCCCAATCTACCTCAAACCTCTATCCGTCTCTGTCTCAATTTGCGTCTGCCGGCCGCGTCCCCGACAAGCTGACCCGCTTTGACCTCCGTACCTTGTCGCATACTCTTTGCCCGGGGGGCTAGTTTCTCCTCTACATTACTCCTGTCCCGGCCCCCTTTCTTCACTGTGGTTATCACTTTGTTACTTTACTTTGTCACTGGACTGGCGCCCTACACACACGCGCACACACACACACACACACACACACACACACACACACACGCACACACAAAACAAACAAACACACTTCCGTCTGACAAGCAGACGAGCGCTCCTAGACGCACAGGGGCTCATTAATGCAATTGCCTCGCTCCCGAGGGGCAATGATGGTTTGCTTCTCTGCAGGATCAGAGATTCATCACGGTGTCGGCCTTCGCATGTCGGAGCCGCTTTAAATGTCAGGGCCATGTGGCATGTGTACTCCGTGTGGACCAACTTCAGCCTCCAACCTCCACACCAAAAATAAAGAATAATGCAACTTAAATACTTCTAAGCCTCCTCGGACGTCACACGCTCCAAAGTTTCTTCTGACAAAGCCGTCGCCGTAAAACAAGACCGTTTTATGCCACATTTTTTAATAAATCAGTAATGTATTTATCACGGTGATTTACACATAACAGGCCAGGCCCCCAGTGTCAATTACTCACCAGTTTGCCAACAGCTCACTGACCTCCCCTGTCTGCAGTTTGTCCAAATATCACATGGTTGACTGCTTCACATTCGGTCAGCCATATAACTATTTTCGGCGTATTATCATGAATAAGGTGAATACACTCCAATTGAATTGTACTTTCAAGGTCTGCTCCAGGGTCGCTGGAAGGTAAAAGGAATGTCAGCCACTCGGCGCGATATCGCCCGACGTGGAGAGTGACAAGACAAAAGACAAAATAACATAACGGCAGCATGTCCACTATAATAAACCACTTGGTCTGTGTTAAACTACTCTTAGCGGGAGGCACCGTAGTACATCATAACTTGCAGGGTCGGTCCCGTGCTTTGAGGAAAACCTAATGTGGCATATTATTGCCCATTTGTTACCCTTCCTATTGGTGGTACAACTGCAAAACAGAAGGTGGCTGTCGGGTTTTTGTTGGCTGAAGAAAAGTTAATGTGAAAGTTATGAACCTCAATGGGGCCTGGGTAAGATTGGGGGGCCGTACACGGCAGCGTATGAGGAACGTAAACACACAGGTAAACGAGGAGAAAGGGTGATCCTTTTTCAGACAGACCCCGGACTACATTATAGTACAAGAGCAAACGCATTCAACAATATGACTGAATGTGAATATTATACTGCGGATATTTCTGTCCGCAATTGGATACAGGAAGAGATTGATTATGGACCAAAGAGGACTATTATTATCCAATCCTCCAGATACCTGATCATCCTCCTCGATAGCCACTGCGGTAGATCATACCGCTGTGCTACGGACGCCTATTTCATTGAGTTACACTTTTAGGGGGTTGAATATTTAACCAGGCTCCCTTTATTAAAACGTATCAATAGAAGGTGATAGAAATAGCAGATGGTTGGAGGCTGGAGCGGCGGTGTCTTCATAAATGTTAAATATAATGCATGATCAGACGCGGGTCGTGAAAGTAGCGGCATCACCGCTTTGCCGCGGCCGGTCGGGGACTTTCTTCCGCCGGTATATGAATGCCTTTGTACAACAGATTACAGGGTAGGGTGAGCTGTGACGTTGTTAGAAATGTGTTAGGATTCCAGTCATGTCCCAGAGCAGAAGTTCTGTTCTGGAGGAACATAAAAAGACGGTTATTGCCCGTGGGCCCCCGTAGCTCAGAAAGGCCTGTGTTCTTCATAGGAAAAAGCAAAAAAAAAAATGTCTTCCTGAGAATATTGTAATTATTTCCCCTCAACAGCAGCTTCCACTCATCGTGTCCAAATTGTGGAAAATTCAATATGTCCCATTTTATCTTCGTACCCGGAGTAGTATTGATCAGGGTGTGCTTTGGTTTGGGCCTTTCTGTTTACCTGGAGGACACAACAATCCAAACAGTGTTTCCCAAAAATATATCAGCCTTCATCATGCTGATTAGATTGGCTAAATGGAAACCCTCTGCCAAGAAGCATGAGTATGAGTCATTTAGGGCTGAGACGGTACGATTTCTTTCTTATCGCGGTGGTATTACAGTTTACCGACAGAGGGGGAGGTGGTTTCAGTCAGCGTGCATTGCAGTAACAGGATAAACCAGATACCAGAAACCACAGGCTTACAAAAATGAACAGGGCAAACATTTCAATGAGGAATTATAATCATGGGGAATCATGAATATCTTTTTTTTTCTGATTCGACTGACAAAATTCTGGTGTCGGTACGGCCCCGAGAATTAATTAATGATAATCCAACATACACAAAAGAAATCCCTGGTATCTTTAACAGACTGTCCCTCCCCTCGCCCACGCTGCGCAACGCTGGGGTGACAAGCGGAGCAACTGGAAAGTTTGGTTTCTCCAGAAGCCCTTGAACATGGGATGGAAGGCAATGACAATGATGATAACTAATGTGTGGTGTTTATATTTCATCTCACACACCATATGCACTACTGTAACTTTCACCAGAAACCTTTTTAAATTGAATACAAAAAAAAAGAAAAAAAAAGAAAAATATATGTATATATATATATATTTATTATGTGCGGTGAAGGCAATATTGAGTTCAACCCCGCGGTGACGTCACGTCACGTGGTTTTGCGGTAATGCGGTTATCATCACAGGCCTAGAGGCATCCATGTCTTTCAGAGTGATTCAATTTTCAATATCTTTTTGACTTTTCAGCGTGTTGTCAGGCTTGGATGGTTTGGTTTGGTTTGGTTTGGTTTGGTTTGGTTTGGTTTGGTTTGGTTTGGTTTGGTTTGGTTTGGTTTGGTTTGGTTTGGAGAGAATAGCACCTTCACATAGAGAGGTCTACATGGATTTTTACTGCTCAAGAAGCAAAAAATGCTTGTTCCGAATGTGATGCCACATATTTTGGAGGAAAAATATACAAGAGAAACAAGCAAGACAACAGATGGTGCTCATAATAACTACTTACCTTGGGTGTAACATGTTAATGCTTTGGATAATCAGATCAGGTACACTCAGGTGACGCCTTAAGGTACGGTAGTTTAAATGCTCAGAGATGGACGATATGGCCAAAAACAGTTATCACAATATGTTTTTTTATATAGATCGATGTTGATAAATATATATTTAATAATAATAATAATAATGCTCAATTTTCAGTTTTGTGTGTATTCTAATGGGTTTACATTAAACACTGAATAAATACAAGAAAATAATAATTATGGAAACAAAAAAAGTGATAAATAAATAAATAAATAAATAAATAAATAACATATAAATATATATTATAAACATTTAAATATATAATATAATCATCACAGTCGTCTGAGAACAGTCCGAAAAGTTCCCAATTCTGTGCTCTGTGACTGAATCACTGAAAATCGCAGATTTTTTTTTTAAATCGCTCTCTTTTGTGGGGATGGGCGCCGCACCGGGCTCAGGTTAGGAGGCGAGTTCGAGCTCAGGTTTGTGTTTGAGGAAGATCCGCTGCATCAGCTCTGGGGGACCTCATCCCCGCTGTGCGCTGCCTGGCCGAAGGGTGCCGCGGCCGGGAGTAAGCAGAGGATGCCCAGGTGCTCCTGGAGCCTTAGACTGGTTAGACGATTGGCCGTTCATGTCACATGTCTGTTTCTCCGCTCTA
The DNA here is from genome assembly GCF_960531495.2 of Zeus faber. NCBI lineage: Eukaryota > Metazoa > Chordata > Actinopteri > Zeiformes > Zeidae > Zeus > Zeus faber. Next base: position 16,825,105 of record NC_137206.1, on the reverse strand, counting down.
CGATTGGCTGCTCATGTTGTGTCTTTGTAGGTAGAGGAAAACAGACCCAAAAAACGGTATCCAAAAATTTGGGATGCGCCGTTTGTGAAATTCTGGGCCGATGCCGATACAGGTGTTTAGAATAACAATTTGGCCGATAGCGTGAATGCAGCAACACTTACAGTTTACCGAGTTCCCATGAACACAAAATAAACAAAATAAATAAACAAAATAATAAAAAATTCTAAAATGGGTCACTTTTGCCGGCTGTTAATATATATATATAATATATATAAAATCTATGTGTGGGAAACACTGGATAAACATCAGGCACTCACATCAGTGAACGTCATCTTATTTATACAAGGTGAATATCGGCCGATAATTCAGTGCATCCCGATCTAAAATAAATCTCATAAATTTATCATCATTACCGTGGAAGATTTTATAAGGAAAATGATCGGGCCGTTTTATCACCCAGCAAACTGCATCAAATGCCTCAGATCTTTGTCGTTTTAGCCATTGTGAGTCGCAGCTAAAGAGGTATATAAAATATGATATGAGAAAACCACTGTAAACAGAGCTCTCTCTCCAAAGAGAGAGAGATCCATTTCTCCTCCCTATATTTCCTTTCGTCAGTGAGCTGGTCTAGGTGATTCACTTAAGATGTTAGGAATAATGACACAGGGAGGATTATATTTATTGCCCTCAGACAGTCGCTGACTCTTTTTTTTCCTCCTGCTCCATCCTATGCCCGTAATCATTCAATCGATTTGAGGTGACATAACGTTTTATGCGGATGGGGAGACTCGCGGTTCACTGCATTGGAAATAACATTGATTGCCATATTCGCTCTGCTCATACACACACATTGTGAAATAAAAAAATAAGAATGTGTGGCAGAAAATATTAGTATGCAAATCAATACTCATTAGTATGTGCAGGCCATATGGTCGTTTTTTACTAAAACAGTCCCAGTTGCAGGAGTGGACTGAAGTTTTTAGTCAGTGTTGTTTGTTTGACAAGAAATAAACATGGTAACGTAACAGGAAGTAACACATTAACGGGAAGTAACACAGTGATGGGAAGTAATACGATAACAGGAAGTAACACGGTAAAGGGACGTAACACTGTGACGGGAGGTAACACGGTGACGGGAAGTAACACAGTCACGGCAGGTAACACGGTAACAGGAAGTAACACGGTAAGGGGAAGTTACACGGTGATGGGAAGTAACATGGTCACGAGAACTAACATGATCACAAGAAGTAACACAGCATCAGGAAGTAACAGTCCTGGAAAGTAACACGGTAACAGGAAGTAACACATTGATGGGAAGTAACACGGTAACGGGAAATAACACGGAAAGGGGAAATAACACGGAAAGGGGAAATAACATGGTAACCGGAAATAACACGCTGACGGGAAGTAACACAGTAAAGGGAAGTAACACGGTAATGGGAAGTAACACAGTAAAGGGAAGTAAAACGGTGATGAGACGTAACACATTGACGGGAAGTAACACAGTCACGGCAGTTTATATGGTAATGGACAGTAACACAGTAAGGGGAAGTTATACAGTGATGGGAAGCAACATGGTCACGAGAACCAACATGGTCACGAGAACTAACATGGTGACAGAAAGTTACACGGTCACAGGAAGTAACAAGGTACCAGGTAGTAACACGGTCACAGGGAGTAACACGGTAATGAGAAGTAACACGGTCACGGGAAATTACATGGTAACAGGAAGTAACATGGTACACGGAAGTCAAATGGCAACAGGAAGTCACACGGCAGCAGGAAGTCACACGGTAACAGGAAGTTGTTTTAAGACACGGTAGGGATGCTTCAACTGTTTTAGGATAGTTTGAAATATATTTAGGTGATACACACACTCACATACACACGGTCAGACACGCACACATTTACCCACAAACCGCACACGTAACACGCATAACACACACTCCGAGCAACACACACTTATCTCGCCTCCCATCCGACTAATTGTGGCGGGCTGGGCCGAGAGGCAGGGAAGTGAAGGTCACCTTGAGTTTGGCCCCTGCTGATAAGCTGTAATGTTGTCTTTTATGGGATGCCGCGCTCCCCAAGGACCCTCTGCAGCTTAAAACCACTGATCAATACACTAGATCAGACAGTCTCATTATGGCACCCATGGGTTTGTGTGTGTGGGAGTGTGTGGGTGTGTTGTTAAGACCCACAAGGCTGTGGGTGATGGGGTGTACAATGGATTAGAAATGTGTGGATGTATTAGCGAAAAATATATTTGTATTTGTGTCTGTGTGTGTGTGTGTGTGTGTGTGTGTGTGCGTGTGTGCGTGTGTGCGTGTGTGCGTGTGTGCGTGTGTGTGTGTGTGTGTGTGTGTCTGTGTGTGTGTGTGTGTGTGTGTATCCACCTTTTTCTTGGTGTGTGTTGTGTTTTTGGAAATGGAATGACACCCAACATGATAAACTAAAAACAACATCACATCACAGCAATCACAGCAATATAATTTGGAATTTTTAACCATATTGTGGACAAAAATCATAAATACGAGCCCACTGATCTCCCCCAACAGTGAAAGATTTGCATTTATGTTAACTAAAGGAATACTTAATTATTAGTATTTGTGTTAACCGAAGATTGATTTACATTCTATAAAGTTGAAAGTAGTTAAAAGGTACATTTTTTTATTTGTTTAATAATTTGTGCTATTTTAGCCTGGCCTAGTTGTGTCACGTGGTGGTGTCTCACTCAACATTTATTTAGAGGGAAACCACTGTATTTGTGTATTTGTTTTAATTAAATTAAGTCAAGTTTTATATTTTCAGATTCTTCTTCAGTTCATCAGCTGCTTTGGCCACACTCTCTAATTTTCAATGAATGACAATCGTTGACTCGGAAATGGAAGCAAGCAACTTGACCTTTTAGTGGAAAGTAGAAAGGTGTGTGTGTGTGTGTGTGTGTGTGTGTGTGTGTGTGTGTGTGTGTGTGTGTGTGTGTGTGTGTGTGTGTGTGTGTGTGTGTGTGTGTGTGTGTGTGTGTGTGCGTGCGTGTGTAGGTGTGTCTGTGTGTGTGTTAATGTGGTTGTCTGTTATCATGTATGCCTGAGCACATCTGTGTGTACATGTGTGTGTGTTTGTGTGTGTGTGTGTGTGTGTGTGTGTGTGTGTGTGTCTGTGTGTACGCATGCGTGCGTGCATAGGCGTGGGCGTGCATATGCACATGGGGGCAGAGAAAATAGAGTTCAGCCAAGTGCACAGTCCTTAATAGCTACCTTGGAAGGTTCACCTTCAAAAATCCAGATTACAGGGTGTTTTTGCGTCTTCCTCCCTCATGATTTCCATGACCCTCCCTTCCATCCTCCTCCCTCCTCCCTCCTCCCTCCCCCCTTCTTTTCCACTGTTCTCCAGGCTTCTCCTCTCGTTGTAATTCATGCATGTCCTCCAAGCCAATCACCTGGCTGTCTGGGAATAGCAACACCATGAAAGCAGGGAGTGCTCACTCAGGGATTTGCCACAAATGTCCTGAAAACAGATAGGACACTATACTGTATATGTGTGTAGTGCTGCCCTGATAGCTACTGTAGACATGAAAAATAGGATGGAGTATTTGGTTCATAGTAGTATGAGTGTGGTTCTGTGCTAGTCAGGAACCCCTTATCGGCATGAAGGGAACAGTTTGGATTTTGTGAAGTGTTTCATTATCACCCCTCATCTAGTATGTGGGTAGGTAGGTATCCTTGCAATCCATCCTTTTCAGGAGTTCAATGCAATGAATGGGGGACATCCAAAATCGGTGTTTAGTGCCAAAACTCGCTCCACATTTCAGACGAAGCCAACAGCAGAGCGCTTTTTGGAAAAAAAAGTTCCGGTTTATTGCAAATTTACCTCTTTGCCCACGTTATTCCCATTGCCTAGTCACAGTGTTGTTGCCGGTGTTACACCCATAAGTGTGACCTGCCAGTTTATCTTTATTTAGCACTGAAACCAAATATCATTTTGCACTCCTCAAATTTTTTATAAGTCAAACTGCGATGCCATCATGTCATTGTGAGCCTTGCATAAAAGTGAGTGGAGTGGGATTTTAGTGCTGAATCGATCCCCAAATCCCTAACTAGATTGGGGATTTTTCCCCCATTTCTTGAGCTATTCCTGAGCTATTCCTTTAATGTTGTATAAAAGGACCCAGCTCATCAGTACTCCGTCAGATACAGAACATTTGATGGTGTTGT
>NC_137206.1:16795891-16815891 GCF_960531495.2 Zeus faber | reverse complement strand
GAGCATGTGGGTGTTCCCACCAACGCTCCGTGGAGCGTGGAGCACATGCACAGATAGAGGTAGATATAATCAGGAGGCTCTTCTGGTGCTCTTAATAGAAAGAGTGATGTTGTTGACCATGCCTTTGGCCCGGAACGACCATGTAGGGTGTGAAGACGGTAAATTGCAGGACCTCAAGACTTTGAAGTTGGCAAATCAATTTTGAACTTGATCCCTGACAGATGATTTACAGCCTTCTGGAGTTAGATGTGATACGATGAGCATAATAGTATATATATATATGTGTGTGTGCGTGTGTGTGTGTATGTGTGTGTGTGTGTGTGTGTGTGTATGCGTGTGTGCGTGCGTGCGTGCGTGCATATATATATATATATATATATATATATATATATATATATATATATATATATATAGTATATTCTCTAACTAGTCCTCAGACCATCCAGAAGTCTCTTTGAGAGTGAAAGAGAAGAGAAGCCGGGGTGATACTCCCAAGCACCAAATATGGCTCTGGACAAGACCGTGGACTCCGGTGTAGCTTCCCCTGGCCCAACCGCATGCACTCCCCAAGCATTTTTTCGCACTTTGATCACAAGCGGAAATATGCTCATAATCACCCAGAAGAGAACGCACAGACACGTAGCACTTCCCAAAAACACGGCGATGTATTCTGACAGCTCCTTGCAGATTTTCCACTTCATTATGCACCCGGTTGCATGGCAGTGGTCTAATGCCAAATTAAAGGGGAGCAGAAACCCAATCTGCTCCCACACACTTATTGTGCCTCTTTCTCCTTCTAAACAGATCTAAATAAGGTATGAAATGAGAAAATAATTCCTCCTACTAATTACTCTTTATCCCCTTTCTACAAATTAATAAGCTTTGACTTAATTTATTCCTCGACAGATGAGAGATAAAGAGTTTGGCAAAGCATACACACCATAGCAAAGTGCCAATTTTTACGTTGTGCCAATTTTCTACACGCACACACACAGTCAATGGCTGTGCGCGCGTGTGTGTGTGTGTGTGTGTGTGTGTGTGTGCACTTGTGTAGGTGTGAGTGTGCGTGTGTGTGTTGCACGCATGTGTGAGAGGTGTGTGTTCAGCTCATTAGTCATGATAGAGTGGAGTCACAGAAGGGACTGATCAAGGATATTTATACTCATTTCCTCAGACAGTCATCCATGAGAGCGCTGTGTATGACTCCCTGCCTCCTCTCTTCTCTTCTCTTTCCCTTTCTTTTCTTCTTCGTTTCATAGTCTCATCCCCTCTTCTCACTGCCGGTTTATTGTCTGTATTTCCATTTCTCAACTTTCTCCCTGATTCATCTCTCTCTGTCTGTCCATTTTCATGGCTGAAGCCTTGCTCCCTCTAGATTGACACCTTGACATAAATGGCACAAAATATCTCATACACACACGCGCACACACACACACACACACGCACACACACGCACGCACGCGCGTTCCACCGTTTACCCACATCACCATCCATTATGACGGGTCACAAGGATGGGCCCCCTGGGAATTGGCGCATGCATCAGCTGACCTTTACCGAATGTGTCTGCGTGTAGGAACTTTAAAGACACCCCTAGCTGTCATTCTATCAACAATCATGTTTGTTGCCCCTCCTCCCCAACGCTGCCTCCCCGACAGGGCACGCCGATAAAGTCTCCAAATATTAATCACCCCTCGAATTGTCAGCGGTCCAAAAAGCCGACCCCTGCGGGAGGCTGGTGGGATGGAAGGAAGAAATAAGCATCAGCAGTAGCCCACTTACATTATACGGCCGTGTACCCATTAAGACCCGTATAATGGCTCACTTGAGAGGCTGGGAACACCAAACAGGGAAGTTGTTTCCATTTCCTCTCTTCCGATAAATAATTGAAAGAGAGTGATTATCAGCTAAGCTCTGAGAACACTCCCTGCCAATTGTTGTCATATATTCCACTTTAATTGGTCATTTGTTTCCTTTAATCAATGTCTCGTTCGCTGCAGGTCTGTAAGGGTTTCCCTAAAGAGCCTTAGTTTAGCGTAGGAAAGGGCCAGTTTGCCTAATTAGAATTAAGCGGCGGGGCCAAAACGTATGTCTCAGCATCTTCACGTTTTGTGTGTATCCCGTGTGAGTTAGAGCATGTATGCTCGGGTGATTATTTGAGATTCTGTACCATATATACAGTATGTATATAAGCATCCATCCGTTGTGCCCTAAATGCTTTCAGCCACCCTCCCAACCCCTTTGCCCCGAAGGCCTCCACATGTTCCATGTTCTCCAGCTCACCTCATTTCCCAACACGGCCTCACACATCATCGCGCTGACGTGACGGACAAAGAATATGGCTTATTTACCCAGCAGCCCCGGCTCTGCGGCTCTCCCCCCACATTGCAATCCACGTGTGGCTCCCGTCACTCGGTGTCATCAATCTCTGCCACGTTTCGTATTAGCGAACCCAACCCTGCCGCTGACTTCCACGGGGGTCTCTGGGGGGTTTCACTTACAGCATTCTCCTTGCTGCTCCCAGTAGTCTTCCCTTTCTGCAACCCCCCCGCCCCCAAACATGAGACAACGGACAGTAGAGACGGCGGACAGTCTGTCACGTCAACACCTCCATGTGCTTTTCAGCCCCATGATGGAGCTTTAGGAGATAGATGGCTGGTCCCAAAAACATGGCGGTGATCCCCCAAGGAGCTCGGCTGAAAAGGAGGCAGATGAATAAAGGAGTGAGGGAGCGGCACGTGTCAGTCAGAGGGATGTTGAGATGTAGAAAGTGGAAGGATAGATAGATAGATAGATAGATAGATAGATAGATAGACAGACAGATAGATAGATAGATAGATAGATAGATAGATAGATAGATAGATAGATAGATAGATAGATAGATAGATAGATAGATAGATAGATAGATAGATAGATAGATAGATAGATAGATAGATAGATAGACAGATAGATAGATAGATAGATAGATAGATAGATAGATAGCTAGATAGATACACAGACAGACAGACAGACAGACAGACAGACAGACAGACAGATAGATAGATAGACAGATGCTTTATTCATCCCCAGAGGGAAATTGCAGTGTAACAGTAGCTCACACCAGAAAATATTAAATAATAATACAATGACAAGAATAAAAATAGAAAAAACGAAATGGCAATATGCATGAAGAATTAGCTTTAAAATCTGGCAATATACAATAAACCTCAAAATAAAAATATAATATAAATATACAAAAAATGTATAAGATAAAGAAATTACAATAAACAATAAAAGAAAATATGGCTATATAATAACCTATAATAACGCTAATGATAAACAATAAATATAAACCTAAGAATGAACAATACAAAATAACCTAATAAATCAATAGTAAACAAGAACAATTTGGCACTATACAGTAAATCTAGAAATTGACATGAAGAGGAAAAATTCATCAAAATATACAACAAACTTAAAAAATGAACAATAGACCATAAAATTAAAGAATTGCAGGAGAGGACGGGAAACGGAGGAGGGGACATGGCGAGGGTGAGGGTGAAAAGTGAGAGGAAGAGAGAGAGTGACAACGAGAGAAAAAAAGGGAAACGAACGGCGGGCGGGTGGAGGATAGGGGTGTGGAATGCTGTGGGAATGCGGTGTGACGGACGGCGGTGCCAAGGTTCAGGCCACTGTTGTCGGTGGGGTCACTGTTCAGGGACCCCCGCTGTCCCCATGCCTAATTTAGCCGCCGGCCCCCGGCGGGACGGCCGGCTCCGCTGTGCCCGCTCGTCAAGCCCTAAGACCCAAAATGTCAGCCATGACATCATCATTCAGACGCACCGGGGCAGCTTGTAACGCCGTTGTGTTTCCCCAACCTATTTTCTGCCACGGCAGACCGCTGCCCTGGTCCGCACTAAAAACGTCAATAACACTTAGAACTTAGAACTTTGAATATTATTATGTCCTTAACAAACTGAAAATAATTAATGACGACTAAATTAATGTCCAAGGCAAATAAAGATCTCAGCATTCGGCATAATTCATATTGAACGTGACTGATTTATATTCTGCATTCTACCAAAATAGATAATTTTTACAGAATGAAATGATTCTATGATCAATTCTTCTGACTCTTGATCATCGTTCAGGAAGTCATCCCTCCGTTCACCGCGCCTCACACCAACCGGATCAAATGAACATGTAGCAGGAAAATTGAACGACTCTTTTCAATGAGTGACTCGTCAACAACCGAATCTCAAAAAAAAGAGTCGAACATGAATGATATGACTTAGTGCAGCCTTGGGGTTTAGATCTTGCAACACACAAGAGCTTTTAAGCGTAATTTGAAACGCTTTTCAGGGCACACCTGGCCAGCTCTCGTGGCACACTGGTAGTGGTTGAAAAACACCCGTTCACACCGTTCAAGACGTGGGTGTGATCCAACAGGCACAAACGAAGACCGATGAATGGACTCTGCCGACACGTCTGAAGCATTTGCGTAAAAGATTGCACAATTATAACGAAGGAGGAGGAAGAAACAAACAAGTGGAAGGCGAAGGGGGTTTGTTGTGCTGGCAAAGTCATTATGCGGCGAGGGGTTAATCTCTGTGATTTGTAGAAGAGTGGAATCTCATTCTTATCGACCCGGTAATCCCCGTAATACACCGGGGCGTTTTTATATCTCCACCTTTAATCCATTAACGCAACGCACGCCGCCCCAATTCACCAGGCGAAAATTTCCCCCACCAAGCCCCGCTAATTCCTTTAAGAATGTCCAAATGGGATTTTTTTTTTTTTTTTTTTTTTTCTTCAGAGTTAGAATCCCTCACACCGGGAGGCTTTCGCATCGGACTTAATGAAAAAGAATCAATACTCGAAATTGATTGCAGGGATTTTCCGAGAGGACGGCGTGATCTGTTCTGGCGAGCATCAGTTTTGCGTCTAAGACCGAAGCGAGGAGCCCGACGGTGGCGGGAGGTCACCCAGGAAGCCTGCGCCTTCTGATGCTGCTCATTAGCGCTGGTTACGAATGGGCCCGATGCTAAAAGCTCCATGATTTACTGACGAGCTTCTCGTCGCCAATCACACCCGTGTGCTCATAGTGGCGCACACACATTTAGAAACACACTCACACATTATTTTAATTGTATCTTCCACGTTTGTGTGATGATGATTATGTTGTGTGTGTGTGTGTGTGCGTGCGCGTGTGCGTGCGTGCGTGCGTATGTGTGTGTATTTTATTTTTATATTTGTTATTTATATATCTTTTTTCTTTTCTTTTTTTTTTTTAACCATCCTGTCAGCACGCTGGGCATACAACTGAGTATTTTGTGCCATTGCATCTAGGGCAGAGTTAGTCTGCAAGTGGAGTTCAACCTCTCAACATGCAATGCCTCTCTTTATTCAATCTTTATTCATTCTTTATTCATTATTTTTTTCGTTCTTTAATCATCAAGAACTGCTGCAACAACTCTGTCCTGGACAGAATTGTTGCACAGAACCACCACTAATCCCTCTCTTTGGTTACACAGAACCACCACTACACAGAACCACCACTAATCCCTCTCTTTGGATAAACGATCTGACCATGTTTTGGTCTATAAACAAGTAATCATCATTACTACTCCAAGAGGGGGAGAATCACCACGGGTGAGACAAGTAAACATAGAAACAAACATGTACATGGAAAAACATGAACATAGATACAAAAGAGAGTAAGTCCAGGAAAACTGGAACAGCAATTGCGCACCTGGCCTCTTCCTGTCGTAGTTATAGCAGTAAATGAGGGAGAAAAGCAGAGGGATGAAACCAGGAGGGTGTTGGGGGTGTGTGTTATAGTGTTTTTGAGCCTGTGATAAGTCCGACTGTACATACGGTATGTGTGTGTAAATGTGCGTGTGATGTGTCCACTGGTGAGTGTACGGGACTTGTCCCAACTGGTTCTGGTGTATGAAGTTGGTATTATATCATAGCGCCTCCAAGCAGCGGGCAAGATCACAGCTGTCCACCACATCCCTACCCACAAAGCTCGCACCCCACCAGTCCCGCAAACCCTAGGCCTATTGTGTGGTGTATGTAATGAGTTTTTATATATACGTATATATATGTCAATATACAGTATATTGAATATTTGTCCTTTTCAGTTTTTTTTTCCTGCTTTCTTTGGATATTTGACTATTTTTGCACATACACAAACACACACACACACATATACAGTATATACATATATATACAGTATGTGTCTGTGTATGTGTGTGTGTGTGTGTGTGTGTGTGTGTGTGTGTGTGTGTGTGTGTGTGTGTGTGTGTGTGTGTGTGTGTGTGTGTGTGTATATATATATATATATACAGTATGTGTGTGCATATGCTTCAGGGGGAACTTTGATCAAGGTAAATCTTGCTCTGAGTACTGCGTAATGATGTAAAACTCTAAATGCATGGCACTCAACTGATTTGGCATGATGATCATGTTTGTTAAATTTAATTACCATGGTAATTAGAGGGACATTTTTTCTGTTTTTTGTTTAAGTCTATTTCTGGTCATTTAAAAAAGTGAATTTATTCAACCTGCAAGCTGGGTGAGAGGTTTGTGCTCATTATGCTTTGCAGTGTGGGTGTGGGTGATTGGAGGATTTGTGGCCTGTTTATGCATCAATACTTTACTTTGTTAGTGTGTGTGTGTGAGAGAGAGAGAGAGACAGAGACAGAGACAGAGAGAGAGAGAGGAAGCCTGCTGTTTTCTCAATCGTACCGTAAGCATGGTGGACAAATGAGGGTCTAAAGTGTTGTGGGGAGGATTGTTTGTTTCCTCAGCAAAGATACTGTTTGTTCGGCGTTGGCGAGATCCACATGGCTACACATGAGACTTTACAGGGTTAACATTCCTATTTTTCTGGCTTACTGTAAATAGTAAAAAGTTCCTTGTAGGAGGGTAGTGTAATGAATACCGTACCTGGTGTTACGCAGGAGTTGTAACAGAAGGAACAGAATTGGGTGTCACCAGTGCAGAGACGGCCAATTATTTTGACCCTGAGCCGGTTCTGTTCAGGCTCCGTGTGAGGGCGGAGGGAGGAGTTGTATTTATTTTTCTACAGCCCGGTCCGTGTTGTCTTCTCATCCGTTTTGTTTTCCCACTTTTCCACTCACATTCGCTCAAACTATGGCAACTACGTTTAGACGATTCAGCAGTTTAGACAGGCGGGCCAATTACACTGCAAGGGTTGGAAGATGGAAACTTTTTGAATTCTCTTCCTAGAATTCCAGATTTATAAATTATAGATGTATAAATCATCAAACGTAATAATAATATATATTAATAAAATGTGGAAAAAAAAACATAATAGTTAACAGAACGTTCCCACTGGCTCAACGGGACTCGTTTAGATAGAATCAAGATAGAGTCAAATGCGGAGCACTGGTTGCACCTTGCTCATCCATCTTTCCCTCTATTAAGCCTTCCTTCCTTCCATCTTTCCTTCCCTTCTTCCTTCCTTCATTCGTTCCTTCTCTCAAGGCTTCCTTCCTTTCTTCCATCAACCCTTCCTTCCAACTCTCCTCCTTTCCTTCTTTCCTTTCCATCCTTCCAATAAGCCCCCCCTCCTTCAGTCGACCCTTTGTTCAAACTGTCCTTCCTTCTTTCAAGCCTTCCCTTCTTTCTTCCATCCAGGCTTCCTCCCATCTTTTCTTCCCTTTCCTCCCGTCCTTCATTCTTTCTTTCCATCAAGTCTCTGCAGTGATTCCTTTCTCTGTATTTCTAAATCCTCACTGATCCCTAACCCTAATCGTGATAATTATACATTATGGTTTTAGATGTGAAGTGGAGACGGGGCTTTAAAATAGCGCCAGTCACAAGGTCTGAGACCATCGGCGTGGTTAAGACTGTGTAAAAACACTTGATTAATAGGACACTTAAAAATCAGACGGTGCATTGTTACATCAACATCATCCTTCAGGCGGTAAAAGACTTGCTTATCACAGCATCGCAGGGCTTTAAACCATTTCTAAAGCACAGTCTTACTGCCTCCATGCGTAATTATTTAGTCCTCCACCGATCAAGAAAAAGCCTTGACCTAGGATTTTAGTCAATATATGTAATATTATTACCCTCTTATCATAAAAACCTCCCTCAAAACCATCTAATTTGTAGCAGTATGATCTAAATTGTGACCTCAAGGCCTTTTTAGTACATTAACAGTGTGCGAGTGTGGGTGTTTTTAAGGGCAGTATTTATCATTTTGATTACACTGATTCTTAATTCAATTAGCTTGGAGGCTTTGCAACAACCTTTTATGGGGACTTCCATTTTCTTTTTATTGTCATTGTCAGCCGCTAGGACACAATAGCTACTTTTCCACCAAGGTACAGGGACCTAGGAACCATAGAGATCAAGTAAATCAGATGGGAGTGACATTAAACATGTGACTGAATTTCAGGTTCTGGCTTTCCAGAGATGAGTACAGCACCAATTATTTGACCAATCGGCGTGGTTCAGTACCACAAGCTCCACCCCCTGAATAGTACCCCATTAACCCAAAAAGTAAAAGCTCAGTGCAGTGACTTTTTTGGAACCAGGAACTATCCAAGTGGAACTAAATTTGAAACTAAGTTCCACCCGTGGAAAAAAGCCAAGGTTCCTGAGTAAGGTTCCTACTAGATCTGTGACGATAACCGCAGTACCGTATTGAGCTCATTTCCGTCATCACGGCAAATTATATATATATATATATATGTGTATGTGTGTGTGTGTGTGTGTGTGTGTGTGTGTGTGTGTGTGTGTGTGTGTGTGTGTGTGTGTGTGTGTGTGTGTGTGGAGCCACTGCAGCGGGGCGCAGTCTGAGCAGAGGGTGAAAGCTGGTTCCAGGAGGTAATAGTGGAGGTAACCGGAAGCCCACTTGATCGCCAGACACTCCTTCTTCACTGTGCTGTACCTTGACTCCCCCTCCGAGAGCTTGCAGCTGAGGTACAGCCACCAGCGGCTCAGTCCCCTCCACCGCCTGGGACAAGACCGCGCCCAGCCCTCTGTCCAACGCGTCTGTCTGCAGACAGAAAGGGAGAGGGAAGTTAGGGTTAAACAGCACTGGCTTCCCACATAGAGCTGACTTTACCCTCGCAAATGCCTGCTGGCACTTCTCTGACCACTGGACCAGATCTGGAGCACTCTTTCGAGTTAAGTCAGACAAGGGGCTGGTTAGCTCCAAAAAGTCGGGGACAAACCTACTATAGTAGCCAGCCAGCCCCAACAACTACTTCATCTCCTTCTTGGTCTTGGGTCTCGGCATGTTTCCGACCGCAGCAGTTTTATCAAGCTGGGGTCGGACCAGGCCTTCACCCAAGTGGTACCCCAGAAAACATCAGAGAAGCAACACTAGTGTGCCGCCACGTCTGCCCTGGGACGGAGAGAGATGGGCACTTGACACGGCCACGGTATGAACGGCCGCTTTTTGAACCTCAGGCCCCAACTCATCCCACTCAATGACTAGTGTGACCAGAGCTACGAATGCCCCCTCCCTCCATTATTTTAAGAGGTTTAGGTGATAAATCTCTGTCAGATGTCAGTCTGTTCAACCTCATTATCAACCTCGCAAACCCGTCAGAAAAGGCCCCTTGACACTTGCTAATTTAGAGCTGGACATAGGGAGCAACACTAACACCTTGTCTCCCGGTGCAAATTGTCTGAGCCGAGCCCCCCGTTTGTATAAGAGGCGCTGACGTTCCTGAGCACGGTGCAAATTCCCCGTGACAACTGCCGAATCAGCATATGAAATTTTGCTCTCGGGTCCATAACATACTGTATTTTGTTCTTACTGGTGCTAGCACCTTCCTCCCAGTTTTCTTTAATGAGGTCTAGCACCCCCCGAGGTTTCCTGCCAGAGTGGAGTTCAAAGGGAAAAAATCCCGTGGAGGCAAGGGAAACCTCCCGCACCGCAAGCAACAGGGGGTCCAACCACTTGTCCCAATTACGGCTATCGTCATGAACAAACTTTCGAATCATGTCTTTCAACGTTTTATTAATGCGCTCAACTGACCTCTTGGTCTAGGGATGGTAAACGCTGGTCCATATTAAGCGCCCAGTAACTTGTAAAGTTCCCGAAGTGTACGTGACATAAAGGTAGTGCCCTGGTCAGTCAGGGTTTGCTTCGGAATCCCAACTCGGGAGATGACCTTAAACAGCGCCTGCGCCCCACCTTTGGCCTTAATACTGCAGCACTCACATCTCCCTTCCTGCCGTGAATGCACTCCCCCAGCCTCTCTCATCAATGCGTCAAACCTGTGCCCAAAATCAGGGAGTGTGTTAGGCGGATTTCAAGCTGGACCATCGAATACATGTGAACATCCCCATGCACAAAACGAACGTCCACCTGTGGACCACTAAAGCCCCGGGTCAAACCAGGCGTTGCTGGACCATCCTCTGCAAACAGCCCGAGTCCAGCAAGCCTGATGTCTACCCCCTTATACTTATACTATACTTGGGGTAGGCCCAAGTACCGGTTAATTTGGTGTTCTAACAAAATAATAACAGTGGAAACACAAGCGTCAACATACATTTTCAACCCACAATGCACTGTGTTTTGGTTTGCTTCCTATATTATTACCTATAATCAGATTGTGATCTCACATGTAACAAACCAAACATGTAATTCATCAAACAGGGTAGATGTGAAAGCACCCTTAAGTTCATACTAAGGTTCCTGATGTTCCCTCAGGTTCCTACTAAGGTTTATGAGGTTTCTACAGTTCCTGACGTCACTTCTAAGGTTCCTGACATTCTTATGGTACCTCCTAAGGTTCCTGGGGTTTCTAAGGTTCCTACTAAGGTTCATGAGATTCCTTCTAAGGTTCCCTCTCAGGTTCTTGAGGTTCTTACTAAGTTCCCCATGTTTTATTACGAAGGTTCATGAAGTTCCCTAAGGTTCCTTCTAAGGTTCCCAAGCTTCCTAAGGTTCCTACTACAGTGGTTCCTACAAAGGGGAAGCCTGCTTTGTCTTCATCCTTCACTTATGTGGTATAATCTGAAGTCAAACAGTGATCGGCACAAAAACAGAATGCTGTTAAATCTTTCATTACCGTAGACTTACTCACTCACTTACAGATCCCCTTCACGGTAAATTGGTGCTGCAAGAATACAAAGAGATATAATTCCCCCCCCCCCCCCCATCTAAAGTGACTTCCCAGTAGCACGAGCACTGTTCATTATCCGCTGTTTTTCTTGTTGCATGTTGTTACAGCTGTACAGCTTTTTGTTGTTTTATCTGTAAGTTCACATGTGACACATCCCTGAACAGTTCTGCACTGCTTTGTCAATGTTGTTTTGTTGCTGCTTCATTTTTTCCACAAATTTGTCCCTTTGTTCTGTCACATCTGTCATTACAGGATGATTACCATCACGTAAGTTAGCTGCGAGGGACCATTCTGTTTCTAAGTGCTGCCAATGTTCTAAGTAGATGGATGACAGCATTCTATTCTGTTGTAAAATTGTTTTTTTTTTCCTTTTAAAAGGTGCCATGCTGTAGTACTTCCAATCATTTGCTATTGAACCCGAATGAGGAGAAAGAGAAAAAATAAAAATAACAAAGTTAACACTGATATTGAAGCAGGTAGAGGGGACTCAATCCCTGCTGAGCAAGTTGATGAATTGGAATCACGTTCTTGAATAGATAGTTCAAGAAGACAAAAAAAAATCATGAATGAATGTCTTGTCCTTCTTCTTCTCGTGTATCATCCTCGGCTGTCCAACTCAGTGTCTTACAGCCACGCCCTCATCTCTGGTCCCACTTAGAAGAGGCCGATCTCTGATGGTGGTTTGGACAGAGTACAGGTGGTGGTTATGTGTTCGGCAGTCGGCTCTGGCTCGCCACATTCACATGCTGCGCTGTCTTCCAAGCCCCATTTCTTTAACGAGGACTTGAGGCGGCCAACTCTGGTTCGCAGGCGGTTGAAGGGTCCATTGCCGGCGTGGTAGATGTTCTCCTTCAACACCATCTCCTGGGTCCTGAATGCATGCAATGCATACGTGCATACGTGATGGCCAGCTGACTCCCACTCCTGCTTTCAGGATGCCACCAGCCATGCACTAGTCGACAAGTCCTCTGGGATGCATCTGAGAGCATCTGTTGTGCCACCTTGTTGTAGGGATGGCGGGACTTGAGTCTGTGTAGAGGCGCTGATTTAACGGTTGTGTCATGCAGGATATGCCAGCTGTGTGTCTGGGCTTTCCTGGCAAGGTTGATGGTAGCAGCCTCTCGTCGAAGTCCGGCCAGGGCAATTCCTGAAAGGACTGGCAGGTAGGACACAGGGGTGGGCTTCAGGCAACCAGTTATTGTCTGGAGACAGTTGTTGATCACGGTGTCAACCTTTTTGACATGTGGGCTCCTGCACCAGGCTGGGGCACAGTATTCGGCCTCAGAGAAGACCATGGCTTGTGTAGAAATCCGAGTGTCTTGGCCGAGGCCCCCCAGCTTGGACCAGCAAGACGTCGGATAAGCGAGGCCCTTGATGTCACCTTGGCCCTCACATCTTCTAGCTGTTGCTTGAAGGTAAGTGTCCTATCCAGGCATACGCCGAGGTACTTTGGGGCTTGCTGGAACTCTAAACGCTTGTTATCCCCAAACGCATCCAGTTCCTTCTTAGCTTCCCTGTTGTTAAGGTGGCATGCTGCCGACACCGTCTTCCCAGTACTGAGCTGTAGGTGCCACCTGTGGAGGTAGGTAGCCAAGATGCCCATGTCCTGGTTGAGGCCCTCTTCCATCACCTTCCATGTAGGTTGACACAGCATGATGGCCATCTGCGTAACCATATTTCCTAGATGTTGTATCTAGAAGGTCATGGATGTAGATGTTGAAAAGCATCGGTGAGAGGACAGAACCCTGAGGAACTCTCTTGTTCTTCAGTGTGCTGCTACTGCCAATCGGGGGAAGGTTGGTCTTGTCTTGTCCTGTCATTCACCCATTCACACACCAATGGCAAAATTTGCCATGGATGGCGATAAACAGCTCAGGTCACGTCCACACTACACCTGGTAAATCTGAAAAGACACTAGCGTTTCCACCAGAGTTTTCAAAAAGAGCCGCATCCAAACTGAAACGCCCAAAAACGCATACATTCTAAAGTGGGCATGCGCATTGCGTAGACCATGTAGGCCGGCTGCTTTGCGTCAGTGTGTAATTTCCGCCATGTGCTGTATTCGGTCAATACATCATTGCATCATTTCCGCCACGTACTGTATTCTCCGCCATTTTCAAACACAGTAATTGCGAATTGTTAAAATGTCACAAAACACAAACGCAACAATCCTGTGACGAGAACTGACTTTTTTTGTTTGGACGGATGACAAAGTCGAATTACTGCTCAAAGTAACAGTGCTGCTTACTGCTCAAGGCCAGAACTGCCAAGAGCGTTGACTTGGAGTCAATGCAAAACAAATATAGAGATCTTGGACTGTTTCAAGGAGGAGTATCCATCATCAGCTGATGAAGATGCTTTATTTGGCAAGGAATATACACACACAAAGGGGGAGATAACAAAAGCTATCACCACAAAACTGGAGGCGATTCACATTAGATAAAGACAAGAGGTGGACTCTGGACAAAGAATTGGACATGGCAGAGTTGTTCTCCTGTACTAAGAGCCGTGTGAGCAGATCTGGGGGGGCTCTCCAGCCACACAGACCATTGGGGCCATAGAAACGGTCGACATTGACGAAGACTCCGCCACGTCTTCGAACACAGATTGATCAAGTCCTGTTGCTTGTTCTAGAGACCCAGACAATGTGGAGGGATTGTTGGAGGAAAAAGGCGGCACGTCGACGGAGGTAGGCTATCGACGTGTTAAGCTTACAACAAAGCTATCCACACACAGGCGAGAATGGCTCTAAAGGAAACTTTCCAGTGACGACTTATGTGATAACTTGTGAACCTTGCTCAAGTGGATCGTAAGTTAAAGAGACAAATACTGGAAAATATCTAGGCCACGGACACCTATTTTTTTTACCAACATGGACAGATTAATGTCAAACATTGAAACACTAACTAGCTAAATTTTGGACGGTTTTGCACTACTGAGGCAAGCAATGCTTCAGCCTCAATATTCTTCACCTCTACCACCACAGTACTTCCCCCATAACCAGAGGGGCAGTTTTCATTCTGCTCAAAGCAACTGTGGTGTGACGATGGTCTGGTTTGAGCAGCCACACCTGACTGCATACCTGTTGCGCGTTGGTTGGTCCAACGAGTAGCAGGTAAAACCCCCATCCCCACACACACTCAGGATAGGAGCCCATGTCATGACATCTGTCTATTTGCTCCTGGGCTAATTCCATCTGGCCCACTCTCTACATTAAACTGGTCTTTACAACCCCCCGTTTTCTGTGTCTCTGTGCCAGAGGTCCCTGAAACACCACTAGGGTGGCGGGTGGTAGGCGAAACTGCCACAGTGACCAATGGCACAAAACACCGTACAGTGTTCCTTTACATAGTCCCTCCTGTCTGACATTGATCCCTAGTTTCTTACACACTGATCTGAGCATTATTGCACTGCAGTGTCACTTACCTTGTATATTTTAAAACAGCATGCCATAAAAACAGTACCTTTTATTGCTATTTTTTCTGTTGAGTGATACTGAAAAGCACACAAGGGACATCCTTTCCATTTAAGTTGACTGTTATTTGTTATTTTGTATTTTATGTCTTGAGTGATGCAAGTAGCATTGTTTCCATTTATACTGTTTATACTGTGAACTGTTATTTTTGGTTCGTCAAGAAAATCCTCAGGATTTGTATATTTTTATGCTTGTCTGTTACCACCTAATTTGTGGAACATCCATAGAGATGAAACAAAATAATTTGTGTAGATACCTTTTTTTAAATTCAACTCTAAAACAAAACAAATTCAAGTGTCTCATTTCTACATACATTATGAAGCCAGGGCTACATATGAAGAAAGTACAACTAATGCATATTATTCACATTTGTTGTAAGCATATTCACATTTATTTACATAAGAGAGAACAGTCAGGATTACTTGTTATCCATTAGGGATGAAACATTTCTCACTCTTCTCCCCTCATTTTTATTGCAATCTCTGCTGAAGTTATTGGGTGGAGTGGGTGGCTAGATGTGTCTATCATATAAGAAGAGATGCAGTAACAGTTTGCTCGGGAACATTTTCTTGTTTTACCTCACAGAAATTATGCAGGACAAAACACACATAAATAACACATGGAAGATCACAGAGATGAATGTCCATTGCTTCGCACATTGCCCCAACCGGTGCTTTCAATTGACCAAAAAAGTATTCAATCACCATTTGTGATTCATACAGACATACCAAAATACTGCTCCTGGGGAGTCTACCCACCGTAAGGTACTCTTTCATAACGTAGTGCATTAGGTGGGTAAGCTGGGTAGTCCAACGGAAAGGCAGGGATGGCCTCCTCACCTTCTACCACTTCTCTCCTGCACGAAGGTAGCTTTCCGTCTTTCAAGCTGCAATTCATTTCGGAGTTGGCAAATACACGGGCATCATGGACACTGCAAGGCCATTTAATGATAACGTCCACAGAAGTATACTTTTAATCACTTGAACATTGAATAAATATTTTCCCTCCCTGTTTATGTAATCAGTGGAGCTTGATACAGGCTGCTTAATTTCAATATGTGTGCCTTCCACTGCCCCGAGACATTGTGGCATGCCATGTGCTTGGTAAAAGTTTTTCACACGGTCTTCAACTTCAGGCTCTGTGAAAGGCAGTTTGATTTTGTCCGGACCTATATTCCTTGTGATGGCTTTGTACACGTCTCCGATTGTTGTGGACACAACTTGTCGAGATAATCCAAATGCATTGGTGGTTTTTTCAGAGTCCGCTTTCGTCGCTCAAGGAGCACAGAGTACAAGTGACCTTTTTAACGACATCCACCGGCGGTCTCATGCGTGTCGTCTGACCTTCAATGTGAGGACATAATAGTTTGCTGAGATGCAGTAGAGAGCTTCTAGACATTCTGAGATTCTTACGCCGTTCGTCCTGAATCACTACCTCATGGACAAAGTTCTCCCACCATGCAGTGCTCCGCCCTGGTCTGATCTTGTTGAAATGCGCAGCCCAGCAGTTGTAAACGCAAAGCGTGTTGCCTTGTGTGCATATATACGGCGTGTAGATTGTATGAAGCTATTTTTAACTCTTATCAAGCAATTAAAGTAGAGAGCAGCGAGGAAAATACTCGAACGATCTTGGCAGCCATGTTGAATGTGTACGACCCACACATGACCACATGATGATGATGTTGATCACATGACAACCATACGTCATCGTCATCGTTTTCCAAAAGCTGCGTTTTTCCTGTCCACGCCGAAACGGGAGACCGGCCTTTTCAAAAAGATCCACTCGTCAGAGCGTTTCTGAAAATCTCCGTTGTTGTCGAGGAAAATGCCGGCATAGCATGGACAAGAGGCACAAACAGAGAAAAATTTACCCAGCATGGTGTCGATGTGGCCTCAAAGGGAGCAGATAGACGTTGGGTGTCACAAGGAGCTGAGGGATTGAATCAGCAACTCTGCTCCACTTCCTGAGAAATGCTTCCCATATATATTAGACGGACACTGGATGTCAACTCTATCGGGGTTTGTTCTGAGTTTGGGAGAAACTCCTTTTTCATATTTTAGCACCCTGGTCATGGAATAACCTTCAGAACAATCTACACCATAATTATCTTGCTTAGGGGAGTTTAAAGCCATGTTAAAAGCGTGTGTTACTGAATGAAGTTTTTGTCATGAACTGGATTACTGAATGGGCCTTGAGCTTTTTTTAATATCAAAGGACCTCCTGGTTGAAACAGTAAATAAACAACTAAATAAAATATAGAGATTTATGTCGTTATGTCCCCTTGGAAAGAGCGGGGCGGGGTCACTCACAGGAAAAGTATCCTCTGTAATATTGGCAGAACAGGGTCTGAATGATATGGGTTGCGTTGCCAGTTCCGTGATTATGAGTCTCCTACTTCTCTGAGTCACAGCGCAACCCCCTTAATAGGAATTTCAAATGTGTTTTACTTTCCGTGCATCTGTCGGCACGTCTTGCCTCCGAGCATGACAACTATATAATTATGAACTGATGCTCGGCGAATATTTTTAGCCTCCCCGGTGCATCTCTGGATGTCTCCGGCTGTATGTCCCCCACACACCGGGGGCATAATAAGCGCTAAGCACTGTATTCAACCCTCTTTTCCACAACAGAGGAAAATATAACAGAAAATACAGTTACTTATTGTTGGGAAGGTCGTTTAGGACTGCGTCATAGAAAATGAATGGCTCGTTTATTTCCTCCCCGGCCCCCCCTGCTGAGCCTTTGGGACCCTGTGATTTTGGACGGCCGAACCGGTACGGGCATTTTCACACATTGGATGATTGGGTGTAATTGTAATAGGATTTGCGGGCTATATTTAGTGAGGATCCGAAGAGGTTGTGAGCAGTGGCTCCATTCGTTCCCTCACATTGAGGAATAATAGGCAAATAATCTGATATTGCGCCACACAGCTCGCTGCTTTACCTTTCTACCCCAAGATCCTCCTGGAAACTCCCGGGAAAAACAACCTCCGGGGGAGAGTCATCGTATCTCACACACACACACACACACACACACACACACACACAGATAATCTGCAATACCTGCTTCAATGCAGATGTGCTGATTATCCAGTTTGACTGGGAGCCCAATGCCAAGTATCCGGAGATTGCCTCATGCATGAATGTGCATGAATCTCCTGCGAGACAGAAACAAATTAATTTCATTTGGTATTGATATACAATATATATGTAATTTTCAGAATAAGTGGCACCTGCTTGCTGTACGCTTAAAAAAAAATCTCTATTTGTGTGTTGCCAGCAGTAAAATCACTAAAACATCATATACGTTTTTATCATATCGTTAAATCTGTGAAGTAAATGTAAAAAGAAAAAATAAAGTAGTTTTAACTGTCTGTAAAAATGTTCTTTTTTGAACCGATTGAAGCACTTACAACTGGTCTCTGTCATCCACCAAGACTAATTGAATAAAAAAAAAAAATGCAGAGATGGCTCCAAAGTGCCTGCCAATCAGAACCTTCAGCTCAGTCGCCCAGATAACTATTGAACATGCCGCAATTTTCATATCATTTCATGATGACCAGAAAAGACACGAGGACGGCTCAGCAGGGTGACCGTTAACTCTTTCGTAAACATTCTTTTTCAATGGCACCAATAAAAAAAAAGGTAAAAAAGAAACAGTCACGTCAGTATAACTGAAGATTGGTGCAGTCCTCGTTGTGTTACCGCACAACCTCAGGCGAAGGCTAATGTCAAGAAGTATTAAAACAACTTTGAGTAAAAGCCCACGGACCCTGCATTGTGTGTGGGTGTGCTTGTGTGTCGTTGTGTGTATTTGTCGTGTTTTTCTGCACGCGCTGCGAGTTCCCCCCTCGTTTAGATTAATTAAAGGAAATCTCCCGTGAAGAGTGGGGGAGTCGCAATCTGGCCTCTTTTCAAGGACGGACAACCTATCAATACCCCCCCTCACACACCCACACACACGCACTACACACACACTCACACACATGCACACACACACACACCCCCCCCCCTTCCTTCAGTGCCATGGTAACAGCCATCCAGCTCACGGTGATCATTTCTTTCCCATTTGCTTTTTCCGAACAATGGAGGTGAAATTACGTGCATTATGGGAGCTCAGCACTCACCTCCGTGGAGCATCGCTCCTCCACTCAACTGTCCGTCATTCATCTTCCGTGCCATCTATTTATCAATCTTTTACTTTTATTCTCTTTCAAAGTCACATTTCCATCACAGTCCGGCGGGCTGTTCCTTTGTCGCCAACGGCCGCTGAGTTGGCTCCGGCTGCATGAGCCGCGGCCAGAGTACACAATGTGCACAAAGTACACAGTATACACAAAGTACACAATGTACACACCGCCTGCATGTGCACGTGCGTGTGTTTACGTCAGGCAGGGATGCCCTGACATAGATCAGTCAAGATAACCAGGAGCAGAGATCAGAACAAGTGTGTGTGTGTGTGTGTGTGTGTGTGTGTGTGTGTGTGTGTGTGTGTGTGTGTGTGTGTGTGTGTGTGTGTGTGTGTGTGTGTGTGTGTGTGTGTGTGTGTGTGTGTGTGTGTGTGTGTGTCAACGTGGACAACCCTTGTGTAGTAGTAAAATTCGAAAGGACGGCCTGATACTCTTGTTTTTTTTTTTACTGTTTTAGTTTTTTTACTCTGACGCCTGCCTTTCGGGCAACACTGTGTCAACCGGGGAATCCATTCGCATGTTGCCAAGGTTACCGACTCGGGGCGTCCGTCTATTGTTGACGGCCAGTCACTATACAGCCCAGAAGATTAGCTGCCGAACGGTAAATCGGTGTTCGTCGGCACAAAATGGGACCAAAAAAGGGACAAAAATGGTGAATGAATGATGAATTGAACGTATAT
The DNA here is from genome assembly GCF_960531495.2 of Zeus faber. Lineage (NCBI taxonomy): Eukaryota > Metazoa > Chordata > Actinopteri > Zeiformes > Zeidae > Zeus > Zeus faber. The sequence goes on along the minus strand of NC_137206.1, from coordinate 16,796,451 downwards.
ATTGCGCTCATCATTAATAGAATATTAATTTGTTGAGGCTGCACATCCCTCCCTCCTCTTCCTCTTCTTCTTCTTCTTCTTCTTCTTCTTCTTCTGCCTCTTTCCCTTGTCTGTCTGGCCCATAAATATAGTCATGCCAACATCATCAGACTGAATTTCAAATGGAGGCAAAAAAACATGATGTTGGCGGGGCTGTTTTTGTTGTTTTTTTTAAGTGAAGTTCCCGTTCCCTCTCACCTCTCAGGAGAACGAGGGAAGGAAAAAAACAGAGAGTGTGAACAGCGTCGGCACAAGAGTGGACTCTGTACTGTGTGTGGGCTGTAGCTACGGTGGCACAGATTCGCCCTTGGAGGAGGACTGAGAGGGGAATGGGAGTAAATGAGCGTGGTGTTCGTTCTGCATCGCCAGCAGATCATTTGAAAGTCACTTTGGCGAGGTTTCGCGATGGGGATTGACGCGACGCGCCATCCAACGCGTGAAGGCGGAGCGGGAAGACAGTCAGGAAGAGCGGCGGGGATTGGAGGGCGTGAGGCATCAATGGCTTTTGTGTTTTTTTATGT
>NC_137206.1:16580891-16790891 GCF_960531495.2 Zeus faber | reverse complement strand
TGGCATTTTTTTGTCACTTGCTGCAATGAGGTAGATAAGAGGGCAATAGTGATGGACGGATTACAAAAAAAAAAGAAAGGAAGCAGGGGATGCGGGTGGGATTGGGGGGTGCGGGGCGGCCGTCGAAACAGGAATAGAGTGTAAAATAGCCGCACTGTGGAAGGGGTTAAACCGTGGGTGACCCTAAAGTGACGGCGAAGCAGGGAGAGTAATGCCATCGCCACTAAAACAAATTGTGACCGTTTCCCCCCAAATTGTCTCTCTGTGCGTTCTGGGGCCTGAGCAGCTGGCTACCGCAGTGTCCCTGACTTCCCACCCCCCACCCATCCCTGTGTCCTTCCTGGGAGGCTTAGCCTCAGCGGGGACCGTGTACATCAAACAACTTCCATTAAAAAAGAAAAGTGCTGATTCCGCCGCGGAAACAGCGCCCGCCGCAGCAGGAGATATCTCTTCTTTTTTTTTTTTTTGACTGAATTGATGCGGTATAGTCCAACCACACTCATATCTGTCGAGGAGACCATCTGATACGCCCCGCAGGGCTCTGATAACAACGGATGTATAGGGTAGAGCATTAAGTTTCTATTCCGGTCGGCGGATCGCTCAAGGATCTCGCAGGGGCTGGAAATAAAGATCCATCGATACAACGCGGTTGAGGAGGAAGGAAAGGGTTTGTTGAATCTTCTCAAGGTTGAGACTGTGGAAATGGTCAGGTCCACGGTGTGACCGGGCCGGAGCTGGCGTAGGGCGTTGTTGCAATCACTTTGAATGAGCGGCAGCCAATGGGTGACGCCGACATGGGTCTGACTCCCTCTAGTGCCAACTCTCAGAACTGTTTTTTATGCCGCTCAGCTCCGATGTAAGTGAATGGAGTGCGGGCCAAACATCAGTTTCAAACTATACGTCCAATGCCTCTTTCCATTGAGCGTGTTTTGTCATTTAAGATATTTTCCTTCACTTTAGTGTCTTTCCCAGGGGTTTTATTTATGTATCTAAGTCAGGTTTGTCGTATTATTTTGGGGTCCTGCTCTAGAGGCCAGATTTTAAAGCACCTGTCTCCAACTTTACAGTGTATTGACTCAGGCTTGAGTCTGTGTTGGACAGCGCAAGCATTGATTTCACTTTAAGATCGTCTGGTTGCAAAATTGCAACTTTTGTTATTGTTGTTTTGTTTTAGGTTTTTTTTCTCATTCGTTTAAAGCACAGTAAATCAATTGCAATCTTATCTGATTTATTTGTTTGTTTTATTTCTGTATCTGAAACAAAAAAAAGAAGAAATACTTTTTTTAAAAAGTGCACAGTTCAGTTTGACATGCACTTTTCTGGTGTCTGCCCCATATTCTTTGCCATAAGAAGTCTTGAATTTGAATTTGTGAATACACCAAAATGCCAGCTTTCTTGATGCGATTCCAAAAACTGTGTGTGGGGGAAAAACACACCATAGTCCCAGTGTCAATGTCATTTTTAAACTAATTAGGCCTGTTTCCTTTGTGTGGTGTTTTGCACTAACAATTACGGGGAGAGAGCTTGTCGCATCACTGAGCCAGAACCGTTCTGAGCTGTAATAGAGTGCGGCAGGCTGCCACACACCGCAGGAGCAACCACTCCTGTATGTGTGTGTGTGTGTGTGTGTGTGTGTGTGTGTGTGTGTGTGTGTGTGTGTGTGTGTGTGTGTGTGTGTGTGTGTGTGTGTGTGTGTGTGTGTGTGTGTGCGTGCGTGCGTGTGTATGTGTGCGTACGTGTGTGTGTGTGTGTGTGTGTGTGTGTGTGTGTGTGTGTGTGTGTGCATATGTGTGCGCGCGTGTGTGTGTGTCTGCAACTGCCCCAATGGGTGATGCAATGAACACACAATAAATATTTCATACCAGCCCCTGCTTTCTTTCCTGGTTTCCATAACAACAACAAAAAAAACATAACACACAAACAAATCCTCCCGATATGAATCAAGAGCGAAAATGGACTTAAAGAGAGTGGGTGGAAAGCACTGGCAACACTTTGTTTACAAGGCAAAAGGCTGAGAGTTTTGCTGTGAACTTGGTACAATAAGTGTATAAGTGTTTCCCAACATTGTTCCTGCCACAGGACACTTTTTTTACAATGAAATAATCTTGCGGCATGCCACTATCCTGTTAGCTGTTTAAAGTGTCACAAAACGTCACAAACCCATAGAACTGTGCACGTTATTATGGCATACTAATAGTTAGTGATGCAAGACTCGCAAACGATGCGTTCATGGTGAACAAATCTTTTAAATGACTGAAGGGGGAATTTACAAAGAATAGATGCCGCTGCCGCTGATAGCACCATGAATTTGCGCATCATTTGCGGTCGCTATCTGCGCCGTCTCAACGTCCAGTTCACAAAAGCTATTGCGCTAATGACATGCCAGCGCAAACACGGCCATAAAGTTTTGCAGCTACGTGCAATTTGCCCTTGTTGTGCGTCGAATGGCAATTATCCATGGGGCAAAGTATAAATGGTGGCTTTCCGCTAAGAGCACAGCAGACGGGACAATGCCAGAGAGAAGGAGAAAAATGGGTATCAATAGCTCTGGGGACGCGGCACGGGACACACCAGGCTTTTTTTCTTTTGTTCATTTCGGAAACATAGTAAAATAAATATATCTAAAATAAAAATACACAGTTTTTATTTGTTTTGTTTGCAAAACGGGGAACAGGGAAAGCCCAAATGCATAATGGATCCTCTCGGATCGCTCCCTCTCCATTAGGCATTTAGGGACATTGGGGTGTATGGTGCATCTTGTGCGCCCCCACCTGTACCCAAATGCCTAATGGAGAGGGAGCGGCAGTTCATGGTGAAGAGCAGAGTGCTCAGCTCCAAACGCTTTAAGGCCTCCCCCCGCATACCCCTGAAACACAGGGGTATTTTTTTTTATATTATACCTATACTATCTTACTATACTATCAAAACTATCTACTCTTCTGTATATAATAACTATATTTTCTTTTTTCTTTTTTTTCACTGCAATAAAAAAAAATGTTGTTGAGTGGAGCTGTCCATGGTCCTGAGGCTCTCGGCCAAAATGCGTCGAACGGGTTGAGGCTGTGGTTCAATGCCACTTTTGACCACTTTATCACTATTTACCTATAACTTTTCGTAGCTTTTGATATCTTTTGAGTTTAAAAGGATTTATGGAACCGTTTTTGTCGACGTGTGTGACCCCTTTTTTGTACACTAAATGATTCATGGTTTCAACAAGTTGCTTTTGGAGTGCGTTTTGAAAACGACCACAGACTGCTGCTCGTTCCACTACCTACAGATACCATGACAGTAATAAAAATAATTACAATCATATTGTCAAAATATTACTCACTGGAAAGTCTGGGCGTGACACCCCTTATAAATGTGCAATTATCAATTATCAATTACCACCAGCTCTCTGAAGACTGAAAAAGGCTCATTTGCATAGAAAGGATGAATGAATAATACCTAGTTTAAATACGTGCAAATAGCACCAGAGCACCAAGCAATTTTCAGCTGCTGTTCGGGCTGGAACTGATGAAATAAATGAATTAGTACAGCCTTGCAATTTTTATCTTGCAACACATACCTGCCGAGCACTCATGGCACACTAGTGAGCCGCAGCACAGTGGTTGAAAAACGCTGAGCTAAAGCCAGTCGAGGAATCCAGTGAGTCTATTTCAAAGGGCAGTAACCAGGCCGGCAGCAAACCGGGGGAAATAAGTCATTCTTTATGTCAGTAGTGTGTCCTACTTCAATGCTGATAATGACCCACCTTAATTTATAGAAATTTCGAGGTCTTGAATCCATTATTACGTCCTCCTGCGTGTTAGAGGTTTATTCTTTTTCTATCCCCAGCACGTATCTTTCAATAATGTATGAGTGTGCGTCTGAAACTTCTTTCTGGTCCCATCCCTTCTCTCTCATCTCCCGGAGATATTGCTGAATATGAACCTGAGTGGTCGTGGGGGCAGAGGGGTGAGGGTGACCCGCAAGCGGGTGGAGAATTAGTTATTCATTACGGCTCCTTTCGAGGGTTCTGTGTGCTCTGCGGAGATGATATTTACCTCCTCTGTTGCTCGGGCGCTCAAATCCGGCACCAATCTCCGAGGCGGTGACGGGGTTAAGTCCAGGATAGAGCCAGGGGTCATTCACTTAGGGATGTCACACCTGGCTCTTTGGCATTTAAATACATCCCGTAATCATGAGATAGGAACCCACGGTGATCATGCAGTGTGATTAATGGCTGAGATAGATGTGAGTGGGTTATTACATGACATAGGGGAGGAGGAAATCCACTGTGTGTACAAGCGTGTGTGAGTGTGCATATATGAAGTCCTAATGAGGCTTTTTCCATGTTTTTCCTATGCTGTGTTTAAGAAAACCAGCTGCACACTCCTTCCAAATTTAGCCGCATGTGTTTAGCCACAACATGTGTCCTAAATCAGTATACAAACATCTTTAAAGTCAATACAAAGTCTAATCCCTCGAAACAATTGTTTTTTTTTCCTTAATAAGCTGTTTTGTTTGGTTATCAAAAATATTTTCTATTTCCCAGTTGGTCATATTGATGAATTGTGTTGCTTCTGATACTGTATACCCTGTGCAGTGTCTTAACCCAATTCACCCCATACATTCCCAGAGTCAATTCTGAGTGTGAGTCTATTTTCTTTTTGCAAGAGGGAAAGGTGTGAAATGTAGTGTGTTCCAAAAAAAAAGGTATTGTGTAATCATTTCAAGGGGGTGATCTAGTAACGGCAACTTAATTTGTTCTGAAACGGAGTGATAGGGTTGTTTTTCATTAACCCTATAAATGCACGCAAGATTTTTGGTAGTGGAGTGAGTAGGTTTCTGAAATGCATGTGCTGTGGTTTCTATGCTTTATTTTATTTATTCATGCGCTTGTATTGAGAAAAACGCTGAAACGGCTTTAATCATATCATGATAATTTTGAGAAACCACGTCAAGCATGGAGCAACCAGTGCTCCAGTCTAGTTGAGTGATGAGAAATTAAACCGTAACTGACACGCCGTGGCTTTTCTTAAATGCCGGGTTATGCCAGGGAAAATGGCTAAGATCCACTGCAATTACCCACTGCATTAAGAGTTGTCAATGAAATATCAACAGCTCAAGCGTAATTAGCCCTCATTAAGATTCAACGACAAAAGCATGGGAGCTGATTTGGGAATTGTCATTGGAATAGTCAATTGACTTTGTGTCTAAAAATCTAATATATTGGGATGATTTGAAGCATATGTTCCCTAAATGTCAAATATTGGTTCAAAAATAGTTGAAATATAAACTGTAAAAATATGAACAAAATCTGTGAATATATATTCTGATAATGTTATGATTTATTATATGCTGTAAAAATATTGCTTTCTCTCCCAATTCAAACAGAAACGAACAATTATCTCCTATCCCTTCTATAAAGGGGGGGTCTCGGATTGAATCACTTGATTCAGGGGGTCTCCCACACACTGTGACATTCCCACAAACGTCCCTAAACCTTGTGAGAGCGGAGAAAATACAATGAACTAACATAACTTTTTTAACTATAAACTCTTCGGACACAGAGTAGAGTAGCAAAGCTACTCAACCAGCAGCAGGTTACCAATCAGTAAGTTAACTGCTCATTCCATGATAGCTGCTCCACCTGCATTCACATCTAATCTTTGTTCCACTGGCTTTAAGTCCTCCTCCCCAATATCCATGACACTTTGACAGGCCATAACTATTTACTATGTCTTATAAACTGAAATGATGCCTCAGTTAGGACTAAAGAGACTCCTCAGCCATAGAATTTTCATATGGAGCCATTGTTCTGAGTAAAAATTGATGAATGCCCCCGGGTATTTATTTTTTATACCAAATGATTCACCAACTTAATGTGTGAAGTTCTATGTTAATTTTGTCCACAACTCGTGTGAATCTACCGTACAGATGCTGGGGGCGGCACACAGTGGCTTTTTTTATTTAGATGGAATGGTCACACACCAGGAGATACAGTCCCAGAAGATTAAATACCACAGCCGCCACGGGATCAATCAGCATTACCATAGCCATAATCACCTGAATTGATTTGGCAGCAAAAAATTATCATACCATCAGACGCACGGCTCAATTTGTCCTCGGTGCAAATGGATGACACAAGTAGGGCGGGGGTGGGGGGGCGGTTGGGGGGCGGTAGTCGAAAACTCAGGAGGTGGACCGTGGTCCATAAGGTGCTCCGAGTAGCTGGATCAATAGGACCCCATCGGCCCAGGCCAAGCCTACACGAGGCTACTGCCCCGTGATGTGATGTGTACACAATCGATAGCCTGACAGACAGACAGGTGGTTTATTCCCTCTTCCACTGGAGGAAGAGGAAAGTGATGAGACGGGAGGAGGTGATCTGCGCGGCGGGTCATTGCCGTTAGCGACCACGGGGCTGTCACACATGACAGGGTGGTTAGGACGGATTTAGCGTTTCCCGTCGGCTTCGCTCCTTCCTGCGGGGGAGGGGGGTGTCTGATGGTGCGTGATGGACCGGTGGTAGAGATGACATGGTACTAAAGATGGAAAGCTGAGAGACCCCTTTATGGGGAGCTTTGGCAGCGCTAGACATGGATGGATAGATGGATGGATGAATGGACAGATGGATGGATGGATGGATAATTAGACACTTTATTCATCCCAGAGGAAAATTGATGTCACAGTGGTTCACTTCAAAAATAGGCAACTATAATAAAGTAATGAGAATGAAAATAGAAAAAAGAAAATTACACTATGCAGTAAACCAAACAATTTGCAGAGAAATTGACAATATACAATAAACCTAGATTAATTCACCACAAAAACATTCACAATAAATAGAGCTCTAAATATACCTAAACGAGAAGAAACAAATCTACATCAACTGTATTCCAGAGGTGGAAAAATTTCAGGTTCAGGAAATGGAAGTCCTGCCATGTTTTTGCTGATCCAGCTGATTCCAGTCTTGTGTTCTGTCTCTGGGATGATACTGATCGGCAAATCCATGTGGTTGACTCAAAATCCCGGAGCAAACCTGGATTTTCTACATTTGCTGTATGTATTATGCTTTGTTGTCACAACAGAGGCGTGGTACGCTCCACGCATCCTCTGGTTGGCACTAATTTGTGAGGTGCTCCTTTGGGAGTAGAGGCAGTGTGGGTTTTTGTTGGGTAATTCATTTCTCTTAACTCTTTTATTATATCCGCAGGAGTTCTGTGGGATATTAGGGGATAGTTTGTTTATTGCAAAATGAAAAATTAGGGATGTGTAGTATCCTCCAGTAGAGAATTGGCAACACTTTCCCACAGCAGCAGAACAATGGGGTTTGGAAGCGTTTTAGAAAATGAAAGATATATACCGAACAGAAAACAATAATATGCTGGCTGTGTGAGCACAACAATAAACTGTGAAAGATAAAATGCAAAAAAAATATGAATTTCTATTTTTTGGGGGATTTTCCAGAAAAATGGCTCCCCGGGAATGAAAAAAATGTATGTACCGTGACAGAAGATTTTGGCCATAGCCTGACGAGAATTGATCATTCCTTTTCTCTTGCAAAGTCTCGCCCTTTCTCGTCTAATTCCTTCAAATCCTATTCCGGGGGCAGCTCTAGCACGTCTCCCTCTGCTCCCACTGTCCAATATTGACACTGAGGAATACTGAGGTAGAACGGCTGCGGGCTCCTAAAATGTCAGCGATATTGTCTGACCTGGATTCATTACTGCCCTGTCTCAGCCAATCAGGCATTAATGACCCTCTGACCACGGTCCAGACACAGGATCGTGAGGTCAAAACTTTGACCAAGAAATAATGAAGCGAGAGAAGGAGAAGGAGTTGAATGTGGTGGGGTTAAAATCTCATCAGACACAGCAGGCCTCCAAAAGTCCAGATGAAAGTGAATATTTAGCGTCTCGTACAGAGCAGTATGTTGCGTAGGAACACTGAAAAAGATCATTGAAATTTGTTGGAGTGATTGGATCAACCTAAAGAAAAAAATGAACCCTGGTGAAACCTATATTTCTTAGGTTTTCTGAATTCCAAACGACGCCTCAAAAAGGAAAACCAAAACAATCTACGACAGGAACTTCTAATCGTTTTTCGTTGAAGGCAAATCTTGTGGTAGGTGATTCAAAAGATCTCGGTCATTGGGTAGTATTGCAGCATTCATCAGGTCAATGACCTGCCTAATCGTCCTCAGCATCCAGGTACTGTTAAAAGTTAAAAATTAAAGTCATAAAAACATCCATTACTTCCTCTCACAAGTAACTTCGGCCCCGGTTTTTGTGCCTTATAACCAATTGGATCATGACGGGTTGCTCCCAGGTCACGTTGGAAGTTCACTGCTGGTTTTCCAGGAGATTAAATACACAACTCAAGGCCGCACATGAAAATAAGGGGCAGAGAATAAATACTCGATCTCCCGGGTAATTGATCTTCCTAAATAGTCTCACTCAATTACCAGGAGGTTAATGCGGGGCCACCCTGACAGTTGCTCATCCGTCCCTAATGCCATGTGCAGCCGGCATCCAGGAGAAAGGGGCGTGTGTAGGAGGCTGCAGGGCAAGGTGAGAACATCCAGATTTACACTGTGAGGGGCCGTCTCCTCTATGGCAATTAATGGAAATCAGTCCATCCATAGAAGAGACGACTTGTAAAAGTATGAGTTACCTCGTGCTTATTTCTGGATCTGAAGGTTCGACGGCGTGGGAGCCTAATCGGGTTGAAGATCAGTACGTCCGTGAAGGCGAGAGAGAAAAAAGAAAGCCACCACCTAATGGTCTAATCTTCTCCCCCCATCTCGACGGGGGAGACGATCTCGGCGCCAAGGTCCTCCGCGACATCACCATGAACATAAAGAGGGCTGGGGTGACTTGGGCGCTAAATGAGCTCTTCCCCCTCAAAAAAGGTCAGCAGGGCGAGGAGGCAATCTGCTCCCCGAGGACGTCCTGACTCCGTGATGTACCAGAGAGAAGCAGAGCCATTAATGGGTTTAACCTAATCAGCAACAGCATTCATTAGGGATAGCACTTCCTGGCCAGGACACACTTTCGCTCTCTCTCTCTCTCTCTCTCTCTCTCTCTCTCTCTCTCTCTACCTCCCCCTTCCTCTCTTTCATTCTCTCCTCTCTACCTTCGCTCACTTTAAACGATTTCCCCGTCTCTCGCTCTGTCTTTCTCTCCACCCCCCCACCCCCCCAACCCAATCCATCCCTCTCTCTCAGAGAAGACAACTACAAAACAAGCCTCCCAAAATATTTGGGAGGCTTGTAAAAATATTGCGTTTTCAGTTTTGCGTGGTGCTCGTACCAACCACAGAATGTGGAGGGGAGCTGATAGAGAGAAATGGAGCGATGGTTCCCTCTGGATTCTGCCATAAAACCCTTCCATCGCTTGCATCCATAGTGTACTTCCCAAATATTTATGACTAATTGATAAATGACTACTCTCCAGATGTTTTTGAACTAATTACTGTACTTCTGCAGGATGACACGGTTGGTGTGATTAGTATTTGTTCAGGCATATTACCGCCGACTCCCCCAATGGTGGCAATGGTGTCTTTGTCTTTTGCTAAGTCTGTGTCGATGAGACGAGTGATTCCACCTCAGTGGGTAGGGACGTCGGGAGGAGAGCCGAGTCGGGCCAAAAAGGGAGGGTTAAAAGTTGGGAACGTGCGCAGATCACCCTACCTCACCCGAAAGCGCCCTCGTCCCCAATCAGCAGACCTGAGTCAGAGCTTCTCAGGCCAAGTCCAGTCTATTAAGGTCAATAAATCCCTCCATACCTCTGCAGTCGGGCCAAGGTGACAGGAGTCCTTTTTTGAAACGCCGCCACGAGCCATGGTGACCTCAGAGGATTACACTGGATGTTCCCCTCACACGAGGCACAGGAAGTGATAACGCAGCATAGTGAGAATGGATGGATTCTCCCAGTGGCCGGGGTATCGGTGTTCCATTCCATGGAGGGGGGGAATGGGAGGGAAGTTTACCATACTTCCCTGTACATAAATCTATGTCCATCTCAGGAACACTATGCAATGCATTTAGAGACGCTACCAAAACTGTTGTCAGCAGGTGCCGCTAAACTGTCCCTGTTACCAGAAAGTGATCGTCTTTGCAGCCCATCCCAAATGGAACAGAATGAAAATCTGACAGTGTTGTTTTGTTCATACTTCAAAAAACAAGACAGGAATAAATTTGGTGCCGGCTGAAATGTTGCGTTTTTCCTATTAACTTTCTTTAGTTTTGTATCGCAGCACTATTTCTGTCACTTCTTCATCCTACTTAGATTCCGTCAGAGGTAATTGGCCGCTCCACACAAGGGTATAATGAATTCAAGCAAAACCTATTTCGCTTTATGTGTACAAAAATATTGTAGATTTTGTGAAATAGCTTAACTTTGTACCTTCTTTCATCTACCTCAATGGAGCAGGAACCCATAAAATAAAATAAAATTAATGCTTTATGGCATGACTGCTGCAAGGCGTGCACATTCCCATCAGTCCCAGCATTTATTTTCCCACCTCTATGGGTTGCTAAGTGAAACAACTCAGATTATTAACAATGCATCACAAATCCGCCACAAGTGGTTGACCAAGAATCTGCTGAGTAAAGATGTCAATCTATAAATATGTTAGTGTTTGCCAGACATAGTCTGCTGTTGAAACTGAATATTTAACCATATTTTTTGCACATTTTTTTTCCACCTTTAATGCCTTGAACCAATGAACGCATTATACTAATATGTATTATTTTCTGGCTGTTTCTTACTCTCCAGATCTTGGCCATCATTTCGATACTGTTCATCATCCTGTCCACGATCGCCCTGTCACTCAACACCTTACCCGAACTCCAGGTCAACGATGAGTTCGGCCAAGCAAACGACAACCCCCAGCTGGCTCACGTGGAGGCGGTTTGCATTGCCTGGTTCACCATGGAGTACCTTCTGCGGTTCCTCTCCTCCCCTAATAAGTGGAAGTTCTTCAAAGGACCCCTGAACGTCATTGACTTGCTGGCCATCCTTCCATACTACGTCACCATATTCCTGACTGAGTCCAACAAGAGTGTGCTCCAGTTTCAGAATGTCCGGCGCGTGGTCCAGATCTTCAGGATCATGAGAATATTGAGGATCTTAAAGCTGGCCAGGCACTCTACCGGGCTCCAGTCTCTGGGTTTCACTTTGAAGAGGAGCTACAATGAATTAGGGTTGCTCATCTTGTTCCTGGCCATGGGCATCATGATATTTTCCAGCCTGGTATTCTTTGCTGAAAAAGACGAGGATGCCACCAAGTTCACCAGTATCCCAGCCTCCTTCTGGTGGGCCACCATCACAATGACCACAGTGGGATATGGTGACATTTACCCACAGACTCTTCTTGGAAAGATAGTGGGTGGACTTTGCTGCATCGCCGGTGTACTAGTGATTGCGCTACCTATCCCCATTATTGTCAATAATTTCTCTGAATTCTACAAGGAGCAGAAGAGACAGGAGAAGGCCATCAAGAGGAGAGAAGCACTGGAAAGAGCCAAAAGAAATGGCAGCATTGTCTCTATGAACCTGAAAGATGCCTTTGCCCGCAGCATGGAACTGATGGACGTGGTGGTGGAGAAAGGCGAGGACAAAACCTCAATATACAACCACTTGTCCCCCAGCCGCTGGGGGGGCTCAACCAGGAGTGCCACTTCAGAAACCAGCCTCAAAGCCACAGAAGAGCTCAACCCTGAGTCTGGCAAGCTTACTTCCCCGTACCATGTAACCACTTCTGGCAGTCCCAAGAAAATAAATAGGAACCCCGAAAATTTTAGCGGCAGCCCCCAACATCTCAATGTCCAGAAACTAGAAGAGATGTACAACCAAATGACCAAGTCCCAGTCCTTTACAAATCTCAACACAACAAGCTCCATGAGTACTCTGAGCACCTCGATGACAGCCCTGACGTCACCAACTAAGAAATTTCAAAGCCCTGACTTTACACTAAAAGAGGAAGTGGAGCTGGAGATGAAGAAAGTACCGCCCTCCTCTGCCGATAGCTTTGCGAGTTGTTCAGATGACTGCGGTAAGGACACTGAGACAAGTCAGCACACACATCCCAGGGCGCCCCCACCTCTGGATCTCAGTCAATCTCAGCTGAGTGCCAGCACAGATCAACATGGCAACCTACTTAAAGAAGGACACTTAAAGTCTATCAACTCAGGTGACTTCTTGCAGACCCATATTGAGGAAGACCAGAGCTTCAACACAGTGGCAGAGAATATCCGGAGCTCTCTCAGAGGTGACAACCCCATGAAAATGAAAGGGTTGAAGGTCAACTTTACTGAAACTTCAGCCCAAGGCCCGCCAACACCCCCCAGCACCACCTCCCCCGGGGACATCGGCTCCAGCCTCCTGGGAGACGTCTCCCCGGAGGGCGAGACTTCACTGCTCATCCAGCCCTGCTCCTTGTCCCCCAAGAGGTTTGTGGTGGACACTCCACCAGGCGACGATGATCCGTCAGCAGAGAACCACGAAGAGATGCATCTCATGGATGTGGCTGGAGCTGTGGTCGCACCCTTGTCACCCAAGACGTCGGTGCAAAACTGCACCCAAGGCGTGGTCGGTATGAGCGAAGAGGCCATGGCCGACAGCAACCAAAGTGGACACAAAGTGGAGAACCACATGTTTACACCCGAGATCCACCTCATCCCAGGCGATGGGAGCCTCTCCCCAACCTGTGAAACCAGCATGTGACAGTAGGGCCTGCAAGGGAACAGGTGTCTGGAGGGAGAGGACGAGGGGAAAGGGTGCACCTACTGTGAGAGATATTTTTGCATGGCATGAAAAGTCCCTTTTTACCTGTGTCGTTGTGTATCACTGAACAAGAAACTGCAGCGCTTTGTGCAGATTTCGGAATGACTACGGGACAAAATCCGAAGGCTTAAGGAAGACACTCTCAGAAACGAAGAGACTTTATTCAATGATGGAAACATTTTCGGGGCCTCCTAACGTACTGTACATATTGAATTTATCTTTTTACTAGCAGCAGAAAGAAGTGCACAGAGGGACTTATCTGTATAAAGCATGTGTTTCAAAAGGCAGATATTTTACGGTGCTTAGTTTGCTGAAAGCGCCCCACTGTAAATACTAGGAGGAACTAAGGCAACGATAATGCACATAGAGACAGAAAAGAACACTTTGATTCAAGGTACTTGTGTTTCTTACATGAAAAAAAAAAAAGGAGAGGGGGGTATTGTATGGAGGGACCTCAGACCGAGTGTTGCATCGTAGCGACCTATTAAAAAAACAACATATCATTACCTTCTGTGGAAATGCAATGTGTTCCCATGACGACCCTGTAATGTTTGTTCTGTGCGAAGCAACGGTGTACGAAACTGTAACGTTGACGTTATGGCTTTTTGGTTCGGTTTTCAGTTCAGCGTCTCATGTGCGACCTTTCGAATTTCACAATCCGAACATTTCACCTGGTCGAGAACGACAAAATCTTCTCTCTTTCTGCTAATAAGTACACATCTGTAGTTGCCAAATATACGTAACGATAAGGACAGGAACTGTCGAAACGCTTCAGCTAGTAAGTCTATTTATCAGCCGGTTTCAGGCGTTTAGAACACAGGCTTAAAAAATTGTCACATTTTTAGTCTTTGTTCCGGCTCTGGAATCCATCCAAATCCACATAAACAAAAAATACTAAATATATTATTTACTCTCTGATATCAGATATTTACATGTAGAGGTAGTTCTATGAATAAATGATGAAATACGTAGAGCTAGATCAGATGAAGAGTCTCGTCGAGATTCCATCAAAACACAGTAAGAATATGTACAACGCGGTGCAGTAGAGATCCGGTCGCAATCTTCCGGAGGCTTCGCGCCGCAGCGTTCCCTTCTCGGCGTCTTCGAGCGATAGCGACGGAAGAAAATAAAAAGATGTTAGGCGATATCCTTTTCGCGATATCCATGGACCAAAGTCGAGTACGTTATAAAGCGCTTCTCATCTTATCCAAGCTCCTCGGTAACGACTATATTACCGTGTACCCTGGCGCTGTCTTTGCTTTCCTCCCGACGGCTGCTTTCCCTGCGCTGATGCCACCGTGTCCTCTACACTCTGATGTCATCATAGACATCTGATCCATACTACTGTGAGTTCTTTTTTTTTCCTCGATCCTGCTGATTATTTAAGACGTTTTTTTATTTTTATTTTATTCCATTTTTGGTAATTCTGTAGTGTCTTGGGCTGTTTTTTTTTTGTTTTTTTTTTTACTTTAACCCAATGTTTTGTTTTAATTCTTCTCATCTTTTCCTCCTCTTTTGTTTTCCACTAACTAACTGAAAATGTCTTGTTATACTGTATGTGTTGCCTTTTTTTTTTTAATTCCAATTAATTGCCGGAATATGTGTTACTTCGTTTGAGAATGGCACTTGGATGAGTAGTGTGTTCGAGGAGGCCACAGGAACTAGAATGGTACCGCAGGAAGTAAGTTGGGGAGATTTTGTTTTTCGTTTGTTTTTTTTTGTTGGGGGTGGGGAGGGGTGGGGGTGGAAGGTGCAATACAACATACTGCAATCTATGCAGGCCAAGAATTGTGGCACTTTATTTTCTGTCAACGGAATTTCTAAGTGTACAGGCAGAAATTACTTGTATTTTTCAAATGATGTATCTTTAGTAAGAGGCAAATTAACAGTGTTACAACCACCATGATGGTGACAACCAATGCAAACGGAAAAACGTTACTTTTACTGCTAAACAACTGTGTGGCTGTGTCACCGCCACGCCAGATGTCAACGGACCTCAAATTTGATTATCTTTGGAGACAGGATTCTAAACAAGAGCACTCGGGCCTTTTCTATAGCTGTTAGATTTAATGAAGATGAAAACCAGTCTAACACAGGCCAACGAGAGCTGTGGAGATAATCTAATTTCAATGGCCGCAAAACAACGGATTTTATGTTTTTTGAAGAAAAAAAAAAAATCGATGTTGAGAATGATTCTATTTTTTCTAATCCAAAACGGAGCACGACCACAGTTTCCTGCCGTATGGTGGTTGACAAAATGATGTGTGCCTTTTCATAACAAACCGCTGTTTATGAGAAGGTAGCAAGTCATTCGGCTTTGTTCATATAGCACTGTACAGAAAAATTCTAATTTTATAGGAGAAATCAGGTCTTTATGTAATAGATACAAGTAATGTTATTAAGTTCTCAGGTTTTCTATAACTCTCTGATGTTCTGAGTGGATACAAGTCTCTGTTTGTTTGTTTTTTCTTTTACAGCTAATGTCAACTCGTTCCTACTGTACTTTTTCAAAGGTGATTGGCTCCCAGGAGCACCAGGAGCGGCGATATATATACTGTATATATTCGCCTCCCCCTGTGTATTCTATGCTCCATGTACACACACCCCCGCCGCCCATCATTCATCAAAATGAGGCGAGAAAGAGACACAAGTAGAAGTTTCCCACTTTGCGAGAAACCAGAGAGAGAGAGAGAAAGAGGGGGGGGGGGGGGGTTAGAGTTGTCACTAAATGATCAGTCCAATGCTGACCTTACACCAGACGACTGTTAGTCCAGGGTTTCCCAACCTGTCTTCTGCCACGGCGCACTTTTTACAGTGCCAAGCTCTCACGGCACACCCCCACCCTGCTCACCACTAATAACGTCACAAACACGTCCAACTGCGATTATTATCACCGCCTGCCACCGGTTGGTGACGCAAGACTCGCAAATGATTCGCTCGTGGCGAACCAATCTTATGAATGACTTGGGAGTCACTTCCCACAAGCGAGTGAATGTTCGACTCAAAAACTGGAAATAACTACTGTAGACTAAGATAAAGTCATCTGGAATTTGGTGTCATTCTTATTGAATTTGCATTGTCCGGAAGAAATACTTTGGACGATCAAATTTGGTGAGAATTCCGTTCGCAACTCAGCCCAACCGACTCTTCTGGCCCTCGTTTGCCGTTCGGGAAGCCACCCCTCGCTCGGCGTGCATTACACCGACCGAACCAAACGAACCGAGAGTCGAAAAGAATCGAACAACTCTTTTCACGGAGTGACTCGTCAAGAACCGAATCTCAAAAAAAAAGGCGAAAACCTTCATCACCGCCAATGGCTAACTCTCACTTTCAGTGAGAAAATTGAGCTTGTTCTGACAAACACAGAGCTGCTCGTCCGGCTGGAACTGATGAGTGAGTGCAGACTTGCGATTTTGATCTTGCAACACAAGAGCGAGTTTCAATGACTTGTGTGTTTTAAGTAGAATATGAAACATTTTCACAGCACGCGTGGCCCAGACCACGTACTGTAGGTCACGATCATGACATTTTAGTTGCCGTTTAATTGTCATACAAATATTTGCAATCAACAAATTTCATGCAATCAACAAACTTTTATGACCTTTATGTTCATGTTATGCCACGATCACAGTGTAATAACGCACATCCACTTCAGGAAGAAAAGCCATAAATGTCTGTACTTATTATTGGGACATTTCAAAACGTTGGCGTTTATGTAATTATGGTGACTCGCCCTAACTCTGACATTTAACACCTATTTGTCACAGGTCACTCCCTTTTCCCATATTTCGGGAACTCCAGCGGAAGATCGTTTGTCACGGCCCTTCTTTTTTCCCCAATCGTATAGGCTGTCCATCATTGTGACATAGGGACACGCCACCCCAGCGCCTGTTTGCTCATCACTTACAATGTCTTCTGGTTAAGGTCGGTGTAACGGATGTTGGAGCTCAGATGAAAAGTGGGACAATCCATCACATTTGTGATCCCGTTTTGGTGCATTATTCTGCTCCTCGTACTCTACCCAGCCATATAATTTGACAGTTAATACAAACACAACGCCACGGAGTCAGCTGTGTGTCACGTTAATTGAATTTCCACGCAGGAAAAGTAGGGATTCTTGGGCTTTTTTTTTACGAAAAATTCTAAGTTACATTGGGGTTCTAGGGCAAAGGTAAAAAAAGGGCAGGGTGTGGAAAGTGGTTATTCTCGTTGTTTTTTCTTTATTTTCTTTTCTTTCCTTTTTTTAATCTGTGCTTTCAGCCTGAGGTTCTGAATCCTCCCTTGTCGTCAGTTATCTTGTCTTATTTTAGGAGAAATTCCTATTTTTTTTTTTTTCTTTTTTAACCGAGAGAAAGAGTGGAAAGAGTGGAAGAAGGGGCGGTCTGGAGTGACTGGTGCTGGTCCTTTGGGATGGTGTGTGTGTGTGTGTGTGTCTGTGTCTGTGTGCGTGTGTGTGTGTGCGTGCGTGTGTGTCTTACTGTCTCACAACAGCATTATCATGTGTGGAAAAGGTTGTTTTTCTTTTCTGAGAGAATGGTGTTTTTGTGTGTGTGTGTGTGTGTGTGTCAGCCATGCGGCTTATTATGAAACCTCGAATGTCCCCAACCCCCACCCCTCCCACCCCACCCCTCTATCCAAACGCATACAGCTGCATCCTCTCTTCCCCCGTCTCAGTGTATTCTGCCTCTTCTCTGGAGGTTTTTTTGTTTTTGTTTTTGACTTATTCTGTTCAATTTTTAAGGACATTCTCATGAAGTTTCATTCTAATACTACAGATTGTTTCTGTACAAAGCAGCATCTTTGTATGCATGTAATAGTCTGAATTATGTGAACACAGGACACTTTGTTATGGTACATGTACTGTATGTCGACATTTCTGTAGAGCGTTGTTCCCCATTACGTCTATTAGCATATGCAGGATATCAAATAAATGTGTATATACCATGTCAGTATGTGTGCATGCATGTGTCTGTGTGTTTCCATTGATTTCTGCCCTCCGGTTTGTAGGCGACGCCGGCGTTTCAATTCTGTGGATGGATTTCCACCTAATAAGCGTTCGTCGCAGAGTCGTTTGGGGGTGGTTGGTGCGGGCATCGATCATTTGCTGATTAATTAAACCTCTCATGGCATTTTGGACAAGAACAGAGTCCTCTGCCTCATAACAAATGGTGCTTCAGCAAATCTATAACTGGACAAACTGCTTATCCACCTCATGTATGATTTTATATGATATATGGTTTACCAACCGCCCACTGCACAATTTAAGAAAATGCCGAGAAGTGGACGTGGAGGGGTGCGGAGTTTTCGATTCCGAAACCTCAAGAAATTAAACACATTTGTCAAAAAAACATCAACTCGGTGATATTGTGAGCTGGACCCTCCATTATAATCCCCTGTGTACGTTTTTTTTTTTTTTGTTTTTTTTTTTGTTCGTTCTTCTTCAAGTTTCTCTGCCCCTGTTTTTTTGTTTTTTTATTCTCCAAGTCATTCATACATTTCAGTTTACAGATAAACAAAAACATGTTTCTAAAGCGCACTGTGGTTCTTGAAGTAGGATCTTAGCAGTTACACATCTTCACCGCCGGGGGCGCTGCAGGTTATCTGGCGGCGTCCGAAGACGCAAGAGGAGGACGCGAAAAGGCGCGAAAACCGTCTTCCCGGAAGTGGACTCAGTTGTAAACAGACATGGAGCCGCCGACGCTCAACGGCGAGACAACGACAGACGACAATGTCGACTTTTCGCGTGTAACGGTGGTTGCGAGAAGGTGGATGTTGGATTTCCTCTTTGTGAGCTTATGTCGATACTTCAAGGACGGAAACCTGGACGAGTTCAGCCGGACGCTCGCTGCTTTTGAGGGTAAAGTTTGCTCCTGTTGTTCCGAGGACGCCGGCGGTGTTTGTACGGGGTGTCCGCAGGTCCAAGAAGGGTTTGAACTCAAAAAAGGTTTCAACCGCAATCTTTACAAGAGTCGGTGCTGGAACGTCATTAAGTTTGTCTCCGATTTAAATTATTCGGGTCTCAATGTCAACATACGCTGAACGTCTGGTTCGATTCATTCATTCGGGCGTGTGTTTTTAAGTTTCTCAATTAGTCAAGTTCAACATCGCTGCCTACAACTGAACTCAGGTGTCTTTGTCATATCCAGTGCCCTGATACAACATGGTATGAAGTGCAACTGTACCCTTTTCTGCAGATGAGTGCTCATGCATATTTTGATTGCAGTTTCCAGAAAATAGTAAATGACTTAACCTCACATAAAATCGTATAATCACTTTTATACGTTTTTTATTTTTATGTTTTTTTGTTTTTTTTTTAATGTAACATTAGCAAAGTGGTATAGACATTTTGCGTTGAGCTGTCCTGGAGTAAAAGTCGCTCTTACAGTACTTACCTCTGCTCTGTATCAAATATAAAACACCTGCAATGCTTTATTGAATAGGGGTAGATTTAATCGGTTTCTTTAAAATTGTGTTAAGTATTAGTTTGAACCCTCTGCTACCTGCCAACACCCTGTAGTATTGTGTGTTACTTTACGCGAGTATTGTGTGTTGCTTAACTCCTCTATTGTGATATTAGCTTTATATGACCGTGGTCTTACCCCAAAAATCTCTTTTAGCCATGACTCAAGGCTGCACCCTGAGAGCTGAACAGGCACATAAAACCAAGATGGCCGCCTTCCTCGCCAGGATCATTCATGGGAAAAAGTTAGGTGAGTGTTAAGTCAGCATTGTGAATTCTGCACGGGGAGTTTACCATCGATGGCATCAAAAGTTTTTCCGCAGGTTCCTAATTCATCATCTCACGTCCAAACCTAGTTGTGTATCATGACTAGTCCAGACCTGGAGATGTGTCTCGACCGTTTAGTAAATCCCTCTTTGATTTTTTTTTTTTTTACTTAGATGTCGTGTTTGAGGATGAGGGTGTGATGCCTCTGATGTCTGCCATAAACATTTGGCCGACGCTGAGGGAAACTGTGGCAGATGAAAGCTTAGCTGAAAAAATTTCGACCCTCCTGTTTGTCCAGGTATGACTTTATCATCAGTCTTCTGGAATTAAGTGTACTGTTATTCTAATTAGATGAGATGTGATGTCGTGGAATTCTGCTGCATACACATGTCGAATGAGTATTCAAAGACTATGTAATAAATGGCTGCACGTCTCCCATAGGCTGTGGCCGTGTGTTTGGAAAAAGGTCAAAGATCCATGGCCGCCTCTGCGCTGAAGTGGCTTGAAGAGAACCATGTCATCCCGCAGGTGAGCATCTCTATTATCTGATTTATTCAGGTTAAAAGTGTCACCCAGTCAAAGTCTTTTTCTTATTCTGAAATACATTTTCCGACAGAATTTGGCGGTCAAGCTGTCGACCATGGTGACAAAGAGGGACACCTACCACCCGTTCCTGCTCAACTTCAACTACGAGCGGTTGCTGGACACGGTCCAGACCTATTTAGATGCCTTCCTGGTGGAGTATCCGTCTGACTTCCTGCTTCAGGTACAGGATCCACCTTTTGCTGGACTTGGTTTGATTTATACTACAAATGTAATAGAGGCGTTAGGGGGTCTGTCCTGTTATTTTATTCTTTCAGGGCACAACTTTGTGTTGTGCTGTAATGCTCTTTCCTTCTTGTGTGCTTAAATAAGGCTCTTCCCCCAATATCTTCCCTGAGGGTTTAATTAAAGGTTATGATATGTTTCAAACTGAGGAAAACACTTGTGCCCCTGTTATATATGGGATGTACTGTATCTATTTCAAAGCATCCCATGATGAGAGAAGCAAAAACACCTTAAGTTCAACAGCACTTTCCAATCGGCCCTTCCTGAATGAGTCCTCTTATATCCAGGATTCAACAGAAGTTGATAGGGCTCATTTCATACTTGGTTTTGTTTTGGGACTTGAATCGCCGACTCTACACCATGGCCAGGCTGACGTTCGCAGACGGGGCCACTTAATACGGAAACGTTCCTGGAGGGTTCGATGCTTCGGTCGATCATGCAGCATCACTGTGAATGAATGGGTGTTGAATCGACGGATACATTTTTTCAATCATTTGAAATTTACATTTTATTTGCAGAGGTACGATGCTGCAACGGTCCAGGCCTTATCATAATGATCATTATCAGTGTTGTTGTGTGTTTGTCTATGTAGCCGAGTTCACGCTACACCATTGTAACCCTGATTTTAGGTTGTGACTTTTTTTTTTTTTGTTTTTTTGGAGATTGCAGACAAAGGCCTAGATCAGAGTCAAATCGGCACTCACCCCGTGAGTGACAATCGTTGTGTGATCTGTTTTAAGACGCGTTCCGAGGGACCGCCGAACCCTCGCCGATGCATGTGAAAAGTGTTGCGACCTGATGTTAGCTGTCAGGTGATGAGAGCAGTGGCACACTACACCCAATGAGAGCGCGAGACACAGGGCAACGGGAAACCACGGGAGGAGGAGCAATATAGATGCCTTTATGGAATTCATGTAATGTCTATTAAAATAAAGGAATATTGAGTGGTTTTGTTCCACTTCACTATTTAGGACTTCATTTGTAATAATAATTTACCTCCAACTCTGCAGGATTAGTCCATGCAGTCTGTGTCTCCCCACCGACGACGCCTCCTTTTTTCTTTTGTCGGCACAAAATAAATGAGCAGACATGCAACTAAAAAAAGCAAACTTTTCTTCATTATGAAGCTCCATTCGTAGTTTATTTTTATTTTATTTTTTTTAACTTTTGGTATTTTCTTCTGGGGCGCAACGTGACATTTGAAATCTTCTATGTCCACAGCACACAAAAATGGAAGAAAAGGAATCCTGTAGTGTGACTGTCGGAGCGACAGGAAACGTGGGCACCTTTTAGCATCCAACATTAATTCAGTTCTCTCTAACCACTAAGCGTTGTCCACGAAGTTGAGATGCTTTAATGCTTCTCAATCCCCCGGTGACTTTGTGTCTCGGTCCACCTGGCGACGCCCTCCTCCCATTAAATCATGATGAAACCCCACGGGTGAAGGTGCTGATCCGGCAGTAAGCCTTCGCTTATTAATATTTTGGCCTGAAATTAATTTAAAAGGTCAAACTGATGAACCTTCCTCAGGGTCTCCCTGGGTACTGCCCGTCTGCCCACGTCTCAGCTTTGATTTAGGGAGTCCTCGCCGAGCAACCTAAATCAGCACAGACAGCGCGGTAATAAGTAGTTTAACCTTAGCATCAGCAAAGCGGCCGAGCGAGTTGTTCCTAGAGGTCGGGTGGAAGGTATGGTTGTAAATAACGTCCTAGTTAAACATACGCTCGTGTCTATTTTTAGGCGGCCACGAAGGTCCTACAGTCGTCTCCGATCGAAGAGTCCAGCGAGGAGTCGAGCCGGGGCGAGGCCCTCTCTCAGAGCTCCGAACAATCCCAGGACAACTTCAAGTGAGGAAATATTTTTTTTAATAGTGTCACCCACACTACTTGTACAAATACTGTCTGTCAAAATCAGTTGTTTTTTTTAAAGCTGTCTATCTCGTAACACTGATTTGATGTTATTACTATGATGCCTTGTTTTATTCATCTGAATATCTTACAGGGGAAATGAAACAACTACAAGCCTGAGGTACGTGAGATTTATTCACTTTCTACCTTTTTACCTTTCACTGTTTGTTTTTTTGTTTTGACAAGTGTCTCTCGAGATTCAGGAGGTTAATTTAGAATTATTTTTATTGAAAAGTGTGCATGCTGACAGCATATGTTTAAAAAATATATATAAAAAATAACATACCTCAAAACGTTATTCTTGTTTTACTTAGGCCCTTAGAATGTGTCGTCCAAAAGTGCTTTTGTCACATTGTTTTGTTTCTTCAGGTCCAAAAGGAAACTCCTGTCCATAAAAAACCCAGAGCCATGGAAGCCGGAGTCGTGCAAGAAGCCCAAGTCCAAAATTCTTCCAGGGAATAGTAAGTTTTGATTTTCATACTTATTTTTTTTTTATTTAAGAACTTTATGGTTATATAATTCAATGTGGAAGCTCACTATTTAGATCGTAAGTCTGGATAAATATCCCTGTGAATATATCATCATTCGTCTTGGCATTTGAGTTGAATAAAGATCCTAGCTGAACATTCATTATCAAATATTTCCCCACTGCTGGAAGTGGCCTTTTGGAAGTCGGGCGGGGAGTTGTCAGAGAAGTCGCTGCCCGCCAGAAAGATCAGGAGCGAGAGAAGGGTGAGGGGAACGTCACTGGGGAAAATGGATCCCGATTGAGCCCGAGTTTTGATAAACCCACACTGGGTCAACAGACTGAGAAAGGCATTTTGTGTCCCCTTTCCCTCATAGAAATGGACTTACCAGTTGGATCAGAATCTCAAGGAGGGCGTCCGGCGTCACGGCGAGGGGAAGTGGTCCCGCATCCTGCTGGATTTTGACTTTGAGGGTCGCACCGGCATCATGCTGAAGGACCGGTGGAGGGTCCTCAAGAGGTCGTTTAAAGTCAGCTGAACCGCTGACGTTGGTATTTAAATGTCTGTAATTATTGTACATTATTATCGACTGTGGTTTATCATTATTATTATTTTTCTGTTATTTGGTTTTGACAGCCTTAACTGGTGAACGTGTGATACAAATTTTAGTTGCTCCATTTATTTGCACTCACAGAGCACACGGAGGCAAAGCTCATAGGATCAGTAAGCTAGACATACCAGCCGCCACTAGAGGGCGCCCTATACACAACAGCAAGAGTCTACGTGTGTTTTTATTGCCCTGTATTTACAGTGTTAGTTTGTAAATATGAAATTTGTTTAAATATAAACCTTTTCATTTCACGCAATTTGGTTTATTTTGCTCCGCATTAAACCCTTAAACGCCCTGTAAAGTGAATTCAGTGATTTATTATTATATATTTTTTTTTCTAAACACATTATACATGTTAGAAAGTAACGGCTGAAAACGTGTGAGAAGACTTGAGCAATGTAGTACTGAATTGTGGAGTTTGACTGTTTCTCATCATTTTTGTGGTCGGGATTTTTCGGGTGGAGCTAAATCAAGACTCGATGATATAGATTGGTCATACCTGACATGGCCGCCCCCCCTAACGCTATATAAAGACAAGGTCGGATAGTGAAATAAGCTAAGCTTAACAGCCTGGAGTTTAGGATGAAACGCCTGGAGTAAAAGGCGTCTTTAGGGAGACCGCAAACTTATGCCCCCGGCGCCCAAAACAACGAAGAACCGTCCCGTTGGTTTGACCGTGCGAGGTTTGGTTGCGTTAGCATTA
The DNA here is from genome assembly GCF_960531495.2 of Zeus faber. Classification (NCBI taxonomy): domain Eukaryota; kingdom Metazoa; phylum Chordata; class Actinopteri; order Zeiformes; family Zeidae; genus Zeus; species Zeus faber. Next base: position 16,766,873 of record NC_137206.1, on the reverse strand, counting down.
GCTGCATGCTAGCAGGCCGCTGAGCCCCGACCTGACCTACGGAGCCAGCAGGGGTCGGCGGAGAGTCCCACAGCCCGACAGCGGCGCTTTGAGGTGCGCGACCAGACGCACAGGACCGGGATCAGCACAACATTCAAACGTGGAAGTGACTCCGATGTAAACGTTTCACACGAGCAGCCGTGGATTCAGCGCCTCCAGCGGACGCGCCCCCAGCGTCTCAGAACAGAGGGAGCTGCCTTTTTTTCACAATTTTGAAACCTAAATTTTATACACTTGGTGGTTTATTTTTTTTCCCATCTTTCAAATGGCTGGAGTGATTAATAACATGTTTTTCTGCGGTGTGAAAACTCAGAACAGATTTATTTTTGCTTTACAGGGACATTAAATAAAATTCTTCCAATAAAAGAAATGTGTGTACCCTGGAATGTAAGGTGTGCTTGGTTTTTGAAGCCCTGGAGGGGTTTTTCTTTCCTTTTAAGGGGAATTAGAGTGTTGCGGTGTTCAGATGAAGAGGAAGCTGTGCTGCGGCGGACAGTCGCATTGCCGCGTTTTCTGGATTCTCCTCCATGTTCCACTGCACCGCGGGTTTCCCACCGCCTGCCAGCGCAGCACGGCCTCTCTGTAACACACACGGCCAAGCATTTAGTGTGTTCCAGGTGTTTCAAGAGATGACTCTTGTTTGTTTGTTTTTTTTTACTTTTCAGGCATGGAAGGGTTTTTCTAAATATGTATGGACAACGGGCAGTCTTCGAATCAGAACAGTAATTAGAGGCTAAGCTGCTTAAATACCTGAGCTGAAAAACTGAGAAGGTTGATGCTTGTTCTGTATGATATGTGCCATTTTTCCACAGCAAATCATTTACCGCAACTATATGAAACAAACTTTGGTCTGGTGGCCATAAAATGGTACCAGATCATTGTGGTATAGACAACAGATCATACTAATAAACATGATTATTTATTTTTTTCTGCCATCAGAAGTCCAGCACAAAGGCACAAAAATAAACAGTTTCGGTTTATTTTTAGGGTGAATTGGCTCTAGGTGAACTTGATGGTAAACGTTTTTTGTTTTTTCCCCATTTTGAATAGCTTTCTGACTCCTGCACCCCCATGTGCCCCCTGGTGTGGCTGTGAATACCTACTTGTCAGATTCTTGCCCGTCTCCTTGGCAGCTGCCCGTATTGTTGCGCCTGGCGGGGGGCCGGCACGCCACACACACTTTGAAGCCCTCCGTGATGTACCTCATCCAGTGTGTGTGGGGGCGGCTCTCCACCGTGCAGTGGGGCGTCCGCGACTCCATTTTGAACTCCATGCAGTACCTGCAGGTCAAGTTGGGGGTTGGGGTGGGGGTGGGTGGTGGTGTTGGGGGGGGGGGTGCAGGGGGCGTCAGGGCTACAATGTGGGTCACATTGCAGTCATTCCCAAGGATCTGGGGGACACATCCACGGTCACATGGAAAGCCTGCTTTGGAAATGTGAAGTAGTCTATGAATACTATCCATAGATCAACTGTGTAGCTCAGGGCTTCTCACGTGAACTCTCCGCCGTCGCCCTTTGTTGTCACATGACGGGCCTTAAAGTTTATGTATTTGATTTCAAAGGCCGGTGGGTAGATTCTCATAGCAGACAGATTTTCGGGTTAGCTGATTCCTTCTATGAGCTCAACCTTGAACATTTATCATCCAAAAGGGTTTGAATTACATCTCAAAGTACACAAAAGGCTCTTGTAGCCCTTAGCGATGGCATCTAACTTATAGTAAAAGAACCGTGCTCCAGACAGCCTCACAGCACATAGTTTCCTCATTGGAAAACCGGACGTTAAACATACCCAGGGTCAAGTTGGTTTCCGTAGCTGTCGTGCTTGTGTCTTCCCTGGCCGAACTCCATGCTGGTGATGAACGCTGGTCCTGAAAGCGAAAAAGCGAGAGAAACTGAACACGCATTTGTTTGTGTGGCTGCACATTCCTGTGTAGGCAGAACTGGAATGTACTGTACGTGTTCTGACAGTGGTCAATTCGATCAATAGAGTAGTTGTATTCTAAATGGGAAAATGCATTTTAGAGTGCTTTGCTATGCCATCATCGATAATAATTTGTGTACAAATTTAAATTAAAGTTTTCCGCTGCCATTGGTTAATGCTTGTTCTGTCCACTCTGACCCACTGCTGTGTTTACCTGTGTTGAGTCCACAGTGCCCACCCTGGTGGTCTCGGTACTCCCTGCAGCCCGCCTGCTGCTGCAGGTTTGGGCAGGGCTCTCCGCTGTTGCTAGGCTGCCGCTCGACGTGCCGGACCCGGACTCGAACCGAGGGCTGGCAGGGCTCGGCACAGCCGCTCCAGTAGCTCCACTTGCCCACCGCGCAGTCGTGAGCTGCATGGAGTGGGGGGTGGGGGCGTCAGTGAATAGGTTCACTGGCAGCAGCAACACAAAACAGAACTGAAAGACAGACTCATTTCCGTTCACAGTGAGAAGTCCATATTTGGAAAAAAAAAAATCTCTTTATTGTGATGAACGATTGATGTGATTTGTAGAATCTGCATTTCCAACTTAACCCCAAGAGATCCGACCGCCGGCCGCAGGGACTCCGACCCCCTCAGTCGTGAAATTCTGCCACTTTCAGCTTTTCCTTCCTTTTCCACTTTGCACTTTAGAGTGAAGCTTTGATGTATTAGGGTGTGCAGATTTAGGGACCACTGGCCAATAACACGCTTTAGGTAAGCTCCACTCGTTTTAACTTCTACTGTAATTGCTGCAACTGATAGGCAGAATTACATTCTTCAAATATTTGGACTAATTCCATTATGTTGGCCAGTCGACTGAAATGGGGTTAGGCTCAGCCTGCCCGGTTTCATTTCTTTAGCTGTTGTTACCGATTATGCAAGTTTTTTTTGTTTTTTTTCTTAACATTATGAAATGTGAAGAATAGATAAAAAATAATTGCCTGCAGAGAGGTGTTCGGAGCAGTAATAGGAGCAGATAAACAGCTTCTCTTGGCGATGGAAAGTGGTGTTTTCACACCTAAGAGCCAGGGGGGTATTATCAGCACTGGGCCACATTGGAGATATGATATAAGGTTCTCTCTGTTTGGTTCACAAAACAACCTGCTTTCTGTGGTGGTGGTGGTGGTGACGGTGGTGACCTCACCTGGGCACTCGGTGAAGTAGTCAAAGCAGCAGTCCTTGGTCCTAGCACAGCCCTGGTCGCAGTAGCAGCTTCCAAACACCCGTTCCATGCTCCAGTCCTCGGTCACGCAGCTCCGGTCTCGGCTCTGGCAGCATCTTCCGGAACACCCCCCGGCCGCCTGGTGGTTTGGCCCCAGAGCGGCCAGTGCCAGGCACAGCAGGAACCAAGCGCAGCCCGCGCAGGATCCCATCCTCAACGGCCGGGACGGAAACGGAAGGTGGGGGCGGTCCAGACGTGAGTGACCCCTGGTGGTCTTGCCAAGGGAGTTAGAAGGTGGTGCGTCTTGACGGACCCCCAACGTGTCCCTTGACCTTCCAAAGAAGCTTCGGACGCGTTGATGCTCCCCTGGCTCCGGCTCTCACATTTCCAGGATGGAACAGCGGCCCCCACCCCCCCCAGGTCCTAACCCGGCTCAGCCTGGAGACTGGAGAGACCCCTTGTGACCTGGAATTCCTGCGTCAGGTTTTCACACAGCCTCTCCTCCTCCTCCTCCTCCTCCTCCTCTCACCGTCACCAGGTTTCTAAATGGAGCCGCTTCAATCAAAAGGGGCTAAAATAAATCCATTCCAGGCACCGGTGGTCAAACTCCCATGTCTCTGTGCTGTGTGGCTGTGTCCATCTCTCTCCCTCTCTCTCCCGCTCTCTCTCTCTATCTGTGTGTGTGTGTGTGTGTGTGTGTGTGTGTCTGTTCCCTGTCGAGTACCTCCCTCCAGTTGATCACACACAGGAGGAGACAATAAACACAAGGCAAGAGGGAAGGGTAGGGGGGTTCGAACTTCTATCTATCTATTTATCTATGACAACATTCTTTTCGCGGTCATTTCGTACATTCTCTCCCTCGTCCTCTTTCTTTCTCCCTCGTATCCTCCCCCCCCCCCTCTTTCATCCCCTTTTCCCCCCTCCGTTCTTTCCACCACCGCGATGCCAGTCTTGCCAACCGAGTCCGCAGAGCGAGAGGAATGCCGGCACTTTGGCGGGGCTCCAGATCCTCCTTGCCAGGGGCACTGTTCGACGCCGCTAAACCCGCCGCTCGCTTCTCACCTATCCACATCCCCCTCTTCTCCTCCCCCCCCCTCCTCTGTGGACTCAGGCTTTGATGGACTATCAGATATTATGTCTGATGGCCCTGCACTTCAGCCCGGGGGCCTGTCATGGCGGCTCAGGTGTGATGGACCATGTGCCACGGCTGGATATCACTCTGTCAGCATTTATTTGTTGTTGTTGTTGTCGTGCATACCGATCACGTTTGACAAGGGAGGCCAGATCTGATGCTATTTAGCGACCAGTAAATACTGTGCCCTTCATTTACAACTCTTGACTTACAGTACAAGTACATTAACCATATTTTAATCTGATCATATTTTAATGAACGGGAAAAATATATAATAAAAATAATGAATAATTGTTTGGTTTGTTTTTTTTCTTATTTTTAAAATCAACCTTTAAATCAAAGGTTCACTTAATATAAACCTATATACAGTAAGTCTATATAGGTATTTAAGTGTAGTTATAGCATTTCTAGATGTATATATGTAGATAAGTCTATAAATTAATAGAATTGTGTTTTCTTTATTCTGTATATTTTTTATATGTGGCTATTTGTGGCAATTTTTATCTTTTTTTTATTTCATCTTTTTTTTTCAGCTTTTTTATTCCTAATTTGACTTTACTGCTAATAGTCTGTGGAGAATTACTCCAATCCTCACTGTGACAAATTCCTCGTATATCAAAATGAACTTGGCAGAATGAACTGATTCTAAAGTTAGTTGGATTTGGGGGAAAAAACTGATAATATTTCATCAATAACAGTATTTTGAAAAATCCATTGAAGCCATTACAGTAATCAGTCAGCAATAAAATCTCAAAAACAGAGATCAGTTGACAAACACCAATCACATCCGATAATCCACTTCATTACCACAGATTATAATCCCAATACTTTGTGACTGGGGGGAAATGCACTTGAGCTCGAGCTGATAAAATGCTTTGTCTTCACCGCTTGTTGCGTGTTTGCTCAACACGCCCAAAATGTCTGAGGGTGAAGTGAACCCGGGGGTCAGGCTCCGTTTGAGCGGCTTCTCCTTCATCTCCAGGGGAAACAAATGAGGCCTGTGCGGGTAGCAGCAGACAGGAATGAGGCCTCCCTGTTGTCCTGCGCCGCGGATATTTTTCGGGGGGCGGATCAGATGTTTAGGAAAATATCAGGTCGACATTGTCCATCGCCCTCCCTTTTACGGGGGAAAAAAAACCCACACAGTTGGGTCCAGAGCCGAGGAGGAGGGGGATGAGAGTTGGGAGGGGGGGTCTCTCCCTGGGGGTCCTTTGATTCTCCCTCGGAACAGGTCAAGCAACAGTAACGCGCTTCATCTTCACCATCATCGTCATCCGCAATGAGGAGCATGTGTCCGAATTAGGGAATCTAGATTGAATGGTTGAACCTGAACCCCGGTTGACCTCAGGGCTGGTCGCATGCTTCAATGTAGACTATAGGTCGGTTCAGGCCGTGTATAATAATATAACCGTGAATTCACAGCAAATGATTTAAGTCAATTTCCTGTAAATTATACGGTTGCTTAAAGTCGTTTTGTTGTTTCAAGCCAATCCTGTGATTATAGATTAAAAAAAAAGAAAAGTGTGCATTTTTTTTTTGTGGAATCAGAAGTTGAACTTTAATGGTTCAATATCTTGAATACTGATATGCAAATTGTGATGCTGATCTAAATAACGGCTTAAATAGTCAGATTTATCCTAATGTACGGAATTATGGATTTGCTTAAATGGTATGATGATGATTATAACAAAATCAATTGAAAAAATATCTGGGCAAAAATGTTCCATTCTATTTGACGTTCATGTGTTTATATTCTGCCGAACAGTGGTTTAAATATGTGCTTGTGTCAAAATACAGATGTGTTTTGTATCCTTTCTTTCTTGTGCCTCCTTATTTTTTTTTACTTCCTCCACTTATTTGTTTCTTTCTCCCCTCAAAAAAACACACACAAAAAAAGAAAATTGCATCAGCATTTCGGTGGAAAGTTTTCTTGGTAAAGACTTTGTGAATGTCTATAAGGTAGTGGTAGGCCACACACACAGACATACAGTGAATTACTGTACAGGGTTCCTTCATCGACGTGGTTTAATGACTGGTGCTGCTTTCCAGCCTCATCAGTTTGTTGTGGATTGAGCGTTTTGAGGCTCCACATCAAAGCTTGTGTGTTTTGGAGCCGACGAGAGCCCGACTCCCTGGATCCTGCCCTCACTGTGCACCTGTCAAAGACCATCAGCATCCCACCCAGTGGCGCTCCTCCCTGCAGCTATGTTTTTCAAAAGATGGAATGGGGGGAGGGGTGGGGGGCACAGGATAATCCTGATAATAATAATAATAATAATAATAATAATAATAATAATAATAATAATAATAATAACAATAATAATAATAATAATAATAATAATAATAATAATAATAAACAATTTTCTAAACATAAGAAAACTTCAGAAATAATGGTGAAATAGATTCAAGTGCCAAATGTATTTCCGAGGCATCTTGTCTCAGGATTATGTGTAACCAAGTTGTACGTTTATGGTCTTCATAACTGGCACTAGTGGTTATATCATACATTAGTTTTAACAGTGTACAAACACATGAATATACACATTTTGAGATAATTTACCCTTCAACCCCTCTCTCCCTTAAAAATCATTAATTTCTGCAAATAACATTTTCTTTTAAAGCAAAGGAAATGTGAAAACATGTTATCCATCTCAATACCAGGTGCTTCCTGATCGCCATGGCGCTGACAATCACAGTTAATTTATCACAAAAGACACACCAGCAATTTGACTGGGACTGTGGAGTCCCACAGGGGACTGTTCTTGGCCCGCTGTTGTTTGGTATTTACATGTTATCGCTAAGCGATATCACAACCCAATACAGCATTGGCTTTCATTGTTTCATTGCTTTCATTATGACACCCAGCTGTACATGTGATACCAACTAACTAACCTGTATAACTGTCATACTCTACAAATTCTACTACATAGGTTGTTTGTTCTCTGAGTTTCTCTTTGCCCGAGTGGAAGCTGAGGCTGGGGGCTCCAGCTGAAATGTGAAACTTGCGAAGCCCTTTGGGACTGTACTGTGATTAAGGACTGCATAAATACACTTGACTTGACCTGTCACCTGAGCAAAGAGATAACCGGAGCACAGAAACAGATCAAAAGCCCATAAACAAAAAGTGGCACGCCGTGACACAACATTTGCCCGACTGAAGGGCAGAGCTAATTGGACTAAGGTGGATTTTTCCTTCCAATAAGCAAAGCGGTGTGTCTGTTTCATGAATGGAAACCTTTGTTCGCTGACCTTAGCTGAGTGCACGGAGCTGGGCCCGCCTCCTGCTTCCTCTCCCTATGTGTGCGTACGTCTAGTGTGTGTACACGTGTGGTTGTAAGGTGTGCTTCAGACCAATACGATAGGAGGCAAGGTTAGAGGGAGCTGGTGTAATAGACTGTCTGACGGTCGTCGGATGTGTCTGTGCTTCCATACCATATATGAGTATACGAGGGTTTTTTTATCTCATTCCTCGTAAAAAAAAAATAATCTAATCTGGCATGTGTCATTGTGTGGACAGGGGGAGTTGTCCGACGGACGTTTGTGTTGCCCGGTTTCAATGGCCTTAAGAACACAGTGTGGACATAACAAGGCGGCATCGACCTCTCAGCTCTTGGCTTTTTCAGGACAGGAAGTGTGTATAAACCTCTAGGCAGACTAAAGGAAGGTGTGTGGGCTGTGAACCCCACTGATTTATACAGATGAGCCGCACCTTCGGTTTTAGAGAGAAAATATAAATGAAGGGAAGAAAGCTTGACGAACAGAGTTTTTACGCATAAAGATATTTCAGGTTTGTCTTTATTAGGTGCAGAGTGCTCTAATATTTATTTTCCATCAGTAACATCGGTATTGGCAGTTATGATGAGGTGAGTGACAGTGGTATAGGATGTAGGAAGATAAAGGAAGACTGGAAATAAGATGGGAGTCAAAAAAGATAAACATTTTGAATTACACTAAAACAGAAAGTAGCGTAGAAAAAGAATGCTCAAAGGTCTAAGAAACAAGAAATACAAAGTTATTCCTCTGTTGTAACAGCGTGACATAGTGTGCGTTCTCACTGGTGTTTATAATAAATGGGAAATTAATAGGGGACACGCCTAAAGTGGACCATACCATTACACTGAGCACCCAGGCAGCTCAGAAGCTCAGATCAGAGCGATCTTTTGTCCAAGTAAAGCAAATAAAAACTGTGTTTTTACTGTACATTTATTACCTTTACTCCGTCTTATAATTGAATGAAACACAAAAAGCCCCATGCGTAATCGTGCATAACAGGGACACTTTCTCAATCACTATCTTAGAAAAAAGTTAACCCCGCCAATTGTCATTGTATATTTCGCACTCCCTAATTAAACAATTAAGGGAGATATTATATTGTGTATATATATATATATTAAGTTGAAATATTTATGCTATAGACAAAGCATAACCCGAGGCGTTTACATATAAGTAAAAAAAACTCTTATGTGATTCAGGATCCTCCTTCACCTACAGGGTGAGACACAATCCCTCACCTCGTGTCCCATGTCCAGCTCCGTGTCTTACGTCATACAGCGGTACAGTACATCCCATAATGATCCTCCAATCACTGCTGCGTGTCACTATCAAGCGTTTTATGGGTCCTCGTCCGATCAAGGACGCTTCCCCCTGGCAGCGTGTCAAGGCAGCTCTGACGGAGTCGGCCATATCGACGGAGGTTGTTTTTTTCCCACTCCGCCCGAACTTGACGTGGCCTCTGCTCGTTGCAGCCTCATCGCTCAGCCATCTTGGCACAAGGCTCAATATGTACCTAAATCAATGTGCACATTAAAGTAAAGTAAATGACAGATCCGTGGGCGGGGCGGAGCGCCCGACCTGCAGATGAAACTTCAGGGTGTAATTATAATTACCAAGCAATGGGGTACATCTATCACATAAATATTCCATAAATCATGGCTCGGTGTGCATTTGTCCGGCGTAGCCCAAGGACACGGGGGGAAAATACCACAAAATGTGACTTGAAAACAGAGGAAATGCTCAGGCTGTACAGACGGCAGAGGGATGTTTTAGGGAATAAGCTGCTGTGCTTTGATTTGTGTGTTACAGGCAAACATACTAATTCCGTTACGTGACATCATGTTATTGTTGGTGTGGGGGCGGTGTGGTTAAGCAGCCACACCCGTCTTGTAGTTGGGCCCGGGACCAGGGTGGCTGTACGACTATTGCTCGTGAGAGTAATCAACAAGCAACACCCCCCCCCCCCCCCCCACATGCACAGGAGAAGAACCCTTGTCATGACATGTAATTCCATTTGCTCCGGGCTTGTTCCACCTACCCCACTCTCTACAATTAGACTGGTGTGTTTTCAACTCCATCACCTGTGTCTCCGTGACGGAGTTCCCTGAAAACACCACTCTGGTTCAGATGCTTTTTCCAAAGGTGCTAAGTAGCATGAAACGACTGCATATCACAGTCACAGCTGAACATTCGGTAGGAAAAAGTAGCATTAAGAGAGTTTTTTTGGGGGGGGAAGTGAAACTGAAGCAAATAAAGTAATGGGAACAATTTTTTCTTTTAAACCGCTTTTTGGGCACCTGCAAACCTCATAACCGCTTATGTATTTATGTGTTTATTTATTTATTTTCTAGTGACATAAGAAAGTAAGTATAAAAAAAAGAAAGTATATGGGGAAAGAAATACTTTTTTAGGCCATTTTTAGGCACTGATAAACCTCTTCTAACTTTTTATCTTTGCATTTATTTATTTATCGATTTGTTTATTTGTGAAGAAGGAAATGAAGTAGATGGAGAAGAGCGTTTTACATGTATACCGATTATACGTTTTTTTTTTTTTCATTTTTTAAATATTTAATACCCAACCGTTGTATTAGATGACCTTGGAGGGTAAAAAAAAGAAAAGAAAAGAAAAGAAAAATAGAACACACAGACTTCTTTGCCCTATTCAAGAAATAAGAACACCATTGTTCTTCTTTTTCAGTGTTTGGAACCTTCCAGCGATGACCCACTTGGCAACACAGCCACTGCTACTCTGATAGGTGTGTGTGTGTGTGTGTGTGTGTGTGTGTGTGAGTGAGTGTGAGTGTGTAGGAGTGTGTGTGCGTGCGTGCTTGCGTGCGTGCGTGCGTGCGTGTGTGTTCCAGTGCGTGTCAGTCTTGTAAATATTACACCCGTGCCACACAAAAACAGATCACTCTGTTGGCGAGTCACCTCTGTGATTTGCACAAAAAAAAAAAAACGAATCAATGTCGATATCCCAGCTGTGTGGACATATTTCCCAGTGATGAAAGTTATCTCTAACTTCCTCAAAAAAAGGGTCATGGCAAATAAAGCAATGGGATTTTTTTTGTGTCGCACGGTAAGCCCTGTTACCACGGATCCGACTTGACTTGATGGATGGGGCCCAGCTGTGTTGATAGGGCAACGGTGTGACCTCCCAGTGGCCCGATCCAAACCCAATAATAGAGCCAGGGTTCCTACTGAGACGCGTCACCTATTTGCCCCATCACTTGTTTTGATCAGCTGTGTTACTATGATTTTAGAGGCTTTTAATAAGCTGCTTCCACACTGTCAACAGAACCTGTAGATTCCTAGTTCCTAGTTTTTTATTTCTATACTTGGACAGGTGGTCTTTCCGTGTTTCAATGCTATTAAAACTGTCGCAAAGACCAAACAGGATCCTGTGGTTATTGGGAAAGAATATTCACGTTCACAAGCTTAACGCTTCGTGGCGATGACACACAGTCCCGTTTGGATTGATCTCTCACTATTAAATGTAATTAGTACGATTTGAGATTATTTTACAACTAGTATTAGCAGGACAATATTTGCCGTATAAAAATCGAACTTGTGTTGCTTGGGCGATTTATTTATTAAAATAAAATAACATAAAACGAATGAAATAAAATAAAACGCTCTAGATATGACAAACCTATTTACTGTTTTTTACTGCGTTTTTTTTTACTGTTTTTTATTGTGTTTTACTGTGAAATGTGGACATTTCCGCATTCATCCAGTCGTCTTCCATTGTAGTTCCTATGTAGCGTCACCAGGTGGCGACACTAGCTAGTGTTCACATCAGCATGGAGACTGAATGAAACAAGGGACTTGAACGAGGCAACGGCCATTATTCAAAAATATAGGACCGTTAATCGCAGCTATCGACTAGAGCCGTGTAATATTATAAACTATTAAATCAGTTGCTTGCTATTAAATGCACTGCCTCAGTGAGTTTGGGGGGCAGCAGGATATTCAAGTGTTTCATGTTCAGTGTTCATGTTTCCCCCCTGGACTAAAAAGTTATTTTCCAAAGATGTTTTGGGCTCGTGAAAGCGCGGTTTGCCCGGCGATAAGGAGTTTTGGACAAGGTTTGATTTGGCAGCCGTTCTGCATTCCCCGATCCCCGCTGATGGAGCCCCAGCTGGCACCACGTCAGGTCAGGTGAAACCCGCCTTTCTTTACGGGCTGGGAACCTCCCGCCGCCGCCGACACACAACCCGGCGGTGAGATGGAGAACTGAGGCGCTGATAAGCTCCTCCAGACGACCGCCAGGCCCACGGCAGTTCCTTCATTGGGAGAGAAATTGATCGCGAGGCCATCGGAGTCGCCCTGAAGCTCAGCGCCCTTTTCGGTTGCCAGCAATCTGCAGAGATAATCTCTTAAAAGTCAGAAATATTGCGTTTCCATCGTTAGTGGTAAATTTAATGCACCAGTTTATTACAGGGAATGCCTAAGGTTTTCCCTCATATAATCTGTTGTCTTATATGTCACTGTAATAACTTATATACTGTAACTTATGCCTTATATACCTATCATTTATCCTGTGCTTAGAAACACACTTTGTACATTCTGTATATTTCATATATTCTTTATTTTTGTGGCAATTTGTTCCCACACTGTTAAGATTCTTATGTTAATTGTCTGTACAGCAATGCACTAATCTGCACCATGACAAATTCCTTGAATATGAAAACCATACTTTTGGTTCGTCTTTCCGCCTTTCTCCCTCCAGCACTTCTCCCGCTTGCACGTTGGTCCGGAGCTGGGTCTGAAATGACAAACCTGTCGTGGGCCGGCCCCGCCCCGGCGCAGCTCTTATTAAAGAGCTCATTGTGGACTCTTTATTCCAGGTCACTCTGTTTCCCTGCGCAGGGAGAGGAGGATGAATCGTGCAGGAGGAGGCCGAGCATGGCGGGAACAAGGGGATGGCTCTCTGCTTCGGGGTGATTGTGTGTCTCTGAAATGGACACCGTGCTACAGGGGATAAGAGAGGAACAGGAATTGAGACTAACTCAATGACACTGATTGGCAATTTAGCACCTCATCCCATAATACCAGGATTTTTATTTTTTTTACTATTTTAATTTGTGAGGGGACAATAAGTATGTGTTTGATGTTGATAGTCTCTTTATATTTTCATGGCCACTAGAAATTCCACATACACGGTAATTATAATAATAATAATTATTATTATTATAATTATAATTATAATTATAATTATAATTATAATTATTATTATTATTATTATTAATAATAATAATAATAATAACAATAATAATAATAATAATAGTAATAATAATAATAATTATAATAATAATAATAATAATTTAAAAAAAATTATTCAAAGCATGAATCAGTGGATAAACATGCATCCATCTTCCTTCATCAGACCATGGTGTGTCCTCAGGCCTCAGCTGCTGCTCCCCTCATCCTACAGTGACATCTGGATTCACAGTCTGTGCCAGTTATTATGGTCTGCACTCCAACCAGGGCGTGGGATGATGTTATCCTCTTAAACACCTTAATGGCCTATTATTTTGCCCTATAAATTACGCTTTAATTCACATGATATGACTGCTGCTCTTTGCTTGTTTACCTATTCATTGGCCCTGGGACGACTTGCCGACAACTCTTCCATTGGGACGCGTGTGCAAACGAAACAAGCTCAGCCGAACGGGAGATTTGTCCCTTCGCTAAATCATTTTGGAGTTACCCTGACAAATAAAAAAAGAATAAAAAACGATGAAGTTGCTGCATATTTAAATCATGAGAGGCCGGTTCCGCTGAACCAAACCCCAAATAAAACCGCTCTCTTTGTATGTATCGTCTGAATTCATTACATAACATAAATCAACAACATTAGAAAGCAAAACTATATACATGTTATACCGTTCAATATAGGGTTTTTTTTTTCAATCTGATATTATGAAATATTGTAATTGATATGATAACTTATAATTGCTGTGATAAAATTATATTCCTCCAACACAACCTCAAACACAACACCTTACATGGACCTGGTGGTTCAGTGGTTCAGACGCTGCCGTGACAGGTTCAAGTTCTGAGCTTTCCATCCGAGTCCTGTTCCTTTAAGGGAAGGATCGGAGGAGACGACCCGGCTCAGTGAGACTCAGTGGCTCAAAGAGCTGAGCCACCGTAGGAAGGGACCCGGGGGGTTCGACGCCGAGTCAACTTTTCAAAGTCGGTACTTTTTCGAATATGGCTCCGTTAATAATTGCCCAGACCTGAACCCGGTCTCCGGGCGCTTTTAAGCACAGCTTTGGGGTGCTGCCTTTCAAAAGCTCACTTGGCATCCAGCCCCTCAAGCGGCTTTATGAAGCGAGGCGGAGAAGGGCCTCACATCGGTCCTGCCTCAGACCGCCGCTGAACACAAGACACGGCTCAATCTGAGTGTCTCCCGAACAAATCGAATGGTACCATGAAAGGACAAAAAAGAAAAGAATATACATGTTTATTTGACTTCAGGAAGACTCAGTGCTTAGTTATTGCTTTCAAAATAATACACACGTCCAATACTGTTAGGGAGGTTTACACAGTTAAAGGCAGAACTTTCAACTCATTTGTTAAAGAATCTGCAAGTATGCAGATTGCTCCAGATGTAGAACCTGTTCGTATGCATTTTAGAGTCAGGACGATTTAAAGCAATAATACTGACTGAATACTGATTTGATCCCGAGAAGAGTTATACAATGATGCCTATTCTACAGCATCCTATGTTTATTGCGACAACGGACCAAACCTTCCAACTTTTAAACACTTCGATGAGGTTGAACAGATTTTCCGGAAGGGATTTCGAACCTTCGGGGAGGGGCAGAGGTCAGGAATTCCCTGACATTAAAACCAGCAACGTGATGCAGCGAACAAACATCACGGAGGAAAAACAAGCGGTTAGAAGGAGCCGACGTGAGGAGCGCGGCGGCCTGAGCGCGGCGGCCTGAGCGCGGCAGCCTGAGCGCTGCGGCGCTTTCCAGTGATTTTGGCACAAAGCGGGAGGTTTGGATCCACTGCTGCTGCTGCTGCTGCTGCTGTCGTAGTCGTTGATGTTGTTGACGTTCCCGCTGTCGCTTGTTGTTGTCGTTGTCATCATCAACGTCGTTGTTATCGTTGTTGTCGTCCCCGTTGTCAACATCGTTATTGATGTTGTTGTTGTTTTAGTTGTTGCTGTCATTTGTGGTTGTGGTTGTCGTTGTTGTCGTCGTCGTTCTCATCGTTGACGTTGTGGTTGTCATTGTTGTTTTCGTGGTTGTTGTCGTTGTCGTCGTTGTTGTCGTCGTTGATGTTGTCGTCGTCATCGTTATTGTTGTTGTTCTTGTTGTTGTGGTTGATGTTGTTATTGTCGTTGTTGTTCTCATTGTTGTCGCTCTCTTGGTCGTCGTTGTTGTCGTTGTCATTGTGGTCATTGTCATTGGTGTTATTTTCATTGTTGTTGTCCTTGTCATTGTTGTTGTCGTCATCATCGTTGTTGTCGTTGTTGTCGTTGTTGTTGTTTGTTGTTGTCGTGGTCGATGTTGTCGTCGTCGTCATTGTTATTGTTTTTGTCGTTCTCATCATCGTCGTTGTTGTTGCTGTTGTCGTGTCGTCGTTGTTTTTGTCGTTCTCATCATCGTCGTTGTTGTTGTCGTTGTTGTTGTTTGTTGTTGTCGTGGTCAATGTTGTCAGCGTCGTTGTCGTCATTGTTATTGTTGTCGTTTATGTTATTGTCGTTGTTGTTGCTGTTGTCGTCTTTGTTTTTGTCGTTCTCATCATCGTCGTTGTTGTTGCTGTTGTCGTTGTCGTCGTTGTTTTTGTCGTTTTCATCATCGTCGTTGTTGTTGTCGTTGTCGTTGTTTTGTCAGTAATCTTGTTTTCGGCTTTTCCTCATTTTCCTGAGCTTCTCCTGCCACACGGCCTCCCCTTGGAGGCTGGAGAGCTCAGACACACGCTGTACAAAGGGCTGAGGGGCTCCGGCCACCGGATCCGGATACGACTGGTCTGCGTCTGAAGGGAAAAATAATTAAAGGAGGAAGAAAGAGGAAGACAAACGAGAGGAAGAGAAATCACAAAAACGATAAATCCATACCAATAACCTGTGCACAGAATTGCATTGTATCCTCTATATTTTTATGTATTTGATTATTTCTGTTTTGTATTTTGGACTATCTTTGTCGGCTATCTTTTTTTATTCTATTTTATTAATTTCATTTTCAGACTGTTAACCCTTTTTTAATGCTAATCTTCTGTAGAAACGCACTGATAATCACTGTGAAAAAAAATCCTTGTACGTGTACAGTATATGTGCATGGCATAAGAAACTGATTCTGATTCTGAGTAGAACCAAAATCAAAAAGCAAAACTCTGCTCCGACAGGATTTTGACATAATATCCTCATTCGATCAGACACCAGAGAAGACTCCCTGTCTCTCCAAAGTCCATCGTCCTGCTCTGGTAACAACCACAAGGCGTGATGGGGCGGAGGAGCCGGTCATGACAAGTTCCAGGACCCACAGCGTTTGTTTGAACAAGACGCATCCATAAAAAATGATGTGTTTGCTTGCCCATGAATCAACATCATAAACGCCCATAAAGGTTGAAGGTTGGATTCCCTCTGTCACTCGGTAAAGAAATGAAAAAAGATGTCCGACCCAAAAAGCAGAGAATAAAAGTGGATTTAGCAACGGGATATTAGACTCCCTTACATTTTTGATTCTCTCCAATGGTCCCCAGGTTACAGAGCCGGTAGTTCACTTTAGGCCTACGGAAGGAACAAGCGAAGGCATGAGAAGTGACCAAGAAGGTTGGGAATTAAAGTTTAGATCTGAATTAGTCTATAAAATACTATGTACCTGCTCAAATGGCAGTTTTCCACTGAGAAGGTGTTTCTTCGATTGAGGACCAAAGCAGAAGGTAAGAGGAGGACCGGACTCATATTGGGGTCAAATCCTCGATAGGTGCTGGAACGGAGTGGAGAAACTAATGAAAATTTACAAATAATTCAAAAAGGAAAATATACTGTATACAGTATTGCTCGGGGTTTCACAAATTAGTCAACTAGTCGACTACTATAACCACTAGTCGGCGCTGTTGGCAGTAGTCAACTGGTCGTAGACAACACATTTTTTGTCAATGTCACAATATTTACAATAATTGTTGTATAAAAAATTATGAAATATGTATTTACATTTATATCTTCATTGAGCTATGTTTTCCCAGTTAATTTAACTCACAAAGGGGGACAGCGCCCAATATTTCTGGGGTTCCGGTGCAGACAGTGGATACCCGGGCTTGGACTCCCTCTTCCGTGCACAAAAAAGGAGTTGGCGTTTTTATTTCATAAAGAAAATGTTTTAATAAGATGCTGAATCGTCGTCAGACCGATAACCGAATGGGTTCGGAGATTGCCTATAGCTGGTCCCTGTGCGTCTTTCTTACGTAACAGGCTGTAGACGACTAGTCGACTCCTATTATGAAAAACTTGGCGACTCTAAAATTCAGTCGTCGTGAAACCACGAGTATGTACGACATCAGGCACTTATTCGTTTGTCAAGAAGTGATGTGGACGCAAATACGGGGCTACTTTGATATCATCTCATTTCTGTCTTGTCCAGATGTCCGAATGTGCTCTATCTGTCTGTCAAAATTAGGAAAGTGCATCAAAAACGAATGGGCTCTTGGCTGTGGGGCCTTTGTACCAGAGGGTGAAGGGTTGGGCCGCCTGGCCGGGGGGAAGCTCCTTGCGGAGGCTGAGCGGGTGCAGGACACGGGCCCTGTGCACCTGGTAGTCCTTGGGCAGCGGCGGGATCTGAGTTCTGGTCCGGTCCAACTTGTCATCTACAAACAAAAAACAATTAAAAAATGGATTTAATGCAACGCAACAAGTTCATTTTTCTGACTTTTTATTGAATGTGCAACACTTGGGCCCGGGGGGAGGGGGTCCGCGTGGTTGCTCCCCGGCCTGCTGCGCCCCTGGATCGATCCGGTCGCGACTCGCCTACCTCTCCCGGTGCCAAAACTCATACTCAGCACATACACATACATGCGGGATGGCGGGGTGCAGGCTATGTGGGTGGGGATGCGGCGGCCAGCTGCCATCTTGCCTGTCACGCTCCTGCCCAAGCATGCTTCTCGTCCGTCCCAAAATTTGAATCCCACTCACATTAGCTTCGAACACACACGCATTTGCACACCAATCCTACTCCGAACAACACTCCATCGAACCAGGGTCTGCGAGACAGGAGGGGTGCGAGTGATTTGGGTTCGACTTGCCTGAAGGACTCGCACCCCCAGCCCCGCAATTTTAACTGCAGTTACCAACAGCACACATTGAGCGCTGGAGTTTTCCTGGGCGGCCGGTCTCTGGCGGGTCGGTGTGGGGGCGTGGTTGGACGGGGGGGGCGGTTGGGTGGGCCCCTCCTCCCGGCCTGGCTGTGAGTCTTGACGGCCTGCGCCTGGTGGCTTGGGATGTGGTGCGACCTGGCGGGGCTGTGGAGAGCACCCCCGGGTGCCTTCTGGGGACCCTGGGGAGACTGCTTGTCGTTGTGGGTGTGGGTTGGGGTTTGGGGGGCGGCTGTTGGCCTTTTGCTTCTGCGGCGGGGCTTCTCTGTGGCGGGCGCCCCAGGTGGCGGAGGGCCTGTATACCTGGTGGCCTGCTGGCATCGCCGGGGGGGGGGGGGGGGGGGGGGGGGTGTAACATTGAGGTGCCCCGCGCTGGGCACGTGCTGCTACGTGTATGGTCACTTGGCACTCACGCCTGGTCAGCTGCGGTGGGGCGGGGGCGGGCCCCCCCTTGTGCAAGGCATGGATGGGCGTGAGGGTCTTGCCGGCCCGCCCATGGCTTGAGCAGGGTGTCGCTCTGTCACCGTGGAGCCGTGATCCGGGCTCGCGGTCCATACCTTGCGGGGGTTGGTTGTATGTGTGCGCCCCTGGGGCGCAGGGCCTCCTCGTGCTCCCTGGGACTTGGTCATGCTCCTCAGGCTGGGCGCGGGAGTTGCTCCACGGCCCTCGGGCTTCTCTGGGGGCCGGGGGGTCTTCCGTGGCCATAGGGCGGGGTACCCGGGGATCTCCTGCAGCCGGGGGTTGTCCGCGGGACTGTGGAGTTCAGGGGGCTTCGGGGCCCCTTGCGCTGCTTGGAGGCGCCGCAACATAATACCGACCTTCTACACCAGTACCAATGGGGATAAGTCATGTACACTCACCGGTGGACATCTTACACACACACACACACACACCCACGCACGCATGCACACATGCACACACGCACCCCAGCAACCGGGGGTGCTTTCCTCTCCTTTCCTCCCTTATTTACTGCCGTAACTTTGACAGGAAGAGGCCATGGGACCAGTTGTAGTTCTAGTTTTCCTGGACCTACTTCAGTTTTTCAATACACGCTGTCATCCAGTGTCTGTTTCTATGTTTATTTGTCTCACTGTGGTGATTCTCCCCCTCTTGGAGTAGTGATCAGTTGTTTATAGATCCAAACATGATGAATAGTTCTCCAAAGAGGAGAGGTTGGTGGTGGCTCTCCATAACCAAAACTGTGCTCCTGTCATTCTACAGGGCATCCACGGGACAGAGTTATCGCAGCAGGTCTTGA
The DNA here is from genome assembly GCF_960531495.2 of Zeus faber. Classification (NCBI taxonomy): domain Eukaryota; kingdom Metazoa; phylum Chordata; class Actinopteri; order Zeiformes; family Zeidae; genus Zeus; species Zeus faber. The sequence continues at coordinate 16,747,719 of NC_137206.1, read as the reverse complement.
TGATTTAAGAATGAATGAAGAGTTGCGTTGCAGGTTGAGAACTTGAACTCCTCTTGCGGACCAACTCTGTCCTGGATGCAAATGGCACAAATACTGTGTTTTGTATGCATAGCATGCTGACAGCACAGGTTAAAAAATAATAATAATGAATGTGCAACACGTGGTTTTTGCCATGGATACAACATTTGATGGAATGGCCTGTAATCAGTAAAGTAGTGTCACACTACGGTCAAGTACTCGATTGGAAAGTAACCACGATGCTTCATTCGAATGACGACGGCACCACCTATTGGTTGTTCGAATCAGGTACAATCAGGGCGGGAAGAAGGGGGGGGGGGGATAAGAAGGAAAAGGTTCTCTGATATGAATAAGTAAATATCAACTTTAACTCGCCCTCGTCATAATGTGCAGCGTTCGGCGCTCTTACACTTTCTGTCAAACAGGAAGTGCCTCCCGCAGCTGTCCTGGACCTCCGCTGCCAGCCTCCCGTCTCTCACCAAGTCGGAGGATCTAAAACGGGAGAAAAACACAGATCCATCAGATTTGTTTTTTTTAAGCGTTTTTGTTTTGTTTTGTTTGTTTGTTTGTTTGTTTTCAATTGATATCGTCATGTATGGATCTTGGGAGGCGGGGACCAGGGGTTTGCGAACCAAAAAAAACAAAACTGCATGTGAATATTGAAAACTTTTACTCCCGCGGCCCGGATGGGACCCCGTTCGCCGACCCCGAGCCGGCTCGCGGACCCGATATTTGACACCCCCGACAGGAGTCACTGTTCTAACCATAACAACCCACACGAGGTTGGCATGAATCTTTCTGTCGTTTTAAAATGCTTGTTCCAGATGAATACCTCAGCCCTCCAGTGCAGCTGAGCGTTCCTTCTGTCGACTCTGAAACAGAAACAGTGGGCTTCGAATGAAATGGATAAAACATATAAGAAATATATATATATTTTAATTAATTTATAATAAATGTAAATAATGTAATTAAATATTATAATATGTTATATATACAACATTATTATTACATATATATTCATTATTTTTTATATATATTATATACATACATTTTTATTTATTTATTTTGTGTGTGTGTGTGTGTGTGTGTGTGTGTGTGTGTGTGTGTGTGTGTGTGTGTGTGTGTGTGTGTGTGCATACAGCATTTTTTGTTTGCCTGTTGGTTTTTTTTAAACAATTTCTCATAATAAAACTTGTGCGAATACTCACGGCCCACAGGCTCAATCAGCGGCAACGTGTTTACTTTGGTGGCGGCTCCGGCTCGCCTCCCGCCTCCGGCCCTGCTGGGGCGGACAGGAGCCGCCGCATCGCCGGGCTGGCTGCAGCCGGAGCCTCCCCCCGGAAAGCGAAACGTCATACGAGTTGTTATTTATGTTCCCCGGCCGAGCGCGTCCCATCTCCCGGCCTCCTGCCCGTGGGACCGGGAAATGGAGCCCGGCCGCCGCGTCGCCATGGCTACAAGCACGCACAGTGACCTGCGACGATGCCGGCAGCCACGTGGTCGCTGTGTAGCAGGACGTATAATAATAATAATAATAATAATAATAATAATAATAATAACCACAAAGTGAATAAAGTAAGTAAAGATACCTGATAAATGTACTTAAGCAAGTACTTCGTAACTTTCCAACACTAGCAAAACGATTTACTTTGAATTGCCTGGAAATGCAATTCCGATATTCACCTCTTAATGGATGCACTATAATTCAGTGCATCCATAAGAGGTTCTTGAAATAAAAAAGGAAAGAACTTGAACGCACATAAATATATAATCTATTACAAAAACAAAGACCTACAAAAGAAATGGACAACTTTGTCAAAAAATAACCTGGTGGTGTAGACTCAAATTAAACTTGGGATGTCAGACCTGCATTTGTTCCCTAAACATTAATTTTAATAAAATGTGTCCCAGGTGGACTTCAAAGTTGATAATCATGTGATCTAAAATATATTATTTCGATACTAAAATATTTTCAAAAAATACTAAGAATGTAGTTATATTCTGTATTGTTATTTTTCACCAACTTCCACCAACAAGTATCTAAAATCTCTTACTTCCCCTGTCAAACAGTGGTCATGTGGGAAATATGTTATATTTTAACTCATAAATGATGCATATACTCATCAGCAAAACAGGTGGATAATTTTTTAGATTCACTGACAACCTCTGCAATTATTACAAATCCTACTTCAAAATATACCCCTAAATTAACTAAACATGACTAAATATCGACATATCAGCAAATATCAACCATACCGTTATGACCCATAAAACAAATAGGAAAGTCTGATAAAATGTCTCTTCAAATCAATGAATAAAATAAGCCTCAACTTTTAAGCAGAATCATTTATTGACCTTTTAATTTCTTTACTTTGTTAGCATCTTGACACAGATTTTGCAGTGGACTGTTCAGTGTAAGGCAACATCAAATTAAAGACGCACATTTAAACATGAGCACAGTTGCTGGATTCTCTCGGCCAGTTTCAGGCAGTGCAGAGTCCTGCATCTCTCTTTCTGGAGCTCCGCAGCGGAAAACTGTCCTTGCAGCTTCCTCGAAAACAGCTCCGTGTCCTGCATGAAGAGGCCCACGGCCTGGGGGGCCCCTGGCGGTATTTTGGTCATAGTCCCCACGTCGAAGCAGAAGTTGATTTTCTTGGCTCTGGGAAGGCCGGGCTGCCGCTCTTCAATCCAAGTTAGCGGCCTAACACGGGGACATTGATGTCAATGTTAAATCACTTTCAACCTCAAACGCGTTCAGGTCAGTATTTCACGTTTTGAAAGCCACCGGACCAAATCCTTTCATGGACATCATTAGCACACCCCTAATTAACTGTAATAACTTTTCTATCAATATTATGTCAACCAACAATGTCACTGCACAAGCTCCTGCATTTTCTCTGACATGTTTTCTGACAGCCCGATCCGTTTTCGGATTCAGTGTAAACCCAGCTTCATAGTTTCCCCTCATTATGATTTTTTTTTTTGGGGGAATCCTCAAATTGTATACTCGTCATGAAGGTACTCGCACACCATTTGTGTGCGTGAGGTCATCATTCAGACATGAATTCCCCCCACAGGGATGAACTAAGTTTTATCTTATCATCACCTGTTTGTGAGGGTTTGCAGCTGGGCCGTCATCTTGCTGTAGTTCCTTTCTGGCCGTTCCTCCAAGGTGGCGCTGGACACCGACAGCTCACCAAACAGATCCACTAACCAGGTGAGGCGAGCGATGCCGCTAAAGGATGGGAATCCAAACCCTGACCTAAGAGCGCCCCCTGGAGGAGACAAGTCAACATAAAATGTGCTTCCCAACCTTTTTTCTGCCACTACTACTAACCACAAATCACTTAAAAAAAAAAAAAAACCCGGAAACATGTAGAACTATGCTTGTTATTATGGCCTACTTACAGTGATGGAAGACTCCCAAACATTTTGATCGAAAGGAACAAATCTTTTAAATGACTGGGGAGTCTGGAGTGAGTGGCAGGAGCGGACGAGCGGGTCAATCATGGATTTACAAACGGAAAATAATGTCTCTGTACCAATAACCTAAGCACCATTTAACCCTTAATCCTAGGGTGGTAATGACCAAGGCATCATTCATTTTGAAGACATCAGTTTCTAAAAATCACATACGAGAACATAATGGATCTAAGCACACTACAGTGCATGTTAATATATTTAGCAGGGTTTGTAGATGACTTGTACCAAATTTCACGCCTTGTTATTTCCAAGAAGCGAGCTGTTGCGTTTCTTTTCCCTCGTCTATTCTGGTGTGAATTGTTTTGAGGTTGTGAAACTGTGAAAATCCCATTATTTTACAGGTCCACTGATTCAAAGTTTGTCTAAATTCTTCATCACTTCTGTTGCCCAGCGGGTCCCTATGGAGCTGGAAGCAATGTGGAAACCTGTCTCATGAGTCATCTTAACACGTATCGCTAAAAAATGGCTAAAATCCACACCCAACAACATGTCCGATGAATCAATACCAAAACTGTTGGCAAGATTTGAAACTCCTTAAACCAAAACATGACCCCTTCCCATGAATCACCAGTGAAGTGCAGGGTTCCCTCCTGCAGCTGCTTCCCTGCCACTTCCTTCTTCAGCTGCTTGTAGTCAGCTGTCAGCAGCTCAATGTGCTCCTCATGGACCACCAGTCCTGCACAGAGAACCACACAGGAGATATGATGCTCAAATGAAGGCCACGCTAAGCTTCACTGTCGTTTGAAACCAGAATTTGAATTATTACACGATGTATCACACTGTATGTCTTAACCATTGAAAACGGCCTTGAAGAACATTATCAAGGAATTGCACAGCATCAAACGTCAAATTAGGTTTTGTTCAAATTAAGAAGTGGTTAAATCAACTGATTAAGAAAGCTGATTTCAATATGACTTGAGATAGACAACAATATCTTAATTTAAAAAAAATTAAAAAAAAAGACATTTTAGATTTTGCGAAATTCTTCCATGGCGACAAAAAAAGAAACTCATCGCCACCTTTCTCCTGGGCCAAATCGAAGAGCTCCTCGGCTGCCGTGTGGCTCAGGGTCATGGGGAACTCCACGCAGACATGCTTCCCTGCCCCGAGGAACGCTCTGAAGACGACAAAGAGCATGAAAGCCGGAAGAAACAGGCAAAAATGTATGAAGGCAAACAGACGCCATGATTAGGAATGAATTGATTTTGTTTCACGTCAACTCTTTCATGATCGATCAAGCTTGATATTAATGTCACCGTGTTACATAAATTTCAACAGCCATTGTGATCTATATTCATAATAATACGTGTTATGTCTTTCACCGCTGAAGTATCACTCATTCAGCACAGCGTCGGCTACGGAGAAGGTGGCCGTTCTGAGGGGCGGCGGGGAAGAACAAAAGCACGGGAGACATTTTAAGTGAGTTACCTGATGCTCTCCTCGTGCAGGAGGTTTTCCGTGCAGATGAAGGCCACCTGGACGTCCGCTCTGCTCACAGCGTCTTCCAGAGAGATCTGCGGCACTCCAAGGTGATCACCCAAGTCTCTCCTTAAAATCACACAGGTAAAGATGGACATTTCGATCAAAGTACGTTATGAATTAGAAAGGCTTCGTGTTACACAGCCTTTTTTTCTTTTTATATTAAAGTAGGGCGCGCGGCCCCTCGGGGCACCCCCTGCGAGTTGCAGGGGATCACAGCAAAACTATTATTATTTATGTGTTTTATTCATTCTTGTTTTTTAATTTATTGTTTTACATGTTTTTAATATGGTGTTTCGTGTCAACAGACCTGCTTGTCTTAACAAGTGGCTCAGTGCAAAGGAAAAGGACAACAGTGGCGGCTTTTTCTGGTAAAGTTGGCATTAAATACGCTTTGATACAGATAATTTTTAGTTTCTGTTCTTAATAATCAAATCATAGTATGGCTAAAAAGTTTTGGGGTTTTGATTTTGTTCCTTGGACATTGGATTGTTCACACCCTCGCCTGGAGAGAGTCTCGGAGGTGCCGAGTCACTGTGGAACGTACGGTGTGCGCCCTGGGATGTCCATCGAGGCGGCTGTTGAAGACAGTTGTGCTGGCTCTTCCCCCGTGCTTGTCATTGGGTCATCCATGGTCCGGCATGTCCAGATCACTTTCAATCTCTACTGGAGTTGTCCCTCGGGTTTGGAAATCTGAACGTGTAGCACCACTGCATAAGGGTGGTGATCAATTGACCTTAATAACCATTGGCCAATTTCCAAACTTTCCCCTCTTGCTTAAATCCTAGAGTCATTGGTAAATAATCAGCTCAAATCATTCCTCTCAAGACATTGTCTCCACACCAATCTGGTTTCAGAGATAAACATAGTACTATCACTGCTACCACCTTGATTAAGAGTGACGTATCTACAAAGGAAAACATTGTGCTGCCCTTTTTGTCAACCTATCAAAAGCATTCGACCCAGTAAACCATGCTATGCTCCTACAAAGGCTATGTGATATTGGCTTTGATTAACATTTCTGTGAATGGTTTCAGGACTACCCGTCTCATACCGTAGACAGCAATGTGTGATTTTGGGAAATGATCGCTCTGTATTTTCACCACTGTCAAAAGGGGTTCCACAAGATTCAATATTGGGTCCTATCTTGGTCACAATTTATAGCACCAATATTACATCCTTTATAACAAATTGCAATGCTCATTTTTCTGTAGATGATAGTTTTGTATTGCTTTGTTGATACTGCACACCCAGCGACTGAAATCCTACGACAAGCCTTCGACAAATTGCAAGAAGCACTTTTTTTTAATTAGATATTAGTCTTAAGGTCAAACTAGACTAAATATACAGTATGTTATTCTCTAGAGCCAGAAATATTGTGGACAATAGTTTTTATATTACCAATGTGAAAAGACACAATATTGGTATTTGGCTTGATGAAAAAGTTACTTTTAAATTTCACATTGACACACTGTCAGCAAGTTGCAACCAAAAAAAAAGGATATTTGTACAGAAGCAAAGCTAATTTTCCCATGTTCAGTAGAAAGCGGAAAATTTAAGCTATCTTCTTTTCAGTTTTGGATTATGGTGACTGTGGCAGACGAAGGGGACATCTGCAGGGGACAGGGCTGGCCTCTTTAGTGCTGATTGGCAGACGCGGCTGGGAGAGACTTCTTATATGTTGTATGTTGTTCTGTCTTTCAGGGGAGAGCAGAGGTCCGGAGCACAACCACTCTTGAACAACTGGATTCAGTTTATCATTCTGCCCTAAGATTTATTCCCGGTGACGGTCAAGATTCCACTCGTCATTGCATCTTATATTAAAAGGTTGGGTGGGCATCTCCAACGGTAAGACCTGACAGCCATTGTTTTTTATTTACTTACAAAGCCCTTAATGGAAACTTACCGTCATATCACTTTCACATTACTAAATTGGTCCTACAGTCATATTTCAACCTGCTCAAATGATCAAAGCCCCACGTGAAAACCCGTCTCAAGCAAGCCCCACGTTTTGATAAACTACTCAGTAGCTTTAAGGTATCAACATAACCCAAATAACCAATACCAAGTAGTATCGAAACTTATCTAGCCGAATGATACCTGCAATCAATCCTTTTTGTACACAGACTGACTGACTATTTGTTTGGTTTTGCTCGCAGCCAATCACCGCAAGCGCTTTTTCAAGTCCCTTAAAATAACAGTCAGTCAGTCAACATAAACAGTGAAAGAGGTTTTTCTCATTGTAATCATTCCTGTGGTACTGCTGGCCATTTGATTAAGATTACCCTACAAAAATACTTCATTGTACAGTGTTGTCCTTTTTTTTTTTTTATAAATATTTCATTCATTTGAAAACTTTCAAAATGTATTTGTGTAAAAATAATATGGATGGGAGGAATGGTGTAATTTTATGCAACTGAATGCTGAATGGACCATGATAGCAAACAGCTCCTTCCATGAATGTAACTGTTTTTAAGTGTGTTTGACTGTGTTCTGTTGTTGTCGTCTCCTCGTTGGTTGTTTTTTTTGTGTATTCATCCTTTATTCTGAAGTCATATTTATTCCGATGTACTCTGGTCATCATTGTAAAAAAAAAATACACACACGTATGTATAAATCGTGCTGCCTGTGCTCAGCTTCAACTCGAAATGTTTTGTTCAAATTCAGAAACAACTTCATCGCAGAATTTACACAGAGACCCCTTTTTTATTTAAAGCAGAGGGAAGTGTTACCTTGATATGAACCCTTTCGCGGAGAGTTCCTCTTTGGGGCTGCCGGGAAGGGGTGCCAGCAGATCCCTGATCCTCACTGAGCCCGCTGTGCCGAGGCCGACCACCACCGCACCAAACATCCTGACCTTAGGAAGCAGAAGGCACTGTGTGTTCGACTGTCACTCCACCGCTGCCCAGGGTGACACACTGACAAAATAGGCTGCATCTGGTCCTGTGTGATAACAAAAAAAAAAAAAAAAAAAGAGAAACTGAGAGACCGCTCAAGCTCCTCCCTCATTTCCCCGGAATACAGGCCTTTAAAATTTGCTACTGCAACACTGCTGCACAAATGAAGCATTCGTTTGAGAATGCATTGTGTATGTTGTTCAGTTTATCTGACTGACAAAAACACTCTTAATACACCATTTCCTGCACTTAAAAACGAACATGACGATAGCTGATAAGTATCCGCTCGCTTTGACGGCGATCATAACCGAGGGTTTCACCTTTTGCTTACTTTAATGTTTAACTTTAACACAATGAATGAATTAACACGACATGTGTGTAATTGTGTCGTTAATTAGGGTCGTAATTCCATACCTAACGGCACGACTTTGCCACCGTGGAAGAAAAATATATATATTTCATACGCATGACCACACATGAATGGACCGAACATGCGGTTGAATCGGCGCAGTCACGATTTGCGCGGAGCGACAGTGTCGTTGCGACAGGAGACGGGCGGGCGGACGAGCGCATGGAATCTCAGAAATTCCACCGTTTCACCCCCGTCGCTGTGAAATCGTAGGATTTTCAATGCGCTGCGCAATTGTTTACGCGGGGCGTTTACTAAATACGCGACGTGCATACACATATGGAAGTGATCTGCGTGCGGCTCGGTGAAAAGCATTGCGGGCTGTTATTTGGTGCCAAATCCAGGTGTGCTGATAACGCCTTTCATTAATTGAATAGTCTTGTTGAAATTGGTGGACATTGCTGGTGTCCTCGTCGGCGGGCCCGTGTCCAGAGGGGGACACCGTGAACGGGACGTCGCCTAATTGAATCACAATTACGCCGCAGCGTCGTCGTCGTCGTCGCCGTCGCGTCCGTCGCACTAAACGTTTCCTCCCAAGTCTTTAGTTATACGTTCTCGTTGACGCGCGTGTTACATTTATTTCTGAAATTGTTTCTCTCCGTGCGAGCAGGCCAAACACTGCCAACGAAACGGGCTTTGATATTATAAAATAAAATAATATTAAAAAAAAAAAAAAAAAACCTACGCAAGGCCGATGTTATTAACTGTTGGACTCACGGGTCTCTGTCCAGCATCACCCGACGCGACCCGACGCATCCCGGGAAGAAAGCCGGTGCCGGGCCGCGCATGCGCTGTGCCTACGACAGAGTGAGTTACGAAAGGCGACGCCATTTGCAATGTGTCCTTAATAATGTTGACCGTGGTTTGTCGCTTGGTGGGGTTGATAAAGTAGCTGTGGCTGCGACGAAGCCGACGGCGACGTGAAAGGGGCGCTGCATGGCTTGTGCATGGTGCGGAACTGGAACAACGTCCCGTCGTGACCGCCGCGTTCGCTTGCGCTAGCGTCGCACTCGGCAGCGGCCGGCTGCGGACCCCCCTCCCGGCGCCCCAGTAACGGCGAGACATCGCCCCCCGCTGGTCGGAGGATGTATTGTATTGTATTGTATTTTCTGTTGCTCGCAAAATATCGTTGAATTGAAGCTGTTAGATATTGTAATGATAAATATATGAAGACCAAATATAATATAATATATAACAATTTAAATAAATCTATATTAGTTATTCAATAATTATTAATGCACAAAACAAACAAACAAAATGTTTATATCATTAATATGCATGAGTGAATAATTCACAAAATATATCAAAACCATGTATTAGAAATCTAATTATAAAGTCAATCAAGACTAATATACATACATATATACATACGTATATATACCTACATATATACACATACATACATACCTATATATATACAAACACACACACAAATACTAAAATACATCAATATTAGTTATTAAAATAATTGATGCGCAAAAACAATACCCGATTCCTACCATTAATATACTGTATATAAGTGCCTTTTCAATCAAACTACAGGGGATAAGTATGAGCTCTGAAGCTCCACAAACTGACACAGGCAGAGGTGCTGCAGTGTGGCTGGACGTTACCACAGGCAGAGGTGCTGCAGTGTGGCTGGACGTTACCACAGGCAGAGGTGCTGCGGTGTGGCTGGACGTTACCACAGGCAGAGGTGCTGCAGTGTGGCTGGACGTTGACACAGGCAGAAGTGTGGCAGTGTGGCTGGACATTGACACAGGCAGAAGTGTGGCAGTGTGGCTGGACGTTGACACAGGCAGAGGTGCTGCAGTGTGGCTGGACGTTGACACAGGCAGAGGTGCTGCAGTGTGGCTGGACGTTACCACAGGCAGAGGTGCTGCGGTGTGGCTGGACGTTGACACAGGCAGAAGTGTGGCAGTGTGGCTGGACGTTGACACAGGCAGAAGTGTGGCAGTGTGGCTGGACGTTGACACAGGCAGAGGTGCTGCGGTGTGGCTGGACGTTGACACAGGCAGAGGTGCTGCAGTGTGGCTGGACGTTGACACAGGCAGAAGTGTGGCAGTGTGGCTGGACGTTGACACAGGCAGAGGTGCTGCAGTGTGGCTGGACGTTGACACAGGCAGAAGTGTGGCAGTGTGGCTGGACGTTGACACAGGCAGAGGTGCTGCAGTGTGGCTGGACGTTACCACAGGCAGAGGTGCTGCGGTGTGGCTGGACGTTGACACAGGCAGAAGGGTGGCAGTGTGGCTGGACGTTGACACAGGCAGAAGGGTGGCAGTGTGGCTGGACGTTGACACAGGCAGAAGGGTGGCAGTGTGGCTCGACGTTGACACAGGCAGAAGGGTGGCAGTGTGGCTGGACGTTGACACAGGCAGAGGTGCTGCAGTGTGGCTGGACATTGACACAGGCAGAAGTGTGGCAGTGTGGCTGGACGTTGACACAGGCAGAGGTGCTGCAGTGTGGCTGGACGTTACCATAGGCAGAGGTGCTGCGGTGTGGCTGGACGTTGACACAGGCAGAAGTGTGGCAGTGTGATCACCAAATGGAGGCACGCTTCCGATCGCTCTCACCTGGTGGCCAAGCATCACAGGTGCTGCGGGCAGGTAGAGGTGCTGCGGTGTGGCTGGACGTTGACACAGGCAGAAGTGTGGCAGTGTGGCTGGACGTTGACACAGGCAGAGGTGCTGCAGTGTGGCTGGACGTTACCACAGGCAGAGGTGCTGCGGTGTGGCTGGACGTTGACACAGGCAGAAGGGTGGCAGTGTGGCTGGACGTTGACACAGGCAGAAGGGTGGCAGTGTGGCTGGACGTTGACACAGGCAGAAGGGTGGCAGTGTGGCTGGACGTTGACACAGGCAGAAGGGTGCCAGTGTGGCTTGACGTTGACACAGGCAGAAGGGTGGCAGTGTGGCTGGACGTTGACACAGGCAGAGGTGCTGCAGTGTGGCTGGACATTGACACAGGCAGAAGTGTGGCAGTGTGGCTGGACGTTGACACAGGCAGAGGCGCTGCGGTGTGGCTGGACGTTACCACAGGCAGAGGTGCTGCGGTGTGGCTGGACGTTACCACAGGCAGAGGTGCTGCAGTGTGGCTGTATGTTACCACAGGCAGAGGTTCTGCAGTGTGGCTGTACATTGCCACAGGCAGAGGGCGTATATGAGGTTATACAACTTAAATAAGTGGAAAAAAAACAGTATAGAATAAGCTCAGATAGCCTGGTGTATGTTTTATAGCTCCCTCTAGTGGGCAAAGTAAAATTATTACATTTTCATCCTCTTCACTCGTGACAAAATAAGTATTTTCATTTGATTGTTGACTTGATCAACATGACAGAACGCAGAAGAACGATCAGTTAATCATGAGGATCCCGTTAGAGCTTAATCGGGTCAAGAACTGCGACAGAAATTAAAGGGTTGCTTCAATCTGCAGTTTGTCAATCGGTGGTCTTAAATAAAGAGGCAGGCAGACGTTGGTTTTACTTGTACATGGATCGGATAAAAGATGTGCTAAGGAGCAGCTCTCTAAGTCAAACGGCTTATTTTGGGAAGTCATAAACAACAGTCAGATTGGCGTCATAAGGTGAACTCTCTGACGAATGTTGTTCTCGCTCCCCACAGCTGCGTCGCGGTGAGGCCTAAACATTGATAGCTGCTTCTGGACCCCAAGACTGGGACGTCTGTGGGAATTAACACTATGCGCTGAAAACAAAGATATGTGACTGGGGTTATAGTAGGTTGTGTTCTTAATGTGTGTGCATAGATGTTTGTGATTACATAGATATTATATTGTGACAATTTTGTTAGTTTTAGTACAATTGTGTGTGGGGCGTTGACTTTGGATATGCTCCCAATGTAATGCAAATCCTCCATCAGCAGTAAATGCAAACTATGATTGAATAACTACCTTTGAAAGGAATTTCTGTCTTTAGACTTACTCCCCACTACTGGAGTACTTTGGATCTTTTGGTTGGTTTAATGCTTTGTAATAGAAGCTACAACATACAATACTACCACCATGCACTACTTCCAACATGCACAACTTCTACCCCCATTTACCACCAAGTATTCGGAATGGAAATTACAGTAGTAAGCCAGTACGATATCGGCTTAATCCGCACTATTTTGACAAAGGTAGTATTAGACCGACATCACTTGCATGTGGAGTCGGTTGGGACTTTGCTGCCACTGGTCTGAACATTTAAACCGGCTCTTGGAGATCTAATGGTGAAGATTCAGAAACTGTTATTAATTCGCCTAAACTCTGCCCGGAAACAGATTTTGGCAGAACTACGGGCTTCAGTGCACCTGGTGTGGGCGTGTCAGTTTAAAACAAATGGGCGGTTGGCAAACAATTTCCATGTTTAATACATCTACATCGGTCTATATAAGTACATTACAGATAAATGGGGCCATGTTTTTTTTTTTTTTTTTTTTTTAAATGGTGGAGCTGTTTTCTTGGCAAAACCTCCCAAAATAGCAATACGGTAACTGGATGAGTGAGGCTGAAAACCACGTCCACTACTTAGAACCTAATTGACACTACGGCTCTTTTCACATCACGCCCGGGGACTGTACTTCAATGTCTCCATCGAGTGGAGGGGAAAAAAAACCTGAATTTTACTCAAAGTTTAAAAAGATTCATTTATACTTGGTGCCGAATTGTTACATTCCATAATAGTTATCCTAGTTAGCAGAATAAGGACAGCAGAGTCTGGAAGAACAAATGTGCTTAAGGTAAATTTTTTACAACATAAATAGGTCATTTATTTGTAATCTATTAGTTCTTTAAAAATTGACCAATAAGATTTTAATTGAAGTTAATAGCTAGCAGTGATAAAATAAATTCAGGTGAATCAGCAAGTGCAGCCATCCACTAAAACAGATTTCCAGCATCTTCCAGTCATGACTTCAGCTGCCGATTGGATGGAATTATGGTCATCAACGTCCAGTCGATTCCAGTCACTGACACCAAGTTGTACAATGAGTAAAAATACAAACACCATTTATTTTTTTCCTTTTATTGTACACTTTTAATCCTGTGAAACCTGGAACAGAAAAAACAACTTTCAGACAGAGCATCGCTAACTGATAGTTCACCTACATACTATGTACACATTATAGGCATTATCCAAAATTCGATAATCATGAAAATGTTTGACTAATGAAGGTTGGCTGCTTGACATCCACAGCTAAAGTTATGTTTAGATTATTGGCACACAACACCAGAAAAACAGTCAGTTTTTTCCAGTTTTACAACTCTCAATCTCAAAGTTCATTTAAGTTAAACATACTTTAAATTTAGTGAGGCTCAAGCCTACATAATGAGTCTAGTCAGGATGTGGTTTCAGACACAACTGGCATATTTTCAGCTTGTTTTCACCACAGTCGATAAGATGGGGAAAAAAGACCACATCATTAACCACATCACTGACAGACCTGCTGGGGAACACAAAGATCACTCCTCTGTATTCCACTCACCGCAGTTCAGTTCATCCTCCTGACCATTCTGTTGATCTGGTCCTCCCTGTTGCCGGCGTCTCCTCCCTCCACAAAGTGCGTGGTCTTCTTGTTCATGCCACCGCGAGGCGAGGACAGCTTGAAGGGCCACAGGAAGTTATTGGCGGCCTTGAAGTTCTTCCCAGCTGTGAAGATCTCATGGATCAGGTCCTCCATGCAGATGATGCCGTACCTGCCTGCAAAACAATCAACTTTAATGACCTGAATATCTCCAGTGGACCAACATTGATTTGGCCGGATTTATTTTTTCTTTTTTTAATGAAAATTTCTGGTAAACTCCGCACCAACTTATCATGAAACATGTAGCTTAAGATGACACGACTGATGTGGTTTCAGACAAATTGGCTTAGTTTTCAATTTTTTTTTCACCATAGTCGATAAGACGGGGAAAAAAGTTGTGCATCATTAATCACATCGATCGGTCACTACATGAGATGACTCGTCATGTCATCTTTTGAGGCCATCCAGTCTCCATGTTAATAGTATTTTCTGTTCAAATTGTTGGTCAAATTGAAGGTGTGCTCGTAAAAATGAATATCTTCATCTCTGTTATCTGGTCTGTTCAACAATCTGAACTGTTTGATTGCAAATAACATGAACGCCGTTCAGGTTAAGAAAACATTTGAAGCATCAACACAATTGTTCATAATTTGGGCTCAGGTGTCTTTACCAAGGGTATTCTCAATCAGGGAATTGTCCGTGATGGGAATGCGCTGCTTCTTAATCTTTCCAAATCCACGCTTGTAGATCAGCTCACGCACCGACTTCAGGTTGGGGTATCTGTACGAAACAAGCATGACAGCTATGACTACATTGAGGCCAAAGACTGAGTAACGCATTTAACAATTGAGTTAGATATTTCAGCAGACACTGTTGAAATGATACTCGACACAGGAATTCAAAATATTACAGCCAATGTGATAATATGCTGCAGGCCGAGGAGAATCATTTCAAAATGCTGCTTAAGAGCTTGACACTTCTTTGGGGGTGGGAATGTAGTTTCAGACAAAACTGGCTAAATTTAAGCTGATATTCACCACGGTCGATAAGACGGGGAAAAAAATTGTCATCATGAACAACATTCCACCACACGGCTTGACATCCTTGCCTCCAATGTGTCAAGATCTACAAAATATTACAAAACAGAATTTCACATCCGCCGTCAAGATGTGAACGGCAGAATTCATCTTTCAACCCAAAAGGCACGAGGCCACACGTCTACTTGCTGTCCATAACAGCAGTATTTAGGATACATGCAGCCTTACCCCCACGCGATGTAGGGTTCAGCGATCCTGAGCATGTTGATGGAGGCCTTGTTGAGCTTGACAAACACACCGTTGAAGATCTGGCGCAGGCGGAGAAGCTGCAGGACTTTGCGGACCTTTGGGCTGACGCCGTTGATACTGGAAAACCAAACAGCGGCAATTACAAACCAAACCAAAATAATGACATAGTTGTGCTTCAAGTCGGTGAATGTGGTTTCAGACAAAGTTGGCTTAAGAACAGTCTTGTATCATCATAGTCGATCAGCCGGGGAAAGAAAGATCATCGTTAACCACAATGTGCTGGTCTAGTCTGGCTTTACACTTAAATTTAGTTAGGTACTGATGGCTCCGGGTAACCCACCCTCTGATCCTGATGACAAAAGCCAGCTTGGGCTCCGCTGGAACATAGAAGTTCCCCACTTTTCGGGCTGTACGGGCCTGACGGATCTCACTCCTGTACATCTGCCTGTACTCCTGGTGGTACTTCTCGGCCCTCTTGTAGATGAGATTCCTGGTGACCTTGCGGCTCTGGGAGCAGGTGTCAGAAATAGGACTTCCATGAATACTTTGTCATTTTTTTTGTCAGAAAGCAACTTATAATAAATATTTCGACATTAAACCAATTGCAGGAACACAGGTTATTGTTGACGACGGCTAGGAACTATGGAACCAGGTGTGTAACCAGGGAGGTGTTACATTTCACTGCATATATGTATATGAGAAATAAAAAAATCTTGAATCTTGAGGTGCCGAGTATGGTTGGGACAGATGCACAATCCATCATGTACAAAGCATGGATTACCTTCTTCTCAGCCAGTATTGCCTTGATGCGCGCCGACTTCATGACGGCGTAGGCCTTCCGCCTTTTTGCAAGGCTCTCAGGGACGGCCGGGACCTTTTTTTTTCTGTGAATCCGAAAAGTTGTGGGTAAACTGTTTGTAGAGTCTGAGCAACTAATTCGCTAATCCCTGTCGTCCATATATAGGCTAGTCGTATATTGCCAAATTTCGTTAACCTTCCGGTGTAGTGCCTTGTGCCGATTCAGGTTGCCCGTTATCCTTGTTGCGTGGACGTGAGCCGCTGTTAACGGCAGTCCAAGTAGTCACCTAGCATCTTCGTTGCTGGTAGCAATTAGCAAGCCACGGCTAACGCCTAAGAAACCTCGCGTACACGCCGTAATGCAAGTACTCACCGTCGCCATTCAAGCCAACACTAGAGTTGATATAACGTTGTTTATCAGTATTACGCTCCTCAAGGCGCGGCTACAGGGAAATCAAAACCCGTGTCTACCGAGACCGGTGATGGCAAGACGTGGCCGGCTACTTGGCCACGGCAGAAATAAATCAGCGATAAACCCCGGATCGAAATCCAACGCGTTAACAATATCTGGGGTTCCGGCGTGTGAATCGTCTCAACGAAACAATACAAAGAGAGATGCAATGACTGAAGGTCGATTTAAACATAGATGGACTTGGATTTTTACACATCAGCGAAAAACTCACTCTGCGTCCGCCATTGTGCCCACCGAGAAAGAGGGAAATCCGTGTGCGCATGTGTGTGATAAAGGCTGTAGGACCCCGTAGCCGTATGGTATCCGTCGAGCTGCCTGACGCAAAAATAAACATCGTGCATATATTTGCCTGTAATTTTTTTTTTTATAACACTTTTTGAATCATTACCTGTGTGAGGTGGTGTCATTTAGATGTTAAAAAGTACGTCGGGATTATATCGTTATAATATCGACATCGTGAGATGAGAATATTGTCTGGGATTTTTATTATCGTAATATTATGACACACTTTACTACTACGGAACGCCATTTGAGTCAATGTTGAATAAATACATGAATAAATGAATGGATATTCCTACGATATAAATCCTAAAAAAATAAATGTGGAATTATGAAATAAAAGTCCCCTAAAATGAATAAAAGTAGTATTTTGAAAAACCTAATTTGCAAATGAAAACCTATTTATTTATTGAACTATATTTACTCATTTATACATTTCTATTTACATTTATTTATTTATATATTTATTGCCTCATTTATTAATTTCAGGATTTATTTCATAGACATTTATTTATTTCATAGGCATATTTATTAATTTATTTTATTGAATATTGGCTCAAACGGTGTTCCATTTAAGTATTAATGTTGGCAACGCCTACATTTTATAATTTGGATGGGGCCAAAACAAAATCTTTGCCTCAGAATTGATCCAATTAATCCGGCCACAAAGCCGTTCATATACTGAGTTTTGGTGTAGGCGGAGCTGCAAAGCATTAAATCTTATTTTGTATCATTAGGACTGTGCTTCCCACTGAAAAATGGTATGAATGAAGCCATTTAAACAAGCTGTTAAAGTTGGAAACAAAGGGTCTTCTGCCCTCACAACGTGCAGAGGTACATGGCTATGCAGCGAGCTAAACACTCTCCCAATGAGTACCCGGAGACAGGAGGTCACTTTTCGGTATCTTTAATATAGAAGCGGTGTAAAACTGCGGAACAGCGCCGCAATATGCAGACTAAGGATCAGTCTCCATGCAGATGTAAATAACCTGTTAATATGTTGTTGACAGCGTATTAACAGGATATTTACATGGAGCGGCACCCGCAGCCTTCGTCCACCGCACAGAGCGCGGCAGCGGCCACCACACAGCACACCGAAGGCCCTAGGACGGAAGCAGAAGCGGAGGTTGCAATGGCTGCAGCCGAAGCGCTGGTAGCCGCTAGACGCCGCCGTGCAGGGGAACGGCTCTCCGCTTCAGCACAGAGGCCATTGCAGTGAACTAGGGGGTATGTCAACACTCATTTTGGAGACAAACGCGTCGATCCTCGCAACGCCGAATCCACCCCCCCCTCGTCCAAGCCTGACCACTTACCATTCCCTACCAGCTCCCAGAGCCCGGCGGTATGGAGGCCATCAGGACGTTGACCTGGCAGTGCCATCTCCTGGAGCTCGGCTGTAGAGAGGCCCCCAGGACGCGAGCCTTCTCGTGCCACCTCCTGGAGCTCAACAGCACAGAGGCCGCCAGGACGCAGGGTTTTCTGGCAGATGCGGCACGCATTGAGGCCACCCTAAGGGCCCTCAAGAAGGAAGCAGAAGTAGAGGCTGCGATAGCAGAAGCAGAAGCGTCATCTTCTTCATCATCCGGGACGCTCGGACGCCTCCTCACACCGGCAGTGGGAGCTTTGCAGCGCACTAGGGAGTATGTCAACACTCATTTCGGGGAAAAACGATGCTCGTCGATTCACCCCCCTCGTCCAAGCCCAACTACCTACCACCCTCTACCAGCTCCCAGAGCTCGGCAGTATAAAGGCCCTCAGGACGCAGGCCTGCTTTTGCCATTTCCCAGAGCCCGGCAGCATGGAGGACCCCAGGACGTGGGCTTAGTTGCAACACCGCTCGTACCGCCTCCCGGAGATCAGTAGTACGGAGGCCCCCAGGATGCGGGCTGCTCCTTACCACCCCCCAGAACCCTTCATCACGGAGGATGAAGGGTTCTCCCAAGTTGCACGCCCCCTTTATGTTGACAATGACCCACTCAGCCACAGCATACCCGCGGTCGATGGAGCGGCACCCGCAGCGGTCATGCACTGCATACAGCACGGCAGCCATCACCACATAGCAGCTCTGTGCGGAGACAAGGGCTTGCAAGACCTCCACTTAGAGACCCCCAGGGTTTCTGACCCTGGGAGGACAAGCGAACAGTCATATTCACATGCATGAACTGTGAACTCGGTGCACATCGAAGTGCTCCAGTTTCATTAACGCCCTCAGACGCTTCTTCGCCATCAGAGGCCCTGTGACTGCAGCACGAGCTTGGTGGACGCCTGCAAGGAGCTCCAGATAAGACTCCATCGGCTCTAGCGACAAGCAAGTTGAGAACTACCTGACAGATTGCGAAGGCACATAGCAGTTCACTCCCCCACACTCTTCACACATGGGTGGCAGTTGGGAGCGGATGATTGGAGTCACACGCTGTATACTGGACGCCACGCTCCTCAAACGTGGGACCGCAAAGCTTACCCACAAGGTCTTTGCAACATTCATGGCGGAGGTCACCGCGTTAGTCAATGCCAGGCCTTTGACATCGGTTTCCACTGACCCAGAGCACCCAACCATTCTCACTCCAGCTACTCTGCTTACCCAGAAGGTCGGTGCAGCACCGTTACCTCCGGGCCAGTTCAATGAGAGGGACCTGTTAAGTCGCCATTGGCGAACGGTGGAAACAGTTATAAATCGGCAACCTGCAGGGATGCTGCATATGGAGAAGCAAAAGACCAGGTATGCAGGAAGGGGATGTTTTCTTACAGCGAGACAACCAAGCCAAGCGGAACGACTGGCCCCTTGGACTCATCACAAGGGTTTTTCCCAGAGACAGGGAAGATGAGAAAGATCAAGGTACAGATTAGCCACGACGGTACAGCAAAGCTTTTCCCGACGCCCCTCTCGGAGGTTGTCCTTCTTCTGCCCAGTGACACCAAGGCAGAGGACTTTGAAGCACGACTCCCCAAGGTCAAGGATCCCGGTGGTTTGACATCTTTCAGATGCCAGGCGGGGAGTGTCCCACCCCCCCGCCCCCCCCCACCCCAGTCTGTACCGTGACATCATAGCATTGTGATCATAGTATGACATCGGGACACAGGCATATAAGATAGCCAGACAGAAACTCACGCTGTCAATCGGATCATACTCAGACTTGGGCTGCCATCTCTTTCCGTCGGCCTCGTCATTGCCCTTGAGAAAGCACAAACTGTCAGTCTACTGTCAGTCCATCAGAGAGACTGATGGTTAATCCGCATATTTCTGGACTGTTCCACAGTTTTACACCGCTTCTATTAAAGACACCAAAAGTGAGCTCCTGTCTCCGGGTACTTTTTGGGTGAGTGTTTAGCTCACTGCATCGCTACGTACGTCTCTACGTGGCGGGGGCAGAAGAAAGGGCACTCATAATATTTTAGGGAAAGTTTGGTGTAAAATATTCACACAAAAAAAAAAGTGATGACTTTATGGTGAGTTTGGCCTTTAGCCTTATTAGAGGGTGATGTGTTCCAGTGTCGAATCAATCGAAATAAGCCATACATGAAATGTTTGGACTTTTAATACACAAGTCAAAAACCAAAAAAACAGTTAAAGCAAAGTCCATCCAATGAGGAACCCGCTTGTCTGTCTCTCAAAGCTGACCGTGCATCCACTAGATATCCTTCCAGTCCTTCCTTTTTCCTTTGGAGTCTCTGAAAATCTTTATTGTCATCAATTAATACACTGTTGAAGAACCTAGAAACCGTGGCTTGATTCGATTCTGTGCGCAATTAAAATACTTGTGAACATAGTGCACACATTATGAGAGACGCTTGAAAAAGGTTAAGAAGTCCTTCACACCTACCCTTATTTTTCAGCCGTGTCCAACTAAAAACAGTCTTGCGATTTGACACCAAACTTAATCGAATCAGGAAAAGCAAGAACGTTAAGAGGTTTTACAACTTTGGAGGTAATGTAGGTATTGTTATGAGCCCCTGTAATCAGAAAAAAATAAATAAAATCTGTTTATCTGGATATTTATATCACTAAGATCAGCCAGATCGCGTCCACGTACGCTGCCCACAGCTCCTGGCTCTGGCCCCGGAGGAAGGACAAGCCAGGATGGGTTCGATGCAGAGGATCCATTTCACCGGCCACCATTAAAGCGTGTGCAAGCATGTGTTGTAGTGTGGTGTGTCGTGTGACAAACAAAGACTGTTTCTTCTTCTTTCTTCTTCTTCTTCAGATCATTTTAAATGTATTTCCCTTGAAGCAAAAGACGTGTGGGGGGGGGGGGGGGGGGGGGGGGGTGTTATGCGCCAAAACACCAGCAGAGGGCGCTCGCGCTTCAGTGTACAGACCAGAAGACTCAACCGAGAGGAGGTTTCATACGTCTAGAAGAGAATCACACACACACACACACACACACACACACACACACACACACACACACACACACACACACACACACACACACACACACACACACACACACACACACACACACACACACACACACGAGATATTAAACGAGGCAATGTAATACATGTAATTGCCTGTTAAAAAAAAAATATAAAAAAAAAAAGAGTCATTCATATTCAACACAAGCCCAGTTATTTTTATTCCCTTCTTCTTCAGTTCAACAGGCCTATAAAACGATGTGAGCGTTGTAATGTCACTTGTCATATGAGGATTTATCAAGTGGGGTGAATTTCAACGGCCTTTCAAGATCGCTACAGAACAAAAAGCAGGGTAAGGATGCGTCCTGCAATCCGTTAAAAATGCACTTATCTTATGATCTGTCACAGCAGGGGTGACCACGCAGCCTCAGCTCCGACGGAGGGACAACCCTCTCACCCCGCCCAACTATGTACGTAAAGTGAAGAAATACATATATATTATATATACAATATATAATATAATATTGAGAAAAAAAAAAAAAAAAGGTAAAAATATGTAAAATGAAAATAGATAAAACTGTTGGAACGAATTTACTGGAACAAAATAACAAAAAAATACCTATATATATATATATATATATATACATACATATATACATATACATACATATACACGCACATATATATACATACATATATACACTATATACATACATATATACACTGTATGCACTGTGTATGTATATATATACATATATACATATACATACACATACACGCACATATATATACATACATATATACACTATATACATACATATATACACTGTATGCACTGTGTATGTATATATATACATATATATTTATATATACACACAGTATATATGAAATACCCCTAAGGGTCCATGGATCTGACACTTGATGCTGATTGGCGCTGCAGTCCCAGTTTAGTAGTGAAAGGTCCGACTCTTTCTTAAGATTCGGTTCTTGACGAGTCATTCAAGGGGGGAACCCCCCCCCCCCCTCAAAAAAGGAGTCGATCGACTTTCCCCGCTCTCTGCGGGACTTTCGGGTCGATCGGGTCGGCGCTGCGTCGTGAAGGGGAACCGTCACAGCAGTTCTCCAAAATGTCAAATACAAACATCGCACACGGACTCTTTGGTTCTCCGCGGTAGAATGCAGAATGCACAGCCCGGAAAGTCTTGCATCACAAGCGGAATTTGCTTCCCCCCCCACACACACACAAAACCGCATTACTTTTGAATTATTAATCATCATTTATTTGGGGGGGGGGGGGGGGGGTGGAAAATCCGTGAAGTTCTCGGATCGTTCTTTGCGCCGGACTTGAATTTGAGTCCTCGGTGCTTGCGACCACTTTACCCGCGGACGAACTGGCTCGTCCGTCCCACTCCTTTTTGCCGAGGTCAATTCCAACGTCCGAGCGATTAAAAAAAAAAAAACAAAAAAAAAAAAACCCCATTGGTTCGCCCCGAACGAATCGTTCGCGAGTCTTGCACCACTCGTCCTGCTGGGTCCGCCGCCGCCGGCTGGACTGAATAAAAAGCGGCGGAGATGCGCTCCAGGTCGGGATTAGTTGAGGGAAGCTCAGGAGGGCAGCTCGCAGGGACCCGCTGTGGCGACAGAGGCGACTCTTCCGCGGTCTGAGAGGCTCCTTCACTTGGCAACATTTTTTTTTTTTTTTAATTTCAGCAATTTTTGGGGGTTTTTAAAGAGCTTCAATAGCTGGGGCCCGCCGCTCCGCCTTGTCTGCGCTCCCGGTGACAAGTGGACCAGCCGAGTCCCCTCCGTGCGCTCCGTCTCCGGCGTCTCTCGACTCACCCCGCGCTCGCCGAAGTCGACCCGCCGCCCGGTCCAAGATGATGATCATCATCGCGGAGTTCTTCGTGGTCCTCCTCAAGGTGCTGTGGGCTTTCGTGACGGCCGGAGCCAAGTGGGTGGTGCGGCCGAAGGAGAAGAGCGTGGCGGGCCAGGTGTGCGTGATCACCGGGGCGGGGGGCGGCCTGGGCCGGCTGTTCGCCCAGGAATTCGCCCGCCGGAGAGCCGTGCTGGTGCTGTGGGACATCAACAGCCAGAGCAACGAGGAGACCGCCGGCATGGTGCGGCAGATCTACCGTGAGCTGGACAGCCCCACGCCAAAGGACGGTAAGATGCACTTTATTTTATTTTTTTGTTTGTTTTCCACAGATTGCGGGGTTTAAATAGCACTTTCATATTACACAGTATGTAGTTAAAGATTTCTGACTTGAACCCTGGATCACTCCAGACTGGAGTGATCCAGGGTTCAAGTTCCACAGATAGGGGCGGCTGCACTGTGCTACACAGGCTGGATCCAAATTGTCCCACGAGAACTTGAATTGAAAAAAGAAAATTGTTGGGGTAAAGTTCCAAAACTGATTTTAAAAGGTTCAAAGTTGGTTTCTATATATATATATATATATATATATATATATATATATATATATATATATATATATATATATATATATATATATATATATACACATACATACACACACACACACACACACACACACACACACAACTTTCAATATTCCACTGCTCATTCACAATATAATGTAAGCAGTCATCATGTCCCATCATGTAACCCTGCATGCATTTCATTACTTAGACACTTACTCAGACTCACGAAAGCTGTTGGATATGAAAATAACAACCAATGAAAAAGTGTGTGTGTGTGTGTATGTGTGTATATATATATATATATATATATATATATATATATATATATATATATATATATAGTAGTATTATAAAGTATTTACACAGATGCATATGTTCAAAACTGCTTGTTTGCAAATAGCTGCACCTCCATTTTTACGGTCTGTGTGTGTGTATGTATGTATGTATATATATATCTCACTTGCTTCCTTTTACCTGATTGTTGAACTGGCCATCCTGTATATAATTCCATTGCGTGATAAATAAACAAAGCCATGATGGTGCTACAATCTCTCTGGTCATGCCTCCTGACCCGCAGGGCCCGTCGGAGGGGTGGAGGAGGTCCCCCCGTTCCAGCCGCAGGTGTACACCTATGTGTGCGACGTGGGGAAGCGGGAGAGCGTGTACTCCACGGCGGCGAAGGTGCGGCGTGAGGTGGGGGAGGTGGACATTCTGATCAACAACGCCGGGGTCGTCTCCGGCCACCACCTCCTGGAGTGTCCGGACGAGCTGATCGAGAGGACCATGGTGGTCAACTGCCACGCACACTTCTGGGTGAGCTCGGGAAACCGGCACGCTTCAAAACGACAATGTATTTGCCCTTTCATTCTGAGTTGTTCGTGGACCATGTTGTCGATCTCAAAACGAC
The DNA here is from genome assembly GCF_960531495.2 of Zeus faber. Classification (NCBI taxonomy): domain Eukaryota; kingdom Metazoa; phylum Chordata; class Actinopteri; order Zeiformes; family Zeidae; genus Zeus; species Zeus faber. Next base: position 16,723,374 of record NC_137206.1, on the reverse strand, counting down.
ATCCATCTCGGTTTCCATGAGCACAATGTTATCAACTGCGTGCCAGTTTCCCTGGAATGTTTCCACTGTGTCTTGCATGCAGATTCATAATCCTATCCTTCTGTGGCCATAAATAGTTCCCTTGCAACATCAGATTAAGTTAGTTTCGTTTTGCCAATGAGAGTCATGGGGTTTGCCTGATGTCTGTAAATGCAGCTGTTTGGCTTCGTCTGCACTGGGGATGATCTCAAAGGGGATGATAAGTCAAAGTCAGCTTTATTGTCCATTTTGCCGTATGTACAACACATATAGAGGATCTATATGGCATTAATCTCAGGCCCCGGTATTGTCATATACAACTACTCAAGAAAACAACAAGAGTTTTAAGATACAAGTTACAACACAAACTATTTAAGTACTGAGAAGTTTAAATATTTACAAGTTAGGCTGGGGGTAGGGGGGAACAATAACAAGGCACAAAACAATGTCATCCACAGGATGAGTAATAAGCAGCAGTTTTATAACAGTTGTGTGTGTGTGTGTGTGTGTGTGTGTGTGTGTGTGTGTGTGTGTGTGTGTGTGTGTGTGTGTGTGTGTGTGTGTGTGTGTGTGTGTGTGTGTGTGTGTGTGTGTGTGTGTGTGTGTGTGTGTGTGTGTGTGTGTGTGAAAGTTATTATGGCTGGACGCTGTTGGCCGTGTAGGGAGTGCGATGGGTAAGTTACAGTCCAGACTCTTCAGAGGCAGAGGGGAGGGAGTTCAGCATCCTGACAGCCTGATGTACGACACTGATACACAGTCTGGCGGAGCGGGCTCTGAGGCTCTGGTATCTCCTCCCAGATGGCAGGAGACTGAAGAGGCTGTGTGAGGGATGGGTGGGGTCACTCGCAATGCTGGTGGCTCTGCGGGCTAGGCGGATGTTGTAAATGTCCAGGAGGGCGGGGAGGGAAGCACCAGTGATCTTCCCAGCGTTCACTATGCGCTGCAGGGTCACTGTGGTCTCTATGATGCCTTGGGAGGAGAAGCACATGATGGGGGGGCCGGGACTCTTGCTTCTTCCGGAGGAAGTAAAGATGCTGCTGGACTTTCTTGGCCAGTGATGCAGTTTCATTCGTCCAGGAGAGGTCCTCAGTGATGTACGCACCCAGCAATTTGGTGTTGCTCACCCATTCCACATCAGCACCGTTGATAGTCAGCGGGGGGTGTTGGGTGTGGGTTCTCTGGTAGTCGGTTACAGTCTGCTTTATTTTCCCTACATTTAGGGAAAGATTGTTATCTTTGACCGACGTTGCCAGTTGGGTCACCTTATTCCTATATTACGATTCGTCATTGTTGCTGATGAGACCCACCGCAGTCGTGTCATCAGAAAATTTTACAAAGTGGTTGGAACTGTAACTTGGCGCACAGTCATGGGTCAGCAGGGTGAAAACCAGTGGTCTGAGCACGCATCCTCGGTGGGCCCCCGTACTCAGTGTGGTGGTGCATGATGTGTTGCGGATCCTTACGGACTGCCTTCTTTCAGTGAGAGTCTAGTATCCATTTACCAATCCACATCCAATTACAGAGCGAGGTGCTCAGGCCCAGCAGGTCCAGTTTTCGTATCAGCTGCAGAGGGATGATGGTATTGTGTATAGTGTCCAGGTGGGTGAGGGCTAAGTGGAGGGCTGAGGAGATTGCATCATCAGTGGACTGGTTGGCACGATATGCAAACTTAAAGGGGTCCAGGGTGAGAAGAAGGATGGATTTTGTGTGGTGCATGACCGGTCTCTCAAAGCACTTCATAATGGTGGAGGTCAGTACGACGGGATGGTAGTCGTTGAAGCAGGACGGTGGCCTTCAAGCATGTGGGGACAACAGTCTGACTCAAGGACGTGTTGGAGATGTTCGTACGGACATCCTTGCGCTCTTCTGCCCAATCTTTCAACACACGACCAGGTATGTTGTCCGGACCGGCAGCCTTGCGGGGAGTTAATCATGGAGAGGGGTTTCTTCCCGCTGGCTGGGGAAAGGCACAAAGCCTGGTCGTTGAGAGGGGGTGGTGTCATTTGTGCAGACATGTTGTTTTGCGCTTCAAAACGCGCAAAGACGTTGAGATGGTTCAGCAGAGAGATGTTGCTATCACAGGCCTGTGGTGGAGGTTTATAGTCCATGATGGTTTTGATCCCCTGCCGCAGGCTCAGTGTGTCTCTGCTGCCTTTGAAATTAAAAGACATATTTTACACAATGAATTTTACCGTCTGATATGGGTCTGAAACTTAAATATCCGAAAAAAAACGATGTATGTGTCCCAACGATACATCATCTTTCTGCTTCTCCTCATAGTTCCAGACGCTGTGGCTCTGTCTCCGCTCCGTGTCTACTGTGTCTACAAGCGTTACCTGTCCACAGGAGCGGGGCGGGGCTTATTTCTTTATCGACAAACGTGATTGGCCAGAGGTAAAAGGTCAGCTTTAGATTGTCCAGACTGATTGGCTTTCCATTGCAACTTGCCCAGCGCGAAAATTAACAATCTGAAAATTTTTATTATTTTTTTTAAATTGAAATTATCAAGTCTATTTTATTTATTTATTTATTTATTTTGACATCGGGGTAAAAAATATGATCATAATTATCGTTTTATCGGCCAGCACTAATACAAATTGTGCTTAGAGGGAATTATTTTCACCGGACATTATGACTAGAGAGATTTAAATATGGGGGACTTCAAAAACCGGCAATTACCCGATAATGGAAACACTGTCACAGTTTTGGTTTACTCCTGTATGTCAGTGTGTTGGTTGTATGTGGCCCAGTCAGCGGTGACAAAACAGTCCTGGATTGCAGAGATAGCACCCTAAGCCACACACACATGTATCCGTCTCTGAACCAGTTTTGTGACTTTCACCGTGGTCTGTAGGCTGGATTTTAACCTAACAGTGAAGTGGTCAGAGGCCGAGGTGGGGAGGGGGGCAGCCTCGCATGCTCCTTTGTGGTTTGTGTAAACAAGGTCCAGTGTATTATTTCTCTTTGTTGGAAAAGTTAACGTGCTGGTGTAGTGCTGGAAACACTGACTTTAGGTCAGCATGGTTGAAATCTCCAGCAAGAATGAGAAATCCGTCTGGGTGAGCAGTCCGTTGCTCACTGATGGCGTAGCACAGCTCAATGAGTTCCCCTTTTCTGCCGTTTTATTAGAGCTAGGAGTTATGGAGCGGCTACCAACAGAGTGGCTGTAAATTCCCTCGGCAGGTAGATAGGCCGGCACTTGACGATCAAACTCCACCGGCGGCGAACAACGTTTACTGACCACCACGGCGTTACGACACCAGGCATCACTGACGTAAACACACACACACACACACACACCGCGAGTCTTGCCTCCCGTAACCAAGGCTTCCTCTGCTCGGATAGCGGCGCCCCCCCCCCGCGATGGAAATCGGCGGTCGGGGCTGTGGTGTGCTTCGGCTGGCGGAACAATCCAAGGCCCCGAAGATCAACTGTTTGTGTGGGTTTCAGGTTGCGCGGGTTGCCGCTTGAACCGCCACGCTGTGGCCATGGCTCGCTGGCAGCAGCGCCGTGTGTTTGTGGACAGGCGGAGAAAGTGGCCAGCTATGGCAATTAGAGGCTCATTGAGAAGCATATCCCTGTTGATGGGAGTGGGGGCAGGGTGTTTGTATTGGGGGGGAGGGCCCTGCTTTCACCTCCTCCTCCTCTAATTGTTGGTAAACTGTTTTTCAGAGGTGATTGCGGTGCTTGGCAGAGGGTCCGCCCCCGCGAGTGGTTGATCAATGACCATTAATTTGTTTAGAGGCATACCGTGAAGCCATCCGCATGCCTCGGGAGTCTGTCTTTGACCTGCTGGCACGGCGGCTCTGAATTGGCCATTCAATTTAAGGTTGTTTTCATTAAAAAAGTAAAAAAGTATCTGGTGAAGCGGAGGATATTGACTTCAGTCTTTGGCCACGGGGTCTTTTTTTGCTCTCCTTCTCAGTGAAGCCAGTGATCTGGAGCACCCTAATTGAGCATGAAAATCTCTGTTTAGGCAGGTTGTCTATTTCCTCCCCGACGCACAACTCATTCAGCAATTTTCGGCGCTTTCCCACTGGCGTCCTCTCCCGTCCAAGACTTGAAGTCAGGATCCAGTGGTTGGGTGGCAGGTTGGGGATTCTCATTAGGGGTCCGGGCTTGTGCTCTCCCTTGTTCTGCTGAGAGCATAGTTTCTTTAAGGGGGGGCCAGATGAAAGAAGAGCGTAATGAATGGCGACAGGCAGAATAGAGGATGTGGTTCATTATAGACACAAGCTGGATGAATGGAGCTTAGACTAACAGGGACCTGTCTGCTTCCCCTCCCACACAGATGCTCTGCACCATGGCACAGTTACAGGACATGCAGGTGGCCCACAGTGCATTGCTTTGATGTGTTTGTTTTGCAACAGGTTTTTAATTGGATGACTAAGGTGCCGTAAGATAACCGGGCCTCGTCATAATATTAGAAGTGGATGTCACTTTTTTTATTTATTTTTTTAATGGGAATATTAACGTTTTTATTTCCTGAGCGGTATGCGGTTCAACTCTCCAGTTCTCCTCATTTTGCGGAGATGAGTCATCGTTCATTCCTTGCTCTGTTCTGTTGAGCGCATCCTCTTTTGTTCCCCAACAGTGTGAGGGGATATAGAGTGTCAGTGTGCGTTTTAAATGCAGTTCAGAGAAGGAAAAAAAAAAACGGGAGAAATGCTCAAAAATCTGAAAAATGGTCAAAGACTTCAACTAAATTGGCTTGTCTGGTATTTTTTCGTTCAGGGGGAAATAATCCACAATAACCACCATAATAAGGCACTCAGTGAAACACTTGGGGCTGATTAATATAATGGCAACACCCCCCTCCCCCCCCATATCCAGGCCCCAAATACTCTCCTTTCTCTACAGGTTTTTTTTTTTTTTTTTTTTTTTTAACAAAGCAACATGACAGCAGGTTCACAGCTGAAGAAATGTCTCTCTTTTTTTTTTTAATCCAACGTGGAAGTTTTCATTTTCTTGGATAGTGCAGTGGGAATGGGCCTGATTGGAGACATGAGCAGGAAGTGGGTGGTTATTGTAATACGTGTGGGCTTCTGCCAGAGCAGTTTGGCTCAAACCCCCACACACCATTCTTTTTCCACCGACTCCCCTTCGTCTGATATTCGGAGGCAGTCAGTGCAGCTGCAGGGGAGTCATGGAGGCCAGCTCCGCCTCTCCGACCCTGCCACACACGCGCGAGCGTATTGACTCAATCCCCCGATCCTTCAAGGTTTTATTTTTTATGAGGCACGGGGTCATCATCGCATTTAATTTGCTTGATGCTTTAATGGGTCCAGCTGGAAATGAATAATGCTCCGAGAGCCACTCATCTGTTGTTTACTTTGTCGTGCAGGGAGCAGGAGGTGTGCTGGGAATGTTGAGTCATTTCTCCCAGTGTCCCCAGTCAGTGTGGTTTGGTTTTGTGCTGGTCTGCTCGGCGAAGGCACATCAAAGTAAAGGATCCTCTCGCCATCTTGAAGCGTTTACTCAACAGGTGTCTGTGTGCAGCGAGCAGAAATTCCCACTTGTCCGGAAGATCTGGCTGATCATGGCGATCTGGGGCCGGGCACGGAGGTGCACAGTCGGGTTGGGCAATTTTGTCAATTTTCCTGCTGGCCACCATCAACCAAACCGACGATAGCCGATATATTTGCGTGTTTTGAGAACCATTGTCACTGGTCGGGCTCGGATCAATCTCCTGCTGCTCCGCACCTCTGTCTGCAAAAATAATTCCCAATGCTGGTGTAGAAAATTTCCACTTTCTCCACTTGGCCTTAGACAATTCTTTGCAACCATCATGCAGAAAAAAAACTAGCAAAACATACGCTGGTCTAAAGCGTCAACACAATCCAAAAGCTGCACATGGCTTGAAGTGGATTGGATATGTCCAAGAACCTCTCCCTCTGGTTGGTTGACTGTGGTGGATAGGCTTGGGTGATATTCAATTTTTTTATTATCGCAATGCTTTCCCGCCCAAATATCGCGATACACAATATTTTCGTCAGTGGTTTGGTTTCATTCAATTACAATAAATACATTAACAATGAAAACACTCTGTATTTGTTTTCTCCTGAGAAACCGTGAACCTTTGAGCCGGATCACGGAGAATGGATCGCTTTATGCCACTCCAACTAAGCCGCGTGTGGGCGTTCACATAACGTGCGCGTGGAAGGGATCTCCCGTTCACCACGCGAACAGTGACTGGCACCAAGCAAGCGCAAGTGAGGAAATATATACGTAGAATAAAAAAATAATAATAAAAAAAAAAAGGCTACTTTACTTTTAGGATTCTCAGCATGAGAAATACGAGGTGTGGCATGTGAATTGGTTGATATGCGTGAGTCTCATGGTCAAAGCGTGACAGGTCTGTATAACAGTAATTACATTTTTTTTTTTTATAATATAATTTCGTAATTCAAGTGATAAGCTGCAACTTAATCACCGGAGCATCGCGCCTCCATCTGCTTCCTCATTGTTGTGCACATACGTCCACATACGTCCTCTTTGTGCACAAGTGAAGGAGCTTTGTCTGTGCGCTCTGCTGCTCCGTCCGTCGCTCCCTGTGGTCCCGCAGACAGAGGGGGAAGCGATATTTCAATACTGTGAAAATAACGCATATGGTGGCAAATATCGTGATGTTCCATACTATCGAATATCGGCCCCAGCCTCGTGGTAGATAGTAATCGAGCTTCTGATTGGCTCAGTGTGATGAAATCAATGTGAAATCAAAGCCACCTCGTTCGCCAGCAGCGAGGACTTTCCAATATAATTAAAGCCACATGTGATCTCACCAGGAAGTAAATGACATAGAGAAGCGACGCATATCAGTCGGCGGCAACACACTAGGTTTTAAACATTGGTAAAAATCCATCCTTCTTCTCGAGTTGAATTCTCGACGAGACCGACCATTAAATTAGCAAAATAAAAGACAAATTGCACAAACAATCGCCGATGGCTGATATATTCGTCCAATCGCCCACGCCTAGGGGCTTGCCAGAGCGACATGGCGGGAAAAGACGAGTGGGAAGAAAAGAGGAAGGAAGGCAGCCCCATCCCTCGCCATCCCATCCACAGCCACGGCAAGAGGGTAATGGCGAGCCACTGCCTGACCCACTTTATCTGACAATTGGTTTCTTGTCTGCGGAACAGCTTGACGAGATGCCAGGCGACAAGAGCCAAGTTCTGCGGGCCACATTCCTGAAGTAGCCAGAGAAAGGAGGCAGCCAGGCAGAAGGGTCCTACTTGACTGGTTGTATTTGAGCCCCTCCCCAGGCCTGGTGCACCTGTATCACTCAATGCAGCCATCTGAGGATACTCTCATGTCAGACCTCCCCCCCCCCCCCCGTACATGTACCTTTCTAATGTAAGGGGAGGAGGGGGACTACTTCCCAGGCTTGTTAACGCGGTTCGATGTTAGGTAAAGTAGATTGCACCTGCACGATCAGTGGGAAGCCGTGGAGGGTGGAGCGGAGTAAACCCGATTTACGTCAGACCGACAAACACAACGCGAACGATCTGCAATTCACCCAGAGCCGGTCCACTTCAGGACTGATATGCTGCTGGTCCGTTTCCAAGGCAACCTATGAGGCCTGCCCCGTCAAATCCCATGATCAATAGTGGATTCGTCTTTAGGGGGATTTGAGCTGGGGCATTCTCTCTTCCTCCCTCTTGCCCGTCGGGGGAGAGGTCAGCCCAATTAAATGGCCATCTGGTCCTACGGAAAAGGGCAATATTTTGTTCATATTCCTGTTGGTCAAGCATGAGCACTAATGCAGCCTGACACCCCAGCTGCAAGAAGCTTTGTGTGGTTCAAATTTTCCTTGGGGCAAACACCAATTAGGGTGCGCAGTGGGCAGGGCACCCCTACGTGGGCGAAGGAGGCCCGGCTGTGTTGCCGGGTAATTTAGCGTAACGGGGAGCGTTGAGTCCCAATTACGGTGGCTCTGATGTAAGAAATGAGCCCCTGTTTGCTTTCACACATTTCGTGTCTGAGAGGTCAGTGGGGGTCATACCCGCATGCCAAAGCTGCCATGAGAGGCAGGATATCATTGGAGGGCAACAGAAAGAGCAGGGACGGTTAGTCCCGGGCCCTTCCGTGTCCCACCTCTCGCTATCCTGTTCCACTTTCCAAACTGGTCAGCGAGGGCGTCCCATTGTGTCTTGCTGCTCAAGCTTAGTCATGGCTTTGTTTGCCAGGCCCAAGTCACGGCCTCCCCTTCTGGTGGGTCCCGTGGGAGTGGGCTGGAGGCCTTGGCGTGAACCAGGTATGGGTATGTCTTCAGCTAATGCTTCATTCGCACGCTACAGCCACCCTCACACCCTGCCATCCGGGCTCTGAGGGGCCTTTCACAGCTATTTTCGCAGCTCTCTCTCTCTCTCTCTCTCTCTCTCTCTCTCTCTCTCTCTCTCTCTCTCTCTCTCTCTCTCTCTCTCTCTCTCTCTCTCTCTCTCTCTCTCTCTCTCTCTCTCTCTCTCTCTCTCTCTCTCTCTCTCTCTCTCTCTCTCTCTCTCTCTCGGGGCCCCCAATGCTTGATGAGTCGAATATTGTAGCAATTTCAGATTTAATGTCCTGGAAAAGTGCAGATGTTTGGAGCCGAGTCAGATCAGTTATACCTGGCTATAGAATAAACAGTCAAGGGATCGCCCCGTGCCAGTTTCCCCTCAATCAACCCGCCGCCTGCCTGGAATTGATTTACTGTTAATACCGCTATTTTCTTGGCAACGCGGGGAGAATATAAAGCGTCTCAAGCCATCCTTGGTGTCAAATACAGCTGCACACCCACAAGAATTGCAGTGGTTCATTCTGTCTAATAAAGTCAGGCTGATCTGGAAATTCGGCTTTAATGAGGCCTCCGTTGCCAACGCTCGCATCGCCGCGCTACCTGGTACCGAGCTCCCTCCGACTCTGTTTGCAGCGCGTGGGTTTTAACTATGTCTCGGTACTTCTCTTCCCATCCTTTCACACAGATAAGGGGAAGCTGTCTCTTATCAAACCCGTTATTTGGATTGTCGTCGTTTAAATTTGTTGTATTCAATGTAACGTAACCCCCCCCCCCAGGAGAGAAACTCGAAGAGAAACCTCCGACTTGAGTAGCTCCAACACCTCAGGAAGGTCTTGCTGGGTGTTGTGTAGACTTGGTAATCGGAGAGTGATTGGTCGGTTCCTATCATAGTCATGTGTCACACCTGCTGATTGGCCCCCGCTGGGTCCAGCACTCGCAGGAAATGGCTCCGCGGGGTTAATCGACCGGAACTCCTACCTCGCTCTTCTCAATCCCCTTCTTCTCGCCACCTGAGCGGCCTTCATTGGACCCCGCGGCGGAAGCGCTCGGGGGCCACTCCGTCCGCGACGCGCTTTCATCTCGACTGCTCCACTTGGTGCGCAGATTGTTCTCTTGCCTGTCCGCTCAGCGCCGGCCAAGGCTGAAGAGGGGGCGGGCGGGCGTGGGGCTGAAGCGCTTTGTGGGGAAGTGTTGAGTGAACAGAGTCCAGTGATTGGGGCTGTCAGCGGCTCTTTAGACCCGGGGCCCAAGGCCGGGTACCAGATCTGTGTGGGAACAGGACGGTGGTGTACAGTGCCACACACACGGTTGTGCAATGGGAAAAAAACTTTACCCCTTGCTCTCCACATTTGGGTGTCCAAAGACGCTGGTGGGGTTTGTGTTTTCCACACGCAGAGTATTCCCGCGGTCACTGTTTAGGTACAGTTTAGCGCCCGGATTCTCATTCAGGGGCCACTTTCTGCATCACCATGGAGAAAAGAACAGAGAGAGGGGGGACTTGTGACGGAGGAAGAGAAGAGCGCATCAAAGGGCTTTGGCAAAGACTGAGGCGAACTAACCTTCCCAACTCAAACTAACTTTCCTCTTTTATTTTTCCTCCCTCATCGCTCTCTCTGCCCTACAGACCACCAAGGCCTTCCTCCCCAAGATGCTGGAGCTGAATCATGGACACATTGTGACGGTTGCCAGCTCCCTGGGTTTATTCAGCACAGCTGGAGTGGAGGTTAGTACCATACACATCCATCCATCCATCGCTCCATCCCCACCGGGGGCCCTTTGTCTGCGAAGGAGCCCTTTATGCCAGCCAGCGGTGCGGAGCCGGGGAAGGGTTAGCGCCTGTCTCTTGCTCGTCCCTCCACCCGTTAAATTGAGGGACACAGATGAGCGTCGGGGAGCCTCTTCCAGAGCCCTCTGTTTCGGGCAGCGGGGGCGTGGGGGCCCCTGTTGGCTCTGACCCCGGGGCCACAGTAAGCCGACAGCTCCCTGAAGGACTGAGACGTCTTCATCGCCGCTTTGTGAGCGACTCGGGGCTCCACTCAGTATTCAGGTCACAGTGCCGTCCATTGGACTTGGTTTTGGTTCCCCTCCTTATAGCTCATTTCATTAACCCCCTTCCAAAGTTTCTTTTTGTGTTATTTAAATGTATGATAAAATGTTGAGAATGCTCGTTCATCTCCATAACTATGGCAGGACTAAATGGCCAGCCCGCCCAGGAGTCTTTTATTTCAATATTTTCGATATTCCCCCCCCGCTGAATTGTGGTGTGTATGCGCGCCTCCACTGAATTAGTTTTTATAGCTGCGTGTCAGCTTCATTCGTAGCAGCGGCTATTCATCTGGGAACAGCCGACGCTCCTAGTCCGCCCCGTGTTTACCGACGTGCATCTGTGTTTAAAACCTTTTCTTTTATTTATTTAATTTCTAAAGAGATTATTTCCACGGTGAACCACATCAAACGCTCCCGCCAACCAAGCGGTCTTTCTGATGCACGGGAGAAGAATGCTAATGAAACTTTAGAAGGAGGGGGAGGCGTTGCTCCGGGTTTTATTTTTTATTTTTTGTGGCCGTGCCATTAAGTGTGTGTGTGCGCGTGTGCGTGTGCGTGTGTGTGTGCGCACGTGCGAGCGCCCGCCCATCCTGCCGGCGTGTTTTAATAATGTTCACCGTGATCCTGGGCGTGGGCCGCTGCCTGTGTTCGATGTTTTACAGGGCTAACCTGTTCTTCTCCCCCCCCCCCCCCCCCTTTTTTTCTTCCTTTTTTTGTTGCGCTCGCTCCTTCAGGATTACTGTGCCAGCAAGTTCGGCGCCATCGGGTTCCATGAATCTCTGAGCCACGAGCTGAAGGCGTCGGAGAAGGACGGCATCAACATGACTCTCGTGTGCCCCTACCTGGTCGACACCGGCATGTTCAGAGGCTGCAGGATCAGGTCCGACACGCCACGTCGCACATTGATACCAGAGTGACCGTTTGTTTTTTTTGTTTTTTTGGACTATTTCATTCGCCGGGTGAGAGATTTAATTTCATCATTGGTAATATGCACTTCATATATTGCCTTCCAAACACGACCTGATCTTCAGAGCAGCAGTATTGTATTGGGTTCTCATCAAATTCCTTCTTCAATGTTTTCTCCGAACGGTGCTATTACCCAAATCCACCATCCACGATAGTAGAAACGGGGAATACAAGGAACTTGACTGTGGTTGGTCGTCAGTGACTCTCTTTTTTTGTACAGTGAAACTAAAAAAAAAAAAAAAAAAAAAAAAAGCATTTAATAGAAATATCAGCGTAGAAATGAAACATTCTATATTTCCAGTGGGTGAAGGAATCTCTCCTCAAGCAGCCTCGTTCCGTTTCGCCCTCTCACATCCGGCTCGTGCATGACCTGATCGCTTGTCGAGCTTCTGCGTCTTTCTGATTTTTAACGGCGTTCGATGTCCCCGCCTGCGCAGGAAGGAGATCGAGCCCTTCTTTCTGCGTGAAGCAGGCCATGAGGGCCATCCTGACCGACCAGCCCATGATCTGCACGCCTCGCATCGTCTACATGGTCAACTTCATGAAAAGGTCGGAATCCACCTCATGTCACGGCGCTCGGTCATCTGTGTTCATCGGAAGAAGTTGACACCGACTAACGTTGCGTCTTCTCCTTCCTCGCCCCTCCTGCAGCATCCTTCCCTTCGAGGCCATCGTGTGCATGTACCGGTTCCTGGGCGCCGACAAGTGCATGTACCCCTTCCTGGCCCAGAGGAAGGAGGCCATGAACAACAACGAGGCCAAGAACGGGATCTAAGGAGAGAGAGAGAGAGAGAGAGAGAGAGAGAGAGAGAGAGAGAGGAGGAGAGAGAGAGAGAGAGAGAGAGAGAGAGAGAGAGAGAGAGAGAGAGAGAGAGAGAGAGAGAGAGAGAGAGAGAGAGAGAGAGAGAGAGAGAGAGAGAGAGAGAGAGAGAGAGAGAGAGAGAGAGAGAGAGAGAGAGACTTGCATTGAGCAAAGGTTTACCATATTGTTCCTCTGGAACAAAGAAAGCTGTGTACTACACAAAGGATTTATTGACTTTGTTTTGTCTCTTATGTCTTTTTTTTTTTTGTTTAAAGAAACCAATGTCTATATACCGTGTCACTAGTTTCAAATCATACAAAAAAGGTATTCAATAATTAACTATTTACGTAATTTTAGTCACCAGCCTTATTTAGTCTTTGTGGAAATATACAGTATGTTACTGTAAGAACAGTAAGAAGAAAAAAAAAATCTGTCACTTTTTTGTTTTGTTTCTTGTTGTTTTTTGTAGACATGCACTGTAATTACTGACTCTGTTCACTGCCCACGCGACGCGTTGCGCCCCCTAGAGGCTCTCCTCTCCCTCCTTCACAACTCCATTCAAATGGGTCTGCAAATTAAACGCTCCGACTGAAGCTTGTGCCGCCGATTCTGCAAAAGCGAATCCAAAATGTTACAGTTGTCATTGTTTATTTAAGTTTTGTTTTTATTTTAATTTTTTTTTCTAGTTGAGTGTTGTGAGATAACCGTGTACTCGTGCGCACATCCCGGGTGGGGATGTTACTGACGTTGCATTGGCGCGCGGGCCACAGGGCATTTGGAAGGGACGCTTCCACGGCCGTTTGGGCTCGTGTGGGGTATTTCGCAGGGTGGTTCGGATGGGGATGCCGCAGCGTCTGATCGTTTGCTCTTTTGTTGACTATTTTCTCGAATAAGTCCCGGGGGAGGAAAGCATGTAGCATCTTGAGATTAAAGAGGAAAAAGAAATAAAAGAATCTTTATTTTTTCAAGTTAATGTTTTACAGCGTATCAACGACCAACGACTCATTTACAGCTGATGACTCGTCATGGGGTGTAAATGAGAGCAGACCGCTTACCCAGACCTTCCAAATCGACCAAGGGAAGATTTAGGACACTAGCTCGCCACCTATATTACCAATTTTATTTTCATGACTGTTATTTTGCCCCCAATGTGACTCTCCCTTTCTCCGTCCATCGTTCACCTCGTCCAATTACCGTGAAAATGTAAATGTTAAATTGTTGTGAATACCCCAGTCGCCCCAAAACGGCTGTCTCCATAATATTTGATGTATGAATATGTTATATTCTTTTTTTGGGGAAGACAGTTTTTTTTTTTTTTTTTTTTTTTGAGTTTAAGTTTCAACTACATTCCAATAGGCCTCGTTCCTCCCGTCCCAGCGATGAGCCTAAAGTCTCTACCTCTTAGTTTTTGCCATTTGTCGACAGTTTGCCATTAGCCGCTTTTTTTTTTTTTTTTTTTTTTTTTTTAATTTTCTGAAGACTGCTCCATAGCGGAGCAGGTGTGGTTCCAATGTTTAGTGTCTCTACCTAACTTAAATTAATAAAGTGATTTAGATTATTAAGTGGTGTCTCCTCATTGGCTCCTTGCTCAAACTTCATATTTTAAGATGCATTTTCTTTCTGAGTTCACAATACTACATAATAATGCCAGGTGATATATCGTGATATAGTCAAATGTAATTCAACTTTCTGAACCTCATAGACTTCTATCATAATAGCCACGTTGCTAATTGTTTCTCATTTTTATAATGTGTGAATATCTTCTTATAAAGGGAGGAATCTCTGTCTGTCTCTCGATTATCTCGACAACCGTTCATCCAGTCTACTTTACACTTGACGGGTGCGTTGCTGGGGACCCAATGATGTGCGGGGGCGAATTTGGTGCAATTTGGACACGTGTAACATTGATAAACACGCAAACAGCAGCAGCGGGGCGGGGCTTCAGGGCTCTGCCACTCAGCTCTGCGCAGCAACGCAGCCCGTCCCGAACAGTGCAGCCGGGGCGGACGACGCCCCAAAATCCGGTGTCGATCCGATACCAAGTAACACCAGGGCAGGAATCGCCATAAACAATGATGGTCATTATGGGTTTTGTTTGGTGAAATGGTAAATGGGGCGTGGGCACTCACCACCGAGCAAGCGTATCGAGAGAAAACCGATCCCTTTTTTTTGCCATCGATCCTAGAATCGATGTTCAAAACGAGACGTAGTATTGGTAGTATCGATACTTTTTGGTATTGATCCGCCCACCCCCACAATGCACCTGTTCCCGTCTTGAACGGGCACCAAAATATTTTCCGATAATCGATATCAAGGTATCAATATAAACATTTTTATCTTGTTGATATGGTTCAGCCCTGTACTACATTGGGCGTGCGTAAAATATTGAGGTTAATGTAGTGTGCAGTTAGGGTTTGTTTTTTCGGGACCATTTATAAATCAGGATCAGTTTATTCTGCCAAGTACATTTTTCACACACAGGGAATATGACGTGGTGAGGATTGATGATTAACGGTCTGATTTATTTATTATTACTATTTTTTTTTTTTTAATAAATAAATAAAAATCCACTATATATACCGAGGAACCGAGGCTTCTCTTTCACCACGGCAGGCGTTAGGAAACGTTCGGAAAAGAATCGGGAAAAGAAACAACTTACCGAGAAAGCCGCTGACGAGCTGTTTCGTCATCGGGTTTATTTCGGGGCGGCTTATTCAGCAGAGTGGGCCGGAAACAGGATCCTCCGGCCGCGTTGACCAACAGACACTTTCCATTGTCACCACCGCCCCCACGCCCACCCCCACACCCACCCTCCCTTCTGCAGGTCACCACTGAGTCACACCTTCATCTGAGGGACGCCGCGAGGTCGCTTAGATCACACTGGGATGTCGTCGGTACGGTGACGGCTAACTCACTAATATTTTAATTTCTTGTATTGTATCGGAACAACATCATCATCCTCATGATCCTCATCATCGAATCTGCTCTCCTGTCGGTTGCTGCAGATCAATAAAAAAAAAAAAAAAGGTTTAATAAAAAAGCTCTAAAAGAAGCACTTGAAACCACTCAGCTGAGTCTTTATGGCAATTTTGTCCGTTGACGCTCAACAGAAACAAACATAAATAATATAGAAACAGTATCTCATGGAAAACACGATTCAGACACTATTATAGGATATGGACCCGGTATCGCCCCTGAATCGGGTTTTGTATCGGATAATGTCCCCGATACAAAATCTCAATACCCAAAACCACAAAGTCCTGTAAAGGTGATGGATCTGATCTGAAGGGTTAGGACTCACAAGGTTTCCACGTTAAAGAGTAGCGGAAAAAGTAGCGTCGGTCCGTTACCGCTGTAAATATATTCGAAGTGGAAGCAGAAAACTGTCGCGAGGGACGGACAAAGGGCTGGACGTCGGAGAGGAGAACGCTTCCAGAAGCTCCACCGCGTCCGCTCATATCTCCGCCGGACAGGTGGATGTCGCGGCGGGAGAGTTCCCCGGCGCCCATCTTCAGCGTGGGCTTCTCTTTGCGGCGACGGCGGCTTCAGGCGCTTCATCCCGCCACAGTCTATTTGGCCATTTTAATTTAATTTTATGTTTTGTTTTTAATTTTATTATAGAATTTTTCTGAGCATCTTAATTAGCAAACCCATTTATCTTATTTTATATCAATTTTTTTTTTAATGCTAATTGTCATCGTCCCCATCTCAAATTCCTTATATGAAAATACTTGGCCGACCAAACTGAAAAACTATTAGGATGTTGGCTCGGGCTTCCTTTGCTGGTTATTCGTCTATGTTTAAAGGATTCCTTTCAGTCCTTTATCCTCCTGTTAATTGAGCTCTAATTTAGATCACAGGGTGGTGGTGATGGTGGTGGAGGAGGGTCGATAGCACATCATTTAGATGGAAAAATCAATGGCCTCCGGCACCTGCTTTTTGCATGGCATGGGACTGGCTCCACAGTCAAATTGATTTTTTTGTTCTATTTTGGGCATTAAGCTTCACTTCCCATATTAGCTGGACGGCACGGCACGGCGATCCATCGCCTGAAGCCGGGCCGTCAGCGTACCTGGAAAGGGGATCCGCGGCTAATGCCTGGGAACGGCTCTGGCACCTCCCGGCGGCGAGCAGATGTAGCCGCTTGCCGAGTCCATCGGTCACTTGGGCGGCTGTTGTCGGACCGTCCCCTTCGCCTCGCTAAGATCGGGGAATCTGCGGAGCGACGAATAGCAAGCGAGTCACGGTGACATAACGGCACGAGGGAACGGGATGAATGGAAATAAGGGGGTGTACCTCGGTGATTGTGCCCGCCCGGCGGTACTTGCCGACCGTTGGACCGTCCAACAGGACGCGATCGAGTTAAACCAGTGGTGACCGCGGACGGAAAAATCAGGAGATCAAAATTAGGCTCCGCCATCAATCAACAGAATCTAATCTAATCGACCTATGACTTGTTTATGAAAGTCTATTCCTGTTCTAAACAGAGAAACCGCTTTGTTCTCATGCTGATCAGTCCTGAGGTGGTCATCTGATGTGGAGCATCTCATCGCTACTGAGTAATTCATTAATATGTTATCCAACGTATCGGTCAGACGAGAAAACTCCAGGAAAAACATCCCCAAAAAACCCAGAAAAACATCTAAAGCTGGAGGACCAATACTTTGACGGTGCCACCAAACGGGGCATAAATCAAAACTTTTGTCATTTACGTAGATCGTAACCTTGAGGTTTCCTGGGGAAAGAACATTTTAATAATCAAGCGCTGCCAATGGAATGGGAAGTTATTGCTACATGATTTACAGTTGAGTTGAGTAACGCTTTGCAAGGTTGAGCGCTTTCACAACACGTCTGACATCATCAGTAGATCTTACGTGGCCCGACAGTTCATGAGAACAATGATATCGGTCATTCTGACAAAGCTATTCTTATCACCGGGATACAAAATCTAATTTTGATATATGAGTATCTGTCGAAGTTCCCAGTTCCCTTTTTTGGTGTTCATTTGAAAGGTTGAGTGTGAAAATAATTAAGCTTCTCTCTTAAAAAACATTCTCCTTTTTCTTTGATTTGAATGGATTATATTTGAATTTCCCAGAAAAGATGGATGAAATTCTCCCTTGGGTACAATCTGCTGCCAAAAATATATTTCACGACACTTGATCTCAAAAATTCATAAAACCTTTCATAAAACCATGGAAGAAATGGTGTAGTTATGGACGCGAATGTGCTCATTTATCCATCAAAATGTGTGGGAAAAGGGCAATTTCATGACGACGACGCTGGACGAAACGGTGTTTCATCGCGAGCGCGTCGTCGGTGGGATGGGTGTCGGTGCGACGTCTGGTGTGGGAGAGGGGGGAAAAAAAACAAACAAAGACCAAGGGCGTTGTTTTCCACATGAACCGAGGTGATTTTACTGCATTTCAAAACACAGACACTGCCTTGTTATTACACGTTACACTCACAGGCAAGAAGACACATCCTCCATGTCAGTGAACAAAGTGATCCAAGCCGTCTCTGCAGAACGCAGGCATTAAAAGCACCCGGTTGATGCCTCAGCGGGTCAATACAACACACACAATGGGTGTAGATGTGATCGACAAAAGTGTGGGAGGGAGAGAGAGAGAGCGAGAGAGGGAGGGAGAGAGAGAGAGAGAGAGAGAGAGAGAGAGAGAGGGGAAGGGATGGGTTGGGGCGGAACTTTCCACTGGCATAGAACCACCAACAAAGGCCATCGGGTCCTTCGGCGTGAAGAGACGGGGCTCGTGGCACCAGAGACCCCCAAAAGGCCTTCCACCCTCGACCGGGGGGTCCGAGCGGCTTCCTCCACGACACCCCAAAGTCCCCCCGCCTCCCTCGCTGGGGAGGAGGACCCGGTCCAGTGAACAGGTTTTCGGCGCCAGCCGTCCCTCCTCCTACTGGTTTACTGGCTAACACCACTTTGTGTCCGTTTTGTGTTTTTTTTTTTTTTTTTTTGTCCACATGAAAAAAAACAAAAACTTTTGTGTTAACGTTATTTTTTTTTTCTTCGAAATATGATATTCTTGCAAGTCATACACATCCATATAGATAGTCTTTTTTTGTTTTTTTTTTCTTCCTCAATGTCAGCGTACAAGGTAAGCTGGGTGACTATATATGAAGACAACAGCTACAACTTCCACAGCACTGGCATTGGTTAATTTTAAATACAGTACTCAAGCATTGTTAGGTTAATAAAAACAAAACAAAACAAAACAAAACAAAAAATAAAAATAAACATAACCCCCCCCCACCCCCCCCAAAAAAATAAAACCCATAATCTACTGGTACTGCAAGGTTGGTTCTCTCCCACTAAAATGTTTCCTTTGTATTTCAATGGCATGATGTACATATTTGCTGTTAACCATACCGACACACATCTATCCCAACGGGAAAATTTTCTATGCACTTTGGATTTTCCTCGATTTTAATACAGTACCATGCATTTGTCTGGTTTGATATCATTTGAAATCCGTCGCTTGCTTTATCAGATACTTTTGTTTTGTTTCTGTTTGTTCCATTGAAATTATGCTTTAAATGTAACAGGTTAGGATAGTGTTGTCTTCACATAGACTCAGGTAATGGTGTATTTTTGTCTTTTCTTGTAGTCGGGTTATTTCCTCGGTGCACATCCACCCTATTGCATGTCGACAGGTTTACCCAGGATGCAGCGGCGATCGTGGTTGGGGAAAGGGGCGCTCGGGAGTCGGGGGGTGACGGGTGGGTTTTGGGGGTGGGTGGTGGTGAGGGAGGGGGGTGGGGGGTGGGGTGGGGTCAGCTCCTAGACGACTGCCTTTGTATCCTCGCAGACCTGAGTGGTGGTGCCTGAGTTAGTCTGTTTAGTGTTCGTCCTCCCTCCCACACACCTCGCTGCTCTGCAAGAGAGAAAAGAGAAAAAGGACAAAAAGACGGTTTGAGGGAGAAGTCGGGGCGGAGTCTTGGTGGTCACCTGACTTTCTTCATAAACACAGCGGTAGTGGGGGGGGGGGGGGGGGTCAAAGCTCAGGGCCTGCTACTAAGCAGCGGCCCTGGAACCGGCAGGGATGTTTCGAGGACATCCTGGTCTAGCGGCCGAAAAGTTGGAAATACTACCCACGGGTTTAGAAAACATCAGGGAGTATATTGTTTCAGAAGGAAATTTTATATGTCATCCAATTGTTTTTGAAATTCTCATTTTGTTCAACACCCCAAAACTCTTGGGGAGGGGGGGGTCAGCCGTGGCTTCTGTTCCGTAGCGAGTTTCCGGCAGGATTCGGACTTCCCTGACCGACGGAACGGAGACACTGGCCCATCTCCCGGGTGGCGAAGCAGGGCCGACGAGAGTTTTATTCACAACCCAGCCAGAGGAATTGGCTGGAAGGCTGGAAGGGTTAAAGGGCGTTGTGATGACAACAACCTTCAGATCCGCGCAGGATAAAACTGAATAGCCCCCCCGCCCGCCTGTGAAAGCGGTGGTGTGAGTTCCGAGAAGTCAATTATTAACTGTCACAGGTAAAGACCAGTGGAGAGACAGGGAGGGAGGGAGGGAGGGAAAGAGAGAGAGAGAGAGAGAGCAAGAGAGAGAGAGAGAGAGAGAGAGAGAGAGAGAGAGAGAGAGATGTGACTGCTGAGTGATTAACTACTCGGGTCAAAGCACACGGGCCAAGTGCTGCCATATTTGCTCCTGATCTCCGACGGTGACGTAAATGAAGCCGTTGCTGGGCCGGGGCCGTTTTTTCCTCCCTTTGTTCTCTTCCTCTTCAGCGCCGAAGAAGAAGATGAGGGGGGCTGTAAGAAAACAGCCCTCCCTAACCTTTTCCCAGGGAACACCTACTATCAAAATACTCCGAAACTGCTTGCCGGTGATTTCCTCCGGGTCTCCGGGACCCGACGGCCTTCCCAACTTTTCCCATTTCCCCTCCCTCCCGCCCTCGTCATTGGATGGCAAGGAGAGAGAGAGAGAGAGAGAGAGAGAGAGAGAGAGAGAGAGAGAGAGAGAGAGAGAGAGAGGGAAGGTTCTGTTGGCTCTGGATGGCCAGCGGAGGAGGCCCTTGTTTTGGCAGCAGCAACAATTGGGCCCGAGCAGTGATAGTCATCATGCAAAGTATGCATTTGGAGATACATGTAAATGTAAACGCCCTCTGCTGCTTTCCCCCCCGGGGGGGAATAATGTTTAGCGGAAATACTAAGACACGTGCGTGGGCTGAAAAGGTGGACCAGCCAAATGCTGGCTTTCAATATGACAGGCGTTTGTCCTCTGCTAGCCTGAAGGTATGTGTGTGTGTGTGTGTGTGTGTGTGTGTGTGTGTGTGTGTGTGTGTGTGTGCGTGTGTGTGTTGGGGGGGGGGGGGGGGTTCCTGCATAGTGATGAAGCTCCCTGCCGTGTGCGCGAGGTGGCGAGCCTGTCCGGGAGGTGGTTGACGTGATCCGCGCCCTAACCTACCTTGATGGGGCCGTCCACCGGGTCCAGTCCCTGCTCCGACAGCTGTTTCAAGGCACTTAGAGCAGCCTGAGAAGAGACAGAGCAACAGATGGTCAAGTGAGGGCGTGAGGGAGGGAAGGATAGAGGGAGAGGCAGAGATGGGGAGGGAGGGGAGTGAGTGTCACCCTTCAGCTGCTTTTCAAATAACACCAGTGCTGGGAAACCCGATGCCGACAGGACACTTTCCCCTTCTCTGCCCATTGTCTTTGGCTCTCCTTCCCCGACTATTCGTCTGGCCTTTTACGCTGTGTCCACGCATGTTTTTTTCCCGCACTTCTCCCCTACTGTTTATCTACAGATATTGGGTTTACGTTTCCACTTTGTGTTTTGGTGGCTCTGCATTTTCCATCCAGCGACATCTCTATTCCTGAAGACCAGTGCTGAGCAAAACGCCACAGGGGCTGCCATGTGTATAAATCAAGCCGGCTGAGAAATGCAGCAGGAATGACGGATGTTTGGTCCGGGGTGTCAAGCAAAAGCTCGACATACAGGAAAGACATCCACATAAACATCACAATGTGTACGTTGTACGTTATGGCCACGAGTGAATTCCACAACGACAAATGCACACTGACCAAGTAATTGTCTCATCGGTTTTGGTCTAATGACTTAATTAGGTTCTATTATGCATTTCAGAAATGCTGTCATCATGTGTCTCCCACTGCCTCACTGCCAGATGATTAGTCAGCTTCAATCTTCTGTCAAAATTGCATTTGGTACAAACTCAGAGCTGGTCACGCATTGTGAAATGACGCCTTGTCATTAAAAATCAATATCTCGTTACCCAACCCATGAAACAACAATATGCCATTCAGATTATCCGCAAGCGCCTTTTGCCAAGGCTGGATCTGAAACACCATGATGTCATTTCCTTCCTGCTTGGAGCCGCAGCCGAGTTGGTGCCAGTTGGAAGGGCCGCTGGTGATGTGAAGAGGGTCGGGACCAACGCAACGTCCCTGACAAGCCAGTGTCACCTCCAGCAGTGTCCTCTATCCATCCATCCCAGCGCTGCGGAGCCGGTGCAATGCAGGATATACGTGTGCAGGTATGAGGGTTTTACAGAAAAAGAGGGCAGTGTGCACCATTGCACAGCGTTAACAGGGAACAAAAGGTCAATTAAACATTTAATGTGGAATCAAGTCACCACAATTGGCGTATTGCCTTCATGGAGCAAAACCAGTGGACGGCGACACGAAAAACCTTGACCCACTGATGTCGTTTGTGGTCAAGGGAACTAGGAAGTAGAGCGATGTGGGAGCAGGACAACGGGCCTGGAAACCCGGTTGACGCCTGACAGGATTGAAGTGTGCCAAGTTAAACTGGGCTCCGCTGAGCCAATCTGATCCTAAACAGGCCAGACAAAAAAACCATGACAGGGATCCTGCTCTTCATTTCTAAGGATTGGCTCCAGATGTGCTCTCTCTCGCTCTCTCTCTCTCTCTCTCTCTCGCTCTCTCTCTCTCCCACCCTGGCAGCGTGGGATGAGTTTGAGTGGAAGGGGGTACAACATCTCCCAGCTGAGCGGACAACAGCGGTTCTGGCGGAGCAGAAAGGAGTGTGTCTAGCACAGACACACTCTTTCAATCTAAGCCTCCGATTTCTGAAAGAGAGCGAGTCAGAGTAACAGAGAAAGCACTCCGGACATGATTGGGCAATACGGAAATATTTACTGAACAAAAAAAAAGACTTTTGGACCATTTCCACCATCTATGATTTACAGTATATTTGGAAGAGGGTGATGGCGGTGTGCACATAGAGATGGTAAGATGCTTAGATATCAGTGAGGCAAATACAAAAATAGATTGAATTTCACGATTAAAAAATACACTTTCCCCCATATCTCAAGATGTAATGTCTCCTAGAAGAAATGTGTGTAATAGTGTAACCTAAAATACTAATTAAATACCAATGTATGTACAATGTACTATATGAACCACACATGTTAAGGTACCCACTATTTTTGTGTCCTGGATTCCCAGATAGTTTCCAAACAAGAAAAATATTACAATATATGCAATACTTGTCTAATCGAAGGTATATACAGTACAATTCATACTATGCAATACAAACTAGACCGCATCCCAAATAATCTATCACTAGTTAATTACAAGTAAAAAAAAAAAAAAAAAAAAAGGCAAGAGTCGCACCTGTGCAGTGGATGATTGTTTAAGAGACTAACCTACATCAGCCTCTGCCAGATAATATCCCTATAGATCATGTTTGCAAAGTTGCACTGATTAAGTTAGCCATTCCCCTCATCATTATGCTTATAACACTGAACTCCGATTCCTCCCCGCCACATATGAAGACGTGGATGTCTGCGGGTAAAAATAAATCAAAATTCACGTTCATGCGAAGGTGATCATGTAAAGACCTTGCAAGGACAAAACATCTGCACACGGATCAGTTTGTCTCTGCGGAATGTTACGTGCAGGGGAGGATGTTACTGACTACTGACAGTTTTCTTTAATACAAAACTGTTTCTAAAGTGATGTTCACTTCAGATTATGAGAAATGTCAAGTGGAATTGTAATTTAAGACAGACTGCTGCAGGGGTCAAAATCTGGTTTGTATCCATTAAATGTATTTTTTATTTTTTAACAAATCCCATCTGTGGTGGATATTCTGTTCTGCACATTGTGCATAGGTAATGCAGCTTTGTAAAAAGTATAAACCTGGCTATTACTTATAGAATATCTCCAGAGTGTCAAGGATCAATGGAAACACCCTGAGAATGTAATTTATGCTGATTTTATTTTCTCTTTGAGGAAATGACAGGTCAAGAGATTTACGGCTTAAAACCCCAGGAGTTGACAGTTGAGGGTTGTTATTAGAAATATACTTTTCAAGAGAATATATTGGAAACAGACATTTCAACAATTACATGCGACAAATTTCATGCTAAACAATAATGTCAACACAGGATAGTCAGCCACATATACTACAGTGGAAAGAGTGATGAAGATAAGCAAAGACCAGGGGCAGACATGTGATCCTTCGAGACCTGAACACCATGACACCTGGACCATCACTGTGCACCATTGTCTAAAGCACCTTTCTGCCTTTTTCATTTGGCAAATAAAAAGTAATGGCAAACAACCCAAATCACTGCTTGGTTTTTGTATTTATTCAATCTGCTAAGGATTGTTCTCTCCCTGAGTAAATAGCCAGGGCCCATCTGTTGGTGCAGGCTGACTGGGGGAATAAACAGCCATAAATCAGCAGGCTGACGTGAGTGCTGCTGCTGATATACGACAGGCAGGCATGAGGGCTGGAGGAGCCAAACCTGGGGCTTTCAGGCCCCGTGAAGGATACAAGCCCCAAGACAAATACAGCATCTATCTGTGGGAACGGCAGCCAGTGAAATCATTATTTTTCTAATGAGATAAGAGGGCCTTCGCTGGAGGCGGTCGCCACGCTGATCGGTCAACACCAGAGGAGTATGTTTAGTCTAAGCCGGCGACGCACAAGGTGGAAGTGGTCCATCTATGTCACAGGAATGTAAAAGGGGAGGTAGAAAGAAAGCGAGAAGAAGTCAGGGCAGAAGGGAGGGCAGCGGGTTACGGCGGCGGCGGAATTGAGCAGGGGGATCCCAACAAATGGGTCTCGCCAACAGATAATGAGATTTTGTCAACTAACCATTACACCCTTGACCATCTCTGAGGAGCACTTAGTGAAGACCCCTCATCACTCCTTCTCCACCTCTCTTCCCACCTTGACTTCAGATAACAAACCTGCTCTCACCACGGGCCAAACACTGGGAGCTTCTGCCATATGCCAGAAAAGCTGCTACTTCACACATAGCCTCATTCATCTATCTGGCCATCCCTAGTTCAAAGGCTTGGACAAACAGCTTTGGAATGTGACGAGTTCTCAAGGAGGATCTGCGACCGTGGCCGAGCTCCTGATGTGGACTGACGAGTGCGGCTCATTTTTCTGGACCTACTGCGTTCTTAATGGCTTCCCTGATGGAGTCTTCACTTCCTTCAGCGGCTTAGCCAAACAGAGGAAGGGTCCCTCGGGAGCCCCGGCATGGCCCCGCTACATCTGATGGATCGCTGAATCACATCGACCCCAACAAATCAGACCCCGCTGTCAGTCTCCACTGCTGGACCACTAGAATCCAGCAAAAGAGCAGGGTAATGTTTGGGGGATGGTTAAATAAAAGCAGAAAGACGAGTAGTACAAAGATACCAGGCTAAACTAGTGGAAGATTGAAGGGAAGAGGAGGCCCTTCATCTTTCAATCTCCATCTCTCTAGCAGCAATCAAAGACCCCGCGGGGAGGTCTTAATGAGGAGACCACCAGCATATCACTCAGCCTCCCATTATCTAATGCAAACACAAACACACACACACACACACACACACACACACACACACACACACACACAAACACACACACACACACACACACACACACACCAGGTCCTATAATCCTAAAAGATCCAGGATTTAAAGAAGAAAGCAAGTCTTTTCCGACTGTTTGCCGGGCTCCATATACAGTACATCCAATGCTCTGGTGGGGGCCAGATGAAAGCACAGACACAGGCCCAAGCTTTAACCCGACGAGCAAATCTCTCAGTATGGCTGGTGCGTTCCCTTTTAACGCAGCCGATCCAGATTCCCAGGACCTTTCTCTGGCTCCAACCATTCCAGCTGGAATTAACCAATCCTTTCCTAATCAGGCCCGGCCAAGACCATCAGCAGCAGGCTGTAGTCTCTCCTTTGATCCGCTGTCACTGTCTTTATCATGTGTTTGGTATTCCACCTGAACCCAGGGAGTAAGAGGCGGGAGAGTGAAAACTTGATTTCCTCTAGCATTACTGACAAGAGCGCGGGGAGATCTCTCCTGTGGTCTTTTGGCAGAACAAGAAATTACCCTAAACGGCCGGGGCTGTCTATGAGTCCGCAGGTGCGCTTATAGATGTGCACGAAACCCACATGCACTCACACACATTCACACACAAAGAGGCACGCACACACACACACACACACACACACACACACACACACACACACACACACACACACACACACACACACACACACACACACACACACACACACACACACACACACACACACACACACACACTTCTGCGCACACAAGCCACGGCATTGTTTTACAGCCCTTCGCCCAGTGGTTACTTCTCAGAACATGAGACGACACCGGGGCAGATGGACTGTAACCCAAACTGCTGGCTTTTGTTTGCTCAATCGTACAATCACCATTCATGCTCTTCCTCAGCAATAACACGCTCACTGTCGGTCATTAACGACACTATAAAGGGCCTGATCATGAGTTGAGATGAACCGCTTTGATGCCAAGTAACTTCTGCGGAGTAGGAGGACACGTTACATGAAGGGGCTGCGGGATGGCCGTCGATGAGAATGATCTAAGGGATGTCTGCTAGACTAAACAATGACCTGAGTGGATTTCAAACAGTGCATTTTATGGGCAGTCAAGCCTCGGGATGTGGGAGAAAAGAGGAGCCTGTTGTCAGAGGACGTTTGGGGGCTGCGCGTATTGTTTTGCAGAGGGCTTGTTCTGTTTTCAAAAGGCCACATAAAACCCTGACGGTGCACCCACTCTCACTCCTCACAGCATAGTAATACGAGATGCCGAGGGAGAGTATATCCCAGCAAACCGCACTCTCATCTCTCCGTCACATCCCGTGTTAACTCCGTCTTCGCTACTGTCGATGGCACAGTGGTGAAGATCCCATCTTCATATGATTTAGTTATTTAAACTTATCTTCTGCATATTTTGCTCCCTCTCCTTTCCATCTTTCCTTCTGGCATCCAGTCTCTAAGTTCTTCTCATCTCCTGACATTTTCTTCCTCTAAATTCTTCTCTTTCTTTCTCTGCCCACTTCAAAGCTCTGGAGAGAGATCACTGGCACATTCCTCGATAACTCATGAAGAAAACCCGTGTGTGCCTGTGTGTGTGTGTGTTCACCGCGCATGTGTCTGTTTGATGACGTGGTGCGACGTGTAAATGGTTTCTTGAGTAACACCAGTAAAAATGCACTCAGATCCTCTCACCAAATCTCGTCCTCACTCTCACTCCATATTTCACAACTTCCATTAGAGGCATTGATAGAAGAAGCAGTGTGTGCCTGGCAAAGACTTTATTCTAGCCTAACATTACGTTAATTTCACAGAAGTAGCACTTCATATGTCCCACAACAGTTGTTGGGCTATTGCGTAGCAACTATCAGTACTGCCAAATAAATGCATGTGAGAATGTGTTTGGAGACCGTATTCATCTACACCCAGGTCTATGATGTTCTCTTCTCAACATGCATGATACATCATAAACCGACTACACCATGCAGTCCCGGTGTTGGAATTAGGACTCCTGAGATAGAGGCTTGTGTGTGTGTGTGCTGGTGAGGGCCCAAAATGCAGAGTGCTGGCTGATCTAAGCTAGTGGGTAACGTCCATGGGGCTCCCCAGGGGAGAGGGCCCTCTCTGACATGGGAAGCCATAAATAAGAGCCCAGGGCGCAGCGCCATGTCATGCGTCATTTGGGCCGGAGAGGCCTGCTTTATCCCCACCCTTCACCGGGCTGCTGAGCGTGGCACCTCCTAGGGCGTAATACGAAACATATGGGTGGAGGGTGTGGGGCAGGAGCACCTCAGCATACCATACCCTTGCCTTGTCAGCATAGCACCTCAGAGCAAAAGCAGATATAGCCGGAGGAAGGCTACTCTAGAGGGGCCCACTTATCAACTTAAAATGGGCTGACTTATCGAAATTTGTCAAGTAACAGTAATGATGAGACGTGGGCTTTATTATTTTTCTGAAACTGCAGTTACTTTCTATTCGGAAAATACTGTATGACTGCAACCTTAAACAAAGCTAATGAGGTAATTGGAAAGTTGGTATAGGTGAGATTTGTTGCTTGGTAGATCTATATATGCGGTTATGAGTGTCAGATAATAAAGCAATCTAGAGTAAAGCTCACTGATAATAAAGCTCACACATTCTACCAACAAAAATAAGTCAAGTATGGGGAGTACTGGCTGCTCAATGGTGTAGGGAACGACATTGAGGTCTTTTGTCTTTTGTCTGAATATAGCAAGGACATGGATTGTTTCATATCACCACTCTCCCTCTCACTCCACTACCCTGTCTCTCTATATTATCACTGTCCGATGATGCAAAACTGACTCTTTTTTTCAGGGAAACTATGACACTTTCACTCTTAGCACGAAAGAAAACAATGACACTTCCTTTTCCGCGGGGAGGCTGGGCAACGGAATCTATATTTGCCGCACTCAAATTGCTAAATCATTCCAAGGTCTATGATTCAGAGGGAATGAATAATACATATAAAATGAAGAACAGTGCATGAAGAATGCATTAGTGATGTGAAATGCTGCCTCAAGGCCGTTGACTCACAAACATGACCAATCACTACGCCGACAAAGCTCTTGAGAAACAATGCACTTGCCTCTTTGTCCTGAACAGCTGAATGGTTTGACAGTAACACATCCCACATACGCATACCAGACACATTCAACATACAGGACAGAAATTCCCCCACCACAAACTGACAGTCTTCAGCTGACGGGACATGGTCTATGGTGGACAATCCCTTTGTGACTCAATCAGCCAACCAAAAAATGACTTAATTTGACATTAAGCTGGACTTGTATGGCTGATATGCAGAAATACTAATCTTTCTTTAATAGCACTGTCATAACAATATTCACCCAATAAAGACCAGATGCTTTCCACTCCACATTAGGAGATACAATGAAGCACTCAATATTTCAAAGGCGTAACAATGATTCACTTCCCAGGCCGGTCAATAGTAAATTCAGGGGGGACTGAGGGAACACCCATCAGATTGGGCTCAGTAACTGTATCCATCCAGTTTTTCCTGTGGGACTTCACGGTGCCATTGTATCACCTCTTCCCCACCTGTGGAGATTTACCTTTCCGTACCGGAGGCAATTAAGTTCCCATAATCCCCACAACTCTGCTTAGAATGCCCTATGGGCGGCATGGAAAGCAGTGGGAGGAAAGCTAGTCTCGAGGCACTTATTGCTGTATCAGCGGTGAGATACAGATCGTTCCCAGGGGGTTTCCGTGATCTCCTCTGATATCGTTATCTTCTTTACTTTCTCTTCATGGTCACACCCAGCTGCTCTTCAATAGTTTTATCCCCCAGTTTCTCTCTTTTTTACATTTCACTCTATTTTCAAATTTCTAGACACGTGAGATTTAAAATAACGATAAATTGATAAAGACTACGGTTTTGGGGGTTGGCCAATAGTCCAAACAGTGGTCGGGTTGGATGCAAATGCGATGGCTGAGACAATTGGCTGACTGCTGTCAAGCCACCGTGCAGATTGAGAACGAGACCTTGTACATCTGGAGTGTGGAAGCAATGGCAGCCCACACCAAAACCAGAATCAATCTCTTTAATCACTTCCTTCAGTTTCAATCGATAAAATGATTGTTTAGCAATCCCGGTTACTGTAGTCTGGGACTCTCTTCGCTTGTGGGTGAGTAATAGGGCCTTCTGAATGGTATTAAATACTATTCATTATAGACTAGCCAAATTAAATCAACTGGATTATTGGATTAAACGTATTATTGAAACTGCAATGTCACTTCTAATGGAGTAGCTATTGCACACCGAACAGCAATGGCTGACACTTTCCTCTTTAGAACCTAAGACAAAGTTACAGCAGAGCACAGCTCCAACAGAAAGAGAAGAGTAACAAGGGAAAGAGGTATGCAGGGGTGATTAAAAAGAGGAAGATGGGGGGGGAGGGGGGTTATTGTGACAACCACCAGCTGCATACTCTAATCCCCTATGCTCCATCACAGGGCCCCTATATTTTCCTGTCAGAGGCGGCAGTAAGTATGTATGAGAAAGTGTGGATGTCTGGTGGACAAGGACATCCGGTAACAGGAGAGGACCGGCAGTCAGACAGCGTTTTACACCTCTTTCCTACTGCCTCTTCCTCCTTGTGGTCTCTTTAACCCCCTTAGTATTCACTCTTGACCACATTTTACACACAAGGGGCAAGCCTTTAAACCCTTAGTGGTGTTCTATTAAGCACTGCATATCCTCACAAGGCTTGTGACTGTCTATTACGACCTAGCAGACTCGCTGGACCCATAAGACATGTGTAGACATGGATGTTCTATCTTGTACTCCGCTCATAGATATACAAAACGGACTTGGAGAATGGAGATTGGCTGGGACCAGTCATGCACAGGGGAGCCTGCAAAGTGTAATGAAAACCGGACCGAGTTGCTATGACAACTGTCTACGTGTAATGCGGAGATGGATCATGTATGAGGCATGTTTACAGAAAACAATAAATTCCAGTATGCTTATATCAGAAGGCATGTTTTGCAGGGTCGGCCCCCCCCTTTGCCTGTTTGCATTATGTACAGGTCTAGACCACAGGGTAACAAAGATGTTCTGCAGTAAGGAAAAATGCGGCGCAGACTAACATTTAAATAAAAAATGATGTTTAATGTTTTCTTTAACCATTTTCTTTAGTGTTTGCGTAATGCTATTGCTATGTTCATAATCAATGAAACAAGTAAAAAGCCAAGTTATAACTTCAGTTCGCCTGTATACTGACCTGTTCTGGGACAATTGACAATCATTCTATGAAGAACACTCAATCGAACCAAGGGAGGTGAGCCTCACATGTCATGTGTATAAAGGATCAAATCTCCCTCTGATAAGGAGCAGGAGGAAACAAGGCAAACTAGTTGAGATGAGATTATGGTTCATGTCATATATCTCTTTTCAATCCACAAACAGTGTGAAAGGCATCTGTTATTGCACATGTAATAAACCAATTGTTTAAGGCGATGATGCGATCTTATCACAAAAGGCTACGGAGTGCTTCATTCTTTGCGGTGCAGTTTTTACGAGCCACCTCACACATTTTTACAGCATAGCACACAGACAGTAAACACCAGGCAGCCGCTGCACTTTAACACATGATTAGGACACAGCTAATTAGATTGCGGACAGTAAAACACTGAACCCAATCGTAAAACCAGTAGCAGGGGCCAGGCTGAAGGAAGGGATCAGGTACAACTGTCAGACATTAACGTCTGGAGACCAAAGGTGGCTGACAAATGATAGCACAAGGGTTTGTTGGTGCTGTCTCTTTGGTCAAAATGTAAATAGCAGACTTTCGTCCCCCACCACCCCCAATGTCCTCCATCCATCTATTTATTCTTCCATTCTTCTCTTCCCTGTCCCCTTATGTAGTGGTAAGTCCCGTGTATCAATGGGTCAGGGTACTAATGGAGGACCTCCTGGCCTTGTACGCCTCTGGAAACAGCAACCCCCCCCCCTGCGATCCAGCCTCTCTTATAAATCAAGCAGGCTTCATTGAGAGTGGCCAGAGTCCTCTGTGATGTCCCAGCCTTGTCTCATTTCAAAGTCTTTCTGAAGGCTCACACGGTTTCACGTTTACTCACCGGGCACAAGGGAGGTGTGTGTGTGTGTGTGTGTGTGTGTGTGTGTGTGTGTGTGTGTGTGTGTGTGTGTGTGTGTGTGTGTGTGTGTGTGTGTGTGTGTGTGTGTGTGTGTGTGTGTGTGTGTGTGTGTGGGTAAGGGGAGAGGGTAACAGAAAGAGAGAGATTGTGAAAAACGTGAGAGGATGAAGATGAGAGAGCGAGTGCATAAGAGATGAAAATGAAAAAATATGTGAGCATGTGTGCCAGATTGAAACGGGGCCCCCCCTTACAAATGTTCATTTAATACATTTGCCACTTTAGACTTCTTACATGAACTAGTTTATGATAAATTACAACATTTTTGAAAACAATGTTCTCCCAGAGTCATTAGAGCATTACACCAGAATGAGTTAATGTATTTTATTGTGTGCAGTCAGGACAATAAAAAAAAAAAAAAGGTCCATTCTCCATTCAAAACACAATTCTCCCTCATTCATGGAAAAGTGAAAGAAGCTGTGTGTTTCAGAAGGATAACTGACTGTTGGGATAATTCTTTGGATTCATTTTCGGCATGCATTCATAACAAAGCCAGATGACGAACACATGATTGCTTTTTCCTGATTACAGGTTTTGCTGTCGTACATGAAGACCAACAACATCCGAGGAATTCAGTGGAATTACAACATCAAAACAGCTTGGATACTTGGAAATGAAGTAGGGCTGCCACAAACCGTCGACCAAATGTGAGTCAGTGAGAAGAATCTTAGTCGACCAAGTTTTTTATTGGTTGGTCTGCGCAGAAAAAACCCAAAAAACAAACAGAAAAACAAAAAAATACTCTGCTGGACCCGTTTATTAAATGCTAGAGGGCTTTCAAATTTGAAACAAATTTAAACAAATATAAATATTCAGTCTCCTTGCTGATTGTTGCTGTTGTATATATTTTAAGGCTATATTAAACTGGTTATAAGTTATTGTGTTTTACTGATAAAAAGGTTCAGTCCCCTTGCTGGTTGTTCCGACACATTCAGAATAGGGATGTTCCTCATGACTAATTTCCCTGACGTTTAAACAAAAGTTTAAACTTATAATAAAAACTATTACGTACATTATGCATATATTATAAGAGCCATTTCAAATGGATAATCACATTCTTTAATAACCAAACTGTATTTTAAATACCGCTGCCCAGGCATAGTTCCTTATCTTCCGGGTATATTACAAACGCTAAAGCTTCACCTCCCTGACAGACTGGATAGAGGCAGGCCGGTGGTGCGCCCGAGCCCTGGGGGCCGCGAGGACGGGGAAGGTGCGGCAATGGGGAAGGTAAGTGGCCCCCGGATGCGGCAAGGTGAGGGCGGAGGGGCCGGCAGCCCTCGGGGATCTCCATCCCGTCGGGGAGGTGGAGCTTGAGCGCCGCCTCCAAAGGCGCAGCGAGTAACCGAGTCCATGGCCCCGGGAAATGCGCCCGATGAGGGGTCCTTAAAGAGGGGACGCCGACACTGGGAAAACGATCTTTCGTATGCCACATTTCAGTGCAAATTATGTCAATATGTAATTTAAATGTGTACATTAATAAAATAATAGGCCCTAGTAGGTTTAACTGATGTAATGTTTAACTGGTGTAATTAACAGGTGGACCGCTTCGTTCGGCAGCGCTTGTAAATTAAATTAATATTTTAAAGGCTGGTTATTAGGTTTTGTATTTATCTGTAATGTAGCACTGTGTTAACAATCTTAGTTATAACATTTTTTCTCAGCCCTGGAACTCAGACCATTTTCTGATGCCCCAAAAACATATATTTAGATGATTTAATTAATATCATAAATGTGCGATGATTAGTTGACTAATGGCTTAAACTGACGACTAATAGTCGACTAGATAAATATTTAGTTGGGGGCAGCCGTAAAATTAAATATGATTTAGTTAAATCGCAAAAACAATCGATTTTGTTCTATTAATGAGCGTGACTTATATCGGACACCAAGATACCTTCACTAACGTGGTGCACCCGCAGACAACAGCATGGCTTTACCGTTCACATAATGATCCTCCATTTGGCAGAACGACATTTTGGGTCGATTCCCTTCTTCCCCTTAATGGCTTAACTTTAAAGCCAAGGTGTCACATAAATCAGGTGTGGCAGGGCTTCATTTTTATTCATCCAGCAATAACACAGACAGGGGAAGTTAATCTGCCTAGAATCTCCTGTTTCACTCGGCCCTCTGATTTATCCCTCTTGCTTTTACATAGTGAAAGTGTGGTTTGGCTAATCATCGCTTATCCTCTTGTAATGCAGAAATTGCAAAAAGAGAGGGGGGGGGGGGGGGTTGATTTGCATGCAAAGCAGAAAACAAGGTGTTACATGGGACATTATTTACGGAGAAGATTTGGGAGATGGTGGAGAGGCTGCTGTGGGGAGGCGGGCAGGCAGGCACACACACACACACACACACACACACACACACACACACACACACACACACACACACACACACACACACGGGGTGGGAAGACAACAAAACGCCTGCGTTTACTTAAACCACGGGAGAGTGTGACACCTCAGTCGTAATTGGTGTTAACCCCCGATGTGGCCGTTGTCACGGGTGTTTCACAATGTCTGGTCTTTGAGGCCTGAGAATGCATTAACGTCCAGATGAGAGGAAGGTGGAGGGGGCGGGGTGCTCAGACAGACAGAAAAACATTCCCAAGTCTCTTTGCTCATCTCCATAACTCAGCGCTCCGCTAAAGAACACTCCTCTTGACGCGGGACATTAATGACTCCCCCTGGAAGCATCCTCGCACAGAGCTATACATTATTGGCTCAGAGCAAGTTTGGGTAAAGGTGGACCATTAGAGGCTTGATTCATGACGGGCTATGGCTGCACATTTAACTCTATGCTACGATACAGCACAACTTAAAACATTTATTTATTTATTTTTAAATCACTTATAAGCGAAGGGCAGTGTTTTAGGCAGAGCGGGAAATCGGACCGGTCGTGTCAGAGAGATGTGAGTGAGAGCCTTTAATTTGGGTAAAGACATGCTGTTATCACGTTGTGCGAGAGGGAAATCGAAAACAACTTTTAACAAATGAATAAATCCAAGCAGCTGGCAGATCCAGTTGCATGAAATCTGGGAAGCAACAAGAGAGGATAATTACAACAAACAATACTGCTCATTGTGCAGTGGTTGAGTTTGATTCCATATGCGCGTGTCTATGTGTGTGTGTAGTTATGCACAAATTTCAGGGGAGGAAGGGGGGGGTTATGCCTGCAATTACTGTCAGTGTATGATATTCTGTGGGAGCACTCCATGATGATTAATACTAAGGAGCTCTCAACCGCAAGACGTGTGTCAAATATCGAGATGACGGGTCATTTGAAATCCACAGCCTTCCCTTGAGGAGATGCACAAGAAACATGCGGCGACGCATCGTCCATACGCCTCCGCAACACTGACAACGTGTGCACCAGATTTAAGACTTCTTTCAGTTTAAGATGTCTAAAGATGGTAGTCTGGGGAGTAATGGAAGAGGAGACTGAGTCGCAATACACACACGGCATTCAAAAAACTGTAAAACCAAATCTTTACAAAAGGGGCTCATGAGAGGGACTATGCATCACATCACAACCACCTCAGCAGCCTCACCCGTCCATATATTTAACTGCTACGGCTCTGGAGCGGAGGTAAAAGACGGTGAAATTGGAGGGGGGTTCGGCAGAAAACATTTTGCACAAATGTTTGCTGCACTGATTTTCCCATGGGGAAGCTTTGAAGCTGCATCATATTACCAAATACAGGTGAGACGTAGCTCTTTGCAGAATGGAAAAAATGAAAAATGATTAAAAAAATAAAGATAAATGCTGACGTAATAAAATATGTCTGCAAGGGCGACAAATCTCACACGTCGCCAGAGTGCGATGGCAAGACGTAGGTGGAAGATAAATTACCGGCGCTTATCTCAAAGACCTTTTCAGCGGAGGCAGACTATCACTCAGTATCAAATGACATTAAGTTAATGAGCCAAAGACGCTACAAAGAGCACGAGGTAGCACATTATCTCTGCTGGCTAGTCAATGCCTCCCATGGGGGTGATGACTGACCGGCGGTGTGATTGGTTCAGAGTTATTTATCATTGCCAAACCCAGCGACTCGGCTAACTTGTGGGAAATGTCACGCAGAGCTCAACGGCGTCGAGCGCTTCGTGGCCTGTGGCAAAACGTTGCGCTTCTCTTAGCACGGAGGTGATAATGAATTTAACACCTTTGCCGGGTCTAGAGCAATCGCAGTGGGCCCGGCAGGTAAGAAACAAGGTGTGAAAAAAAGTAATGTCTTTCCGTAAACACCAAACATCTTTTGTCCTCGGGCTCACACAATGCATCACTTCCTCTCAAATGCCCAGCATGCACTTTTCTTTTCGCCGTAGAGAGGAGGCCTGGATGACTGCTTACAGTAACGTGTTCCCC
The DNA here is from genome assembly GCF_960531495.2 of Zeus faber. Taxonomy (NCBI): domain Eukaryota; kingdom Metazoa; phylum Chordata; class Actinopteri; order Zeiformes; family Zeidae; genus Zeus; species Zeus faber. The sequence goes on along the minus strand of NC_137206.1, from coordinate 16,687,863 downwards.
TGTTTTTTTGATCTCAGAGACACTGGGCATATTATCAATGTTAAGTCACTGGGGTTTGTTGAAATATGACTATGAGAATATGACATGAGTCACGTGAATGCAGGCCAAGTGAGATCACCTTGGTGGACTGCTTCTACAATCTGGTGAATGGGAGGTCTTTGTCAACAGTAATTCATACTGCTCATGAAACCTGACACAAATCCAGGCGCTTTGTCACACTTTGTTAAGGCAAGGCCCACATAAGATGGGGCGTTACGCAATAACACCAGCAGAATGGCAAAACAAAGAATGTTAGGTGGTTTTCCCTCTTTGAAAAAATGCACAGTTGAGAACTTTTGTCTTTTTAAGTTCAGATCATTAGCATTTATTGCATGGCAGAATAGTCTGCTTTTCCTCTCCTAATAAGTTACAATGGGTTAGGGCTGAACCAAATTAAAGGGCGTGTGTGTGACTGTGTTAAATTCAATGCCATGTTGGCCCTACATTTGCAGGCTGATGTTCTCCTTATTATGTGTGCTTCCTTTCAAGAGGCCACTTGGAGCTCTCAACAGATCCCCCCAATGGGCAAGTTCATGTTTACTCGGTCTCTGCTGGGCATTGTCCCCTTTTGTCGGCAAAACCTAACGACACGGGACAAGGGTCCTGTTAAGCAGAGAGATCACTTTTATCTTCGTTCCCCCACTCTCTGTCTTCGTCAGCCTCTCTCACATTACAGCCCATTCGTTTTTCCTCCCGGAATCAACTCTCCGTGACTCTCCCCGTCTCGAAATGTTGTCAGTGATATTCTGCTCTCCCTCCCTAGCCATATCGCTTGCCTCCCCCCCTCTGTCCTGCTCCATCATTCTTTCACTGCTGCTCTCTTCTGCCGTCACATTCTAATCTCCTGGTCAGAAGGGTGTTTCCTGAGGAGGGCACGCAGGGAGACAGGCGGGAGTGACGGATCGCCCTGCGGGCGGTTCACTTTGTCTCCTCTCCAGGACCAGAACGGGGTGGGCAGGAATGGAACTGGGAGGGGAGGGGAGAGTGGGAGTTGGGGAACACTGGTAGGGAAGGGGGGAGACAGGATATTTGCTCCTCCAAGGGGGGGCTTGGGAAAATCTCTTGTGCTTCTTTACTTTCATATGTAGCTGGCTCTTTCTAATGGGAGCCAGCTACAGCGAAGGGGAAGTTGAAACACTGGACCAGCACAACCACGTACCTCTCTGATGCAAGCCGCGATACCGCTGTCTTAAAACAACACCAGAACCATATGGACAAGCGGTTACATAAGGCAAAGAACAACATCAATTTAAAGAGATTAATGCAGCGGGCTTTCCAGGACTTAATGAATTTTTTTGAGAATATTTTCGGCTTCTTGCATACCATCACAGAACACATTAAATCGACAGCAAGTTTGCAGCTCCGATAGATTAATCTCCATTTCCCCGAGAGGGATTTTTCTACATTAGCGCACAGGCAGACACGCACACATGAAAATAGCATAACTAAGTGGAACACATTGAACCAACACAGATTGTTGCAGATTACTGCTTTTTTTTCCCCCTTCCCCCAGATTTAGTAATGTAGACTCTGGCCAAGGGCTGCGTTGGACCACGTAACACCGTTGCGTACAGAGCAGACAGGCAGGACAGATTAGCAGAAGGAAGATCTTGTCCCGACAGCTGCCCGGCAGGTTGGGCAGGGTAACACTCCTGCGGGACCCCCCGAGAGGAGCACGGCCAGGAGTAACGTCTGTGCTCCAGCAGGGAAGGAGACATCAAACGCCGGCCCCCAGAGGCCTCCACCCCTCTTCCGCTCCTTCTCCGGCTCCAAGGGGGGACCCGAAGACCAATCCGAGGCAGTAATCACGCCATGAATCAGTCCATTCTATAGTCCCACTGCCGTATACTCCCCGCTCACCCCCCACATGCAGAGACACACTCCTAACAGGTGTGTGTGCTTCCCAACCCGCCCATCCCAAACAACCGTCTCCAGTACGTTTCTCCTCATCAAGCCGGTAACTATGAAAGGACCTGACAAAAAGGAATGTGCGTCACATGCAAATGACCCCCACCCCACCATTACCATCAGAACCCCCAGAGCCACATCCCTATTTCATCCTCAGTTCTCTCGTTTAATCTCTGCTGGCAGCAAATAAGCGTGCACTCGGGTGCAAGGTCAGACGCCCAATTAATCGCAGTAAAACAGACCAACGATTTGTTTTACGGTTAGCTTGTGTAAACCTGACTGGCTAGCTTTGTTGTGTGTGTGTGTGTGTGTGTGTGTGTGTGTGTGTGTGTGTGTGTGTTTGACTAGGTCGGAGTACAGGCTGGCAGAATGTACATTAATTACATTTGAGAAACAAATTATGTTTTGGTTAGGGATGGGAACTGATGAGATTTATTGACACCAATGCCATTATCGATTCTGCGTATCGGTCTGATTCTTTATTGATTCCAATATTGATTCCTGATCAATTTTCTGTGTGGAAAAAAAAAAACAGGCCTACACAGCTTTTCAGCAAGTCTGAACACAGTGTAGAATGTCTGCCTGATAGCATTTGAACATGTTAAAATAAATTACAATGCTCCTTTTCTTAACTTGGAAAACAAACGATACGATAAAATAAACAATTTTCCTTTAGAAAAATAGACATGTATGCCATGTAACATTGTACTAAATTACAATACTCCTGATGTTATTTTAGCCCCCATCTCAGAAAAACACATTCTGTATTTATTTATTTTAAACCCACACACACACACACACACACACACACACACACACCCACACACACACACACACACACACACACACACACACACACACACACACACACACACTTAAAATCACTGACGGTTAAAATTAATAATCTGAGCGACTTTGACAAGGGCCAAATTGTTTCGGCTAGACAACTGGGTCAGAGCATCTCCAAAATTGCAGGTCTTGTTGGGTGTTCCCGGTATGCAGTGCTTAGTACCTACCAAAACTGGTCCAAGGAAGGACAACTGGTGAACCAGCGACAGGGTCATGGGCGCTCAAGGCTCACTGATGCGCATGGGGAGCCAAGTACAAGTAGCACAAATTGCCGAAAAAGCTGATGCTGCTATGATAGAAAGGTGTCAGAACACACAGTGTATCACAGCTTGCTGTGTATGGGGCTGTGTAGCCTGACCCTAGCCTGGCATCGGCTGACTGATTCACAAATGCGTATTAGTCTAGAATCTCTGTTCATTTTGAATTTCCAAGGGGCGTTACCAACGGACGCAGACCAAAATGTCTCTGTACCCAAGTCGATAGACCTACAACCAATCAGAGCAACAAAACGCGTGACGTAACGTGTTTACCAACGAGTTGGTAAATTAATTTTTTATCAAATCCTGTCGGAAGTACGCCAAACACATCTTTCTCTCACAAAAGCATTTTTGAGAAAATATCCCGTACAGTTCCTTTAATACTGTCACGATGGCGGATTCAACAGACTGTTCCACTTCAGCGACGCCATCTCGGGAAGGTGCATCAACAGCTCTCCTCTGCATCGTCATCGAATCAAACCTGCCCCGTATTAGATAAACGGTTGTGATTGGCCCGACCTTGGCAAGGTCGGGTGGAAATCTGTTTGAATGGGAAGGTGGCCAGATGTATTCTGCCAGAGCAAATGAAACATGAGCTCGCAGATTCGTCTGGTTCCCAGGCTCTGCTGATCCCTGTCCACCGTCGAAAGCGCCTACAATGGGCACGTGAGCGACAGAACTGGACCATGGAGCAATGGAAGAAGGTGGCCTGATCTGATGAATCACGTTTTCTTCTACATGTGGATAGGCGCGGTTAGGGCCCGATCTGATCGAGCATCTGTGGGATGTACTGGAACAACAAGCCCGATCCATGGGGGCCCCACTTCGCAACTTCCAGGACTTAAAGGATCTGCTGCTAACGTCTTGGTGCCAGATGCCACAGGACACCTTCAGACGTCTTGTGGAGTCCATGCCTCGACGGGTCAGAGCTGTTATGGCCGCACGAGGGGGAGCTACACAATATTATTGGTTTTAATGTTGTGGATGATCAGTATATATATATATATATACACACACACACAGTATGATAGGCTATATCTATATAATAGGCTATATCCAGAATAAATATGTCTGCCTTAAGCTGTACATCAACTGACATAACTAACCTCTCAGAAAGCAGGTAACCTACTGAAATTGTGTTTTTTCTACTGTTGAGAAAGGGTGCCAACCTTTCACTACAAATTTTGTGACTGCGCGGTGACACTCGTTCACCCCTTCTTCGCTCATTTTCCCTCCCTGTGCAGCAAGCGTGAAAAGGTTTTGCTGGCTGGGAGCTGATGGCCGCCTCGAGCAGCTGGCTGTAGCCCCAGAGCCGTCTGTAGCAAATGGATGAAATGCAGCATTACAGTGTAGCAATACAGCATTTGCTTTTATTTAGGTTTTATTCATCAAAGAACAAATCTGCTAAGCCTGTTTGCGTGGCGCTAATGTTATTATAACATAGGATATTTACCTTCTGAAACGGATGTTGGGTTGCAGTGGCACTCGTGCGCAGAGTCAAATGCATGGCATTCCTCGAATTTAAGCCCATGTTTTGCGTCGAAAGGTGTTTCAACATATTGCTGGTGTTTCCTCCCATATTTGATGATAAATGATCATTTTAGAGAAATCACTAAGTCGCACTGTTTTTCTTCGTGAAATGAAGACGCGCTTTGACAGTCTCTTCCTCTCTGCCATGATGACTCCTCGTTGCAAGTTTCCAGCAGCGTAGACGCATGGCGTCAAACTGCGTGTGTCTGACGTCATGACGCACGGATTTTTGCAATGTGCAAGCGCAAATTGTCGGAAAAAACACAAGGAATTGATAACCTCGGAGGTATACGATTCCGATGGATCGGACAATTGGAACCAGTTCTCAGTTCCCATCCCTAGTTTGGGTAAAGAAGGAACTCTTTTGCACGGGTGTGATGTTAGACTTTGTTATTATATATATATTTTTTACCTGTGATAGATTAAGGGCTTTTCAAATGCGTGAATTTCGGTTCTGAGACTGACTCTGAGAGAGTCTTTTGCCTAAATAACAAAATTGCAGGGGGGTCAGGATCATTTGGGGGGCTGGCAGGGCCTTGACCTGCCCCTTGAAATAAATACGAACAGAGATTAATGCAGCCCTCATTATCTGAATTTTTACAACAGATTTTCAACCCTGATGCACTACGTTGAAAATGCCAAATCAGATCAGCCCGAAATGTGCTTTTGCTGCAGGAGACCCATGGAGCCACAGCTGACACTCTGGGAGACATGGCCCCCAGGGACCAAGGTTGCTCAGCTGAGGACATCATTGCACGCAAACCATCCACACGCACGCATACACAACATACACACACATATACACACTTGCACATATACACGCTGACAACAATGCTGTCTCACTTTCTTATGTCTGCCCGTCTCTCTCGCACGCACGCACGCACGCACGCACGCACGCACGCACACACACACACACACACACACACACACACACACACACACACACACACACACACACACACACACACACACACACACACACACACACACACACACACACACACACACACACACACACGCACGCGCGCAAATACACATACATGAAAGTGCACAGTCCAGTGGCAGACAACAGTCGCCCTGTCATCTTCGATTGCGGGCCGTCCATGTTGTGCCAGCAACACCTCACACACAGTTCAGTGGGCTCCGGCCCCCCTAGTGTCCCACTGCCGCCATGAAGGGGCTGCCAAAGCCGTTAATTCAGCTCTGCAGAACAAACACAGAAATCAGCGCTGTCTAGAGAGTGGCACTGGGGTCCTTGTATGAAAAAATACCAAATATATCCCTGCAGTATGGCCTTTTATCGGGCCGTGTAGCTCGAAGATATTGTTAGAGGGAGCGTGACAGTAACAGAGCAGAAACATGGCCGGAAGTTTGCATCCGTGGTCAGACACACTTCACTCACAGTTAAAGGCCAGGCCTCCTTTCCAATGGTAGTTCACCTAAAAATAGGCCTACAAGCAAAACTGGGAACTGATAACATGAAAACAGGCCTGTGAATGAAATGGTTTACGAGGACTCTTGAGGAGGTAAGGCCAAAGAATTTGACAGTGACATGAAAGTAACATTCATCTTCATAGTGCTTAAGTGCCACATATTAACATCCCTTATAGTGAAAGTCATCACAGAACTGAGAACTGAGAACCAATGAACACAAACAGCCAAAAGGATAAAATAATTTTGATAAACAGCAACATTTCTAACTCCAGTGAAGGGTATGTTGACGACCTATCTAGATATGTTGCTCTAAGCTGAGATAGCAGCTCCAGACCTTACATCTGTTGGGCAGATGGCACAATGTGGATGGCACACAAGGTCAAGAAGAGCGCCCAGCTGTTTATCTCAGAAACACCCAGAGCCTCCAGGAATGTCTGTACAAGGCCAAGGATCAGGGCAGGTAACAACATGGCTGTATGTTTGTGCGAGTGTGCACTTGTTGATAAAGAACAGGCCACTGTCAAAGGCTGTGCTGACGATGCATCCAGTCTTACACGGTGCTCACAACCAATCTGCTGCTGTTTGCTGCCCTGAAGGCCAATCACTGCAGCCCTCAACTGTTGCGCTATTAACTATATTTTGGTTTCATTTATATAGATATTTGGTGCTTATTGTTAAAAACATTTCTGCTATATTCTAACCAATGTCAGACACCTTATTATCAGTATTAGTAAATATATAAATATACATTTCTACCATCATATGCCTTTGTTTATCAACAGCATGTCTCTGATCTGCATAGATTGATAGTTCAGTGAGTTAATTTGATAAGTTTTGGTTTTCATCAATCTCTCAAAGCTAGACTGGGATTCCTTATATCACATATATAAATGACAACAGCCCACACAGCTCCTAAATACTCAAAGTACAGCTCTGAGAAAACACACATCACTGGGAATATTAGGGGACCGTTTTACATCGATGTGCAACAGTAACATCATTAAATCGTACCCACTTTCAAGTTGCTATGGCCGACTCAACTGAAAAAAAAAACAAAAAAAAACACACACAGGATGCATTGGAGAATGCACGTGTGCACATATGACAATGTGCTTTGGGGATTCCTTGGGGTGTAACTGAGCCCGACTCGCACCCACAACCTCGTTGAACAATGCCGTATACATGGTGAAAGTCAGGCTACTTTTGGGAAAACTAGAGCCAGACTAGAACAGGTTTATCCAACAGAGATATTGTTTGGTATTTCCTGATATTGTTTGGCTTGTCCTAGGAGGTACAAGCGGACGGAGCGGGAGCGATCAGACAAGGGATGTCTTTGCAATTGGAGGCAAAATACAAGTTCTACTCACATTTCTATGTAGCATTCTTAACATGATTCTAGTCAAGGCATCAGGAAAAAAAAATCATTTCAGCTGCGACAATATTGTTATACGTCTTTCTGGATGTTTTGTTTATGAACTGCCCGGCTTATCTTTGCAGTACATCGTAGAATGGCAATATTCTCCACATCTTTCCATCATACATCACGGGCAGCAGTGAGGACAGGATCTTCATCTCGCTGTAGATCCTCATTGCATGCTCTGGTCCATCCAACAAGTAAATCCCTTATATGACGGCAGATAGCCAATTGGGAAATCCCCAGATAGTGGTCCAGTGAGCTGGACTGCAGTTACTGGATATTACTGTGTGTGTGTGTGTGTGTCTGTGTGCGTAAGTGAGAAACAGCAAGAGAGATAGCAGCAGCGAGAGCTCCAGGAAACAGTTATCAGTTCATATTCAAGGGATCTCCTCATTTCTTTCACTAACTTTCCAGAGTCGAGTTACAGAGGCACAGTGTTGGTGTGCACTGGTCCGTGCGTGTCTTTCCACAAGTCATAGGAAACACGTGGAAGTCCTCTGAAGTTGTTCATTTCCGACCGTGTGAAAACTATAAATGCCGCTCGAGTAGTTTGGCACAAGTGTAATACTGTCAACAGGTGTGTCTATGGTCGTCACCAAACGAATAGAATATTTGAAAGCTCTCGTTCCCTGCCTTGTTGGCGCATCGGCCCACTTCGTCACCGTTGTGAACACATCGTAAAAGACAAAACCCATCCAGCTTTCTGTCACCCTGTGGGCTGACTTTGTTTCACTGCAGAGGCGTGGAGGCCGGAGGATCAGTGGGGGTGCCCCCTTCTTTGTTAGGTGCTCGTCTTGTGGGCGTGCCCTTCCTCACTGTACGAAGGAGTAAAAGAAAAGGTCCTCTCTAACAGTCGGTCATGCCCCAGTGCTCTTGGCAACAACAGGTCCTGAGGATGCCGGCCGCCCTGGCCTATATTGGCTTGGCCCTCAGTTAGCGGTTGCGGCGCTACCCCCCTCCACCATAGCCACCACCCCCCACACCCCTCCATGCCGCTGACAGTAGTCCTGTCCTGAGCCTGGCCAGGCCAGGCCTTTATTAAAGCTTTGAAGAGGGCTGAACAAAGGGACGTCCTATGTTTAGATGATAGAATGTAAGCAACTGGTTTTCTGCATGGGCGACGCAAGACAATGAACCTCCTTACAATACGAGGACTGGGAAAGAGTGAGCGAGAGACAGTCAGTGGAGAGACAGAGAGACAGAGAGAGAGAGAGAGAGAGAGAGAGAGAGAGAGAGAGAGAGAGAGAGAGAGAGAGAGAGAGAGAGGGAGAGGGAGAGAGCAGAAAAGAACTTCAGGAGATCCCAACCAGATTTGAAGATAGTAATTACTTTTAAAGGAGTGAGAGGCGTGGAGAACAAGGGGGGGGGGTGGAGGGGTGCGTGTGTGCGTGCGTGGGATTGTAATGGACTCTGGTCAGAGGAAAGTACGCAATGTTGATTGTTATCTGGGAACGAGGCAGACTGGATTTAGTGCCTCGATTAGACTTTGCGGGGTGATTAATGATGAAACCATGCAGCCAAGTCCACTTTATTAATACTTTTATTATCAATTCTATTCTTAATTAGTCTCGGGGAGGATGACCATGTCATGCTCTGGTGGTATTTTTGGGGAAGTTGAGGGGAGGGTTTCAAGATGCAATAAACACGCAACAAAGGCAAAAAAAAAAAAAAAAAAGGGGGTGATGTCATGTTTTGACAGTAAGATGCTCCTATGTTGGTGCAGCGTTAGGCTATAGCAATAGCATCATAACTCCAAGGTGAGACAGAGAGTTGGCGGTGCAACTCACTAGAATTTAAGTGAAAATATATCTGTATGTTCCATTTAGAGTATCAAACACTCACCTGGTCGTGGCTGGCTTGGAGGGTGCTCCCGGTGCCGTGGAAAGTCATCTGCACAGGGGAGAGGGTCAAGTAGGTGACAAAGTCTTTACCGCTCTGGCCGTCATTGTACTGCACCTGGATATGGGGGAAGATGACGGAGATGAGTTATGCCACAGGAAAGAATGATAAGAAAAAATGAAGCTCTAAGTCATTAGGATTAACCCTGTAGCCAGCCTGTAATTCTCACTGGGGTTTGGTCTTGTGTTTTTGGATTTGGCTGGCTAGAGAGTAAATCTTCCATGTCTAATTGTCACCACTGACCATTTGTAGCCAATTATCATGCACCTCGATGGAATGGTAAACGAGGGGGTGGCGGGAGTGGGCAACGTGTGTGTGTGTGTGTGTGTGTGTGTGTGTGTGTGTGTGTTGGTGCTGTTAGTGGTGGGGGGTCAGTGATGACATCATGCGTGACCTCTAATCATTAGGAGGTTCGCTCTGCAGGCATTCCTAAATGCTGTGCAATCAAGACTGTTATGACATGATGCTCCTTCGGGACAATCTGCTCCTGTGATCCAACGGCTTGGGTAATACTGCCTGGCTGTCTGTCTGTCCTACTTCCCACTCACCCTATCTGGTGTGTGTGCGTGTGTGTGGGTGTGTGTGTGTGTGTGTGTGTGTGTGTGTGTGTGTGTTTGAGTGGTTGTGTCTGGCCTACTTTAGCTCTGGACTGCTGAAAGCACCTTAATAAATAGCACGACCACATATGTTCATTGACTGTTGGTAAATAAAAATAAAAACACAATGGCATTGATGAGACAAAAAAGCGATGTGGGGGGAGGGATGAGACAGCGGTGGGGAGCAAATAGGTGGATGAATCGAGGGGTAAGTAAGCAAACAACCATCCACTACGAAGAAGGGGCATACCGCACATATTTTATCTAATAGGGTATCAAGTTAGCCCACCCACCTCAAATTCTGCCAAAAATACATGCATAATATAACAGGGCATATCCTGACTCTCTAGAAATGATAATGGGGGCTATTTATCAAAGTGACAAACATCCACCATTTCCTTGGGAAATTGATGATGAGAAACTCAACGTAATGCATTAATACATAATTCATGTGTTGTACGAAACCATGTGACTCACACATAAGGTGATGAGAGAGAAAGGTAGAAAAGACACTTTCTAAAGTGAGTTGGAGTACAGATGGTGTGTGTGTCTTAATCAGTGTTGGTCTGACAGTAAGTTACAGGCAGGGTGGAGCGAACTGTCACTCTGCCTGAAATTAAGATATTGTCGTGTCACAAACACAATTCTGTAAGTTAATTAATGACGACAATATGATTTGATCTTAAATGTCACACAAAATCACTCCTGAAATATTAGAGGTTATACTGTATGTCAATTATATACATTTTAAAGTGGACCTATCATGCTCCTTTTTACACAAGATGATATAAGTCTCTGAGGTCCACAAAACATGTTTTTGAAGTTTTTATGCTAAAAATACCGCTCAGATTATGTATTCTAGCCATTCTAACGTACCTATATACGATCCCGTTCCAAAACGGGCTGTTTCTGTGTGGGAGGAGCCACCCTCCGGAGGCCCAGAGTTCTGTGAGCCAATGGGGTTTTGAGCACAAGTTCCGGGTTCTGTGAGCCAATGGCGTTTGAGCATGGCTTTTGGATTTCGATCTATTTACTCCATAACTTTGACTGATTAAACCTTATCAGGGCACCAAAATCTGTTCCTGAACAAATTTGAGACTAGAAAGAAGCAATCCAGTTGCTGAATCTTCAATCACATTAGATCTACAAGGCCTAATTTAAAAGTTTGTTCCGACCTTGGTCGGACCAAACGGGGAATTTATTATTTCATGTAAGTGTCGGAAAATAAAATAAATAATAAAAATAAATACATCTACAAAAAAAACACACTTTTTTTTACTGGTTTTGTTTGGAGAAACACACAGTGAATCGCGTGGCACAGCCTGCAGTCTTTGTACCACATACAAATGTTCTTTTTTTTTTTTAAGAAAGAAACCCAGAATTATCTTAAAAATTTTGAATACTTACATTTCCATAGTCTGAAGTTTCTTCATGGACAGTTGATATTAATTCCTCTTTTTTTTTTTTAAAGATTTGTTTGTTACTCAGATGGAGGACGGCCCTAATTAGAATGAAACCCTCTGTGATGTCAATCAGGGCAGCAAAGCTGAACAGCTCTTTTTAGGATATGTTTTCTGAAACACAGACAGCTCACAAAAAACTGACTGAGTTGTCTTATTTCACAGTTTGAGTGTTAGTTGGCCCACAAGAGAGCCAAATGTACGTGCACAAGCACTGAAAAAGTGAGTTTTGCATAATAGGCCCCCTTTGAGAAAAGTATAAAGTTTTAATTGTCTGTTATCATACTTCCATACAACATTATTATTTTATTTTGTGACTTTAAATCAAGATTATATTGAGTAGAACATTGATAATGTGTGAAATTCTTTCGGATTATTAGGGATGTAATGATTTATAGCCGATATTCGCCTTGTTGACTGCCATCTGCTTATCGACAAATAAGATGACATTACCGATGGCAGTGGCTGATGTTTATCAAGTGTTTCCCACATGTGGGAGCTGACGGTCATTTAGGTGGTAGTTGAAACAGCTGGTTATTCGTGTATGTTGCGTATAATTTGAATGAAAACAACAAACTTGAATTTATAATTAACCCCCACATTTTTAAGGTGCTTTGGCTCCTGCATCACAAATAGACTTTACTTGGGCGGGCCGCCTCAGTATATTAATGGCTGGCAAAGTACACTTGGTGGGCCATTTATGCATTTCTTAGTTTTATTTTTTTAATCCGTCTGAGACGCCATCCACGATCGATTTTAGAAGACGAAGACACGGCTCTCTGCAGCGCTCCAAGCAGGAAGTGGTGCTGCATTCATTGGAATTCGGAAAACTGTAAGTGATGTTGCGTTCAGGGGAACTCGGAAAACATCGTTAAGCTGAAAACCTGCGTTTGCACAGAGACAATATTGTCATTGCATAGGTATGTGATATCCACGCCTCCAAAATGTTGACGACGCAGTGTGCGCATCTCATATCAAACGAAAGCTGATAGGTTGAGCAGGGTTGTATATCTGGGGACCGGAAAATGAAGCAACTTCACAGAGCATTTGTCGACATAGTTATATTGTCGCAATATTTGTATGACACCGTTTCAAAACATTATTCTGTTTAGAAACGGCAACACTGCCCCCCAGTGGATATGTTAACATTATGAACGTTCGCAAAGAGTGTTCGCAGATACCCAGACGAAAGCCGGCGCAGAACACTTGTGCACATTCTGACCAGGAGTCAGGAATCAGAAGCACATTTCGGGCCTCACAGCCTCCGTGCTTTTCTACCTGAGCACGTCTCCAAGAATGCCACATGCTACGCATATCGGTTTGTCTCTAGATTCAGTTTACTTTTGGCTGGTATAAAGTTTCATCTCATCTAGGCTGCAGTTGCTTAGACTGGCTAATGTCTTGAAAACAAAATGTTCGGCATTGCATGTATATATGTGCACAAAGGTGTGTGAGTAGAGGGGCGTATATGATCTGTGACTGAAAGCTTCCAGAACGATGCTGTGTGTGTGTGTGTGTGTGAGTGTGTGTGTGTGTGTGTGTGTGTGTGTGTGTGTGTGTGTGTGTGTGTGTGTGTGTGTGTGTGTGTGTGTGTGTGTGTGTGTGTGTGTGTGTGTGTGTGTGTGGGTGAATTATGATCATTTGTGGAGGAGGGGTGTAGTTCCAGTCTGCCAGACACATGGATGCCTGCCCATAAAGACACGGCCAAATAAAAAACCTGTGCACATACACAGATCTGCACACACGTGTATTTGCAAGCACATGTGAACGCACACACACACACACACACACACACACACACACACACACACACACACACACACACACACACACACACACACACACACACACACGCACGCGCACACGCACATGCACGCACCCTGTGGATGAGGAGATGGGCCCACAGTGATAAAATGAGGAATGCTTATCTCCTATGTGTATGAATGATGAACGCAGTAAAGAGCTGGGGAAAAAAACAAGGTCTCCCTGACAAGTTAATCTCCAGTAAATTCTCCAGACTTTAACCATAGAGACACAAAATACGATGCAAAAGAAAGCTAAGTAAAGGGCGAGGGAGAGAGAAAGAGTACTTTGCTTGACCGAATACAGCTGTTAATACTCGCCTCACTTTTAGGCGGATGACTTAAGTCAATTGTGTCCATATTTGTTGTCATAGGGAACACATACAGTTTCCTCCTAAAAATTGCTTAATAGTCTTTAGGCGTTGTAGCACCGGGCGTGCATGTTTGTGTTTCTCTTCCATGTGGATATTAAGAGAGTATGTGTGTATACATGTCAGTCACTGTACAATGTGCCGGTGTATTTAAGTAGGATAAAGAGTGACGGTTGGGGGCTCATGATGTATGGTGTAATCATGCTGTCCGATGCACTGGCCTCCGCTCGCTTCATCCATCCTCTGCTGTCAGGACCTTTGTGGAGGCAGAGGCCCCTTTCCAGCGTTGAAGTGGACATGTAAACACACACTCACATGCACGCTCACATCCAGACAATAGAACTACTCTGCATATCATTAGCAAATTTATATAGCCGAGAGTATAACATCTGAAGTGTGTGGGTGTGTATGTTCCGAGGAGTGGTTCTGTCCATCAGGAGGCAGTGGTGGTTGTTGGTGGAGAGGTTGTTGCGTTGGCTGCATTAGATACAATGCAGATTCCTCTCTCTCTTTGTCCTCAAAGAGTTTAGTGTTGTGTTAGTGCTTCAAGAAACTTATATTGGTTCTCAATGCCAGGGGTCCCTCAAAAGGTTCCAGGAGGTCCGTGGCAAAAATGTTCTCCGTGCGGATCAAATTGAGGGTCCTTAATGTGAAAAAGGTTGAGAACCACTGCTTTGGATTATTACAAATGATAGTAATATTTATAGGCCAGATGTGGCCAGACAAGGTGGCCCTTCTCCGGTACGCAGCAGAGAATTCAGGGGTATAAACAGTTTGTGGCCGGCATTAGAAACTCACTACACGCTGATAATGCACTAACGAGCGTCTTGGAAACAAACTGTCCATTCTGCTTCTCCTTATCCACCCCCAATGTGTGTGTGATTGCATGTTTGCATGCATGTGAGGGTGCTATGCATTCTAAATAGGCCCAACTAATCATCCAGAGTCTCCACTCAGAGCGCAACCGCTAATCCACTTCCTCCAGAGACAAAAGGGAAGAAGCGTTACGCAAGGCCCACGATTGATCGGCGGCACTAATGTGGAATGACCTCTGACATCTGGCTCTCGAATGCTGGACGGCTCCTCTTCAAACCCCCTATTTATGCAAGCAAACACAACCACGCAAAGCATAGTCGCACAAGATTTTATGTATATCGCCGCTTGTGTAAAATACGCACACTCAGATAGACACACGAGCACACAAATACACGCAAACGTACAAACACAAGAAGGAATCCGTGTGTATTTGTCAGAAAATATTCTGAGCTGAAAAGCTGGGAAGAAAACGCCCTCTGAAGTTTATACATTTTAAAGTTTATTTGTTCCAGTTAGAACAATTGCGTAACAGGATCGGGGAGCGAGAGCTTGACTATAAACTGAGACAAATAGAGGGCGTGGGGAGTCAGAGAGCACGGAAATAACATCAACTTGACTATAAATAATCAAGAGCTCTCAGAAAAAGAAACGTTGCCTTTGTTAGTGCGAAGCAATTAGAGTCCGTGAGAGTCCAAACAGGCCAAGCCACTTCAGCTCCAAGCGTGCGGGTCAAGACTGTTTTAAAGGACATTGTTAATACACCTTTCACTTCTCCAAATGCCAATGGTAGGCCACTGTTGAATGGAAGCGTTCCCCAAAAAAGTTGCAATTCCAAGAAAAAGCTGAATGAACGAGACAGAGACAATAATGTTCTAAAATAAGGTCCTCTTGTGGACCGGAACGGAAGCCAGAAACAAAAGCAGCCAGTGCAGTAAAATACACAACAGTGCAGTACAGTACTGAGTTCTCAGTACTTCATTTGATGGAATTGGACTTCAATATAGGTTTGGACAAATTATTGATATATTTACTGATAAGGACAACAAAAATAAATGAAATCTCCATTGGAGCATTTTTAAGTGAGATAAGCTTCCCTGCACTCCCATGTTATGTCTGAATTATAAAAATAATTGATTAACGCAGCGATGGTACTGAGCCCACCAGAAACTCTGGGAAAGGGAATACTTCAGGGACAAGGCCAAACACAGCGTCTCCTCGGGATTCCAGTGCCAAACATCGTGCCTGATCAAACATCTGAGAAGAATAATAAAATATTTGGAAAACGGCGTTTTTACACAACGAACGTGCAGATTATATTTGTGCTCTAGGCTTAAGATAACTAACTCACGTTGTCATGATGACATAAAACAGCCTTGATTAGAAGTGAGATTGTTGTTGTGAAATGCAGTCTCAACAAATCCTATCGTGGCGCGAGCTCAAAGTAATGTGTCCTATATCAGTAACAGGAAAATGTAGCTCAATGAAGCTATTAAACACAGTGTTTATCTTGTGTATTGTTATTGACAGTGATATTGGTTTAGTCATCGAGCCTTTCCAGTCAGGCGGTTAAGTCAGTCACAACAGGCTCAACCAATCAGATAAGCTGAGTTCTCCAAGTAACATGATGTCACATGTTAGTCGTCCCTCCTCCATAAGCTCTCCGCAATACTCCTACTCAAAGAAACAAATCATTTACTACGAGGACACGCCAATTTTTAACTAGCCAGCAGCCTCACCCATCCACAATTCAACAGCACAGCGTTGCGGGAGGTGGGTGGAGGTGGCTAGACATTTACTAACAATGTAAGAGTGTTCAAGACTTCTAAGATCTCAGGGAGTTCACCAGGTTTAAACTGGCCATTTCGCGTTCTCCTCAATCAATAAATCTGTGAAATGGTTGTCGGGTTGTTGAATCGAAAATCAAAACACAATTGCAGATTAATGACATTGTTAGGTATAATTTAGTGGAATCAAAACAATTGTGTGCGTGTGTGTGTGTGTGTGTGTACATGTAGTTTGTGCAAAAGCTCCCTTGTAGCCCAGAGTAGGGCTCTTAAAGCCGGGATAGAACCCAGGCCAGGGAGTTTCTGAGAACATCCTTGAATATGCAGATAATGAAGACAACTGTTTGGATTCCAAACAAAGTGCCAGGTTAACACCCTCCATCTGCCCCATGTTGGTGCTGGTCCTGCTTTGGTTGATCAAATATGTACCAATAACATAAAAAAAATGGAAAGAACAAAGACATTTTTCCTAGAATCTGCTTTATATTCATATTTGCAATTTGCTAGCCTGGCACTTGATGCAATTTGATTTAAGGGTTTGCAAATGGGCTTGATTGTGGTGTAAAAACATCATCACTGTGTTTTGCCAAACAGATGCATGGATGCAGGCAAACACATGCACACACTCATGCACACAGGGCCACCATGGAGGAGGGGAGAGTGTGTGCCAAGCCAGCGCAGCATTAGCGCTGTGATTTATACGTCGGCACAACTTGTTTTCAATGATCTCTCTTCACACAAATATGCTGCATGACACAGCTGGAAGCCATCACAACGCTGCGGAAATCAAACACTGCGGCATCAGACATCCCAAATTGTAATTTTTTTAACTCAAATCCTAGAGTAAACAGAGGTTGGATGAATGGGACGATGGCAGGGAAGATGGAAACAAAGTGCTAAAAAGTCTTTGAACATTTGGACGAGATCCGACGTTTGATGCTGATAGTGATGAGAGGGGAGCGGGGAGGGTACGGGGGATGGTCGGTGCCATTTGAAGTTGCGGACGTCATGAGAGCACAAGTCCAAGGAATCCTGGAATACCATCTCGTTGCACAGATGTTCTGAATGTATATCAACAAGCTCTCCGGAAGGGACAGAATTTTCATTACTGTGGGATTTTCGGCGTCAGAGTGCAATATTGGATTCCAATTCGCCAGAGAGCGAGCTTCTGCTGACTGCATCTCCTCCAGGCTTCCTCCTCCCCCAGGTTAATCCCGTCGCGGCAAGATAACATACCTCCCCTGATTGCAATCTGCACTATTAATGCCTATAGATTTAGCAGGTGGACACCACTGATGGACTGATACTGTCGATATTTCATCCAAAGAAAGCCTGTTGCCAGCAGAATAGCCAACACGCCATGTGTTATTTATTTTCATTAGAGTGGCCTCTCCAGTTCTGGTGTTGAGTGGGGTTATGGTGTAGTTCTCACGCCTGTACCCCACTCCCTCCTCCCGCAACCACCACAACTGCAAAGACTGATTTTCATCTAAACATCTCAGAATAAGCTAATCTGTCATATTTTCCATTGCAATGAAAAATGTGGGGAGAGTCTCAAGGGCCTGCTTCCCATAATTACAAGATATGTAATTTTCTTGCCATAAAGGTGCTATAGTTACATTAGCTGCCAAATGTTTAGTAATGATGAAAATGTATAATAAAGAAACAATATAATGAGACGTTCACAATAACTGTATATGTGCCACTTATTATATGGAAGCAAAACTGCCAACATGTGAAATCTACAATTCTAGTAAGTTATCTCCAGAGTAATTTCACTAAATACATCTATTTACAACATTAAAAATCACAAGGATGGTTAATTTCATTTTTGTTGGATCTCTCTCTCTCAAAAAACAGCAAGAAACAAAACAAAAAAAAAAGTGACCGATTTTTTTTCCCTTACTGTTCTTACAGTAACATACTGTATATTTCCACAAAGACTAAATAAGGCTGGTGACTAAAATTACGTAAATAGTTAATTATTGAATACCTTTTTTGTATGATTTGAAACTAGTGACACGGTATATAGACATTGGTTTCTTTAAACAAAAAAAAAAGACATAAGAGACAAAACAAAGTCAATAAATCCTTTGTGTAGTACACAGCTTTCTTTGTTCCAGAGGAACAATATGGTAAACCTTTGCTCAATGCAAGTCTCTCTCTCTCTCTCTCTCTCTCTCTCTCTCTCTCTCTCTCTCTCTCTCTCTCTCTCTCTCTCTCTCTCTCTCTCTCTCTCTCTCTCTCTCTCTCTCTCTCTCTCTCTCTCTCTCTCTCTCACAGTTCAACACACCATCGCATCACAGCACTGCATCATTTTCGAGGAAGGTCAGAGGCTGGGAGGGACGGAAGGAGAGCCATGCTCTGCTCAAAACTCCCTCTGCCGATCCCAAATCTCACAAACTGGTCAACACCATCAATGAGGGCCTGCCTCGCGAATCGCAGGAGCGAGTAAATCTACAGCGAAAGCAGCAGCAGAACAGGAGTAGTACAGGTGTGGACTGAAGCTCCATTCTTATGTAATGACAACATCACTAAACACTGGTTTAATATTAAACTCTCCGAATTAATGTTTCGAGTCATTAGATTTCCATCAATCACTGATCTTCGATATAAAAGTTGTCATAAAAATTTGTTTCAGGCGGAGTTATTAAATCTAAAGTGGGAGCGGTTTGTGACGAGGCCACTCCATTAACCGATATGATGGCAGAGTGGTGAGTGCAGCAAATGGGAAGCTGGTGACTGCGATGCAGGGGTCAGAACCATCAAACCAAACAAAGGGAAACAGCGGGAGAAGAAGAGAGAAGAGGAGGAGGAGGAGGAGGGGGAGGAGAGAAGCAGTAGGTAAGGGAGGAAGGAAATCCTCCCTCAGCTGCGTGGCTGTTAGTTAGTACTTCATCCATGCTCCATGTGTTGCCTATTACCTCCCGCTCCTTTGTCTCTGCCCTACTTCCAGCGCACATACTCATCGTGCCAGCAACATGGCAGCCAAATTAATAGGAAAACACACATACACGCACGCCCACACCCCAGTGTGATTGCCAGCATCCCTACTCCAAGCTGGCATGCGTACAGCACACCGTCCCTTCCCCAGTCAGAACCTTCACCATAGGCCATTTTCCAATCAGATCCCAAGCAGGGCTTAGCAGGTAGGCCAAGGCCTTTCTGTCGGCCGAGCCCGACAGATGAAACAAGACAGAGAAAAGGCCGTCAGTTACTTTTATCCGGCGTTGGGCAGAGCCTGTAATCCCACGATTTGGATTAAAGAATTAGACCACAGATATTAAGTGACTAATCAGACCGAGAACAAACAACCGAAGACAACAGAATGTTTTTGGTGTTTCGAGCGCTGTCAGGCGGCCAGACACAAAAAAAAGTCGAGACGCTGTGTGTCGTTGTTCCAGTGGAAAAAGCAGACAAGTGCATATTATTTTTGAGGTTTTAAGCATTTCAAATCTGCAGCGGTTTAACTGACAAAAATACATAAGCCTTAGAAATCTGCCTAACATAGTTGTTGTAGGCAAACCATGGGCTCTAATTACAACCCCACATGATATGAAGCATTCCCTCAATGGAACACATATTGTCTGGATGTCTCAATTACAGCCCGACACACACACACACACACACACGCGCACGCGCACTTGCACACGTTTGATCACGTCAAGGAGTGTGTGCATTCGCTCACACGGGCACAGATGCATGAAAACACACGGACACACAAAGACTACACACTAACCACAAACTGATGTACGGGGATCTTACAGCATACAATAAGAGCAGGACATGGGCTCGAACACGGAGTAATTCACACACACACGCGCGCACACACGCAGCACACACACACACGCGCACGCTAAGTCCAACTCTCCTATCCACACTAAACGGAACCTGCTGTGTGTGTGTGTGTGTGTGTGTGTGTGTGTGTGTGTGTGTGTGTTTTCGCATGTGTCTTTTGGGCTTGGCCGGGCTACAGCGCTCTCTCATGTTACACACACACAGGAAGGCTCAGAGCAATAACAAAGGCCTTTCAAAGGAACCCTTAGCAGGTTAAGATAAAATGTTTTCGCTCGAGCTGATAGAAAGCATCTGCGGCTTAAATGAACGGGCGCTGGTACGGGTCCGAGCCCTAGTGTGTACCACAGATTGGCCAAGCTTGATTAAAGCAGACGCCCGATCTCGCTCACCCTACCGCGCGCTCACGCACACACACACACACACACACACACACACACACACACACACACACACACACACACACACACACAGGCACACACGCACACACACACACACGCAAACACACACACACACACACACACACACACAGCCGAGTGTCCAGTAATGACAGAAGCACCTGTGCGGTGTGATTCCAGTGCAACGTCCACAGTGGGGGGAAACAGAAAGCGGATACAGTGTGTTACCAAACCGATCTGGAGGCTCTTCCCAGTGGTGCACTAGATCTGTAGGTGTGACCGTCTCAAGGTAACGGATTTATAGCGTCTGGATTCTCCTCTCGTCATGTTTCCCGAAAAAAAAAAAAAAAAAAATCCAAAAAGAACGTGTTGTAGCCTCCCTGTTGAGTGACCGGTTCACATTGGTAGTGCGTGTTTAAATGCGGGTCTCAGTCTATCCCTCAGCAAGCCTCTCTATCCAATGATGCCATTGAGACCTGCCAGCAAAATGATTACTAGTTAAACTTCCAACACTTTTTCATTTACAAGATGTTAGTAGGTGTTTGTGCCTGTTTTGGTCATAGTTTCACATTTATCTCTATAATAAAACTAAAATATCGATGGAAGGTGTGGAAGTTTGGATTAAATCATTTGTCACAATAAAAATCTCATCAGATTGGGATCCCAGAGACAATTTATCTTATGCAAAAACACATCAGATTGAGGGTTCTTAACGTTAAAAAAGTTGAAAATCACAATCAAGTGGTATTGGCAGATGGTAAATTAAGAGTCCTCACAACAGGATTTTGGTAAGATGATGATGATGATGATGATGATGATGATGATGATAAGAATGGCAGAGGAGAGGTTTCATGACATGAGGTCAAAAAAACTGGAAGAAGTTCAATTTGTAACCTAGAGTTTGAGTCTGACCTCATACGTTAAATAACCAAATAGCTCATTTTAATGAAAATGCTTTGGCATAGGCTTTTGAATTCATAAGTAGGATGTATTAACATTTAAATTCTACTCTGATTGTCCTGAAGGTAAATTCTTCCATGGAGCCCTGTCACCGCCCCTCCACCCCCCTGGTCCCTCACCTGGAAGCCCTGGATGCGGGCCAGGTAGTCCAGCTGCTGCGCCGGCTGCACCGAGACACCGCAGGCCAGCGAGGCAGAGCCCTTTCCCTTTAGGGTCAGCGCGGCATCAGCCGCTGGCGACTGGCCGTTCAGCAGCAGCTCCCGGGCCATGGTGGCAGTCGGGCTGGCGGGGGATGGGGCGGGCCCTCCGTAGAAAGGGACGTGGCCGGGGGGCAGCGGGGCGGAGCAGGGCCCGAGGTCTTTGGGGGTCAGGTAGCTGACGGGGCCACTGCCGCCCTGCTTCCTGCTGGCCTCCATCTCCTGGTAGACGTCCGGGCTGAGGTGGAGCAGCCCCTTCTGGGCTGCACGAGAGAGAGGGAAAAAGGGGAGAACGGATGGGTGGACATGGCGAGAATATAAGTAGATAAACATTGGGGGAACGATAGAGAAAAGGTGTGGGAGAGATGTGTAGGGTGAGAGGATGAGGAAAAGCAAACGACAGGTAAGAGGGATGCGAAGGAGACAGAGAGAGAGAGAAAGCAGGAGATATACAAAGTTCCAGTTGCGGCAAAGGAGACAGTGAGAAGATGGAATAAAGTGAGCAAAAATAAAAGACGGATGAAGGGGAAAAATATGTAAGAGGAAAAAGTTAAAGGAATAAAAGGAAGAGGGAAGCGATCAGAAAGCAAGATATCAAGGTGCTGGCCCAAAAGGATGGCTGGTAAAACGAGATGAGGAGGAAACAGGGCGTATGTGTGTGTGTGTGTATACAGCTCACATCAATACCTGAAAAAATGACTTGCACACACACATTCCACTGTCACTCACGACCAGACAAAGCTCAGTGTGTGTAAGTCTGTGTGTGTGTGGCTTGTGTGTGTTGGCCAAAAAAACTGGCATTCCATCGCTGAACGTAGATGACAGTTTTGTGTGGTCTGGCAGTTTCCAAGCACTATCAAAGTGTCTGCTGGGAAAATCTCACACACACACACACACACACACACACACACACACACACACACACACACACACACACACACACACACACACACACACACACACACACACACACACACACACACACACTTCTTTCTCTTGCTCTTCGCTCTGGAACACAAACACATGCACATACTAACTTCACACCTACCAATATCAACAGTGCAGCCATGACTTCATCTTTCTTGGAGCGAGGAAACAGTGGTGTCAGCTAATGAGGATCCCGTTAAACATACAACCTCTCTTTGAGAGTGAGAACGCACGGGAAAATTTGGCGTGGAACCCCCTTATCAAACTACGGCACAATGCATAATACAATATCTCCAACAGATTGATAGTAGAATCATAAGTTAATTACGTCGACCCACGCATGTGGATTGAAGAGCAGCAAAGAGAAGTGAAAAGGTAATTACTTAATTTGCTGGTGTGAAGAGAGGAGAGATGAGGAGTGGCAAGAGGGGAGGTAAAGAAGTGTAGGATTAGAAGAGGAAGAAAGGAGTGAACGTGGGATAAAAGCAAACTGGAGCAGGAGAGGAACAAGGGAGCCTGTCCTGATGGAAGAAGAGGTGGGGATGAGTGGATGTGAAAACCATGCGGAACCTCCAAAGCCCAGCCAAGGTCACCAGAGACAGGAAGAACAGCTGTGTGTGTGTGTGTGTGTGTGTGTGTGTGTGTGTGTGTGTGTGTGTGTGTGTTATGTATATGTTTGCGGGTTGAGTGTTTGTGTGCAGACCAACAGCTGGGAGAAAGTACTGGAGCAACCGCATGACTGACAGGTCACTTCCTGTTTGAGTTAACGTGAGCTCCACATGCGCACGCAAAAGACACACACACACACACACACACACACACACACACACACACACACACACACACACACACACACACACACACACACACACACACACACACACACACACACACACACACACACACGGTACTATGGTGTTAACATTGACTCTGCAGTTTGACGTTTCTTCTGGGACCCCGCGGACGGTATTTCTTACGACGATCGATGGAGTTTGCAGTGTGTTGCCGAAAAGGAGAAAGGCTAAAGGAAACAGCCGTCAGATGGCGAGGTTACTCACTCTAGAATGAGCTTCCCCGCCCCCCCGAGCCAGAAAGTGACACAACCGCCCAGAATTATTCCCCTCCTCCGATCACGACGACAGCTTCGATTTAAATTTACACAAGTTAAAGCTTGGAGCTCTGCGTGTTTCTAGTAGTAAAAAACCAAAGGTGTTAGCCAACATGACATCAGCCATTTGCGGTGGGGCAGAGACTAAAATCTGTGTGTGTGTCTCTCGTGCGAGAATGTTTGCATGTTAGCTGGAGCAGAGTTAAGAGCGAGATGGCGAGAGAGACTGAATGTAAGAGAGAAAAGGCGACGGGGCGGCAAAGAGAGAGACAGAGCTGGAGAAGGAGAAAAAGGATGAGAAAGGGTTCAAAGCGGAGGGGGGGAAATCTGGGTTCAGGCAGGAAAATTCCACTCCAGGATTTTGAGTCAACCCAATAAGCATCAACCCAGAGGTCCCAACAAAAAGTGGAATCAGCTGATCAGAAGTGACGAAAAAGCTTGTCTCTTTCTGGAGACTCGGCTCTCCACAAATGACTCTTTACGTTTTCAGACACTTGGTTCATTTTATACAGTTGGTAGAACGAGAGTCGGTTATTTTTTGATCGAGAGTTGGGTCTCAGTGAATAACTGCGTTTGGCTGCAGTTACCGAGTTGCGACTCTTTTGACTCCAGATCCTGAGTCATTTTAAAAAAAGCGTTCGTTATGAATGAATCATTCGCAAGTCTTGCATCAGTGCACGGCTGTAGCAAAAACACAGCGAGGGTTTCTCTTTTCTGGACCTGTAATTTTCTACCTCTGGTAAAAAGGAAGACAACCAAAATGCCCGAGTGGTATAGTAAAGAATGAAAATGTCTTATACACGTCTAATACATTAAGAGTGGAACAAAATCCTGCAGTTTGCCTTAAACTGTCACCCATTCCCCGCGGACTGACACACTCATAGAGCTCGGTGACCGCCCACTTTATGAACGGATCCGGTTCCGGAAGTGAATTTCCCATGAATTTACTCCACTGACGTTTCAGAAAATCCTTATTATAAAGAGTTTTAAGCCTGGAACCAACCAAAAAACATTTGATTCGGAGCAAAAACAAAATTGGAAAAGGGCAAAAAGAGGCAAAGGTACAAGACTGTGTACAATTTTTTTTAAGAGTGAAGGAACTACTCATCCCATAAACCATTGTGAATGACATCTTTCCAGTGACTTCCAACCTAACGACAGTTTCACGCGCTTCTTCTTGAATTCAACCTGCGTCATTATTATCGTGTTTATATTGTTGATAATAGTGTTGAAATCATGGTTGCTTTGTTGTAAACGTAACGTCACCTTTGGAATCGTCATAATCGTCGCGTTCTCACAGATTATGAAGTCAACGTTCCACCTGAACCGGAGATGACGTTGGCGGTAAACGTTTCCATGGTAACAGCCAGCTCCACCAATCAGAGATGTCCCCATTACAGCGAGGATTGTGTAGTGTAGTGCTTCAAAATAAATATAATAATAACAATATTTTTCTTAAAACAAGGATTTGTGGCTTCTACAGAAGCATATACCGTCGTTTCACAATGTCATAGCTTGTGGTCAGTCTACCTTGGATAACTTCCGGAAATTTACCGTTGTTCTCTATTCTTGAGTCACTTTCACTTTGGCATACGACGAGTTTCAACTGTGACACATTAATGGTGGGGTGCAAACAAAGGCAAAAATATACAAAGATATGGCACTAAACAACTATGAAGATTGCCAGTAAACGGTAAAACTAAAGGTACATCGCCCAATATGGGAAAAGTAGAGGGAAACAGCTAATTGCTAAAGTTATTTTGCATAGATCGCAAGCAAGCTATTTACCATTTATGTATGTCAAATACTAATAATTATACACTAATTAATGAATTACTTATGCCACATGGTCACTAGTTCATTATCACTCAGACCTCCCACCAACGAGTCGCTTATCAAAGATAACTGAGACCGTTACACATCCCTAATATGCAACAGCGTTCATGGAAATAACTCACAGACTATTTACAGCCAAAATGTGCGTACACATTATTATGGAAAGCTGCGTGAAAGAAGTGAAGGAGTGAGAAGGTCCGCGGCACTGATTGCAGGCATTTTCCGCGGGTCCCACCCAGGCCCTGCGTCCGGTGGGCCAGGGGAGTTCTGGAGGGAGGCCAGAGCCAAGCAAGAGTCTGATCGAAAACAGATAGGGCCAAAGCCCAGCGTTATAAATCACCACGGCAGAGCAGGACCTTCACATAGCTCACACATGCACACAACAGCCCAAATACACACACACCCCTAAACAAACACACACTGGAACTTAATATACAGACGCACACACAACGGCACCAACCCACACTGGAACACTAACACGTGTTCACATGGATAGGCACGTACCACACACACACACACACACACACACACACACACACACACACACACACACACACACACACACACACACCCCCACACACACACACGACAGTGTCTTTCACTTTTCCTTACTTAACTCCCATACACTCAGATGCGCGCGCGCACACACACACACACACACACACACACACACACACACACACACACACACACACACACACACACACACACACACACACACACACACACACACACGCACACGCACACACACTTATAGACCAACACAGCAGGAAATGAAATGTGGCAACTGAAGTGAAAAGCCCTGCTGCAATACCCAAGGGAATCAAGGGGAGAAAAATCGCTCTTTTTATTTATTTATTTTCCTCTCTCCTCCTTTCTGCTGACACTCTCTTCCCGTTTTGTTCTCACTTCATTTGTTGGAGCGGTGCCCCTCATAACGAGAAGACATGCTCGAAGCTGTGACTCAAAACCCTTTAAAGTGACGTCTTTTTTCTTTTTTTTAACATTGAAAACTGTTTTAATGATGGTGGAAACAATATCTGTAAACTCCGGCTAACCGTTTCTATCGCTTGACACATGACACCTCAACATTGCATGTGTGCAAACTCGAGACATTCAGTGTTAGGAAGAACAGAATGACTTTATCAGAGAGGGATAGGGAAACCGTTCCCAGCCTAATGGTTTTCCAGCCAACGGCCTTGGTCAAGGGGCATCGACAGGAGCGCAAACCTGACGTCTACGGTGCATGACGGAACTTATCATAGCTCAAAGAACTTCTGGAGGAACCCTCCCTTTTTTTGTGTCCTCACTGCAGGAACTAGGAATTATTGTAGTTCTTAGAACGCTGTTTTGAGGAACTTCTTTAGCTCTCACTTAAGGGAAGGGACTTTCCAACCTTCAGTGACGTAAGTCCACAGGGATTGGTCGAACCCATGAGCCAATGCAGCACCGGCAACCGGCATGTTTAAAAACCTGTCTTTATTTACGCACAATTTATTTCCAAAACATTTTAAGACTTGTATTTAAAAAAACAAAACAAAACAACAAAAAAAAAAAAACAGCGCCCACCCACTCCGACCTCGGCACTTCCAGCGGCCGCCTTTCCTGGCCACCTCCCTCGGTGCACTGAGGACAGCCCGCCTCGGTCGGGTCGCATCGCCCTGGGCGGGGACCAGCCGACGTACACTCGGTGCCAATAAAAAAATAACCAATAAAAATAAAAAACAATAAAGATTTTTTTTTTTTTTGTTATTTTTGTTGTATTCCGACATTAATTGAATGAGACAAAAAAATCCCTGTGCGGTGTCCTGATGCGAGCCCTTGCCTTAGAAAGTTGGAACTAACTTTTAAAAGTGGCCTTGTAAATCTAATATGAGTGAAGATTCAGCGACTGGATTGCTTATTTCTTGCCTCAGACTGGTTCAGAAATAGAGTTTGGGGGACTGATAAGGTGAAATCAGTGAAGGTTTATCGACTCAATACAGCACGAAACACGGAACTCATACTAAAACCCAATTGGCTAACAATGAAAATATATATTTATGGCCAGTTGCGATTCTTTGTGATTTTATTTTTTATCGGAATTTCCCCCCTGGGGATTAATAAAGCATTATCTTATCCTTAATGTCAAATTTGCGAATTCATTTTTCCTTTGGTTTCCAAACTGCCATATGTTGAACATGCAGTGCAGGTAGAAAATAATCATGACCGTAAACACAATATAATCTTTTGATTATCATTAACTGATGCCAATATTTGTTTTGCTGAGTGCATTAGCAGCTCTTCAAACGAATATGCTGTTTAACTTGTGGTTATCCCGATTGACATTAAATTCTGTGTGTAATACATCAAAGTAAGAGGCGAACTAAATGAAGGCACATGCAAACACGCACGCACGCACGCACGCACGCACGCACGCACGCACGCACGCACACACACACACACACACACACACACACACACACACACACACACACACACACACACACACACACACACACACACACACACACACACACACACACAGCACAGCTGTATCTGCTTGGATGAGTTGTAGTCTGTGTTTACGCAATAAACCTTATTTTGACATGAGAAGCATGTGAGTGTGTTGCAGTTGAAGCAGTTTAAAAAAGCTAATGAGCAGATAGTTGAACCTCCTCCTGAGTGTGAGATAAACCATGATTGCAGTCCAGACACATACTTCAAGCCAGCGGTAGAAATAGTTATCCCCTAAAAAGGAAGACGTAGTCTTCCGGGATGGTTTTGCTCTGGAGGCACTGGGCATCAATGCCTGGAGCCTATGCAACAACCTTGACAACAAGTTTGTTTGACAATACATCCATGAACCTAATTTAAATGATCTATCTTTCTTAAAACCGACTTAACGATATCAGAGTGCTAAACAGGTCAACTGGCCCGGCAGAGTAAAACAAAGTCAAGAACCTGCCGCGGACAAAAACTGAAATCACCAAACTCGCAGTAATTAGCTCCGACAATCTCTTTTGTACTTTTCGACGCAGCGCGGCCAAAAGAGCCATTTGCCCATTTCCAGACAACATCTGAATGCTGTGTGTTGAAGCTGCGCAGCTTTGCCAAGAGCCTCTAATAGATAGAAGTGACGACAGCACATTCAAATCCAATAAGGCCATGTTTGTTTTCCTCAGTGCTGCACCACATCTTGGGAGACTATTAATTTGTCCCCAAACAGCTCTTTCCCAAGCTGTTGGCATTTACTTTGCCTGTGCGGAGCAAGAGAGAAAGAAGAAAGAGCCTGCAGCGTGTCTTTCCACCCGACTGGGGTATTACCACAAATTAGGCACGTTTCCTGCAATAAACACAAATATGCTTAGGAACCGCTCTTTACTACATTTGTATACCATTTACTACATCTACATTGACTACATCATTAATGGTATGATTAATGAATAAGTATACAAAAAGACGCCATTTTAATAGATAAATAGTCAACATAAAGTCAGGGCTAGCTGGAGTACTGTGCAGCAGTGTAACCATTCCTATGTATTGGTTTTGAATTGCTAGGTTATCAAGAATGCAAAGAAACAGCTGTTTCCCAACAACTAGTGGTAAAGAAGGTTACAAAAGATGATACAACCCCCACCCCACTCCTCTTTTTTCAACAAAATGTTCCTTAGGACTACTACATAAACCTCAGCTGCATCCAAAATCACATATACGCATACTATTTAGTACACTGAGTTGGAATGTGAGTAATTTTGTTATGTCGGAAACCATAATATTGCCTTTAAGTACTATAGTATGCAAATAGTATGCGAAAAGTGCCAGGATAACGTGCAAAATACAGTGGAATATCTTAGTATGCAAACACTGCACAATACGCTTGCAAACATATCCCACAATGCACCGTGAAGGAAATGCATTGTGGGCTGACGATGAAGTCAAAGTCCAAAAATCCGTCAATCTTGTTACTCACGTAATCAAGTACGTACTACATTTTGGGATTTGGTGGGTTTGGATTTGTCCAGTTTGTGAAGTCTCCTGAAGACAAGGAGGTGATAAGCCGCTTCTTCTCACTATCTCTTAATCTCCTCATCTATCTGGCGCCAGCTTAAGGAGCACTCAGGCTCTGTTGGTAAGACTTTTATCAGTGTGCGTCATCATATATATATATATATATATATATATTAGGCCCAGACACATCTGTTGTAAGCAGCTTTGCTCAAAGACATTTTTACATGTGTAGAATTGACATATGGCTTGATAATATCTGCACAAAGATGCAAGTGATTCTTGTGAAGAATTTTGTGGGCATCCTTGCATTGGTCTGCGTGTATGTGTGTCTGTTTGTGTGTGTGTGTGTGTGTGTGTCTGTGTGCGTTTGTTTGTGTATTAAGCCTGAGTGAGAGGCTATGTCAATGCACAGGAAGGCAGCGGGGGACTCCCCGTCGGGCCTCAGTGTGCAGGCCCTGTAAGCCTGTGTGAATGGGCCTGAATTCATAGGCTCGCCACG
The DNA here is from genome assembly GCF_960531495.2 of Zeus faber. Classification (NCBI taxonomy): domain Eukaryota; kingdom Metazoa; phylum Chordata; class Actinopteri; order Zeiformes; family Zeidae; genus Zeus; species Zeus faber. The sequence goes on along the minus strand of NC_137206.1, from coordinate 16,657,991 downwards.
GGAACACACGGCCGATTGAGCTGACAGTCAACTGCCCATTGACCAGTCACCGAGATTAAACGCCGGGCCATCTTCGCCACTAAAACCACCTGCAGGACGGAGGGAGGGACGGGGAGCCAGGGAGAATGAGAGGGGGAAACGGCCAGCGAGAGACGTGCTGATACTCACTGTTACTTGTCGGTTCTGTAAAAGGCGCCTTTTGTCCATTCCAGCTTTTGTTGTCCATCTGTAGTGATGTGGATAAGAGAGGAGTGGGGAAGGGAGGGGTAAGAGAGATGTAGAACCTTGAACAAACTGCTTCTTCATGCATGTCAGACAAGTTCCTTCCTACTGTTTAAAGCACAAAGAGACGAGCGCTCACAGAAGGGGATGCATGAGGAGTCTAGCGTCTGCTTACAGCAGCTACCTAATTGGACGGGTGTCTATGTCTTCTAGTTGAAAAAGGCTGCTATTCAATCTGGTGCTTGCACTGGGGTGGTTTTGTGTTGTCGGCAAAGTGTATTTAGGCACACTCGCGCGCACAGCGATGTGCGATATTGGGAAACTCATTGTCTCTTACGTATGAAACAGCTGAGATGAGCACGTTGTAAACAAATCCTGATCCCCGAGTTCTTCACATGTCTGACCTAGTTCTCAATCCTGGTGTGAATGTGGAGAGAAAGAGCTCCCAAAAAGCAGACGGGGGTGTGGTGGTGTTGGTGGTGGAGGAGGCTGAGAAGGGCCAGATTTTTCTTAAGAAACTGGAGCTTGGCTAATACCCATTGATGGTTCTATAGAACCTGGGTTTGACTGTGGATCTTGGCTGGAGAGAGGTGGGCCGTCCCACCGGCTCTTATAAAGATATCCCCATCGCTGTCATGACCGCCCATCAGCCGCTGACACAATTCTGTCTGATCGCTCTGCCTCCAGCCATTGGGAATAAAGAGACAAATTGTCTACAACTACAATCATGTGCGGCTATTCTTACGTAGTTATTGAGACAGCACAATCTCAATTATCCACCCCCCAAAACCCTGAGTTATCCAAGCCTAGTCATGTAATGAATAGCTACAGCGCATTAAACAAGTATCCAACCCTCAGAATAGGTTGCACATTCTATTTCCTCAAACTTAATTCAAAATATATTGACTTTTTTTTTTCCCCCACCTGATTTCCAATACATTGTATATCATGTGAGATGTAAAAACAAAAAAATGCTATATGCTAAAAGGCCAACTGTGCAATATAATACCTCACCAACTTGCACAACTTGATGATCCCTCCCTGGGTAAAAAGTTGGTGGATCACCTGCTTTCAATTCAGGAGGACACAGATCACCTACATACAAATGTGGTGAGACTAAAGTGGAATTTTTTGGCTTGAACATTGAGCGGTATGTGTGGCACAAGTCTAATACTACACATCCGCCAGGTTACATCATCCCCACTGTAAAGTAGTGGTGGTGGCATCATGTCACAGGGATGTTTTTCAGTAGCAAGGACTGGATTAATGGGAAAATGAATGGTGATCAAAACAGAGAGATAATGGTCAAAACCTGCTCCACCCAGCCACAAAGCTTTGACCGAGGAGGAAGTTTGTCTTTCAGCAGAACATCTACCCAAAGCACACTGCAATGAAGTAAATGGATGTCCTTGAGTGCCCCAGTCAGAGTCCTGACCTTAACCCAATTGAACCCTTTGTGGCAAGACCTCAAAATTGCTTTCCATTTCCGCTCCCCAACCTAGAACAGCTTGAGCAATTTTGCAAGAAGGAATGGGCAAAACTTGCTCAACCACGTTTGGCAAAATTAAAGACTACTGGTTATAATAGCTGCGAGAGGTAGTTCAACCACCTACTTAACAACTTTAATTCAACTGTTGACATTAAGTTTTTTGAGAAAAATAAAAAGTTCAGTGGTTTATCATTTTCTTTCTTTTTTGGGGGGTTGTGGTGTGGAAAGAGTGTGTAATTCACAAGGACAAATTCCCAGTCAAATTGGTCAAAATCCCAGGATGTGATAATCATTTATGTGAAAAAAGGGGTTGGGGGCTGAAAATCTTTTCAAAGCACTGTATATCAGTAAAGACAAATGTAAACATCTACACAGACATATGGCTAGAGGCATTTCAACTGTACACTGTGCTACTGCAGTACACATGCAGTATGGATGTAAAAGGAAACTAGTTTCCAGCCCAGGCCTGTTCTCTCAAGCATACAACATTTGTCAGAGGCAAATGATCCCTGAAAGAGGCCATGTATGTGGGACCTTTACAGTTTCCTCTGAAGCACTCATGCCTGATTATATTTACCTGAACCGATTCATCCTTCTCAAACCATTTGATGCAAAATTGTGTGTTGTCTCTTGTAAGTACATATCTTCAAACAGTCACCCTGCTTTGGGCGGATTTTTAAAAATATCGCAGAGCTGTCTGTATCCCATAAGTGCGGCAGTGCATAGCTTCCTAATGAACCGTCTGGGGAGAGATAAATATTGTATATAGCGCCTGGTTATGTAACCGTATCTCTTTCGGAATCCGCTCCCTCGGCCTTATATAGATTGGTGAGCTGAGTAAAGATGACAGTGATCAATGGTTGGTAGCAGAACACATTTATATCTTACATAATAAGAAGACAGTCGGTACCACTAGAACTCCAGGATTAATGAGAGAGGGTATTGAGGGGCACATAGTTTTGAATTTGGTTGTGTATGGGGCTTGATAGTCAACATAATATAGAATATGGGCGGCACGATACCATATGATACAATACAGTCACAATATGATATAGTGGTCGGTTTATACCTCAAACATTCTACAGTAATTGTACAGGAGTGGATTACTTGATTAATTAATGATAGTCAGCATTATTCACATGCCAACCTCAAATTCAGATTTTATTGAACGGTATTCAAATGTATTGAAATCGGACACAAACACCCTGTGTATGGGTGTTGCTCAAGCGCAGAGGTCAGACATGAGGCGCTGAGTTGTGACAGAAATTTGCCGAGGGCACCAAAGAGCCACCACTGATGCGGATCAAGGAAAGACGAGCAGATCTAGGTCTTTCATTCTCGTACAATAATTACGTAACGATTACATCATGGCAACTCTGGAGGCCCGTCATTTTGTCCCTGACTCGCAGTATGCCGCAGAAGTCAATGTTTTGCGCGAGGAACTTTCAGATTTATATCTGAGGGCACTTAAATCACAGACGCTTTGACACGACATATGGTCGTTGACACATTTACAGCTGAAAAGATCAAAACCCTGACTGTTTGGTCAGAAAACATTCCTTCGGACGCTAAGCCCACTGTATAAGCCCGACCATTAATCACCAACATTGCACTTCACTGCTCTTTAAACGAAAGAAAACAGGTTCACATAAGGATTTAGTGACGCTGTTATACTTTCATGTATATATATCATAAATAAAGGGCTCAAATTAAACAGCTATCTACAATAATAATATATCGCTACACCTACACATACACATATATATTACACCAGATGGTTGGATTGTGAAGTAATGTCCATGTATGTAATATGTATATATCTACGTATATTAAATGTTAATAATCCATGTTAGAATGACCCTGCTTTACCACAGTCAAAATGTGCCATAGTGTCACGTGTGAGCTACCCTTTAACAAAGATACATATTATAAGCACTTAGACAGTGTAATACCATAGATGAATGTGCCAGGCTTAGCGGCAATTAAACTTGGCATAAATGTAAATGAAAAGAGTTATTGCAACCCATTGCGGCTTTGCAGGAATATACACACACCAGCAGATTTCACAACTAGCAACATGCACTTATTCAGTGGAATAAATTGGGCTTCTCAGTTCCAGGTTCTAAAGCGTTAAGGACATGTACATAAACAGACCATAAAATATACCGTGCGATATAAACAAAGGAAGTGGAGTGGAGAGAGCCACATACCTCGGGGGGGTTCTGAGGGAGTGTGGACGCCTTGTATCCGAGCTGGAGCAACATCGCCTCCGCCGCGTTCCGCTTGGCCACCTTCTTGTTGGGCCCTGTCCCCGTGGCAACCTCACTGTTCACCTTCACCTGTACACAAGATGTCCACACAGAGAAACAGGGGGGAAAAAAAGTGATTGTGGCTTTAATACACAGAACACAAAGCAACCCGAGCGGACCTTGTTGCCGCAGAAACATTGACACATAAAGGTTGATGCTTCTCCCAATGTCTTACAGACACCGAGATTAAAGAGTATTTCTCTTCCAATGTTTCTTCTCAGACTGTAAAAACGTTCGACTATTTGTGATTTGGAAATCAACTGGCTTCGCTCCTCCAGTGCTAATTCACATCAAACAAAGTGGATCCAACTGAAGTGTTTATTTATTTAATTTTTTTTAGGGCTAACAAAACATTAAAACTGTCTACACAGAATGTAAGCAGATATGTGCAGGAGAATATCAGGTGTTGTTATGTTATGCAAACAAGCAATTACACTGTACAAATAATGTTCTGGGAGCCGGGCCGATGGGCCAGGGCTCAGTGCACTCACTCAAGTGGTCACTAAGTGCTCCTTTGACAGCCTCAAGCAGGCCACAAGACGGATCGTAAGGGGAAAGCTTCAATAAATTACCAAAATAAACACAATCACCATTTTATTGAATACAAAACTCATCAGTCCCTTAAAAGCCATTTGACACAAGATAGAGAGTTTGCTGTGACTACTCCCGGCGGTGACGGACAAAGCACATGGGAACAGAGAGTTGCTTTGGGCCCCCGCGGTCTACCAAGTCGAACAACGTGGATATTTTAGAAGCGAGGAAGTCGCACAAAAAGAACACACACAGCCACGGCCTACTGCCGGCATGAAAGAGGCATGGGAGAATAGCTCTGGGAGTGAAACACTGTCGAGCGCTAAGAAAAGCTCAGTGAAAGAGGTGGACTGGAGACAGAAGAAGAGCTTGACTACAGGGGAGACAGTAGGAAAGGAGAGGTTTAAGGACGGAGGGAAATAAAAAGAAACGGGAGACAAATTCCAGAGAGAATGCAATGAACAATTGGACATTCACACTCTTACTCTCAAATAGCCGATGGGGATGGGAACTAAGTTATGCGGCATCAAAGCTCCCTTTCCAAGTTCAGAAAGAGCGGAAAGGTGAGTGGAAAAACAACTCTGTGTGTTTTTATTTCGTTTGAGACAGGTCTTAAATAGTCTGCTTCCTCAAGCACAAACAGCAATAAAAAAAGGAACATTTATATAGAGGTACAGCAAAATAGTCGTACCCCCAAAGTGGACAAATGGCCTCCATGGACTGTTAATATAACTAATGATGAACCATTGAAGGCAAACGCAAGGCTTTATTACTTTAAAACACTATAAACGTTTTAAACGGAATTGATCTAACCACTGAGCATTTGGAGTTATTACATAACAGTATAATTATTAGAATTAGCAAAATTCTATCGACTTAATTATAACTTTTAGTCTAAAAGGTAACTTATTTCTTCTATTGTATATAGAATAAGATTATGTTGAGCAAAGTTTATAAATGAGCAGAGGAAGAAATACCTTTTATGAACACTAGTTAATAGTTTGGTGGATTTAATTCAAAGAATGTTATTTGTAATTTTCAAAATAATGAAATTATAACCTCATACATAACTGTAGCCCATAAAAAGCAGCCATGACCAAAAGCCTAGTTATTTACAAGACATCATGTCAAATCGTGTGAATTTCATTCAGTTACAAAATAACTGGAGTTGTTTAAAGACTTGCAAAATATTCTTTATGACTATAGCCCCTTTCCCACGTGGAAGCCATAACATTGCTGTATAAAAAATATCTGGCAAAGGCAGTAGGTAGTTAGTAGGAAGTGAAGTATGGAGTCTGTTCCCACATTAGATGATTGTTACGGATGCGGTACAGAATGGTTTAGGGTTAGTACGTTATGTCCAGTGTAGATGTGATCGTTTGGACAATCTGTCGGCAACGGACGCAATCTGAATCAGTTTTGTCTTTTTTCCTAGTTCCCTCCGCTGACGGAGCCAGGACAGAGCCTTCATCCCCGGGTGCAATAACCCCAACCCAATGTTATTAAATCGGTGTGATCATTTTCAACCTGTCTGCCTCCGGAGATGGAACTTTCTCCACCCGTTCCACCTCTGCCTGTCCGCTCGTTCCCTATCTGGCGTTGCGCTCAAGATGCAGCCGGCAGGCAAGCGAAGAGCTTGTGCCCGATGGCACCACACTGGAAGCGCTTCACACTTCCTGAACTGACATACACCATGTAGTGCCCCTCTCCATCCCTCACTCTAAAAGATACATCTAGGGTATGAGTGGCATTTTTAAGAAACATAAAGACCTGTCTCTGTAGAGACTGGACATGTTTTAGAATCTCATCTTTGCAACCGAGCACCACCGTTCAGATCGGACTTGCTATTTTTCTGAAAGTTTTTTTTTTCTTCCTGAAAACAAATAATTGAATACAATAATAATTAAATGAATATTTGTACGAAATAAATATTCGTAAAAACCCATTATTTGCACTTTTTGAGTATTCGGATTCAGCTCCCACCCCTACTTTTTGTGCTTGTCCTGGCAATGTTACTGCTTCCATTTACACATACTTCCATTCACAGCAGTACTGGAATTTTCCCATAAATGATCTAGGTCAAGATACTAGGAGAGTGGGGAGGTTTACGGAAGGACTTTAACGGAACATCGACACCGGATCCTTTTCCCACATTACGCCAATATGGAACTTTGCCAGTGGATTGACAGCTTTCAGCGTAAGTGGGAAAGGGGTTAAATGTGGTTAAAAATAGAATTTCAACAAAATGCTTGATCATGGTGAAAATACAGGTTAAAAGAGGTCAGTATGTAAGAGTCAGCGGGAATATCAATTTATTTTCTTGTTTGATGCTACTGTGAAATTGGGACTTTTGTTGAGGGTGGCTCAGACATTCACCCAAAAGGTTGAGGTTGAAAGGTCACGACTCGCGTGATTAAAGCAAGACCATAAAATTGTGAGTGGTGGATGCAGCCAGCCTGAGTTTCTCTTATTTGTGGGGAAAAAGAAGGCAGCCAGCGGTTTCCTTACCAGCTATAAAAACCTTGAACAGCATTAAACAGCATAAAACAGTTTGGTGCTTCACGGGAGAGAAAATAGGTCATAAATACAAAGTTGATCTATTCTGAGCTTTAAATGCATGCTATAAACTTATTGAATACTAAAAACAACTTTATAAACGAAAGGCAGGTAAATGTGTAATTGATAGCGCAGAGTGGTGGAAGCGAACCAAAGTGAGGAGGCGGATTTGGGAGATCAAAGCAGTGCACGGTAAAGTAATTATGAGAAACTGGGCCAGTTTGGTACCAGTTTCTGATTGGTCGGAACGGAAATTGCAATAAGCTACAGGGCAAACAGTGTTGCTTACAGCATTTGCCATTTCCTTGAATATATCCAATGCCCTGGGTCGATCCATGTCGCTGGACCCGGTTCATGAGGGAGGCTTGTAGCTCTGCCTAGCTTTACAATAGGTCTGCAATGGCGCCTTCCATGAATGAAGGCTTCAATCTGAGCATGGTAATGGCAGCAATTCCTGTCAACTCTCACCTCAAAAACACCAAAATGGCACAAAAAGATTCTTTCCCATTTGGGAGACGTCTCTCTTTTGCTTCTTCTCGTGCAAAAATGTAGTTCTTGTGTCTCTCTCTTGGCTTTGATGGGTAAAACTCTGGTCCTCGGCCCTTTCTTCCATTCTTCTGACTGCTGACCTGCTCAACTGTGGTGGTGCCATGTTTGGAAGCAGCTGAGTGTGGAGGTATTGATTTATAATTATTTTATTGTGGGCTATTTTGGTCCCGAATTCCTCCACCTGGGAGATTTGGTAGCACTGAGGTGGGTTTACCACATACCCCAAAGATACACAGCTTCTTAAGTACAAGAACATACATGTATGCAGTCAAAACATTTCCCCAGAGGATTATAAAAGGGGCATGAGTGCAGATCTCATCAGTATCCTCTATGGAAGGAACTGTCTGAAGCCGCAGCATCACGTGTTCAGAAAGGAACCGCTACAGGATATTGGACATTTGGAACACGTTCCCACCCTTTAATCTAGAGTATTGCGGCTTCAGTGGGGTGAACCGCATGCAACGGCAAATTTTCAAAATCATCTTCATGTAAGTCACCTCATTGTCCAGTCCTGATCTCGTATGTAGGGTGTGTAAACGTTAAGTGAAGTGGAACCAAAGCACTTTTCCAGCCAATTCAGTATTACTATTCAACATTTTCTGTGTTTTTTTTAAATAATACATGTGACTCGTCGCCTTTTCCTTTCAGAAATCATTTTCATTATTCATCAATTCCTTTCTTTCTTTTCCCATTCCCCTGCTACCTGCATGATGAATTCCCGGCGTCGGGGCATGCCCCTCTCGGACAGCAGGAGGTACTCCGGCTCCTTCTCTTTCTTGGCTTGCTGGATCTGGGCGAGTCGGCTGATGGGGTTCATGCCCTGGCCGTAGTCTGGTCCTGTCTGGAACATGGGCAAGCGGATGGAGAAGACTGGTCAATTTGAATGGCACATTCAACATTTTTGTATATTATCACGATAACCTATTGTATATACAAGCACGGCAGCGAAAAGGCTTTCACTCATTGTAAATCATGACAAAGCGCGAAATGATCACAGGTGGCTAAAAACAAAATACATTAACAAACATAATAGCATTAAAAAAATGACTGCAAGAAAATAATTTTCAAAAATGTCTGTTAATTAGCTGTTTATTATTAAATATCAAATATTACATAAGGGCAGAAAAGCACAGAAGATGGCTGATTGATGGCTGTCCCTACCTTGAGGATGGTTTTGGGGCGTTTCTTGTAATGCGTCTTGGGTTTCTCTACAGTGGGGATGAAGGGTAACTTCTTGAGGTCCTGCAAGATGGAGAGGGCGGCGCGCTTCTTGGACAACTTCTTGCTGTTGCCCTCGCCTTCGGCCGAGAACTCCCCCACGGTGACGCGGGTCAGGAAGCTCTTCATGTGTGGGGGTCCGCTCTCCTTCAGGACCTGGAGTAGGTAGGAGTAAGCATGAAATACTATTATACAGTATATATATATATATATAAATATATATACACACACACAGTATATATATATATATATATATTCTTTATCCGCTAGTGAATTCAAAATCCCATGTAAGTACAACATAATCCAACTACAGATCACCACACTGAGCTACATAATTGAGCATGAAATCAGATCAGAACTCAAGATTTCAAATTCCCTCGAAACTTTCAGATCGCACATTGTGAGAAAAAAAATGAGGTAATATCTTTTCTCCATGATTAATTTAGACTAAACAACATGACGATATTTGAATTTTATGACAATAGCGTAAGACTATGAACTACACTATTGAATTATTTCCCAGCCCTTGTTTGTGTGTATGCGTTGGTGTGCGTAATAAAATGTGGCTGCGTGTACTGTGTTTGCGATTTATACTGCTAAATATGCACGAGTGTGTGTGTGTTGCGTGTATGTGTGTGGACTTTTCAAGCAACTGCAGCAGGTGGTCCATAACATCTGCTGCATAACATCTTGACGGTCACAATGCTACCCACCCATGTGCGTGTGTGTGTAATTCATATTCAAAACAGACGTGTGGACTGACGTACGCATGCATGCTAGCTTGCACACACACACACACACACACACACACACACACACACACACACACACACACACACACACACACACACACACACACACACACACACACACACACACACACACACACACACACACACACACAGCGTACTTGTTCCTAGATGACAGTCTCTGGTGAGGAGGGTTCAGTTTCCTTTCTATAGCCTCTGGTCACCTGGGAGACCTAAAACAAACACCGGCTGGCGTTAGGTCATGCTTCTGCAATCACATCCACTTCCTGTTAGCGCCGAGAATACTCTGCATGGTCGTGCACTCATGTATATGCACGCATGTTCATATGTGTGTGTATTGCAGGTGGAGTCCTCTCCAACCTTGTTAGGGGAGACACCCTTGAGGAAGAATTAGGTTTCACACATTTCTCTCTCTCTCTCTCTCTCTCTCTCTCTCTCTCTCTCTCTCTCTCTCTCTCTCTCTCTCTCTCTCTCTCTCTCTCTCTCTCTCTCTCTCTCTCTCTCTCTCTCTCTCTCTCTCTCTCTCTCTCCTCTCTCTCTCTCTCTCACAAAAAACTATTGCCATAAAGGTGCTATAGTTACATTAGCTGCCAAATTTTTAGTAATGATGAAAATGTATAATAAAGAAACAATATAATGAGACGTTCACAATAACTGTATATGTGCCACTTATTATATGGAAGCAAAACTGCCAACATGTGAAATCTACAATTCTAGTAAGTTATCTCCAGAGTAATTTCACTAAATACATCTATTTACAACATTAAAAATCACAGGGATGTACGTATTAGGTAAACGGCTAAAATACACGATGGTTAGTTTCATTTTTGTTGTATCTCTCTCTCTCTGGTTTTCTTTCTCTAGCCATCGATGCGGTCTTTGTGATAAAAGCTTCCATCAAACATTGTCTCAGTACAGTTCTTCTTGATTTAAAATGAATTTGAAGCGCGGACAAATCGTATGCATCTGTTCCGATTTCCCAAGTTGTTTATCTGAAGCCCATGACTTGACTTCAAAATAAAACATTACCAAGCTTTCCTCTACATTCCTCACGTGCCTCGGACTAAATCACACCCTGGTGACTGCGAGACTTTAAGAAAAAAAACCCCAAAAAAAACAAAACAAGTGCACACAAACACAAATATATACAATACATATATGTGGGTGTACAAAATCCTTGCCTTCTCCCAGACGAGTAATGGTAGCGCATCTGCCTCTCTAGCAGAGGTAGATGCGCTACTTGTACTTTGAGAAGAAGATGCTTCTCACAAAAAGCCCTTCGTACTGGATGAACACAAATTACAATAATTGCAGCACGGTTGCCATTTTAATTATACAAAATAAACATTTATGACTGGATTGTAATTCAACTGAATTTGCTTGAAAATGTATACACGTCTCTCTGCCACAACCAGGTTGGCACCGGCCCCCTGGTTCTCAATGTCAACCACCTTGTTAGTCAGTCAGGAGTGATGTGGCCGGGGGATTTGTCTCGTCAGACCAGAGAGGATGCCCTGAGATGGAGGGAGCCCGACTGTTGGGTTTGGAAGACCACGCTCTCCCGAACCCTCTCTGGTCTGGCTCCTCACTTGGAGGAGGAAATGCAACATGGCAGCTCATTGTATATCAAAACGTTGTGTGGGTCTTCTGGGTTTCTGACCCTGTGGATAGTTGAGACAGAGACGCTGAAGTCTTGCGGGCTTAGATGTGGATAAAGAAAGGCTGCTGACTCACTGGTGGGCTGTGTGTCGTTGTGGTTGCTCACAATTAGCGGCTTCTGGTGTGTGATGCCATTGTGGGGAATGAGGGACAAGCTGAAGACTCCGCCGCTCTACAAGAGCCCTTATCTTTAGCAGCTGTTTCCCTACAACTCTTTGAATGAGTAACTCACTCAATGACTCACTTTCCAGCCTTCTTTATGACAGAAATCTACTGTCCAAAATAGATAAGCCCAGGCTTTGGAGCTGAATGAAAACTTCATTGAGCTGTTCAGCCCTGGCGAGTTCAGCGATAAGTAGTGGAAAAGGCTTCAAAACATTTACATGAAGAAAACATGTTAATACTCTGACTTAAATAACATAGAAGATAGTGCTATTTTACCATATCACTATCTTGTACAGTAGATGTACAGGCTTTGAGGAACATTCCCATCGTATTGATAAAATACGGAATGCTAAATAAGTAAGTGCTGGTAATCCACAATTATTGCTCCATTTTGTTATGCAACTGCCTTGAACCAATATCTACTGACTTGGCCAGAATCAACTGCAGGTTACTTAGTAAATGCATGCTTCTTAGCCAGAATTTCAACATTTTTGGACGGGAAAGCCATGGTGACCCTGGCAGGAGCTCTTGACCAGCCTTATTTTGATTATGCCTGCTGTTCATGGTACAATGGTATGACTAAGTACCTTAAAAACAGACTTTTAAAAACAAGGTAGTTAGGGTTATTCTGAAACTCTCCGTGAGAACTTCTCATTTTGAGAGCCATGGGTGGTTGAAAGTACAGGAACGAGTCTTTCAGATCCAGTTGTGCATGGTATATAAGAGTGTGTGCATGGAGCTGTCCCTCAATACCTAAAATATTTCGTTCAGGTGAGGGATATTTGCAGCTATTCCCAAGGGGCAGTTCCATTGACTTTGTTCCTCCCAGGTTTAAGAGTAACCTGGGGAAGAAAACTTTTTTGTACATGGCAGTAAATCTGCGCAATAGATTGCCAGGAAATATTAAAACCATAAGCAGCTTGGGAGGTTTCAAGCTGGCATTTAAGAAGTGGCTCAGAGGTTATTCGTTGAAGGATATTTTGTCTGTTATAAGGGTGTCTTTCTATATTTTATTTTCTTGGTTTGTTTTGATGTAGTTTATTTAAATCATTATGGACAGACGCAGACTGGTATCTTATCTGCTGAGGGGGCTGTGAAGTAATGTTGATATTTTAATGTATTTATCTTGTTGTACCTGTATGTATCTATGTATGTACCGAGTTTCTAATTTGTTCTATTGACTGAGTGGCAAGTAAAGGGCCAGGCACTGTCCAAAGAAGCACTGGGGATTTATGATGTTAATACTGTGAATAACCTGCTGAGTGTATTATATTACTGTTTTGATTAATGATTGTGTCATTCAGAACATCCTTCGATTGTGGGTCATTCTTGCCATGTCAAATTTGCCATCCTGATACCTCCCATGACCCTCGCGAACCCCTCATCCAAAAATGGACCACAATGGAAATACTATAAGCCTCTGGGTTTCATTGTGCTATCCTGACTTTTCCTCCTATTTAAACAATGAATGCCATAGCCGAACTGATGAAATTATCTCATAAAATCAACCCATTATTCGAAGAATCATTGATCTGATTTGATCTGGCCCAGTTACTGTAACTGACTGGGGTCTTGTGAGGATACTATACCTTTATTAAAGTCTGGTGAGCGTCGTCTTTCCTGATCTTACGAGAGTACATCTGACAAGTGACTATAGTTGCACATGGACTGATGAGATTTAATGGTGAAACCCTAAAGCGAACAGAGTGATAAGATATACAGTAAGCAATTATACACTGGGGTGTGCTACAGCTCATACTGCACATGATAACGGAGAGAGAAAGGGAAGAAGAGCAAGCACGGGGGGGTGTGTGTGCTTGTGAGCCTATGTCACACTCTCTTGGCCCTGGATGCCGACAGACAAGCGGCAGTCAGTCTCCTGGCAGACGACACGGGATCCACGACGAGCCGATGGGATTTCACCACCCCTCCTTTTCTTTAAAACACGGACACCCACACACTCAACATACACGCACGCACGTCCACCCACACACTAGCACAAACAAACACACTCACTGCCCATCTAAAGATATGGATCGGGTTGTCAGCAGGAAGCGTTCCTCGATTTTTTTTTTTTTTTTTTTTTGGCAGCCCCTTCACCTCTTTTCTTTCTCATGGCGTCTTGCCTGTGAGGCCTGCTCTCCGGCTTCCCAGGGAGACATCAATACTCCAACTTAGCCAGGGATCCTCACAAGCAAGATCTCAGGTACACTAGGCGAGGAGGCGATGGGAGCAGGACGGGACAATAGCGAGGACTGGTAGTGGGAAGAAAGGCTCTATTGTGATGCGAGGTGGACGACAAGTCCTGAGGGAAGTCGCTTGTTGTACAAGATGGGTGGTTCTTGGCCCGGACCCTCTTCTCTTGTGTCCTCCTTGGAAAAAGGAGCCTGCCGTCCAACACACAAGCTGTGATTTATAGATTGGTTCCCCTTTGAAGCTGACATCTGTTTGATATCGCCTGACGGGGGATCAAGTCAGCTCGGCTGGCTCACGGGGTGGCTGTGACCCACCTCGTCGCGACAGGAAGGGAAGAGGACACTGACTGCCGTGACTCATGGGTAATTTCATCACCCAGCAAGGGGTTGTAGGGTTTGAAGTGATTTAAAAGAAACAGGTTGTGGGCAAGGTGTTTCCATGAGAGACAGACATGGATGGTTTTGGTGCCTGCCTGTGTGATGTTTAACAGATTTTTAGTGCGGTAGGTAGTGGCATGACAGTTTCCGTAGTGAAAGCAAAAAAAAAAATCTTGCTGATGAGTTAAAATGGTCCATATGGATCCAGCCAGAGAGCAGTGGTGAGCGATTTGCACGTGGGCTGGGGTCCCAGCGCAAAGGCAGTGAGAGCATGTTGCATGCAACTCGGTAATTTAGGCTCTATGAGAATCTGCAAGGGGGCCTGCGGTGGGAGGTGGGTCGAAAGAAACGTGGCACGCCAAGAGAAAGCAAGACGACTGGATGGTTTGCTTGCGTGCTTCCCTCAAGAGTGTTTAGCTGGACATGGCACTGGGAAAAGCTCTGCGGCTGACAGGGGGGGAAGAAGTGGAAGTCGGACCCAAACCATCAACACCGTCGCCCACGTCCTTTCAGTTTTAAGCAGCGTAAAAAGTCTGCAGTCTGGGAAAAATAAAGACTGCAGCTTCGATTATGGTGCTGCTGCTTTCATCATCTGCCTGTGTGTTTTATGAAACTGGGGGCTTTGTTGCGCACAGGAAAGGTGCAATCTGAACAAAGATAAACACTGCTAACACTCTCGTAGAGGGAGAGAAAGAGAGAGAGCGGGAGGGAGGGAGAGAGAGAGAGAGAGAGAAAGAGAGAGACTAAAACTAGGGAAGAGGGAATGTGCATGAGGAGATAAGCGATGGAGGCAACAGAAGTTCCTGATTTACAGCCCATCAGGCAGCAGTAATAAACAGCCAGACTGACAGCAGCCAGGAGAGAGGCTGCTGGAGGATTCAAGATTCAAGATTTGCGGTATGCGGTTGTGGTTGACTTCTAAAACCGCCACTCTCAGCTTCCAATTTGAGCGGAGTGAAAATAAAAAAGCCACATAATTGCTGACTGTGACAAAGACATGATGGATAATGAATCACATCAATCTAGATTTAGCGGGCTGAAATCATTAATTGCGGTTCCAGGAAAGGATCGCTTGTGTCATGCTCGGATGAGCAAATGTGCATCAAACAAAGCAGCAGAGGGAAGCGAGATGTAAGAGGGAGGTCCGCACGGCCTTCCTGATAATCTAGCAGTGTTGTGTAAAACTCAACAGGGTGGGAAGATCCACCCCCCCCCCCACCCCGCCTTCACACACACACACACACACACACACACACACACACACACACACACACACACACACACACACACACACACACACACACACACACACACACACACACACACACACACACACACACACTTCTCTCTCTCTCTCTCTCCCTTCTCCTTTGTGATCTTTGGGAGTGAAGGAATGGAGGAAGGGAGGGGGCACAAAGAGTAAAGTGAGCCTCCTCTTGTTTTTGGCACCTTAAGGAGTAGAGGAGAGGAGGGCGTCGGCGATGGAAGATTGAGGGGAGAAGGGCTCGACGAGCCAGCTGAGATACGTTGACAGCCAACAAGAGCCGGCTCAGCAGGTCATCCGAGGACAAACTCTGCAGTGATTCATCCACTCAGGAAAGATAGGCCGGGGCTAACCAAAAAAGTTTGAGTGGCACGTAGGGGTCCCGAAAACCCAACATACAATGTACGTGCCTGTCACTCAAGCGATGTAGTAGTTCCTTCCCAAAGTGACCCAAAGAGCCACTGATGCTTCAAGATTGGAAAAGAGAGCAGAGTTTGGCGCTGCCGGACTGATTCGAGGTACGAGTGTGTATATGTGCGTAAGGCAGGGTGTGGAACATCAACATTATTGTTGAATATCTCTGAGTGGTATCATAAAAACCCCAGCTTTTCAGCCCTATATTGTGATACACAATGCTGTAGTTCATATCAAGTTTCATATCAAGGGCCCTCTGTTTGATACGCATTAGGCCAAAGACCCTATTTTCATTTAGTGTCTGGAGCCCCAATCTGAGAACATTTTTATAGTTGGATGTTCCATACCTGTTGATACCATGGTTTGGGTGGTATAATTAGTGATTATGTCTTGTAAATGAAATAACATACCCCAGGTTAACAAAGAATGGTCTACATTAAAATTGTGAGAATCTTACTTCGTACTATGTTTTATTAGAGTAAGCTTTATCCGGTTTGTGATATCATAATGACCACATCACACTCTCGCACAGAATTTGGACTTCACGAGTAGATATTCTCATACAACAATATTGTGTACATTTCTCAATAATTCTCCTGAAAATAAATTGTGACTTATCACCAAGTTGTATATGCACAGCTATGCACATTATACACCCTCAGGGAAACTACCTCGAGCTCAGACTTTGACCCTTTCAAGAAACTGGTTCAGTGTGCTTTACTGTAGCGTCTATTGAAACAGGGGGTGTAGATCTAAGAAATAAGGACTTCCATGAATGCATGAACAATATTTTGGAATGTTCTACATCAGAGTGACTCAGAGGGGATCTTCCAGTGATGGTAATGCATGTTCAAGATCCAAAATTTTCGGTAGTGAGGGAGCCACAGGCAGAGGAGGCCACGGGACCACGACAAGAGAGCCCATTCACGCTCAAAGCATCATGTGGTGGGTGTCACAGACACCAGAAACTGAGACTGTTCACACGCTCTTAAAGAGATAAGAATAATGACCAATCCAAAAATTCACCACTGCAAAAATTTGGCCCTGTTCACATGTGTTGAAACACAGCTGGGAAAACTCGGTCATTTCCTATGAGGATTTCCCATTTGCGTTATTTTTGGACACATATTAGTGTGAAAGTGAGATCAAGCCTACTTTCCACTGAGGTCGCAGCACAGTTCTGACCTTAGCCTTAATGTTAAAAAAAAAAAAAAAAAGGGACGGATATGATGTACAAATATTTCACCTTTAAATTTCTTCACAGGCCTGCCGAGAAACGGTGACTGTTAATCCCATGACGAAAACACCTTATCTTTGCACGAGTGAGGTCACAAATTGTGAAAAGAAAACTTCCTTTTTGGGGGCGTGCGTCACTGCAGCAGCAAATGTCATTTCTGGTCGGCGCTCGCGATAACGGCACCACAATGGACGGGGCGCAACAGGTGATTTCTGACATCATCGACCCTGCCGTTGCTCTCTATCTCACCTCAAAATTTACAGACAGGTTCCTCTTGAGGGCGATCTCATAGACCAGGCTGATCTCGGATTTGCTGGCGTCGGTACCTTCCTCTTGCTCTTCCTTCTCCTCCGGATTCTGAAACGGAGCAGGTGAGGGGGTGAGACACCAGTGCACCAGCATGTCACACTTAGAATAAAAAAAGGCCCTGTTTGTGATCAAACCAAAGATCACAAGTGCAGACAAAGGACGGTATTGAACAC
Organism: Zeus faber; assembly: GCF_960531495.2. Taxonomy (NCBI): domain Eukaryota; kingdom Metazoa; phylum Chordata; class Actinopteri; order Zeiformes; family Zeidae; genus Zeus; species Zeus faber. The sequence goes on along the minus strand of NC_137206.1, from coordinate 16,640,553 downwards.
TTTCAGTTTAGTTTGCCGAAGGCGCGTCTTTCCATTTCCGTTTCAAAATCATGGGATTGAGAAAGTGTGGAAAGCTAAATCGTCCATTTGTTCAATGGGAGGATTTATTAGGCTTCACTGTGCAATGCCTCTGAGTGGGGTGAGGATGTGATGCCGCCAAGAGTAGACTAGCGAAAACACCAAAAAAACAGCGATGGAGGCCTGTTACCACTTCACATCGTACCACTGGCAGAACATGTTGTCTGCCCACACTACTCTTCAAAACACTTTGTCCCATTCCAGTTTCCTTTTTCTCAGCCACGCATGCAAACAAACGTGTAGACACAGACGACAGCAAACACAACAGCAAAGCAACACGCACGCACGCACGCACGCACGCACGCACGCACGCACGCACGCACGCACGCACGCACGCACACACGCACACACACACACACACACACACACACACACACACACACACACACACACACACACACACACACACACACACACATTGAAGACGGATCGCGGCCAGACTGCTGTAATGGGGAGCCTGTCTCCTTTCTGGCATCGGGCCTTATCTGATATGGGATTGAGAACTCAGAATCCCAGGACATGGATGCTGTTTCTTTGTGTGTGTACAGAGAACACACACACGTTTATACACACACAGACACACACACACACACACACACACACACACACACACACACACACACACACACACACACACACACACACACACACACACACACACCATTATATTTGTTGTCCAGAAGCCAGAGAGAAACAAAAAAACTCTAGAACTCTTTAATTTGTGTTCAGTCCCAAGGCCAGAGATGTTCCACAGTCAAAGATAATAAAGAATGAACAATTGATGTAAAAAAATACATCAAAAGTATAAATTAAAAGGCTACAGGTTTCTACTCTTTGGGTCATTTCCTTGCATTTCCATAAAAGTCAGTTTCAGTGTCATTTTCGACAGTCATAAGCCCTTTGGGGTTTTTTTTGTTTTTTTGGGGGGGGGGGGGGGGGGGGGTTCGGGAGGCCGTTCGTCAGTGGGAACACACTGTGTTTTCTTGATGGTTGTCTTGTCTTGTCCAGCTCTTTGTCTGGCTGTGAATACATCGCTGCGGTCGCTCCCCCCCGTGGGTTCCCCGCGCCACCTCATTGTGTGATCTGATACTACGCATGATCCGCGCCGGGCAATCTGCTACCTTTGACAGGGAGGTCGTCACATGGCGAGGGTGAGCATTTAAAGCAGGCCTTCACAGCGGCCCCCCCAGATTCAGTTGATTTTCCATTTTTTTTTTTTTAAACAAGGGCATGTTTGTGAACTTTGTTATATATTTAACAGCTATGATTCATGTGTCATCGTCATATATGAGATATAGTCTAAATCCCCTCTCGGCAAAATCAACAAGTCAACGTGTGTGTGTGTGTGTGTGTGTGTGCGTGTGTGCGTGTGTGCGTGTGCGTGCGCGTGTGTGAGCATGTGTGTGTGTGTGTGTGGAGTGGTCACTTCAAATTGGAGTGACCACAGCAGATCTGTGACCTCCCTACGAAGGTGACACATAAGGGAGGCAATTTGTCTTCTTTGCGGCTTGGGCTTTTTTCTAGTGTGTGTGCGCGGGGGGGTGGGCATATTTGAGTTATCTCATGACTTTACAAATTGCCCCGCATACCAAATTCCTAGTCACATCCTAGTCATTCCAGTCTTCTGACTTGCGTAATGATATTAAGCAATACATCAACGCTAGAAGAGTCCTTGGGGTGAATAATTCCTGATATCTGTAAAATATCGCACATGTATAAATATAGCAATTTTTCTCATTCAATCTTCTAGTTGTAACTGGATTCCCCGAATTTCCCCCCAGGGACCAATGAACTGTTATCTTAATTCCCAGTAGGGTCCCAGTATTTGTTGGAGTTACAACCAACCCCCACCTGCCGTGAATTCTCGGACAAGCATGGTGCTACTACACTATTTATTTGAGAGCGTGTGGAGTTTGGGAATGTATTCAAGCCACTGAATTTAAAATAATATCAAAACACACCACAATATCTACTGAGGAATTCAAAGTCTAATGTTAAGGAATCCATTTGTGGCCCATTACATTGGTAATATGAACTGCATCCAACTTAAAAAAGATTTTTCAAATAACTCCCCGGAATATTACAAACTGCATGGGATTCTTAAAGTGACGTCATCCATTTCAAATCACCATATTATTTTCAGCTGAATTGACACATTAATATTGATTAATCGCCGGGCCCTATGTTCTTCCCTTTCCTTCTACACATGTCCTGGGTTAAATGTTTGTTGTTGCATAGCTGTACGTGCACACACTCGGATTTGGGAGACAGCGATCTTTACCCGAGTCCTGTAAAACGATAGGCTCACATGCACGCTCACAGTGAAAGCAACACCAACAAGCCCGAAGGGAAAACACACACACACACACACACACACACACACACACACACACACACACACACACACACACACACACACACACACACACACACACACACACACAGTTCTGACTGCAGACACAATCCGCCTCAATTTGTAAAGCAAGACTTGGAAGCGACTAACAAAGAGCTCATTTAGAGACACCGTCGCCACAAGACATCGAATGGGACGAGCGAGATGAGTCGAACATTTCCAAAGTTCTGGGAGGACGCCAGAGCGCGAGGATGCGGGTGTTTGTTTTCCGTTTAGGGATGATAACAATGGTTAATGGATGTTAAATGCACTTCTCGAGAGAGTTCTGGTGACACTTGGAGCGGAGGAAGAGGACACCGGCGAAATGCTAGAAAGTAAGCTCCGCCGGGTTTAAATTAAGCAGCTTGCGCAGGGGGACGAACGGTGGTTTGAATTATACATTAGAGTAATTGGTGCCACGTTGGATTTAAGCCGATGAAAGATGATGCAACAGGTCGACCAAATATAACTACGACAACGACAGAAAATAAACAACCAATCAATTTCAGGTGAAAGCACTGGAAGTTCAGACCTTTCCGGTGTCCATCAAACTGCGGAGTTGGTTTAAAAGACGGGGGACGGGTGTGGAGGTGAAGCCGGGAGGTGGTTATCTGAGGTGAAAACAGCCGGAGGGTGAGAACAGAGCGGGATGGATGAGGCGGCGATGACTAGAGGGATGATTGGAGTGGAGGGTGACCTTCTAAAGCCGCGTGAGTGAGAGAGCATGGGGTTGGTATGGAAACGACACTGGGGGGATAGAGGTGGAAGCACGGGCGTGCGCGCGCACACACACACACACACACACACACACACACACACACACACACGTTCTTTTCACATGTATTTGGACTATGCATTTCATCAGGTATAATTAGATATTGTCGTTTCTTCAGTTCGTTGTTTCATCTGATTAAAAAAATTTATCTTACAAAAATAAAATAACGCTTTTTTTTTGTAATTGCTTAAGTGAAGTATATAGGGGGAAAAAATGTGTTTCTTTGGTCAAATACAATGAAATGCTTAATCTTCCAACCAATTCCAACAATACAAAAATAAATGAAAAATAGTCATTAAAAATAAAAATTGTAAAATCAAAATATGAAAAAGAATCAAAATATATAATCGTAATAAAAAGATATAAAAAAAGTAAAATAGTAAAATAAATATATGAATAAAAGAATAGTAATGTAAGGTGAGAAAAGCATTTGTAAACAATTTGTGTGTGAATTAATGCTGAAGGCCCCCTTTTCTCTGATTGCCCCCGAAGCATTCAAAGCACAATAAAGAAAGACAGTGTGAACTCCTTCACTGCTTCACTTCTTTTAATGAAAGGCAGTGACAGGAGAGGTGTGGTGGTCCAAGGGCAGGTGTCGGACGTTGTTTACCTGGGGAGGTCGCTCCGGGATAGGCTCATTGCGGAGCGCCTGCAGGGCCTTCATGGCTGCGTTGTGTCTGGCCGCTTGGCGGGTTCGTCCCTCGCCAATAAACTCATTACTCCCCACAGAGAGCTGCACGTAGAAGATCTTAGGAACAGGGTAATGGTACCTGCATTGGCCGAGACCCAAAAAGACAGTGAGGGAGGAAGTGAGGGGGGGTATAGAAAGTGGGAGTAGGAGAGGGATAGAGAGACATGATGGGGGAGGGGGATTGTGGAAGAAGAAGCGGGAGAAAGGAAAATAACGCTTTAGTTTCCAGAAGGATTATCAAAGCAAAAACCCAAGGTCATGTGATAGCGGCTCCGAAATTCCACAGCATAAGCCTGTGGTAGATGCGACGAGGAATAAATCAGAGTAATGGGGTTTGTTGGTTTAAAAAAACTCACCACATAAAGAATATACTGTAGTCATAAAACATAACACACACACACACACACACACACACACACACACACACACACACACACACACACACACACACACACACACACACACACACACACACACACACACACCCTTCCCTCTGGCCACTGGTACAAATCGCCCAAAACATAAACCGCCATAGCAAGCTTTGTGCCCACATCCGTCAAGACTTCTAAATAATTCACAAACTACATCAGAATGGGCTCCACATTACTGGCCAATATCGGCTGTTTGACTTTAAAGATTGTCCGAACTGGACATTTTTGTCGTTATAGATGATTTTAACTTACTAGTGAGTTGTGCGTAACATGGTGTTTCTGTGTGTTTAAGTTATTTGCATTGAACTGAACTACTTGAAACTGTTTTTCCATTTCGTCTGCCTTACGAGGCAGGGAAAAAAAGCAAATTCAAGCAGACAAGGAGGAAGATAAACGGAGAGCAAAGGAGAAAAAAAAAATGTCAACGAGGGGTTTTGGCTTCAGCGTTACAATCCAGATTATTAATGCTCACACGGGTCCCAAATTAAAGTCCCACCACTTCATCAGGGTCAATTACATCACAATGGAGCGCTAGCCGAACGCTTGATGGATTGCTCTCAGCCGGATCCCCCAGAGGGGACTAGAAACAAAACACTGGGACCCATATATCCTCCTTCCTTTCTTCTGGGTACCAGACATAGATTCTCATCCCTTTCTCTGGGTCGTGACAGAGCGGGACCGAGCTGTCACGGGCCGTTTCAGCGGGCAGATTTAGAGGTCTACGAGTCCGCGTGTTGATACCCCCCGACTCGTTCGGGGGGAAAGTGCCTGAGAATATCTACTCCAAAGAGTAGGGGGGAAGCTAGTGGGAAGAAAATTGAATAAGAAAAAATTGTGAAGGGGGAAAAAAAAAGTCTTGTTTTCCTCTTTCTTTCTCTGCCAAGATTAATACATATACACTCTAGATTTACATGCACCTACTGTACAGCAACCATGTGTTTAAGACGGAACCCAGCTGTGGTGCGTGAAATGGTGACTTGGCCAAAAACCCAATGCCAAGAATGCATTTTGAGAGACGGATATTTTCATGTTCGGTCAAGGCATTCGCCTTTTTTGGGGGGATAGAAATCAATAGTCGGTGCATGTGGAAGAGGTTTATTTTGGTGCATGCGAGAGAAAATTAAAACAAGCTACAAGGAGCGGAAGCAAGTTCTTCCCCCTCACCATAAACACCACAACTATTAATTTGTAGCTATTCTACAGACTTGCATTTGGCAATGAAATGGTAGTCGGTGGCAATATGGGATTGGATAACCGACTGAATGCAGGCGTGGTTGCTGGGATTTGGAATAAACACAGCAACACAGAAAACCGACAAACAAACAATAACAAGATACCAGACATCATGATAATTACTTCATGACTGCGGAAACAATTATCAGTCAGCAAATGTCAAAAATCGTATGCATTTTGATTTGTTTTGTTTTGGCAGCCATGAAAATGTTATAGACTCCTGAAGATCAGGCACAAATCCAGAAGCACGTAGTGAATAGTCCCTAAAATGGAAACTAACGTAGTACTTACATACCTACGTAGCTACTTGAATTACGAGAGAAGGCTTGCTGCTGCACCAAATGTCCCATTCCTCTAAACTGAAGAGTGCAACTGAAAACAGCAGAGTGCCGAACACTGACTGAAGTTTGTACATTTCCTGACTCAATCTCCATTGATCCTGAAAGTTAATGGAAGGGAAATCCTTTCTCGCAGACACGTAAACATACCTGCACATACTCCCCAACAAAGTGCACAGGGATTTTCATTGTGTTAAAGTGGGATGTCACAAGGGCGTATGTAGGAAGTCAAACAATTGGAGAAAAACATAGAAGCTGGAAGACCAAATCCCAATTCATTTAGAGTTCAAGCAGGTTAGCGCCAGGAGAGTTCTGGTGGGTGTAACATGGTCAACAAGTCTACTCTTCAGTAGTGAGAAAAAGAAGAGAGTAGCGTGAAAACAGAGTCAAAAACTGTTCTTAAAGCCTGTGTAAAACTGCCATTTTCAGTCCCCCCCCCCTTCCTCTCCTTGTCTCTTGCCTGTTTGGACTAACAGTGAGTCAGCGTTTCGACAGCTTCTTCGCCACAGCACCGCAGCCCCGCAGCCCGGCCCTCGTCCCGTTTGCTCTCAGCGTCTCCTGTCCGCATGGGCTCCCCGGTGCGGGGCGGGGCCCGGCCAGCCCTCGCACGTCAAGGGTGGCCCCAGGGTCTCAGAGGACATGCCAAGTGCAACATGGGCCCCGGCCAACAGGGCTGGGAGAGGGGAGCAGCTGTGGTTGGAGCCCCGAGCTGGGTACAGGTGCAGAGAGGGCGGGAGACGGAGAGGGAGAGGGAGAGAGAGAGAGAGAGAGCGAGAGAGAGAAAGAGAGAGAGAGCGAGAAAGAGAGAAAGTGGGGAAGGAAAAGAGTGAGAGAACGAGAAAGTGAGGAAAACTGAATAAGAGAATGAAATGGAAAAGCCAGAGAAAGATGAGAAAGGCAGGAGAAGAGAGCGGGAGATCCAGAAGGCGAGGAAGAGGCCAGTGGGAGATCCTGCTCCGCAACGTGGGAAAGTAGTGGCTTACACACCGGTGAGGGAGCCAAGAAAAACACACAGACACACACACACACACACACACACACACACACGTACACACGCACACACGAAAAGCACATTGAGCATCAAAGCAGCACTAAATCCTCATGTCAGATGGATGTGTTTGTTGTTGTTAAAAATGTATTACTGTTATCAGCCCCTCCAGGAAATTGCAATTTTGCAATCATAATAATTAATGCAAATTCAACCATCTCTGCAATATTTGAGAGCGCTTGCAATTGGAAAAATTGCTTAATTGCCATGATTTTTCCACAATAAATGGGCAAATCAGCAGACCGCTTAAACTTGTTGGCCCTTCCCCAAGAAGCGTTGTTTTCCTTTGGCTTGCAATATTTGCCAATTGTTGCGCAAAAAAACCCCAAAACAAAACACAAAAGGTTGCAAATTGCATCGCAAGTTGTGAGAAAAGCTGCAAAACTCCAGTTATTTTGATCGCAACAATCGCAAAGAATCTCTGCCAAATCCCGAAGGGATTGATGATTATTTTACAGCAGGGATCCATGGAGGATCCCTGGAGGATTCAGGATCATGCAGGGATTTCCATAGCACCTGGTCGGCTAAACCACAAGAATTGCCATGGTGTGTGTGTGTGTGTGTGTGTGTGTGTGTGTGTGTGTGTGTGTGTGTGTGTGTGTGTGTGTGTGTGTGTGTGTGTGTGTGTGTCGCTTGATTTCACAATTCAATCAGATGATAACTCATCAACTCTCAGCACGGAGTAATGAAACTGACTTTGAAGCCACCGGCTTCCCTGCAGCACTCTTTAATGTGGGCCACATTGGTCCAGGCTACTATTTCATCTTAATCATTCAAAGACATACACACACGCTCAATCACACACGCGCTCACACACACAGACATTCAAAGACTCTGGAGTCATCCAGCCCACACACAGGCACACGCGGAAATGGAAGATAAGGCTCTGCAATTAACGCGGCGATACGACGGGCTGACATTTCAAATATTTTCTGCTTGGGCACGGAATCTTTTTTTTTTTTTTCTTTTCCATTTTCAAAGACCATGTTTGGGAAAGAAGTCACTATCTAATCACTCTCTAATGCCAAGACTCTGCCGTGTTCGAAAATGCCCTTTTATCATGTTTAGTACATTTGATCTCATATTGAACTTCAGTTCAGTTCTCCAGATATTGCTACAACAGTAATTTACCAAGATTAAAGGCTCAATGGATAAATTAAAAAAAACACCAACAAGTGAGGAACACACTGGACAAATAAGGAAGATAAATAAGGAAAAATATCAATTTTAGCTTCATAGTAAAATGCACAAAAAAGAAAATTCACATAAATGTTCAGTCGCGCTCACCCGCAACATATTTCTTGCTCACAAAATCAGCAGGCGTTTTGCAGCGCATCCCTGTATCCGTACTTCATAGCTGCTTGGCCCAAAAAGAGGAAATGTCGGGAGGAAAAAGGGGAGTACCTCTGGAATTTCTGTCCATTTGTGAAACAAAATGTATAAAACTGACAAGTGAGATGAAACGTTCCACGTTGTTCTGGCATAAACACGGACAGTGTTTTTTTCCCTCTTACTTGGCTACCAAACCATCGACACAAATTCAGGACCTGAAAACCAACTCCGCAGCCCCGTGTGCTCAAGTTTGACATCCTGGGATCAATTTGTGTTTGTTTTTCAATATTGCAATACATTTTAGCCATACGCATTAATCGCAATGAAAAAGGAAGCTGTTTTTCAGGGGCAAGGGATGGTTGAAACCTCACAAAACTTGGCACGTGCATCAAAAAGGGGTATCTCTTTTTTTTGTCTGATATGGGTCTTGCGGCGGGTGTCTTGCCATGGGTGTGGCAAAATGGTGCGAAAGCACCCCCTACAAAATTTCAGCAAAATAGCCCTCGAGGTACGTTTCACCTGGATGTACAAAATTCGGTCGCCATATGTAACTTCCCAAGACTTGAAAAAAAACGTCTCGTGGTGCCGTGACCTAAACCCAACAGGAAGTCAGCTATTTTACATTGAGTGGGACATTTACAGGGTTCATGCTTTAACAAACGCCTCCTAGGTGATTAATCAGATCCAAACTCCATCAGCGTGTATAAAAGACCTTAACGATGAAAAGTTATTAAAAGCTTGCGTTTCCCGTCGGAGGGCGTGGCCATGGCGAGGCGTCCAATTTCCATGTTTCTCTCAACGCGAAACAGGAAGTGGTTTGTAACTCAACTCTTGGCTTCTTTTGGCTGCTCCCGTTCGGGGTCGCCACAGCGGATCATCTGTTTCCATCTCTTCCTGCTGGCTGCATCTTCTTCTGCCAACCACCTGCATGTCCTCCCTCACCAGCTCCATGAACCTCCTCTTTGGCCTTCCTCTTTTCCTCTTCTCCATCTTCAGCATCCTTCTCCCGATACACCCAATATCTCCTCTGTACATGTCCAAACCATCTCAATCGTGCCTCTCTCGATTGTCTCTGAAACCTCTAACCCTGAGCTGTCCCTCTAATATACTCATTCCTACTCTTGTCGATCCTCGTCACTCCCAACGAAGATCTTAGCATCTTCAACTCCTCTAGCTGTGCCTTGTGTATTTTCGTCGGTGCCGCCGACTCCAGAACATACAACATTGCCGGTCTATCTACCGTTTTGTAAACCTTCCCTTTCACTCTTGCTGGTACACTTTTGTCGCAAATCACTCCTGACACTCTTCTCCACACACTCTACCCCGCCTGCACTCTCTTCTTCACCTCTCTTCCGCACTCTCCATTACTTTAGACAGCTAACGCCAAGTATTTTTGCTCATCCACCTTTGCCACCTCTACTCCTTGCATCCTCACCATTCCGCTGTCCTCCCTCTCATTCTCCCACACATGTATTCCATTTTGCTCCTACTGACTTTCATTCCTCTTCTCTCCAATCCATACCTCCACCTCTCAAGACTATCCTCAACCCACTCCCTAATCTCACTACAGATCAAAATGTAATCTGCGAAGTTCATAGTCCACGGAGAATCCTGCCTGATCTCGTCCGTCAACCTGTACATCACGGTCGCAAACGGGAAAGGGCTCAGGGCTGAACCTTGATGTAATCCCACCTCCATCTTGAACCCATCCGTCACTCCTACCCCACACCTCACCACGGTCACACTGCCATCATACATATCCTGCACCACTCTTAAATACTGTGCAACTCCCAGCTTCCTCATACAATACCACACTTCCTCTCTCGGCACCCTGTCATATGCTTTCCCTAAATCCACAAAGACACGATGCAACTCCTTCTGACCCTCTCGATTCTTCTCCATCAACTTTCTCAAAGCAAACGTTGCATCTGTAGTGCTTGGTACTGGTACTATGGTACTAATCATACTGCTGCTCACGAAACACCACCTCTCCTCTTAACCTAGCTACAACTAGTTAACCTTACTACTCTTCCCCAAAACGTCATGCTGTGGCTGATCAACTTTATACCTCTGTAGTAACTACAGCTCTTTCCTTATTTTTGAAAATCGGTACCAGCACACTTCTTCTCCACTCCTCGGGCATTCTCCCACTTTCCAAGATTGTGTTAAACAATCTAGTTAAAAACTCCAGTGCCATATCTCGTAACCATCCCCATGCCTCCACTGGACCATGCTACCATGCCTTACTCTGGATCAACCGCCTTTCCACTCTTCATCCTCTTCATAGCCGCCCTCACTTCATCCTTGCTAATTCACCGCACTTCCTGAATCACTATCCCCACATCATCCAAGCGTCTCTCCTTCTAATTTTCTTCACTCATCGGCCCCTCAAAGTACTCCTTCCACATTCTCAACACACTCTCCTCGCTTGTCAGCACGTTTCCATCTCTATCCTTCATCACCCTTACCTGCTGCACATCCTTCTCAGTTGGTCCCTCTGTCTAGCCAACCGGCAAAAGTCATTTTCTCCTTCCTTAGTGTCCAACCTCTCATACAACTCGCCATACGCATTTTCCTTAGCCAACTCTCTCTTTGCCTTACGCCGCATATCCTTGTACTCCTGTCTACTATTGTCTTCTCTCTCACTATCCCACTTCTTCTTTGCCAACCTCTTCCTCTGTCCACATGACACACCAAGTACCTTCCTAGCTGTCTCCGTCACCACTTTTGCAGTAGTTGCCCAGCCATCCGGCAACTCTTCCCAACCACCCAGTGCCTGTCTTAACTCTTCCCTGAACTCCGAACAAGTCTTCCTCCTTCAACTTCAACCATTTGATCCTTGGCTCTGCCTTCCCTCTCCTCCTCGTCTTCATCAGTCACCATGAGATGCTGCCTAGCTACGTTCTCCCCTGCCACCACCTTGTAGTCTCCAATCTCTTTCAGGTTGCACCTCCTGCATAAGATATAGACAACCTGTGTGCAACCCTCCTGCACTCTTATAAGTCACCCTGGGCTCCTCCCTCTTGAATTACTTATCTACCACAGCCATTCCCATCCTTTTCGCAAAATCCACGACTATCTATCCTTCCACATTCGTCCCCTTTACACCATACCTACCCATTACCTCCTCATCGCTTCTGTTTCATTCACCGACATGCTCACTGAAGTCTGCTCCAATCACCACTCTCTGCTCCTGAGGTACACTCTCCACCACTTCATCCAACTCACTCCAGAATTCTTCTTTCTCTTCCATCTCACACCCAACATGCAGGGCATATGTGCTGACAACATTTATCATCATCACACCATCAACTTCCAGCTTTATACTCATAACTCTTTTGGACACTCTCTTCACAGATTCTTCTTCTTCCTTTTAGACCACATTGGGATTGGCAGTTATGCAGCTGATGTGTCCCGATTTTTAAATAAGTCTATTGAACAAAAGACCAGACCAAAAGACCATCTTCTTTTACTCGTCTATTTTACACTTCTTTTAAGTTACTCACCAAAATAAGCACACAAGTCAGACTAGGCATTGTAAATCCATCCATGTTTGCTTAGACTCAGAAACAGACATGGCTTTCCAAGGAGGAAGCTATGCTGCGTTCATGGGAAACTCGGAAAATAAATTTGTTTTGAAGTGATGATGCGTTCACTGGAACTGGGAAAAAAAAATTATAATTTAATATAACCTTTTACATGTTTTTATTTATCAAAAAGTTATTTGTGTGTTTATGTTTAATGTTCTCAAATACAGAAACTTTAATAAAATATACATTTTTTAAATTGATTTAAAAATGTTGCACTTTTTGACAAAATATCAGTCAAAACACCGGTAAACTCTGAGCTAGGACTCTTGGGATCGGCATCGGACACAAAAGTCTGGCATCGGTCAGGCTCCAACATTGACAACTCAAGAAATTTGGTTCTCCCAAATATGCAGGGAAAAAAAAGGAACTAGGTAGTTACCCAAGTAGATTTTAGTGAAGTAATTATTACTAATTATAAACCCTTACTCAATTAATTTTCCTCATCACTACTTTATCTTGTACTCAAGGAAAATTGCTCCACAATAGCAGTACCTGTAAGGATTTCCAGTAGAGTGTCCGCATCAATTGTAATAGTTTGAATCATGAGTTTAATGATGATTCCTGTGTCTCTAATGATGACTGATGTTAATAATAACATATTACATCTGGCTTATTAAAAGTCCCTCCCCATGCTGGTCCTTAAGGTTTTTTAGGACGTCTGATTCTAACATTAATCACAGTGCGTTGGAAAAGTTAGCTTTCTGTCAAATTACCTGCGATTGTGTTTGATTGCTAGTTTTCCTCTCTAAAGTTCAAGGACATTTTTGTTGTAGATGAGTAAGGCCACAGCTACCTATAATGATAACCATGTGTTTTTTAAACAGAAAATTCATCTTACAAAAGTAAAATGAGACAGACAAGTTATGCTGGATAGCTGCTAAGTTGCCAGTGAGCAATAATACCTGCTTATTATACTTCTCAGTGTTCTAAAATATTTATTTCACTTCACAACACTCACAACTTTGCCCTGTGAACACATTCAATTTATTATTTTCCCTGAACAAAAGGGGTAGTTGCAGATGATCTGGATAAGAAGCCAGAGGCCCAGAGGAGCCAAGACCATGGGAGAGATGGATGTTCTTGCAGGAGACTGGAACCTGCAGGGAAGATAACTCACCCAGACAGTCCCTTTATAGACCGGGGCAAAGCAGGGTATTACAATAATAACCCCCCCCCCCCCCCCCCACACACACACACACCCACGCACACACAGTTACTGTGTGCATAACACAACAATGACGTAAGCAGACGCAGCAACAATGTATGAAGCAATCAAAAATCACATTCATACAGGCCACAGCCCTAAAGACAACTGAATCCCATCATAGACATCTTCTTTAGTAACTTTAAGTAACATTCCAATGAATACGGAAGAGGCTTTGTATTAAGGTTAAAGTCTTATTCAATGGGAAAAGATGGGGAAAATAATACAAAACAAGGCCAAACACAATGACAAGCAGCTCCACAGGTAGGTTAGGAGTGCAGCTCAACTAAGCTTGACTAACTAGATCATAGTAAGTTCATGTTCATAGGCCACAAATTAGGGCTGAAAATAATTGCAATTTTTCTGACCAATATAGCAATTGTTGTTTATAATAATAGTATATCCTTTAAAAATAAAACTTCTATTTATGAGTCTACTATTAATAAGATACAAAAATTCTACAGAACATCTAAAAAAAACCCATTTATATATATATAGTGTAGATATATAGATGCTAAGCAAGTAGGTTGTTATTAAGTAACTAAAGTTTATTTATATAGTACTTATCAAGACTTGCAATTAAAAGATTGCACTGCTTCGAATCCTGATTGGGATATGAAATCAAGCAGTGGCTCAGTCATAGCATACATGCACAATGCAGACACAGAGATGGTACGTAAACACAAACACACACACACACACACACACACACACACACACTTGTAAAAGGACAGGGCTGTGCTTGTGACAGCGCTTTGGGAACGAAGCAGACCTTTTCCCTCTCCCACCAGCTGCATTTACTTCCTATCGTCTGAGAGATCTTTAAATGCCTCCTCCCTCAATCCCTCCATCACTCCCTGCCTCCTTTGTTTGTTGTTTTTCTTCCCCGCCTCGTACAAATGGTAATGGCGATAATGTGTGTGGGTGTGAGAAGGGAGGGCACTGAAATCGAGTAAACACGGCTCTCAAAACGACATGGCAGTTGCCACAACAGCAGTTGTCACACAAAGAGAGAGAGAGAGCGAGAGAGCGAGAGAGAGAGAGAGAGAGAGAGAGAGAGAGAGAAAGACTCCAAAGGGGACATTTAATATAGGGGGGTCCCAGAGGGAGGCCAGCAGCAGACCCCCCCTAGAGAGATGGGAGATTGAATGCTTCCTCACAAGCGCATCACTCCAAAACAAATATTGAGAATCTGGGTTTTGTCTCTTATCCAACAAGGTCAGTCCTCCTGACAAAGAAGAAAAACTTTGGGAAAAAAAACCCCCAAAAAGATACTAAAAAAACTTAACAAATGCAGTTACGGTTAACGACTTTCTCCATCGATACAGGTTTTCTTACTCCGGCTCTGATTAATTCCAGACGTGCGTACTTAAATGTGTGACGATTCCGGAAAATAGCCAAACATAAAGAAGTGTCGAGAGACTCCTTTACAACAAGATTACAATGCCAAAGTAAGGACAATATAAATCAATCATAAGGGCAAAAAGCAACACCTTCTCTGCTGCCAAGACCACTAAGAGGGGGGCTGGCAAATACATACCAACTGTTTCAAAGCGTAAGTTAACTTTCATTATGGTGACATGGTGAGATCATTTGTGATTATTCTAGTGTCCTGATTTGCACCCAGGACTCAATGACACCTTTCTGACAACGGATTTGTCCAAGAGCTGTTTGAGATTCAAAGCAATGAATTTTTGAATTTATCCTATGGAGTAGATTAGGAGAGCGGCGTAAATGACCAGAGTGATGTAAAAAAGTGCAAAGTGAAAAATAATCCACGGCGGTGAGACGGACTATCCAGGAACTGAACTCATTTAACTTCGACATCATGACCTGAGGAATTGCTCAACTGCCAGTTACCCTGTTTGGCTTTAGTTTTATTATTCTATTTACAGGGCCTGCAACTGATCACTATGACTCAAACATTATCTTCTCCTCAACAAGATCATAAAAAAAAAAAAGAGATAAAAATAGTAATTCTGTGTAATGTTCTATATATTTCAGTGAACATTTTGATGAAATTAAGAATCTTGAATTTAACCTATGGAGTAGATTAGGAGAGCGGTGTAAATGACCCGAGTGATGTAAAAAAGTGAAAAGTAAAATATAATCCACGGCGGTGAGACGGACTATCCAGGAACTGAACTCATTTAACTTCGACATCATGACCTGAGGAACTGCCAGTTACCCTGTTTGGCTTTAGTTTTATTATTCTATTTACAGGGCCTGCAACTGATCACTATGCCTCAAACATTATCTTCTCCTCAACAAGATCATAAAAAAAAGAGATAAAAATAGTAATTCCGTGTAATGTTATATATATTTCGGTAAACATTTTGCTAAAATTAAGAATCTTACATTTGCGAACACCTGCCTAAGTACCCTAGTTAGTAGTCTTAAATTGCCGGCCTCAGATTAACTCATGACAAGAGCTCAGTCTCCAGACAGCAGGTGTCTCATCTAGACGATAGATATCTTGTACCAAAAACA
Organism: Zeus faber; assembly: GCF_960531495.2. Taxonomy (NCBI): domain Eukaryota; kingdom Metazoa; phylum Chordata; class Actinopteri; order Zeiformes; family Zeidae; genus Zeus; species Zeus faber. The sequence goes on along the minus strand of NC_137206.1, from coordinate 16,624,951 downwards.
GACATTAATAAAGCACGATTAAGTAAAAAAAAAAAAAAAAAGACAATAGACAACCCCCTGTAACCCTTTTAATTAAATCGTCAAATTGAAAGTCTTCTGCCTTTTTTTTTGTTTTGTTTTTTTATAATATTGTATAAGGTTTCAATTTTGAAGACAAAATTAAAGCTCACTTTGTCCAAACACTGTAATCAGCGTGCTGTTTCTATTGCCCGCCTTCCATATCTGGCTCATGACAAGGGCTGGCCACATGCGAGCCAAGCCAAGCCTTCCCCTGGCACTTAATTGCTGAGTCATAACAGCAGATTGAGCTCCAAAAAGCAATATGTCCAAAAATCAAATGCGGGTAGGGCGGACGGGGGCCAAGATAGCCTGACTCGTGCGAAGAAGGCACATCTATTACACATGTACGAGTGCCAAAGACGTATAAGTCATTCGATGGCGGACAACAGACATCGGCGAAAAAATTAATTGCCGTGCAGTCTATCGTTCAATTCCCAAACTAAGTGCGTGCCATATAAAACGGAGACCTTCTGAAATTAAATCACACCAGCATTAGTAGGTAATAAAGACTTGTCTAAGTGTGGATCAGACCACGGTTTCAGTTCAACCGCTTCTTTTCCGCATCGTGCCAACTTGTAGACGTGGCACCGGCTGACCCCGCCGCCCTCAACAATCAACAACCTCCATCATAACATTACGACCTGCTGTTTTATTGATTTGGTTAAAAAAATTTCACCGTGACTGCTTTCGAAGGAACATTACTGTGGCGATTGTTACATTTTTACTATTTTTTGGGGTGAGATAGGTTTTGAACTGGTATCATGGGGAATATTGCGGCGCAATATTGAGCCGGCTTCTCCCTCACTGACCTTGACATACATGAGGAAGGATAAAAAGGTGAGAACTTCAAACTGGAATGAATTGCTTAAAGGAAATTTGCGTTTTTATTTCACTTGATCCAGATTCGGACAAGAAGTTCAGAAGCAATTTAATCCTTCTGTGTTCAGAACGGCTATTGGAACTGTGTTAGCTCAATTGAGGGCTGCAGGGGGGGGAATTCACATTCTATCTCTTGAAAAATGAAGGTGTATTTACACCTTTGAGCATCTGAAAAGCAGGGTTAATTAAGCGATGCATCTCGCATATTTATGACGAGTAACAATAAAAAAGTGAAAACTCAATACGGTGCTGGTGCTGTAGGGTTGCCAGTTCAGTCAACTGAGTTTTGCTGACTGTATGTCCCAAAGCAAGGCATTGCAGTTTGTATCTGGCAACCCCCAAGTCAAGTGAAGCAGTGCCAGCAGATGGATAGTTCAGAATGTGGTAGCATTTAAAACAACTAAGATCTTGTGTGTAGGTTTTTATTCTTACTTTTCATGAAAGACGCGTGCATCGCTTACATTTCTCTGCCTTTGAGATGTCGGAAGGTGCATTTCCCTAATTTCACAGCTGCTCGGCTAGTCATGCAGTCTTGCATTGAACCAAAACAGTTAGCATATCAATATCTTGGTTCTGGACCCAGAGATTAAATTGGTATTGCCCTTCTCAACTAAATCGAGGCAAGATAGACAAGAAGGACATTGCACATGCAGTACCCCTTTAAATACCCATGGATTTTTTTTTTTTTTTTTTTTACTTCTTGCACATCTGATATGATCAAAAAACAGGGGGAAAAGGGGGAGAGAGGGCGGTGTGGACTTGTGAGGCAAGGCAAGCTCAGACTGAAGTTGTCAAGCATCAAGCGCCCGTCGCTCTCTTTGTTGTGTTCTCCAGCGCAAACCAGCCAAAGAAGTTTGTTTACACTGGACACTGTAACCAGTGCGCCTCGAACCCTCAGTACAACATGAGTTTACACACATTTGTGCAATTTAGAAAGATTGATATATTTCCTGGCCCGCGCCCAACAGTAATTTATGTTCTATCTGGCTGAATGTATCTCGCTTTGAGATCTTGTGCGCCTTATTCATGCGAAAGTGATTTGAATAAAAGCAGACTAATAAAATGTTCTTACTCTGAAGGCTCGATTAAATTGTAATGTTTGGCAGACCTCTTCGGTTTTGGGGGGAAACATTGAAAGTTGAATGGATGGAGATATTGTGTCGACAGAACGCACACAACATACAAAGGGGGCACATAGCGTCCCAGATTATGCTATATGAGATTCTCAAGCCCCACAGGCCATTGGACTATAAAATATAGACTTGAAAGAAGGGGAGAAAGAGAGCAAGAAATAGGGGGGGGGGAGAGCGAGAGAGAGAGAGAGAGAGAGACAAAGTACGAGAGGACATTAGAGGATATCTGATAACTCTATACAGGTAGAGATGAGAGGAGATGCTGAATATAGAAAAAGGCTCCTGGGCAGATATGTCTTTCTAGCGAACTAGCCTGGCCTAATTGATGTATACGTGATGTAGATGACAAACTAGACAGCCGTGTGTGCGCGCGTGTGTGTGTGCGCGCGTGTGTGTGTACTATTGATCCAGCACGGACAAATCCATATTACAATCTTAACCCTTTGTAGAAAACAACTGTCAGTCGCCAATGTCCCCCTCAAACGAAACAACTTTTACAATGCTCACGGTGACATTGACAATGTCTATGTACTTATGTGATACTTAAAAAGAGAGCAACGATTTATGACAACCTAGCCCATGATTCTTCTACAAAAGCATTGCCTATAGCGCTGACACTAGAGATTTTTAGATGACGCGATAATCCTATAATCTTATAATCCCCTTTAATCTTCAAACTGACTTTAAAACATGCTTTGGCATCGTAAGATGTCTTTTTTTTTTTTAACCATTTCCCTGCAGAGAAAGGAAACCTTGGAATAGCATAAATATCACAGGACATATAAAACACATAGGGGGAAACACATCCTCCTGATTTACTACCAAAAATAAAAGCAAGTAAACACCGGCTTTGCGTCCGAGTCCTACCTACAGTAACATTAGAGGAGCTGATATGACTTTCCTGTGTGAACCCCCAATTTGTCCGAAGGCTCCACTCAAGCCGTTATCTGGAACAAATGTGGAACATGGCTACACATCGAAACAAAAGGGAAAACAAAGCGAGCACACTCTGAAAACCACTCTGAAAATCAAGATGAAAGCCACTTTGCCAACATCAGCATCAACCTCCACCCGCCCCTGGGTCAGTGCGCAGATAGAGCAGTGGAAACAGTGTGGCTCTTATTTCTAAATCGGTTAGGAAGTTTCCTGTTTATTTGGAGTGGAAAATTCCGCCGGCGCTAAAAACTCACTCCTGACTCAGCGACGGTTTGGGAAGGTGCAAATTCACAAATGCGTGTTAACGAATCGCGACGAAATTACAAATGAGAAGCGCGCGCTCGCACAGCTACGGCTTTGTCCACAGCGACGCTCCTGAATTTCACGTGCTGCCAACGATGTTTCCTCAGAAATGACAATAGCAATAAGCGGAGATACGGCGTCCCAAATAGGACGTAAGGGAGAAAAATAGCACGCATTCCCGGTGAATTACGTGAAAGTAAGGAACCAAAGTTATCCCGCAAATCGGGGGCATGGTTGGCGTTACGGGGGTTATGGACGGACTGCTACTTGATCGCTGACTCCTGATCTTCCGCCCCCCTCATTAGAGCTCGTCCGTCTTGGTAACGTTGAATCCCTGCCCAGGTTTTCGCCGCTAATTTTGTCATGTGAAATTGTACGACAGATGTCCAAGAGGGGTTTGGATCCCATTTGTTGCAAAAGGCTCTTAATGGCCTCAAATTATCTCCATCTAGTCCTTCCAATGGGCCCCCCAATTAAGTAATGGTTTGTGATTAGACGGCCATTACATTTCATTTTTGGCACAATCGCCGGATCGTTTTAACTGAAATGCAACCAAGGAGAATTTGCAAGTTAACCCCGCCATGTTGTTTTTCATGGGGACGTACGAGAGGGATACGGGTCTATTGTTTGTTGCGCAGGGTTCCAGCTGCGTTTTTGCATGTTTGGCTTTAAGCTCTCTGGCAACAATGTCCTGAGCTTTTATTTTTGGCGTGTTTAAACCACCAGTCAATGGAATGCAATACATGTGGAAGTGGAGTTGATCGCATTTCAAGGTGGGATGCATTCAATTCCGCATTTAATTCCACTGCATTAAGCGAGATTAAAGGAAATTAAAATTGAAGTGAAAAAGATGTTTTTTCTGAAAAGCACATACAGCGGTGGATTGAGGACATGATTCTCAGGGCCATCGGCAGAAATGACTGGGAGCTTTGTGATAAGGAGAAACATGGCTTAATGCATCTTCAATAGGTCATCCCTGCTCATTGTGTGTTTAGTATGGAGATCAAGCGAACTGCAAAAATTGCACTGGAGGTTTTTCTTCATTTTGGGCATGTTTTCCCACAAATACCTTGTGAAAAGTAACAGTAGGTGTGCGTTGCATTTCACAGTGTTCCACTGCGATAACAAAATGTATTTGTATGTGGCTAAAAAAGAAAAGAGACTACATATAGGAAATTATATGAGAAGATTTGTGTTTATGTTGATATTATCTCATCTTATCTGATATATATTGATTCCACACAATAGAATCTGGGCGTTGAACACGGCAATTTCCGGAAATTGCCGTGTTCAACACCCAGATTCCTCGTGTGAGAGGCGGCGAGGTCTTCTCTGGCGTTTCCTCATGGGGAAACGGGGACTACCCGGAGACGGCCCAGTATCGGAGCATCAGCGCAGGGGGAAATATCAAACACGACGATGTCCAATGTGATAACAGCAAGCCGGAGCAACCGGGGCTGCTCCGGCTTGCTGTTATCACGTTGGACATCAATTTTACTGTCATACTCAAATGAGGACTGGGAGTAGGTGGTTGGCTGACCACCACTGGGACAGGGAAAATTCCAGCACGGAACAATGGCAGCGGGGAATGCCGGGAGCATCTGAAATCCAGGGTTCCGGGGATAACACAGGAGTCTGGACCCACGGCGGACGAGGGGCTGATGTACCCACATTTCTTAATCAAGTGTTTTTTTCCTTCATATAATGTTGAGTAGTGGATAGCCATTTTCATCGGCGTCTCAGGACAGTCAGTCCGAAAAAAAACCGCTTGAGAATCAACTTAACACGGTGCACGAGGGTGAACAATGGCGTGATGGATCGCTGATTAAAATGGGAAACTTGGATGGCCAGAAATTATGCACAGGCCCTTAAAACCATAAATAAGATTCATGGAGACGCAGATAAATGATCATTTCATATTATTGCCATATTCCTCATCGGGGCGCTTTCTGAATGAATCAATACTGGTCTTGGCGGTGATTAGAGCGCTGATGGATCAGACCTGGGCGAGCCTCTTAATGGTAACGTCCTCCATCAACATGACTCTGGACTACTCTTATTCATCATAATAGATAAGGACACGAGCATATGGAAACCTTCGCTTTCATCCGCCATCATTAAGGTGAGCGATGGTGGCCGGGCCGTCACTCCGCCACATAGGCAGCTGTCAGAAGAAGAGAATACGTATTTAGCGGGGTCTCCATTTCATTTCCTCGGGGCTCGTTGGGAGTGAAGGACGAGGGACCTTCCTGAAAAACACCAGCGACCTTGGAATAAAAATGAGCTACGATTCTCTCTCTCTCTCTCTCTCTCTCCCTCCCTCCCAAGGTGACAATCCTCTGCGCCAAAGTGATATAACAAAACAAAGTAGACCGCGAGGCATGTCTTCGACACTCGCCGCTGTGATGGATGACATTGACAGACAGATGCTGGAAAAAACATTCTTTTTTTTTTTTCCGCCTCCTCCCCCAAAACACGTTAAAGTCCTCAGTGTCTTTCGCCCACTGTTTGCTCTTCCATGGATCAAATAGTAGAACATGCGATCCAGATGCCAGGCTTTTTGCTGACATGGCGAGGCTAAAACAAAAACTGTGTGACAGAGACGGCCTTGACAATTAGAGTGAAGGCCCTCTACCAGACAAGAAACCTCTGTCACAGAATATCATGAACGTGGTTTAATAATGCATTTTTCACCGTCAGCTTCCTGAATGACACTGGCACAGCGTCAGTGAGGTGACAGGCCATTGGAAGAATAAGTTCTAATGTGATATAATGAGCTAAACTGCTTATCGCAGGCCTACGCTCCTGCACCGCCAACGTTTTTCCTCAATGGTTTCTCATTGAGATTGAGCACCTGCGTATAAATCCGGCCGCATTAATTATAATGTGTCTGTTACAAAATGGGTGCTCAATCACCTTTTAAAACAAGAGCAGGTTTAGGGTATTATAGGTGAGGCAACACTGCCATCTGGAGGGCATTCGAGTCTGCGGGAACATGCTTGGGGGCTCGCACGGTTGACACTCGGACGACATACGAAGTAAATAAAGTGAAATGCGGAGATGAAGAAAACCTGCATATTTGCTTATATAGCTGCAAATCTGGAGACAAAATGCCAGCTTATATATTTAAAATATCAGTCAGACAAACAAAAAAAACTCAGCGGCATTAGAGTATGTTATTGGCGGATTTCTCTCCCAACATCTATTGCTTACAAATCCCTTGACATTCTCCATTGTTATGGTTACTATTATTATCTAGAGATTTTATCCTCCCCCATCTGGAGTTTGAGGCCACGGTGTATACCTGTGTGTATGGGGGGAGGTCAGGCAGACAGGATAATCGGGTAATAATGTGAAGGCACCATGTTGCCGCCGCATTCCTTCACCGGGGGGGAGGGGGCACAGGGGTCGGATCATTTATCGAAACTCTGTGGCGTTTTTATAGAGTTTTGGAAACGGCCGGGTGGTTTCCAGTCTAGCAACAACAACAAAAAGAGGAAGAGGACCCCCAGGAGCTAGACAGCCACACTGGAAAGTCAGGCGACTGACACACATCTGGGCTCCAGAGATCAAAGTGGCGATGCCGCTTGAAATCATCGATTGATCCTAAAACTAAAAACAGAACCGCAACCACAGATGGACTCCGGTGAAAGCAAAATACTGCATGACATTAAATCTTACAGTGGATTAAAGTCTGAAAGGATGCAGATCAGCTCAAACCACCGTGGTCTCTAACTGCGTATATTTGCAACTTTCACTTTTATCCCTTTTATATATTTCTATTACTATTTCATTTTATTACAATTTTCTATCTTTATTACAATACTGTCTATTTTCCTCTCTATGCACATTTTCCAACTGTGCATTTATAGAGCAATTTCCTTTGGGATAAATAAAGCTTATCTTATAAATAAAATAAAATAAAAGAAATATCACGCTAACCTCAGTAGAAAATAGATGCATACACCGGCATCGGATATGTGTCTGATAACAGGCTTTGATAGGGTATTGACATTTGAGAGTACATCTGATAAAAAAAAGTCTGAAACTATGTGCCATGACAAATATGTCACATACGTGTCAGAGAAGGAGAGTTGATTTCAGCATGTTTATCAATATCAACCAATAAATAATAATAATGATGATAATGATGCATCCCTGGAGCTCACCTTTGGTTGAACATCCCTCTGAAGTTGTAGTTTGCTCTGTAGTTGGGCATGGGCTTGGGGTCCAAGGGCCTGTAGATGGCTGGCTCCCCTCTCTTCATGGCCAGACCGTTGAGCTCCACCGTGGGGGTTATACTTCCTATAATACAGAGTGGAAACGTGTTGAACAGCGAGACTAATAAATGAAGCACGGTCAAACCACGCTTCGTTTGCCAAAGTTAATACTGCAAAATAAAAATCATCGCCCGGCCATTCTTTTTCTTAAAAACAGAATTCTAAAGTATGATGGCGCGCTCTTTCACGGTAAATTTGAATTTGTTCATTTCCATCGCAATTGATAGAGTAGCTAAATCAAAGAATGAATTGCAAAATGTGGAAGGAGTGGTAAAAAAAACCCCAAAAAACCTGCATTGCTGCTACACAGACCTGATTATTATATTCTGGCAGCATGATCATTTGAAAATTAAACACAACATTACTACTCCCTCCATTGAATATGGTGTATTTTGTAACCACAGTAAAGGTTGGCAGAGGAAGATGAAATGGCAAGGAAATTACTAATATGTCAAATAAATATAAAATCGAATCGGTTTGTTTTTTTCCAAGTACAAAACGGATGGTTGTATAATGAATCGTGCGGATTGTCTAAATGCCTTTTTGAAAGATAGTTCCCTTTCTACTTGAACAGAAAGAGTGCGCATGCATACAGGTCGGCTGGCCATGAAAATGTGAATGCCGCTCTATGTCGTTACAGAAACCGTGCGAGAACGTAGAAATGGAGGTCACCGTTTTCCATTTTCATATTTAAATGGACATTTTAATATTGTTAGACTGGAGCGAGGCAAGTTGTTGAAAAGGAAATGGTAGTGCACTATTGCATACATTTTTTTAAATGGTTACAGAAAGAACATAGAAGGTAACTGGATAGGAAAATCTCAACAGTCCTTTCCACTTTTCAATAAATATTTCAATATTCTTACACACAAACCAAGTCAAGTCTCGTGATGTAAATACATTTGAACTTCTCCTTTCAAATGTGCAAAACATGCATACTCGTATTTGAAAATGAAAACTGAAATATTACCGAGTAATCAGAGTATTACATTTAAATGTTAATATTGTTCCATATTGTGCTTATAAGAGATGGAAATGAACACAATTGCGGAACAGAATTTCCATTTCCCGGTTTGAATTAACATCTTAATAAAGTCACATAGAGCCTACACAAATAAGATAAACTAAGCAGATATTTTGAATGCCCGCCAAAATGGTCACGTGAATATTATTTCTTTTATACTAGTGATTGTGTTGGCTTTTGCAGAGAGGAGTTCGACTATTCAATATCTTGTTTTATTAAAATGTAACTTAGGCCCCCGTTTTCATTTCCTGGATCCACATGCTCTACAGCTCCCCCATGGCAGCCATTAAGACAAATACCCAAAAACCTTCCCCGGGGCTCAACTGTCACACGGGACGAGATCAGGCCTCTCTATTGGCTCCATTATTTCATCTTGTCTGTTGAGCCCATCGCCACAACAGTCAGAGCCCAGGACCACGTCCACATTGAATATGCAATCATGTCGCCTCCTTGTATGCAGACGACGTCTTACTTTACATTACATTGAGTTAAATGTCAACAATGGGAATTCTACAAGGCCAATAGTGACTAAGGCCATCACAAACTTTATTTTTAAGTTGAAAATCTGGAATTTCCCTTTGGGGATTAATAAAGTTTTTTTTATTTTATTTTTTATCTTAAAAGCAATATTGTCTGCCTCAGTAAACCCTGTATGACCTCGTAAAATCCACAAAAAAAATACATTTTAGATATGCAACAGGTACACCTAAATATTCTGAAATGGGTTCAATAGCTGCAAGACACCAGGATTACCGTTGTCGTTGTATACAATAGTAAGTACATAAGTATAACACGACTGATGAGCAGTAAAAAATAAAGTCATGAAGTTCACGGAGATAAATATTTGCACAGATGTTTCAAAATGACTTGTGTCATGAGGTCTCTCAGGCACAAACTGTAAATTCACTTTGTTCATTTATTTTCCCGAAAATGGATTGCCTGATATGGTTATCAGGCAACCAGGCAAACCCCCCCGGTTCTATATTTTCTAAGTCTCCATTTCCATTCCAGACCGCTGGCTTCTATGCGAAGGCCTCCCTCCCACAGCCCCCTTTGATGTTGCATAACCCAACTCATCACGGCGCTGTCTTAATCCCATTAAACTGTGGATACCGGGGCCCTTCATAACTCCGGCGCTGCAGAGGTCTGGTGTTGTCGCGGCGCGAGCGGTGCTTGTGGCGTCAACTTGGTCAGAGATGAAACAGGAGCCTGCGAACGGGGCTTTAATTAGACAGCTCCCCGTCGGGGCCGGCTCCGAAACTTGGCGCATTTGAACGCACGCGGTAGCTACGGTAACGGTACCGTGCCTGGACCTCAAACTCCACACTGTTGGAAGCGGCTCGACGGCGAAAAGCCGCATGAGGAATCTTGAAATGTTGACGAGATGGCAGCCGCTTTGCTGGACAGTCAAATTAACAACAAGAATACGGTGACATGGTGGGAGACATTTACCATCATCTAAAGAGGTTTTCTGGAGCCGGTTAAGTTTGGTAAGTGAACCGCTTGAGATGTCAAGCCTGGGTACGGCTGTACTCTGCTGTACTACAACCCTTTCCCTCAATCACTCAAAATATATAAGAATCTGATTTGTATCCTGTTTAAGTAGATTCAAGATTCAAGATTTTTTATTTGTCACATACATACTTTCATACATATATGCAGTGAAATGTAATGCAACGCACCCGGTGATAGCACACAATAAGTCCTAGGAAAAAGTACAAAAATAAAATAAAATAAAAAGTAGAAAATTCCTTTCTAATAGACCGACTAGCTGACTCCTAAAACGTAATACAGTAAGTGGAATACTTATAGAATAAGATAAAAATATATAGAATAAAATACAATAAAAATGAATTGAAATAAAATGGAATAGATAGAAGGAATATGCCTATGTATATACAGATATGTGCATTTAAAGTGGCATGTGAATTAAAGTGGCATGTGAGTGTGAATAGAGGGAGTAGTGTTTGGGATAATACAGCACAGTATACAACAGTACGGCGCAGCAATACGGCATCACGAACAACCCTGAACAGTGATACAGTATGCGGTACAGTATGCTACATACAGTACAGTAGGTAGTGGAGCCTAGTGTATGGCTCGGTTAGGACCGAGTATTTACATAACATTGGAATGACGCTAAATACATAAAATTAAATAGAAATGTAATACAAATTAAAATTAAAAAAAATTAAATTAAATTTCAAAAAAAGGAATGAAGCTAAATACAAAAATATGAGCACGTTCTAAACGTCTCAGTGGGCAAAAAATTACTAAATTGGACTTGGAGCTGCACATATTGAGAGCTGTATCCTTGTAATGACCAAGAGACTAGCCGAAAAGCCTTATTGCACCATCATTTGATCTCATACAGTTGGAGCAGCCTTTGCTGGCTGACCCTCACCTTAATTACTTAATTTATCCACATAAATAATATATGAATAAAATAAATTGGACATTAATTTGCCTAAAGGTCATCTCCATTAACACAACATTATGTTGGCACATCTAACTTGGAACTTGAAGCAGGGTTGGGCAATTTTTTCCCCCGCTTTGGATGTCTGTCCAAGAATAAAACGTAAAAGCCTATTTGTAAATGCATAAATCTGATTGGGAAAAAAAAGCTTTGTATGTCTATATTTAATTTGTATATAACGCCATATTTACTATGAAACTTGGCAAACTCCTCATAATTAAACTCTGCATTATTATTCCTCCTTGTCGGTGTTGCTGATGCCAGCGCTGCGGTACCTGGGTTGCTGTTGACGTCCACTTTGGGGGAGCGGGGCGCCGGCCTGGGCAGGACGCTCTCCGTCAGCGCCTTGGAGGCCGTGGAGTGCTGCGCCTTCTTGATGCTGGTGCCCTCCGCCTCCCACACCTGCTCCCCCAGAGACAGCTGCACAGTGAAGATCTGGGAGGGCGGCAACCACAAGGGAGAGACGTTAACCCGACGAGACGCCGGCGAGCTGTTCCTGGCCAAACCGACCGATCGCAAATGACAGGCCTAGCGGAATGAACAGCTTCAAGAAAGATCTGAAATTAAAAAAAAGTTCATTATACAGCTACACTCTTGTTGAAATTAATATATCCCCAATGATATTATTTCTGAAAAGCTTGTGTGGGGAAAAAAAAGGGAAATTTTTAACTTTGGATGGACACAACATCTACAGCAAGGTAAGAGTCTAGAAAAAAGGTTTCTATTCTAAAGGACGAATCATTCGCGGAGAGAAAAAAAACGTAAAAATAAATTAAATGTTCATTTTTAAAACCACAGTTATGTGAAGCGATCATGGTAAAAATCTCCTTTTGGAGTGATCACCTTTAAATATAACTGAAGAGTATTTGGCTTCCTCTTTCCATCTAAACATTGCCATTTGAAATGTAAAGTAACTTCAGTGGCTCCCGAAGTTTTTCCATTTTATAAAAATTATAAATAATAAATATATTGTAATATTATATAAAATACTAAATATAATAATGGGGTATAAAGTCAAAGCATATGCAATATATTTTAAGATGCAGTAAAATGCAATCAAGCCAAGCCAAGCCAAGTATTGATAAGCAGTTATGAAAATCCCAACTGACATTCAGATTTAAATACAGCAATAATCCAAAATGATCAATACCAGACGTATTCTCTTAAAAAGGTCTCCACCAAATAATACAACCAGAGACATAATAGAGCGGGTTGGTGTAACCAGCAGGGCTGATAAACCAAACCATGTTGTTCCTATAATTAGAGCTGAATGGTGGAATCAATACAATTTATTTTCTTTCAATGTCATGATATTGGGACGGAAATAAGACAGAATATTGTCATGCAAAATGTCGTCGAATTTCAAAATTTCCAAGTCAATGACTAAAAGTACCATAAATTCTGCATAAGAAGTCTGAAAATCACAAGTATTTCGTTTGATCAAACATTTTATCATGTATTTAAATGCGACGGATAAGCACATTGTATTCTGTGATTTTTAACTCTTCCACAATCATTCCGCCTCACGTAACGATGCATGTGCATTTAGTCCCCCTTGCATTAATGTCATTAATGCAAATATGCAGATCAAAATAACAATGCCTTTCCGGGACCAGACTCCAGGGACATTTCCAGGCATCGCACCTTGGCGTGTGCAGGCCCTCGTTCGTTGAGGAGCTTGTATTGTGGTTGGATCCTATTGAAACGGGCTAACTCATTCACCAAACACATCGGAGTTTTCTCTTTAGGGTTTGCCATGTTCTCCTGGGGCGGGCCTGCAAGCACAACGCAGGGATCCACGTTAGCATGGGAACCACATCAACTCACACCACAAGCATTTGGAAACACAAGAAGTAAGACATGAATGAAATGTATGGATATGAGCGGACTCTAGTCCAGTGTATGCAGTGTACAAGAGATACTCGGGCATTATTATCTGCAAGAAACAACTACATCAATTGATAAACATCTTTTTAAGTAGCCTGGACTTTTCCTTAACAGGCTCTGTTTAAAGCGACTTAACAATGATTTATAATAAATGATTTACAATAATTGTTATACAAAATCTATATCCAGAACCATTATAATTGGATAGAGACTATACATTGAAGACTATCGATTGGGGCTGTCAATCGACTAAAATATTTAGGGTTCGTGCGATTAATCGCATGTTTGTCCATAGTCAATTGCGAATAATTGCAAATTAATCACACTTTTTTTTTTACCTGTTCAAAATACTTTAAAGGCATCTTTTTCAAGCATTGAATACTCTTATCAACATGGGAGTGGACAGATATGCTTGCTTTATGCAAATGTGTGTTCACTGGAAATCCATTAACAACCCAAAGCATTACAAATATTGTACAGAAACCATCGAAGACATTTAGCATAAAAAAATATGCTCAAATCATAACATGGCACACTCAAGCCCAACAAATTTCTGTAAAACACCAAAATGCCCCGGCTTTCACTATTCACTCCCAAATTGGCCCCGGTTTTCACCACAATTAAAACAATAACGCTATACTTGTTTTCCGGCGTTTATATAGACGTTTATCCTGTTCTGTCCCACTCATTACCTAGCGCAATTAAAAAAAACATCCACAATGCATCGCGCATCTGACTCCAACACTGATTTGTCCGACGCGTCAATCAATCAATGTGTCATTGTCATGGCTGCTGCTCGTCTATCACAGCCGCTGTGAGCCACAAGCGTCACAGGCTGCCTCGCAGCTCTGTCGGACATCAACTGTCTATCTGCCTATGGTGCCTACATAAGCGCACATCAACCCTCCCGTTTTCCCCGGGATTCTCCTCTATTTTACCCTTCTTGCCATCAGAGAAACAGGGACGGATGCGGGGCGGAGGCTTCTGCTCTGCATGTGTCCCCCGCCTGCCACACCCCCACCCCCTGTTGCATTAATGCGTTTAAAACGTTTGTGCCGTTGAAACGGATTTGCGTTAATGAGTTATTATCGCGTTAACTTTGACAGCCCTACTATACAGAAGATGTGTTTACTATTTGTTTTGACCAGCAAGTCGCCTCCCAAAGCGACGGATGTTCGTTTGTCTTGCCATGCCAATAGAAACTATGGAAACGTACCACAGCCTGATTACCAGCAGCGATCAATAGCCTCTTTTTTCGTACCTGGTAACGTGGCAGACACAGGGGCGTCCCCATATCCGACTGAAGGAGCGGGGCAGCCGAGTGTGGGGGCCGGGCCTGTGCCGTTTATGGAGGGCTGCAGACCCAGGGATCCGGGGCTGGCCATGGCCGCGGGGGGCACTGCAGGGGAGAGGCCAGGACCAGCCAGGGGTGCTGAGGTCTGCACTTTCACTTGAGCCATGCTCTATTCCTGGAAATAAGACCAAAGAAAATCCATGACTTTAGAGGTTGTCTAACACTAAGATCACATCATACTGAAGACTAGACGTATGTCACAAGCGCAGGAGAACGTCATCATATCCCACTTAAAGCAGGAGGTACCTTGAAAGTGCACCGCTTCTCAGAATATGGCAAAATCGAGCGTCTTAAGAAACTTAAGAAGGTGCCTTCTTAAAAAAAATCCAAAATCGATCGCCAGCTTGAAAAGGAAAACCTCCGCAAGCGCTCAAATAAATACTTAAACAACATATAGTATTTGTGGAATTTTTCAACTGTTACTTGGCAGGTTGCACTGCGGGCAGAGCCAGGACCACGAAATCCAAACAATGTAGGCCCTGGCGGCGCTCACATTCTGATCCACTGCTAGTTAATGCTCCCAGACAATGAAGCTTTATTTGGAGGAGCTTTGCTCATATTACTGCTGCAAAGCTCGCCGGAAAAAGGATGAATCCCTGTGCGACCAGCCTAAGAAAAACACAATGGTCGTTCAAAGAAGACGTACGAGAGGTTGGGGCTAAGCGGCACCGCAGTTACAAATGACAGAAATAAATAAAAAGACTAATCAAGGCACCGCTACTTTGGTATAATTACACGTCTACGGATAATATTGGCAATAATTTCAGTTTTATGCGTATGACATAATAAAACAGAAAGGGCAATGGCTTGTTTTGGGCTGTGGGAATGTGTGTGTGTTTCTATGGTTTCTTTCATTTTGCAGATACTCCATGTAATAGCAATGCATTCAGCTACTAACGAACAGTTTTCTCCTCCTCAAAATGCAATGTATGTAAATGTAATAGCCCAATCTAATTATAAGTATGATATTTGCAACCAATACACAAGTATTGTTTGTACTGTATTTATTCAATTTATTACCAGACACATCTGAAAATGACTTTCAGACGTTGCAATAACATGGCAGATTTTTCCACTTGTGACTTATAAGCATTGATGATCATTGTATGTGTGGCTAATCTGAGCACTTGTGGGATAATAACTTAAAAATTAAAATGTAACTTTGAATGCTTGATTAAAATTTGCCTCTTTGATGGCCCCCACCAGAGGCATGTCAGCTGGCATCCTGGGGCACAGAGGGGGATTCAGTGTTGCCCAAGAACGGAATTCAACCTGGAATGGAGGTGATGCGACCCATGTGCGTTTCCACCGAAGGAATGGTGAATAAGAATAGCTTTTATTTATTCCCCACACAGGAACGTCCAGAATGCCTTTTTGGACTGGGACCAAACACACGGAGGTGACTTGTCTGCCATAGCTGGCATCCAGTTTAATCATGAAATGTGAAGGAAATCTTAATTCTAATGCACAGCGTGGTCTGCATTCTCATGTCTAGATAACTGGACCGGCGGTTCTCAACCTTTCCCCCCCCCCACACAAAGGACCCTCAATTTGATACGCATTAGGCCACGGACCCCAATTGTAAGATCTCTCTGGGACCCCGATATGAGAAGGATTTTTCAATGTCAGATATGATTTTGTCCAAATTTCCACACCTGTCTTTACTATAGTTAGGGGAGGTAACAGTGAGAGGTGGGCCCCCTTTTGAGAACCCGCTGTAGTAGTGTAACATGCATTTGGAGCAGGAATGATGCTTTACAGAGAGCAACATCCCTTCCAGGTGAATTATAAGATGGCTTTTATTAGTGTGCGTGTGTGTGTGTGTATATACACACACACACACACACACACACATATATATATATATAGGTTTTTTTTTCTTGTTTTTTCTCATCTTGGGTAGTTTTGCAGGGATCATTTCGTTCGTTGTTGGATTGAACAGGGACATCCTGCAAATTAAATAAGGGTGAAGTTCAACCTTTAATCATTTGGCTGGGCACCTTGCTGGCTTGGCCTCTTGCAGGGACCCCCGGGGAGGGTCCCCGGACCCCTGATTGAGAACCCACTGATCTAGTCGTTATTGACATGCATTTATGCTGTAACGGTGAAGTTGATCTATTAATCATTTCGCTGGAGGGACCCCGCTGAAGCTCTCGCGGGGACCCCGAGGGCCCCAAACCCCAGTTTGAAAACCCACTGACCTGGTCAGTAGTATTTCTAAACATGTCCTGCTAAGCGGGCAGCTAACTGACGTTAGCACGTTAGCTTCTGCAATCTGGCATCCCCCCTGCCGCCCCTCGTCCGGCGACGATCGCCACGGGATAACGACGGTAAAAAGAAAACGCGCAGAGAGACAACCGCCCAAACATTCTCTGCCACACGCAAGGTTTGGTTTTTTTTTTTATTACCTTTATCCAGGGCCAGACCCCAGCTACACCTCCGACATCGGCAAACACTAAAGAGAACTGGAGCCGGTCGAAATGGGGGCGGACGGATCATTTTGAACGAACCCTTTCGAACGGATCGTTCCCCCGACGCGAAACTGCATTTTACGAGTTGTATTTGCACTTTTACATGTGTTTCGACGGGTGAAATGGGCCGGGCCGGGCCGGGCCGGGCCGGGCTGTCATCTTTTGAAATCACAACTCCCCGTGAATGAGACGGGGCCACCTTGAGGGCCGTCGCCACCACCTTTTCGGCGCGACGCCACCTCGAACGGCGTCGTGCCGCGGTTCGCGTCGCGGTTCGAACGTCACCCCCCCCCGATCAACTTGTTTTTAATAAGAAAGACTTTTTTTTTTTTTTTTTAACAGTTTATTAACTAATTTTCATATCCTTACCATGCAATTGTACAATAACAATAAAATACAAACAAAAAAAAATTGAAGTTTGCTCGATTCAGTTGTGTATTTAGTGTCTGTATCTGTGTGTGTGTGTGTGTGTGTGTGTGTGTGTGTGTTCACCTTTATTCTATTTATATCCGCGCTTTGTCGGTATTCCCAAATAGGTGGTGCATAAATAAACATTATTACTCACATAAAAAAAAAAAAAAGGTGATGGATAATAGCATACGGTGAACGTTGCAAATATACATGAGGGGGGGGGGGGCGCAAAACGGCGTGTCTGCGTTCCCCGAAAGGTGGAACAAAAAAAAAAAAAAACCGAATCATTTCTGTATAGCGACTCGAGAGGAACGGCGCACCCAACGCGCCGCTCTGCCCAGGACTCCCATCCAGTTCCATCCAAACCGGGGACGGACCATGTGGCGCCGCTTCCGAGGGGGGGGGGGGGGGCGTCAACGCGTTTCCTCTTCCCTCCGGGGCTCACGCGGCGGCGGCCGCCCCGCAGCCCCCGTGGCGTCGCCCGGTTTTGTTTTTTTGTCCGCGCGCGACGCGAGACCGTGGAAAAAGAGCGTGAAGTTTCCGGTGTGGTGTGGTGGGGGGGGGGGACGATGGGACACACCCCCCCCCGCGTTAAAGGTGGAATGGCTCGCTCTGGTCCTGCTACCCGAGGGACACCCCCGCCCCCTGAGCAGGGTTTAATCATACAAATAAACTATGAAGCAGGAAACGAGTCTGTTTGTATATATACATATATATATATATATACATATATACATATATACACATATACACACATATATATATTGAGGTTTGTTGTGGTGGCTTTATTTAGGTGTCTTCTCGACTTTGGGGCGAGCGGCTGGGTCAAACGTGCCCGTTTGCGAGCGGCCATACCCCGCAGCCTCCACGAGATGGCGCCGTCGCTCGGAATTCCACCGCGCCTCCCTTCGAAAGCCGTGCGCCGCAACTTCCGATGACACGTCATCGAGGTGCGCTGCCTCTCCGCACACGGTTTGGTGTAAGGCGTTTATTTGTTGATACGCGTTTATCCGTTTTGTGTTTGATTCAGCTGCCCTCATTTTTTACCCTCCAATAAATAAATAAATAAATAACATCATTCAGTATTAAGTGTGTAAATTAATTTCAGGTACACACCCAAAAATGACACTCAGCGTTGCCAGGTCCGCTGCTTTCCCGCGGACTGGGGCTACCTTTGAAGTGCTGCCCGCGGCTTGGGTAGACCTATTTCGCATGCAAATCACATGAATCCAAGTGCAGCAAGCCCGTTTGTAATGTTTAAACGTATGGATCGAAATGAAAACAATAATAATGGGGCCGGGGATGATGGCATGGGGCGAAACCGTGCAGCCCTGGCGACCCTGACACCACCAAATTCCAAAGCAAAATATCCATCCCCTTTTTATTCTGATGCATTTCTAACACGCAAATTAGGATTAGGAGCGCTCATCAGCAATTCATTTGGTCAATATCCTTCATTAATGATGTTTCCTTTTGTTGTTGATGTGATCAGAAATCGATCCGTAGGCCGCATGCAGCTGTACTGCCAGTACAGCCAGGATCCATCTGCAGGTGATTGAAATATTAGAGATTATCGACAATGAGAAAGTCTTCCAGTCTGAACGAAAAGTGACTTGGTAGCATTCCCTCTGTCGGTTAAATCATCGATTCCTCAACTTTCTGAGCAAGGACCTGGGGAGCGTTTTAACGAGTGTGGGGTTCCAACGGGCCAGGGTTTACAGTATGGTTTATACAGTCATGTTTTTCTTCCCCGTTGTTATTTTTTTTTTACATGTACCTAATGTTGTGATCAGTCATTATCATAGTCGTGAATCGTTTTCAAACCCCTGGGTGAATGAAGCGTGGCTTGGGTGCCAGCAGAAAGAAGAGAGACGGTGTGGAAATGTGATTTAAGACCTCCAAATGGGCTCCAGCAACACAGCACGCTTCAAATAACCGTCCGGGTTTGACACGGGGCAGTTCAGCGGTTTAGGAAGCAAAGCATCGGCAAACAATAGTTTATCACGTTTCTCTGTGACTAATACTGAGCAACGCCAGGGAAAAACAATCTGGGAGGGGGGGGGGGGGGGTAGCATTGGAATCACAAACATCATGGAAGGCATGGTTGAATTAAAAGTGAATCTTTGCTTTTATTATTATGAAAATGAACAGGCACCTATTACATGGAGCTTGCACATCCCAGAAACAAATATAAATAACACCGTCCCCATTAGTGTTGATCACTCACTACAACCAGCAAGTTAAGAATCCAAACCACACTGAAAGGGGGGGGGGGGGATAATTCCTAAAACAGGAATAACAAGAGACACCTTCAGACCCCTGTCACATGTTAAACTGTAAATAATAATAAAATTAAAATAATCTCCACCGATTTACTGTCCGTTAGATGAAATCTTTTGTCCCCGCATTAATGCCAGTGACTGTATTTACAGTACACAATCATTTCAATCCTGTTGCCATTTTCTACAGCACAGTAACCGCAGAGACCACTACAGTGAAGCTAATACAAAAATCATTGGTTAAATAGAAATCTGTTATCAATATAGCTTTTAGATATCAGTGTCATGGTAATCTCTACTGTATATCATCACATTCGCTCAAGATGCGCCGAACATGAACTCAACGAGACCCAGGGAAACAAAAGCAGATACAATCCAAACGACCTATGGTGGAAAATTCAAGTATTCCCAAATGAATAATAAGAAACTTAATTTTTTTTTTTTTTTAAAGGAATGGAGTGACTGTCTGAAATGAAGCCGCACAGTCAAAGGTACTGTAGGTAAAGATGAACTGTTACCCTAGTATTGCGGAGAATCATGTTTTACCCAAAACCTGGTGCCAAAAATAAAAACTGGGTTTAATTTGCATGCATCACCTTGGTAAAACTACAAAACTTTTTAATCAACAGTATCAATGAGTGTACACCTAATTAGCAAAAGATGCAACTAACTTTCAAAAGTAATCAAGCAGTCCTTTACCCTGCTGTAAAGTAAATTAACAGTTGCGTTCTTCCATCACATCTAACAATTTAAAGAATTATATACAATAGGTTCAGACGTGTTATAGTTGTACAATGTAACAGTCTCTTTGGGTGAAAATATAGTTAAATTCAAAATATCTGATAGGAATCTTTTTAGAGGTGATCTCTTTATTGAAAAAAGTACCTGAGCCAAAACTCTGACCAGGGGGAATCACAAGAGCCGAGCCTTCAAGATTTCTATACAGACTAGTCCTTCCACCATTGACGAACATTCTGGAGATCAAAAAAGGATTATAAATTAAATAACATAAATACACAATCCCAAAAAAAATTAAAAATAAAATAATAAAGTGCAGACCCATCAAAAATCACACCGCGTCCCTTTGAAAGAATCCGCTAGTTTGGGAGGGGGGGGGGAAATGAAAAAAAAGTACAAAAAAGAAACAATTTCAAATCAGAGACATTTCAGAAGATTCGAGCGTCAAATCGCAGCGTCTTCTTAGCGCTAAAAGTGTCGCACAAACAAAATCGGAAACCACGCAAGAATGTTCCGTTACAGGCGTTTGGTACATGGAAGTGATGCTGCGTCACGACTTGTGGGCGGGACCAGTGAGCGTTGCGTGAGGAGAAGCGCACTGATGGAGAGGTCCAACCGCTACAACGTCCCATCCCTCCCAACGCGGTTTCAAACGGGGAGAGCGGCAGTCATCTTCTCGAGTTGGAAGGCGAGAAAGGGAACTGATTTTTACCGTCGATTGAGTAGCTAGAAGACGGCTTACGGCATCCCTGCAAACCGAGTTGAACATACAAGCTGTGCCTTTCTCACCTTGATACTTTTCACAGTGCATATAATTAAAGAGAGTGGAGGGAAAAAAATAAATAAATGCTGAGGCATTTTCGTGGGGTTACCATAGTTGGATCCGTTCCCTAAAACAATTAAGATCTGGACTATTATTGCACAACAAAGAAAGGGCTGTGAAATGCACCCATACACAACCGGGGAAAAAAAAAAAACCAAAATAAAAAAAAAATAATAAAAAAGAAAACAAAAATAATCTTAAAACAGGAATTATAATAATCTCACTACAAATCCACCTTGCTTGCTGCATTACTACCTTTAGCCAAAATCAATGCATTTTGGGTGCATATAAACGTTGATAGATTTTCTTTTTTTTCTTCTATGTTACAACCAGCAAAAACATGCATCCAACTGCCCACGAGGAAATGCCGCCTAGAGTCTCCAGCGCTTGGTGTCCATTTCTCCAGTCAAAGGTCAGAGTTCAAAGACTGAATGATTTAAAAAGTGCTTTATGTAGGTCAGTAGGACTTCTTTCTTCTTGGATTATAACAAAGTTTTTTTTTGTTGTTTTTTTTTGTTGTTTTTTTTTTGTTGTTTTTTTTTACATTAGCATGTATCATCTGTGAAGGAGATAATAACAGACAAAAAAATATATATATCAGACTCGTATCCTCACCCGACTGACGGTCTAATGTATTAAAAGGCATGAGAACGGCGTAATCTGTTACTCACCGTGATACCACCACTTTGTTTTCTTTGGATTTTTGTTACATGTTCTTACATAAAAAGAGTTATCGGGTGGTCGTCTCTGCGGGGAAAAATAAAAAATAAATAAACAAAAGCTTGATTTAGACAGCAAATGTTCTTGCTGCTCCCCAATGCCAACATTTAAACAGTTACGGAGTTCCCCCGATTCACCGGAGGGGTTCCTCATGGTACCGTCGCAGGCCCCTTACCTTTTCTTTGCAGCTGGACAACATGCTGATTATACTAAGACAAACTGATTGCACTGAGAGAGCTGGCGACCAATCCTCTGTTAGAATAGAGAGACAGATGTGCCCGTTGCTATACACGTGGGGGTGGACAGGTACATTCTCTCCCGTGAACATTACCTAAGAAAATTGAACGGAAATAATAAAGATTAACGATCGCAACTTCACCAAGTGCTGCTTTTAAGAACACAGACAACAAGAGTATATTGACACGTCTACTTCAGTGATTTACAGAGGGAATTTCAAATGTTCGTGTACAGGGAAGTGAACCTGGAGTGGCCAGAGGTGGCATCGGGAATAAAGACTTTGACGCGTTATTGGAGCCTAGCTCAAAACTAAATGAGTTATGTACGGAAATTGTTGTGTTATTGACATTAACATATGATGGGTGATGCAAACCCAAACACATGCACCA
Source organism: Zeus faber (assembly GCF_960531495.2). Classification (NCBI taxonomy): domain Eukaryota; kingdom Metazoa; phylum Chordata; class Actinopteri; order Zeiformes; family Zeidae; genus Zeus; species Zeus faber. The sequence continues at coordinate 16,602,551 of NC_137206.1, read as the reverse complement.
CGACGGCTACAGGGGTCTAATTCCGACAGTGGGACTGAGTGTAAAGGCAGCGTTCGCTCTTTGAGGGGATAGGTGAAAAAATTAAAATAGAAATCACGGAAGAGATGCCAGCCAGGAATTACGTTGAAGAAAAGAACTCTTGATAAAAAACTATTGAGACGTTAGCAATCACAAGGGAGATAAAGTTGCATTCAATGACGTGTGGGGCTGGAGAACAAGCCAGAAAGGAGTGCGATGCAGGTGGATGAGTAAAAGCCATGCTATGCACACCTGGTATTCAATAATACATCACGAATGTCATAAGTCGTCATGGGAAACATAAGAATCCCCATCTATAAGTGGGTTGTAGCTCCAGAGGCTGCACTCCTGAAATAGCGCAGGGTATAGCCTGGCTTCCCGTGGGTGTGTGGGTTTTACAAGTAGTGCACACACTCACTCAACCAAGTCCAAGTCCAACTCTTAGATCCACACTTAAGTTAGAAAAATGGAGCCTATACCAGAATCTATAACTTTCTTCCCTTGTTCTCTTTCAAAATAACCGCTCTGTTTTCATCTTTAATTGAGGGCGCGCACGTGGCGTCACCGCAGGTGGAAGTCACTGCAGGCTACCCACGGAGTGGCAGCGCGAGCATTCAGCTTGAATACCTTTCCCATCTAAAATGGGAAAGAGCTGCGGTGCGTTTGACTGTACAACTAAAATTAACAAGAAACCTGAGCCATCTTTTTACAGACTCCCCAAGAATAAAGAAAAGAGACGCAAACGGATTTGCCGCAATTTCGCAGAAACAGCTGGAATCCAGGCACCGAAACGTGGCTTTGCGGTTGCCATTTTGTGTCAGGTACGTATGTTGGATTTTTTGGGTGAAATAATACCGTTGATGTAAATTATATGTAAATAAATGACTATAACATTACTAGTAAAACTTTGTTTCAGGAAAAAAAAAAAAGAAAAAAAAAAAGAAAAAAAAAATGAGCGATGATTCCCTCCACCTTGACTACGTGGCAACTGCCAAGTTGATTCGGCTTCACCTCCACCACTCATCAAAGTGGGGTTGTCGACAACCTGCTAGTACAAGTTGTGCTCTGTGTGAAACCATAGTGGCTTCAGATTGATGAAGTGAATATTAGTTCATGTAAAGTGTATTTAAATAACCCATGACATCTTGACTGATACTAAAGACATGGTCAGTCTAAGGGGGAATTGTCAACCTTAGACATGATTTTCATTAATAGTAAGACAGTGGCAGAAGACAGAATAGTACATTTTGTAAATATTTATTCTGTAATGTATTTAGTTATTTCACATTAATGTCTGTAGTATTTTCACAGGTATAATTAGTGTTTTCACGTTTTTGGGGTGAGAAAAAAAACAAAAACCGGGGGGGTTTGCATATTTAATGACATCCTTGTAATGCTCTGATGAAGCTTGCAGGATGTTTTGCACGTTTGTTGGCCCGACTGTGGGGCGCATTCCGGCAAGGGAAGTGACGTCGGCGCTAACCTCTACTGTGCGATGGGTTGTAGCTTGCTAGCAGCCAAATGTTCTGCTACTAACGACATCCCATTATTTTTAGGCTGGCACTGTAAACATGAGACAAAGGATTTCTAAACGAAGATAATCCACTCAAACGTGGCTTGAAGGGAAGATCTACGCTCTGGTGCTTGCTCCTGAGAGAACAATGCTTTTGTCAGCGACCGTGGGACTTCGTAGATTAAGGATTTTTATAAATCAAACATCCGGGATTTAAGCTTGTAACAATTATTTAAGTTCAAATTAGGATTAACAAACCCTAAACTTCATTTCAGACGCTGCTAAATGTGGCTTTGCTCTTATTGCTGATTTTACGAGTCAAACATTTCCTTCTGTCAAACAATAATAATCGGATAAATTCAGACTAGTTGGCTTATTATTAGTGTTGAGGTAACCATGGTAGAGTTAGCCAAGGCAAGTCTTTTCCGCTGTCACCTCGGCATAAATGAACTTCAAATCAAACCAATGGACTGCTTGCTACCACATGCGCTGCTCCTCAGAGAGCACTTAGATGTTCATTCAGTGAAAGTGCCCTTTGGTTGGTACACCGCTCAACTAAGCACTGCCGATGCCGCTTACCTGAGGTGAATCAAAGGGATATCGACTACTAAATTTGAAAAGCAGCTGAAATTTCTCTCCTTCGTAGAGTGTGCCAGGCGCTCCTTCCATATCTACAATCCACCTGAGAAATACAAAAAAAAAAACAAAAAAAAAAAACATTTTAAGTCTGAGTTAAACATATTCACCATTGCATTGTCACAGAATCAACAGAAGTTTACTGAAGAGTTCCCGTACACACCCTTTTACCACGCAGACACAAAACACTATTTCCCATGAGATTAGTCAATGGTTACCTTAGCACATAGGAGACACGAGGGTGTTAAGCATAACACACTATACCTCCGTTTGTCTGCTGCTCTGTTGTACTTTGTCATATCCTTCCTATTTATGTGGAATTGTCCTTGCATCGTGAGCGTCTTTATCTCTGTAACCTTTCCCGCTGTCTCCATTGTGAAGTTCTTCCTTGTTATAGATTCGAGTGGCAGAGGTTCAGATCACTGAACATGACCTTATTTGGCGGTTTGTGTAGGAGAGAAACGGCTGTTCAGCGATAAACACGAAAACAGCTTTAGCCGTCTCATGAGCCCGGTGTCACAAAGGCACGGCTGCCACCAGGATTCCAGGCATTTTTGCCCCTAAGCTAATCGATAGCTACATTCAATAAGGACAAAGCTAAAAGTAATGCAATAAGTGAGTTGGCAGCGAGAACATTCCTTTCTGTGTCTTCCCTCAGGTATGCATTTGACAAGTCTTGCTCCCAGGTCACTTGTTGTTTTCAACAATTTTAGACAAGTTTCGGTCTTTCTTATAGAGCTTATCAAACACTTAAAATCAATGTATCATAATTTTAGAATTTATTAAAACACTGCCCATTTTCACCAGCTCATAATAAATCTCCCTCCCTCCAAATGAGAGGGTATATAATAAACTCAACTTTAAGCAAAACAAACACATAAAGAATGAAGTAAAGAATGAATGAAATAGATGAAATAAATAACACTAGAAAAATAAAACTCAAAAGACTAAATAATATGAAGATATGAATAAATAGAGATAAAGAAAATGCATAATGCATAGAATGGAAATGGAGACTATTGTGGGCACAAGTTGACCTTGGTATGTACTGAACCTTTGTTTGGTTGTGACGAATAAACCTCTTGAATCTCAAATCACCTGCGTGCTGCCATTTGCTGGCCCTGCTCTCCATCCCTTAAAACTCTCCAGTCATCCAAACTTCCCCCTTCCCACCATAGGTCCCTAAGCCAGCAGACCTGCTACTCAAGAGACCCCACCCTTCTCCCAAAACACCCAAAGACTTTCTTATCCACCCTGTCATGGCCCTTCTCTTCCCTTACCGCTAATCATCAACTCCCCTACCAGTGCCCCCCCGATTGATTACAAATAAGCCAAAAACAGCAAAGACAAATGATCCTTTTTTTTTGTTTTTTTACTTTATATTTATACATTTTAATGCACATTTAAAAAAAGAGGAGCAATTGTTTACAAACTAGGGCCATCATGATCATGACATTTCCCCTGAGGACTGTCATACAAATAATTGTGATTCACAATTGAATTATCTGTTTACTTGATTCTATGTATAAGCTTATAATAGTGTAATAACACTGTGGAATCTCACAATTTTAGAAGATTCTCACAGTCAACTCAAATAATTGTAATCATGTACTGACAGCCATAGCTCAAACCATGTTTGCAGTGGCAATAAACAGTGGCCTGGACAGTCATTCCTCACTGTTCGGATTGTCAGGCCTTCACAAAATCTGTATAGCTGATGAAGTTTTAATCTATTAAAAGGAGGCGTTATCCTATAAGTTATAGTTGGTCACTGAGTGAGAGCTTCCAATTATAACAGCACTTGGTAAACAATAGCCTAAAAGAATCCCACACATAAAACTAGCACATCTAACGTTCCAACCACAGTGGAGCACAATAGATTTGAGTATGGGTTCCTAATCCTCCCCATGCCAAGGGCCCTAAAATGTGCCATCACCATTCGGGCCCCAAAACGTGCCACAGCATGCTGGGCCCCGAGCCAACAAAACAAACGCTATCGTAATGTAACCGCTTCTGAACTTACTTAACTTAATTATCTTAACACTGGATCAAAGCGTCTCTTTACACTGACTGGTCAGAGGCAATGACAGCCACACGCAGTCATTTTAAAATAATAATAAATAAAAAAATCTAACAAAAACATTTTTTTTTTTTTAAGAAGGACCTATGCAGTTATTTTGGTGGGTAAACACATACTTTGGGGTTATATTTATTTTTAAATTTAATATAATATTTTATTCCCCAAAATACCTCTCCCGGCCCGCTGTCACAGCCCCCTCGTCCCTCTTGCGGCCCCCAGTTTGAAAATCACTGGATTAGAGTCATTGAATTCTTCTCAAAGCAATGACATCAGCTGTAGCTCTCTGTGTAATTTCATTGCAATCCTTTAATTCCCCTTATTCCCCACACTTTATTTTTGGAAAATAATTTATGAACTATTTTCAGATTTTTGATAACTTTGCCCTACAGTGCATTACGCAACGCTGTATGAAGTAATTTCAGAACATATGTGGCTACTTAGTGGTTTTAATGTGGTGGAGTAGATTATTGAGGGAAGCGAGTCTTAAGAGTGCAGCCTGAATTCATTTAAAGGGCCGCAAAGCAAATCACTTTTAGGACCAACAACACTATCCAAAAATCGGATCAATTCAAAACAATGACAAACCATTACCATATTAACAAATCATGACTGCCTATAATAAATAAGTTACATCTGACCGAGAGAGATGTAGGTGGATATAAAGTCGACATTGCACACAGTCTGTCATCGCAACTGTAGTGGAAAATCCATTTATAATTGGATAAAAAAATTGTGATATTAACCATTTTTAAAGAATAGAAATAATCTCAACTGTCAAACAAGTTTGCTCAAATCAGCTTTTTTTTTTTTTTTTTTTTTTTAATGTTATTGTAGTTTACTAAAGGAAAAATGTTAAGCCTCATTAAACCTTGCTAAATCTTGCTCAACTGTACTCAAACTATGGCCATGCTTTATGGAAATATAAATATAATCTGTTTCCACTTCCAAAAAGCCAGAGCAGTCTGGGTTTCCCTACTAGCAGTAGCTTCCTACTGGTTCAGGCTAGGACAGGGAATTTATAACAATGTAAATATCATAAATACCAACATAAATGTTCAATAGTCCCAGCTCCAAAACAGAGGGTCATTAGAAGGGCTCAATCAGCTACAGAAGGTAACCGAGAGCTGGTAGAGATTCGGGATCTTGCTCTGGTATACTTGACCCAAGTTCTCTGGCAAACGGTCTTCCCTCTTTCTTTGATAACCATCGCATACGGACGACAACCAATACCCAGAAACAAGAGCATAAATCCACCGTCCACTGCATTGCACACCGCTACAACACTAATATTAAAGCGCAGCGCATAGCATGTGCCAGGGGATTGCCTGGCGAGCCCTCGAAGGGCATGAAAAAGTAACAATAAGGGCAAAACCACCTAACCTGACCTAATTTCTTTCAGGCAGGCAGTCCAGAGAGGACATTATATAGCCTGGTCTCTTTTTCACTTCTGCCCAGAGGCAATTTAAAAGTAATGTCCCTCCGAATTTGATCCTGTTTAAATATTTCTACTCCACGGAGTTCAGTTGTCGGAGCACTGTAGCACCATGTCTAAAAGCGGGGATGTTTGGGGAGGGAAAAGCTTAGAGCCAGATACCGTTGCTGACGCATGACGCCTGCCCGATCCAATCTACTCCAAACACAGAAGAAGATACCAGGGACATACTTCTGAATGGAAACAAAAGCTATAAATTTCCAAACACGCCGTCACCCGCCTCCGATTATCTGCTATGAGCTTGGGTGCCTGCTCTTCATAAAAAATAGATTTACAAGGCAGATAGGGTCAACTTGAAAGTAATTCCTCCAGGAAGATGGAAAATAGGTGCCGTCCTTCAGTCACAATTTATAAGAGGAGAAACCACCACCAACGCGGTGGAATGTGAGAACCAAGCCAGAAGGTACAACAGACCTTTCAACTCCTAAGACACACCCCCAAATGACACCCAAAACAAAGATGCACACCAAAAAAAAAAAAAAAAAAATGGAAGGAAGCCAGCTAAACTGGTCCAGAGAGCAGACATAGTCCTGCACACACAAGACATTCATTTGTAACAGAAAGAAAGAAAACAAAAATACCAGACAAAAGCCTGTTTACAGTATGTTATGAGGAAGTGCGGCAGATCTGGAACGGCGCGTCTCTGTGCGTCGGCGCGGCCCAAGAGAATTGAAAGGACACCGTCACCACGCAGTTCGACAGAAGCAGCGTCGGTTACCACTCGTGCTGAGGGCAACAGAGGGTGAGCGCAGCAGCCCCTGCCCCTCACTGTGCTGGCCTCATGCTTGTGTACCGCAGATAAATGTTTCATAAGGGGTGACGAGTGACACTTTGCTTGGGGATGTCCAGCACAGGCTTCGAACTGCGAGTCAACAGAATGACCTCCATTCCCTCGTTAAAAGTCACGGCATCTACGTTGGAAGAAAGCAATGATACCCAGCCGATTATCACTACTCCCACCGCCGTCAGTGCCGGCGCCATCTCTAAAAGACAAGGCACGGACGCAGCGGGTCCTGCTTGGCGGGAGATTCGATCGTTGAATTGTCGTGTACATTCTCCCATCCGACCCCGTAATAGAAATCCGCGCACCCTCTGTGCACAACACTTACTGTGTGATGGTGTTCTGTACGCTCTTTTCATTCAGCGTCATTCCAGGAGGCGGATCATTCTGCAGAGCTAATAGTTCCTTTTGCAGCCTTTTCTGTTGAAAAGAAAAAAAACATTGCCGCTTTCACACTCGGCGCACGGATTACATATCGCGACGGAGGACGTAAGCGAGGGCCTGCGCGGGACAGCGGAGAACATCCGGAAACACAATTCCATCCGCAAAATCACTGAGGAACGCGTGGAAAGTGACGCGCGGTCATGTCGACGTCGCCCTCAAGAGTCAAGGCGCTCATATCGTAAACAGCAGCGTTGAAACGTCAACAAGGGCGGGTTGTGTGACCTCGTAACAAACCACACGTTTTCTTTTTTAACGCGTCCTCTCCCGAGCAACGGCTCGGGGAAGCAGCGAGTTGCTCCGAAGCGGAACTTTTTATCCGATGCACCGGGTCATCGGCTCAGCTTCACGAACCTGCTATAGACCTTGAGTGTGGAGACTCGGTCAACTCGATCGGGCAAAAGATGGACACACGTCATTTCTCAAAGCCTAAGGCGTCACAAATCGGAAGTGTTTTGTTGGGGGGGGGGGGGGGTGTAAATGGCTCAGTTTAATGCAATTCCTTACTAAACCTTGATCAACCTAAAATGTACACCCACCATCTCTCACTTTGGACTTGGGGAAAGCCGGAACATTCATAAATAAACGGACGCGTGTACGGGTGTTTTTAAGGTGGGTTTTTTCTTTTTTGTTTTGTTTGTTTGTTTGGTGGGTTTTTTTTTTTTTCCCCTCAACGCCGGCTACGGTATTTCCGCGGAGCACGTCCACGCCCCGCGGTGCACCTGTTAACGTCACGCCGACCGTTCCACGCAAAAATAAATAAATAAATAAACCCAAAACGTTAAGACACGGACAGGGAAGGGAAGACAAGACGTGGACGGTGAAAACAACCCCCATCACCCATAACCCCCCGACACGACACGACACGACACGACGGCGTTTAATACCCGCGGACGGCCGTCACCGCGAGCGGGCGCTAGCTTCACTAGCGTCGGCTGCGGTCGTTCGCAACGCCGCTCTCGCTAGGCTAACGAGGCTAAAAAAAATAAATACAATAAAAATAAAGATAAAGGCCGCGGTGAGGCACGAAAACCACCCGGCCGACCCCGACGGTTTCGCTGGTTCGAACTCGCTCGTCGGTTCCGGCGAGGCGGCGAGGCGGCGAGGCGGCGGGCTGGGGAACGACGTTGCGCGTCGGGTTATTTGGGAAACGCGTCGGCGGACCCGCTGTCAGACAACTTACCTGCATGGACGCCATGATGGAACCCCCCCCTCCCTCCTCTGTCCTCGCGCGTCAGGGCGGAGACGCGTCACGCAGGCTGCGCGAGCGGGTCACGTGGGCGGGTGTTTTGTTTTTGTTTTTGTTTGGTTTTTGGGCGCCTGCGCCTGTTTTGTTCTGTTTTGTTTTGTTCTGTTCTGTTTTGTTGGGTGGGGACGACGACGACGACGACGCCGCCCGGCCCTTCTCCGGAGTAGCGTTGCGCGTGGCGTGTTGGTGCGGTTTGTTATCATCCCGCGTGTGAAACCGTTTATCCGTTTGGCGAGCCTGTGACGTCACAAGGCGCACGGTTTCCCGAAAATGCGTCATAATCGGAAACCGACGCTGCGCGTGCGCCTATTCCGTCAGAACAGAGCGATGACCCATTTTCAGAGCACAACATGAGTTCAGTTTTGCTCATTTAAAAGTGTATAGATTTTTTTTTTATCTGACTTGACAACATTTGGATGATTTCCAAAAGGCGTGGCATTGCTGAACTATGAACACGTTTTAAGCTGGTACACTGCAGTTTATCTCAACGTCTGTGGATCCTGTCCGGCGTTAGGGTCGGCTTCCCTGGACCCACTTTCATCCTGAGTGTCAGGATTACCCTAAATTCATGTTGGAATGTCATAGTAAGCAAACAGCCAGCTCTGTACGCATGTAGGTCTCATTTAGCATCGTACTCAGGTTGCAAACACGACAAATATACGCCAGTTTGCTTGTTGCCGTCGGTTCTGTTGCGGTGACGATGCTGTTTAAGATGTCAACTCTATATTTGGTAAAGAAGTAACTGAAGTTTTTCTTTTTCCATCCCATTGAATCACTTTCCATAGAAAACGGTCATTTTACATACCCATCCAACCTTGTAGAATAATAGTTTTGGTGATCCAATACACTTAAGTGATGGTAACTTAGAAGTGCATGAATGTCCCAGCTTCTATTAAGTATTTGTAATTTTCTTTGAAAATAATATTTTTGTGTGTTATTCAAAAGCTTAAATGCAGCAAATCAAACAAGGGAGCATTAGCATCAAAGCGCTCACCAAACAGGTCTTTATTAAGATGGAGAGTTGAGAAAGGATTCCTTGGAGAAACCATACGTTTGTCACATTCCGGGCAACCTGCAGTATCCATTTAATTTTCAACCAAACTCCTTACTACTGATAAAATGAGGACAAACAGTCAAATGGGAAAACTTTACATAGATTTTATCGGGACATACTTAGTTATTCCCCCCCGCCCCCATGTTGTACATCGCAAAACAAGTTAAATAGTCAAAAAAAAAAAAATCTAAAAATGTTTTAAGCTGCTACGTTATATATTGTTTAACAATCCAAGAAGTTTGCAGCCATCAGCAGTTCCAACGCAATCTCTGGAGCAATGGGGAATTCGGGTATTTCTGTGGAGCTGTTGGTGTATCGGACTTTGTAGGTGAAGTACATGCAGACTTTGGACAGGACATGAGACGGGATCTCCCTGAAGTTCACTTCGTTGGTTTCATTCTCAGCAAACTGACCTGCGAACAAAATTCAATGTGAAGGTGAAAGTCAGTTCATGTTCTCCTATGCAAACCCAAAATAATGATAAATGCTCCAAACTGCCTCAACACTCAAACATCAGACAGTTGGGAGCAACATTTTGAATATGGGTTATACAAATACAATTAAAAAACAATATATATCGACTGCGTTATACTGCAAATGTGGCCATTAGACAACAGATACACCTCCACAAGCTGCTCTCCTTTCACAAAATATGACGCTTCAAATTGATGGAAGGCCCCAAAGCCATTACCAGGGCAAGGGTCACGGTGCCAGCAGCAGGACATTGACTTCATAATCAATTTAAACAATTTAGCATCAAACTGAACTGATTGCTCAATGTGACACCAACCCTTTATTGTCATGGAAATCAGCTGTAAATCAAACATTTGGCATAATAGTACACCTGCTCCCAAATAGGGATTGGCTGAATAAGTCGAATTATGTTTTAAGATAAGATAACCCTTTGTTGATTTATTAATCCTGCCATTGAAAACTACCTTAGATACATCTCTTAAAATATATCGTTCTTACAAGTACACGCTGTACACAGGAATGCACTCCTCACCTGGTCCGCTCAACATAGCTTTGATGGTTCCAGACGTCAAGGCATGCTCTCTTTTTACAATAAATTCGTGGCCGTCTGAAGAGATCAGCTTCACGTACATGGCATCTGGCCCCTCACAGCCACCGTAGGTCTTCTCTTCACCATCTGTCGGAGGGGAAATAAAAAAAAGAAAGACAGGTGTCGGACACGAGGCAGGAAAATAAGACGCTTCCAATGACGGGAGAGGCACAAGCTGTCGTGGAGAACATTACATTTAGGCAAATACGCTCTGCATCTGGTCGTGTTAAGGGCAGGGAAATGCAGAGTGTAAATCACAGACGACGTAGAATGATCAGATAAGAGTCACTTCATTAATCCCCCAGAGTGGAAACACAGCCATTACAGCAACATACAATAAACCTTAAAATTATAGTATATACACTAAATGAACAAAATATATAAAGGGGGGGGGGGTTCAATTAAATAGAAAGTAAGAATGAAGAATGGTTAAATTCTTACCCATTTTGTGCGGGAGTTGAGCTGATCCTGAAAAGTACAACAGGTTTATTAAACATCACATGGATATATTTTGTAAATCTCAGAAGATGACAAGAGTGTATTAAAAAAAAAAAAAAAAAAAAAAAAAAAACGGTATCAGCAACGTAATCCAGGCCTCTATGTGCCAATGCCACTTAAACACACCAGACGCTGTGCTTTCCAGGTCAGTGTTGGTATCTGATCGCATTCATTTCAAATTTGACTAATAAATGCTTTTTTTATTTTTACCGCTACTCTGAAACGTTTGTTCTTTAAGGGGTTTACACCCGAGTCAGGCTAGCTACCCGGCTAGCGCCGATTACCAATAGCTAACGCCTAGCCACCCAAACATTTTATTCTTTTTTTCTGAGGATGTATATTTAGCAGATGTAAATAGCACAAACAATATACGGCGTTCCCAATAAATGAACAGGAAGTCAATTTTTTTGGTAGTTTTTCTTACCACACTACGGCAAAATGTGGAGTCAGATTCCAGGTTGTCGCAGCTATCGGTTAGCCACCAAGCTAACGGCACCGGAAGTAGTTAGTGATAAACAGCTGTGTTCCCCAAATACTTCCCGTAACGACAACTTAAAGAGTCCGACGATTGAAAGCTCAATAATAATAATGAAAACAATAATCATAATCATAATAATAGTAGTACTAGTAGTGGTAGTAGTAATAAAGGTAGTGATACTACTACTACTACTACTACTACTAATAATAATAATAGCAGCAGTAGTAGTAATAATAATAATAATGATGATGATAGTGATAATAATAGAATTGTAGTAACAATAATAATAATAACAACAATAATCATAACAATAATATAATAATAATATGTGTTTACATGCACACCTTCCTGTTTTAACATTTCGAATCGTTGATACTGAGGTTCACTGGTTTCTGGTTTATTGTTTATCTTTGGTTTTATTGTTAATTTTAATTTTCCCTAATAATAATGATGATGATAATCATCCTCATCATCATCATCATCATCGTCATCATCATCATCCTCATCATCCTCATCCTCCTCATCATCCTCATCATCATCATCATCATCATCATCATCATCATCACGTTTACGTTTACGTTTGGTGAACATTTTGAAAGGAATGACATCTAGTCCCACCAGGGGGCGACAGTGGTTCATATTAGCCCTCCCTCCTGGTTGTGATAAACAGCAGCAGGTGCAAACATGGATCCACATACTGTATCTGCACGATAGACAGATAGATAGATAGATAGATAGATAGATAGATAGATAGATAGATAGATAGATAGATAGATAGATAGATAGATAGATAGATAGATAGACAGATAGATAGACAGATAGATAGATAGATAGATAGATAGATAGATAGATAGATAGACAGATAGACAGATAGATAGATAGATAGATAGATAGATAGATAGATAGATAGATAGACAGATAGATAGATAGATAGACAGATAGACAGATAGATAGATAGATAGACAGATAGATAGATAGATAGATAGATAGATAGATAGACAGATAGACAGATAGATAGATAGATAGACAGATAGATAGACAGATAGACAGATAGATAGATAGATAGATAGATAGATAGACAGATAGATAGATAGATAGACAGATAGACAGATAGATAGATAGATAGATAGATAGATAGATAGACAGACAGATAGATAGACAGATAGATAGATAGATAGATAGACAGATAGATAGACAGATAGATCGATAGATAGATAGATAGACAGATAGATAGACGGATAGATCGATAGATAGATAGATAGATAGATAGACAGACAGACAGATAGACAGACAGATAGATAGATAGATAGATAGATAGATAGATAGATAGATAGATAGATAGATAGATAGATAGATAGATAGATAGACAGACAGATAGATAGATAGATAGACAAATAGATAGATAGATAGACAGACAGATAGATAGACAGATAGATAGATAGATAGATAGATAGATAGATAGATAGATAGATAGATAGATAGATAGATAGATAGACAGACAGACAGACAGACAGATAGATAGATAGATAGATAGATAGATAGATAGATAGATAGATAGATAGATAGATAGATAGATAGATAGATAGATAGACAGACAGATAGATAGATAGATAGACAGACAGACAGACAGACAGACAGATACAGTAAGACAGATAGATAGATAGATAGATAGATAGATAGACAAATAGATAGATAGATAGATAGATAGATAGACAGACAGATAGATAGACAGATAGATAGACAAATAGATAGATAGATAGATAGATAGATAGATAGATAGATAGATAGACAGATAGATAGATAGATAGATAGATAGATAGATAGATAGATAGATAGATAGATAGATAGATAGATAGACAGATAGATAGACAGACAGACAGACAGACAGATAGATAGATAGATAGATAGATAGATAGATAGATAGATAGATAGATAGATAGATAGATAGACAGACAGATAGATAGATAGATAGATAGATAGACAGACAGACAGACAGACAGACAGATACAGTAAGACAGATAGATAGATAGATAGATAGATAGATAGATAGATAGATAGATAGATAGATAGATAGATAGATAGATAGACAGACAGATAGATAGATAGATAGATAGACAGACAGACAGACAGACAGACAGATACAGTAAGACAGATAGATAGATAGATAGATAGATAGACACCAGAGGTCACGGGGTGTGTTCTTGCTGTTGTAGCAGAACGAGGTGTTGTCAGCGGCGCGGAGGGAGACGCGGCATGTTCAGAATGTGACTTTGCCCCCCGATCCTGACCCAAGGTCTTTTATACACGAAAAGTGATGACTGCTGAAATCTGAGCCCCCCAAACCCCAGCACCCCCCCCCCCCCCCCCAAATGGACACGGAGTAATCCGAGTTGTGACGCTCATTGGATCGGGGACACCTAGCGCGCCCGCAACCCGCTCCCTCGACCCGGGGTCGCCGCCTGTAAGGATGCTGGGAGGAGGTCGGCCTTCGTCAGCCATCTTCACAGATCCACGACCAAAAAAAAAGTGATTATTATTATTATCATAATTATTTTCTTATCAGAAGTGGTTCAAAAGCCGCCGATATTGCATCACCCGCCGCCGCGGACATCTCCGCTCGGCTCGGTACAGTTGGTCCCCCATGGTATTTATCTTCGAGTAATACCGGGGTTTAGTAATACTGCGGCAGCCGCAATGTTCCCATCTCGCGGCCCCCCGCCTTTTTGGCCGGGACCAGGAAGGGGGACGAATCAAATCCCCCCCTCCCACCTCTCCCCCACAGCTCCCCACACACACACATACACAACATAAAACAATCACTGACCTTTTAGTCGCCCCATTACACCATTAGTGCACATGATCACAGGAGGCGGGTGGCGGGCGGCCCACTTTGATGTCCCTCTGATGTGACCCACCCGGCTGCAGCTGCTCTCAACTCTATTTTAAGGTGGGCCGCCTCGGACCCTTAAAACAAGGCTCCGTTTACGGCGGGCGGGGGGGTGCACACGCATGCACGCAGGCAAATGCAAACACACATGCACGCAAAAACACCGCTGTCACACGCGGACGATGGCGAGAGAGCTTTCAGACATTCTGCCGCACGGCGCCGTGGATGTCGTTTTCCCAGTTTCCCAATTTTCTTTCCGTCACCGTGGGAAGAAAGAAAAAAGGTCAACGCTTCCAGAGGTCGTACAGTAACCCGCCAATGTTTAAGGGAACCGGTGCTTTTTAAACAGACTCATTTGAACTCTACTGCGGTCGATGCATCAACGGATCAACTTGTCTCTCAGCGATAAATGGCTCCGACTCTGGCTCCGCGGGGGGAGACCTAAATGAAACCAGGTCAAAATTCCAGCCACGACGAGGAAATATGGGGGAGGAATGTCTGTGGGCACCCCCTCCCCCTGTACAAAGGGTGAGGGTGGGGGTGTGGGGGAGTCTTGTCACAATGAATTTAAGGCCACTGTACTTTACTTTCTGCCTCCGGGGAGTCACGGCAACGTCCTCGTCTCCTTTTTTTTAAAAATTAAACCCGAGAGCCTTGGCCAGGGGAGAAGCGTGACACGTTTTAGAACCGCTTTTCGTCCTCGCGTCGAAGGTTTGGGACGTCGCCCCGTGGAAAACGACGCGGAACACACGCGAGTAACGTTTGGCCAAGCGAAAAAAAAAGAAATCAATTCATCCGAAGTCTTTACTCGGTCGTCAAAGAAAACCAGCCACGCCCGTATCGGCGGGGTCAGATGCTCCGGATATCATGAATGGTCACTTCCAAGGGACCGATGGTTTTATTTCTGGTCCACCAGACCCCGACGTACCGGAGGGGCTTCCATTGATGCCGCTTGCTGCCATAACAACAACTTGACAAAACAAAATACACACAGCGATAAGCATCTTGTCAACACCGCACATAAATCACGCCATCTGTCATTTGGGATTCTGTCGCCGTCACTGCGTCAAATTAGGCAAATTATTGCATTAGCGTGCGCTCCGATTGGCGACCGGAGAAATCTCAAGATGCAGTGCCGAGACTAGTTATTACTTTAATTTGTTAAATCATAATGAACACCTCTCAGCAGAGTTAGCGGGGAGGAGAAAAAAGGAGGGCCGTTACCATAACAACCATATCAACAACATGGTAATTGTCACGTCGTTGTGTGTAATTGTGAATACCTTTTGGCGGATGGAGGGATGCTTAGCCGAGCTTGAGCTCTGCCAGGCACTGAAAGTGAATCTCCGTCAGACAGACTGCAGAGCAGCATTTTAGTTTTGAAGGTGGCGGAGGCGCTGTCTTTAGGGAAGGGAAGTTACATGTTCACGCAAGAAAACTCCTGCTTTCATTTAAAGGGCGAACACTGGTCTCCGGATGCCAGTGTACAAGCCTCGGAGACAAGCTTGAATTAATTTATGCTTTAATAATTTATTATTAATATAAACTATTATTATTATTATTATTATTATTATTATTATTAATAATAATAATAACAACAATAATAATAAAATAATAAAGTAAATAATAAGTAAATAATAATAATAGTAATAAATAATAAATAATAAGTTATATAATAAGTATCCTAATTATTTCTTTATATTTTGTGGAATATATTCAGATTCCAGATTTCAGATTATATTACTTATTCACTCTTTTACCTATTTTCTTTTGTACAGCCTTTGGAGTTACCCTTTTATCATTTGACTGCATCATACTTGTGCTGCATTGGCTCTTCAGGCTTCAGAAACTGCGATTGCGAGTCGAGTCCCTTATGTCACAATAACTATAAAATGTGCAATAACTATCTAATCTAATCTCTATCTGATCTCTGGTACTGCATTAATGCAAATTCGACCTTAACGTCCTCTATAAAGGCAGCATATGCTTATAAGGTGTTGGTTTATATCTGTCCTGGACTGTGCCATTGAATCTTGTCCAACATTCTCTGCTTAATCAGAATAGTAACGGATATTCTATACTATTAGTGACACATTCAGCTTCATTGGGCTTTAGACAGCCAGGATTACATACCCTCAAGAATATTTCTATTGGACGTTATTGTGTACTTACTCAAAATGAAACACGAGCGATGAGCGTCGATATATAGTATCAACCAAGATGAAAGTGTTGGTAATTATATCTTTAACCAAGAAATCATAAATAATAGCAAGTAGCATCAATTTCACAGGGTACTTGGAAAGTGGGAGATAGTTTCCCACTATTCAGCACCATCAGATTACTGACTTTTTCCCTGTGTAGCCATCTCAATAATATTGCAGGCCAAAAATAGATGTTGTAAATCATAACCCTCTTGCCCCTAACATATCAGCACACCTTCTAGTCCGAACGGGAATGTCCGAAATGACGGATGATTGTGAAACCCGCAGAGGCATTGCACGTTGAATCCGGCGGGTGTTTTTGCGGCAGGGGCCACAACAAGCGGACGTCTGGGTCGCCAGGTCCCCCCGGCAGGTGCCACCCCTGCGGAAACGCGACACCGAGCCTCTCCTTATCGGCCGTGGAAACAGGGCAAACCCACCGGAGACGAGCCGCGGCACCTGCCCGCGCTCGCACCGCTCGGACCAGACCCCGACAAAAGACAGTTTGATTTCGCTGCCGGCCATTTCCCCCCCGGGATCTCATTATGAAAAGGTCACCACCAGGACATTGCTCGGAGAGAGTGGGGAGGAGAAGGGAGGAGCGGGCGATTGACCACTGAGATATGCCACGAGCCGAGATATAGGGACGGCCGCCAAGGAAAACATCTGCAACTGTAGGAAGTTGGACTGTACATTTGATTGATATTTTTGCAACCTGAGCTTGAGCAGTAAAAAGAGACTGGACAGCCCAGTGAAACTAGCCAGTAAGGAGACTGGTATGAGTATTAGGGGGCAGTTCATGGAGTCGAACCAAAGCACACAAATTAAGCTTGTTATAAATTTTAAATTAATATTTTGTCTCGTTGGATTTTTATTTAGTAATAAGTGCGATAATGTCCTTGCAGCGGGCCATTATTGCAAAATAACTCCCTTCAGAGCGATACAAGTCGTGTACGGTGGTAATTCTGCTATACTGTAATGACCGACTTGCTGCGCATTCTCCCTTGCATATCATTTGTCATGCATTTTCGGTCGGATCCAAGATAAAAAAAAAAAAAGCATTTCTCTTTCGAGGTTACAATTTGAATTGTTGAATTTTAATTCACTATTTGTCACTCAGCTACCAAAATAAAAATGTATTGAATCGTAAATAATTGTTCGGTAGAGATGTTGGAGATGGCCTGCTGCTTTGCTGTGTTAGGTGCAATGATGGACATCAAAACCATATGAGGCACAGCAAAATATAGTTTTACAAGGCATAACATCTTTATTGTTATACACAGAAACTCATCTCCAGAGACTTTTCTCAAATCAGTGGGGTAACATGAACCTTGAGATATCAAAAGCCTGGCGCAGTTCCACGTCATCTTGTAAAATACTCATACAAGTACACCTACTTTTCAAACTCCCAATGGTACGTACAGTACATATCCACCAATTAGACATATGTTTTATCTGCCAAATGTTATCGTATGCGCATCACATTACCAATTACAAATAAGTTATGTTCATTGTCAAAATACAGGTGTGCAAACTGTTAGAAAAATACCAACTTATAGCAGATTCTGGACGGTGCTCTGTAAAAATCCTTACAAATAGTATATAATCTCGATATAAATGTTTCCAACATGCAATGCTGCATTTAAAAAAAAAAATAAAATCTCAGGTTGCCGAATCATTCCCCACCAAAGTTACAGTCTTTACCATGTTCATCAAAACAGAGAAAGCAAACCAAGCAGGGTGTGACGTCATAGAGGGAGTGACAGGGAGTGAGAAAAAAGGTCAAAAGTCAGAAGTTATGTTTAATAACCATCCAAACATGTCACATTGCGTCCAGAAAAGATCACTGATTTGAAGTCAGTCTTTTTTTGTGATTTTTTTTTTTTTAACGGTTCGCGCTGCCCGAATACATTTTGTTCTGCTCCTGTGATATCGATTAAACAATCAAGTCACTTTTCACAAATGAACTGCGGAAAAAATACACCCATTTTTAAAAACCCTTATCATTATGACCAAAAGAACACATTCACTGTACCAATCAGTTTCACAATTAATAAATAACTATCCCAAGTAGTGATAATAACCCCCCCCCCAACCCCCCCAAAAAAACAGCAAAATATAAATAATTCACTTTGCAAGAAAATAAATGTCACTTGCAACAAATAATTCAAACAAATAACAACAAAGTGGCAAGTAAAAAAAAAAAAAAGAAGCCATGACTTGGATGATGACAACAGTCAATTTACTTATTCCTCCCCACGGTAAAATTAAGACAAGTATGTCGTCTCCAATGAGGTCTCCCCCCCCACCCCCCCCACCTCCCTCATCTCTCTCTGAGGTAAACAGTGAAACTGTTAAAGACTTTTAAAAAGGCATCTCTCCCACACCACCTACCCCACCTCCATCGACTTCAACCTGAATCCGTTCAACACCCAGTTCCACCATCCCTTCGTCCGAGCCCACGGAGGGCCAGACGAAGTGTTTCCAAACAGCTCCGTGGCTCTTCACAGCTTAGTGGTGCAACGCGACAGTGGGAAGCAGAGAAAAGGACGGATGAATGACAATGAAATGGATTCCATGCTAAATACTCCTAGACTCTATGTGTTGTTTTTTTTTTTAATTATTATCTATTTTTTTGCGCTTGAAACGATGAGATAAATCTTCTTTTTTGATATATATTTTTAAAATAAATTACGTTATCTAATAAGACGTTTGCCACTTCACTCCCACAGAGCTGGCCGGATGGACACCAGCCGTCAATCAACGCTCTCTATCCAATAAAATCTCTCTGTTTCATCAAGTCTTTATGCTTATGTATGAAAAATAAATGAAATATATATATGTATATATATATATATATATATTTATTTTTATTTTTTTTCTTTACAATGGTACACTGAACTGCCTTTTCTGGCGAACTATAGGATAAAGCTTTTTTAAATTATAATAATAATAATAATAATAATAATAATAATAATAAAACATATTGCACTTTTTTAAAAATGAGTATGTAACTTGAATTACAACCCCATTTTAGAAATGAAATAAATCAACATTTTTTATTAAATGAAAGGGGGAAAAAAACGAATGAATTTATCGATCATCGATGAGTTTTACATTTCTTCAAATCAAAATGTCTATGATTGCAGGTAACCGACATTCAGAGAGACAGCAACAAAAAAAAACAGACACCAACAAACAACAAACAAACAAACAAACAAACAAACAAACAAACAAACAAACAAACAAACAAACAAAAATAATGTTGCGTACCATGCATGTTTTTAGGTTATACAGTAGACAGTAGACCGGAGAAAGCGGCAGTGACAAAAAAAACAAACAAACATTGGATTTCAGCGTAAGACTGGCGGGCGGCCGTGCCATAGCACTGGCCACCAGCGCCGATCGTGTCCGGTTTCCTGTTGGGCGAGACCGGAGGGATTGCGAAGACCCGGAGCACACCCCTCCCGCCGTGCCCCCCACCCCCCAGACGGAAAAATAGAAAAGGCAGCTGTTCACTCCTGTCATGCGAAAGTGCACCTCCACACTCGTCTCCAGCAAAGTAACAAAGTAAAGCCCCGCCCGCCGCTCTCCGCTCGCTGGGGGGGACGGGGGGCAGAGCGAGCGGCCGCTGCGCTTCCCTCAGCACACTCCAGGGTCTCAATTACTCCCCCCCCTTTTTTTTTTCCCGACTCAGTATTCATGATTGCGTGTGGTTTTGTTGTCCTTTTAGACACTACAGTTCACTTCGGCTTTTGTCGTCGGGGGCCGAAGGAGAGCCGGGTCGTGCGGTCGCGGGGCCCGCCCGGGGGAAGGGCCGCGGCGACAGCGTGGTGGTGATGGCGGCGGCGGTATTGGTGGCGGCGATGGCTTTCTCCTGATATTTCTCCAGCGTTTTGCACTGAATCCCAGATGCCTTTGGCTTTCCCAGAGTCTCACTGGCGCCGTTTTGATTTTTTCAAAGGCGGGCGACGCGACTCGTCCAGTTGCCAGGGTTTTGCTGAAACATAACAATCGGTTCATTCAGTATTAAATCAATTCTCTGACTCAGCACGGGGACGGTTAAGTTTTACATGGGGAAATCGAAAACAATAATTACCCATTATGTAATGAAGCTCCTCAATGGACATGAAATGAACATAAAAACAGCATACCTGAGCTTCGCGTCATCATGTCAGGAAGTGGACAAATATAATGGCAAGGCCAATATTCAACAGCATTACCATGGCAACAAGGATGGAGTTAGGACCCTGGAAGTCAAGACACATGATATTATTGTTAATAAAAAAAGCCTTTAATGACCCAACGCACTAGTCAATCGATGTTACGCATCTCCACATTATTGCTTCTATAAAAAATGATTTATGTCTTTGAGTTTCGCACTGGGGATAAATAAAGTGTTATCTGATCTTTATCTTATCTCACTTTACATCTACCAACAGGAGATAGCGCCTCGATTCCTGCCGCAAAAGCATTCACTGTTTTCCCCCCCAGTAATCATTTCCCTGCTCGTACCCACCGTTTCCTCTGACAGTGCATCTGCGGCCTCCATACTGGCTTTCTTTGTGTCTGCAAGGCTTTTTGGCTTGAGGGAATCCTGCTTCCTGAGTTTACTTTCTCCCTTGCCGTCCAGGGCGGAGGATGGCTTGGGGGTGGGGGTGCCGAAGGTCCGGGGCGGCGGCGGGGGCATGCGTGCCAGCTCCAGAGGGCTGGGCTCCTCCTCGGAATCCTCCTCCGGCTCCGGGGGCGGAGGGGCTCTGACGGGGGCCTTGACGTAGTAGCTGTGGTACTGGGAGTGGAGCTGGCCGTTCACCGGCGCCGCGGGGGCCTGAGGCTCCGGGGGAGCCGGCAACGGTTCCGGGGCTGCGGGCTCTTGGCTTTTCGGGGGTTTGGGCGGAGGCTCCTCCTGCTGCGGGGGCGGAGCCCTGGGGCCGTCGTTGGCGGGCGGCCGCTCCTCTTTGCTCACCTTGCTGATCTTCCGACCCTGCTTCTCCTCTTTGCTCGCCTTGCGCGACGCCTTCTCCTCCTTGTTGCTCTTGCGGCCGGTGCTGTTGGCGAGCGTGCCCTTCTTCTTGGCGGCGGAGTGGGGCGAGGGCGGAGGCGAGGCGCCCGGGCTGGTCACGGGGGAGTGGGGGGGCGTGGTGCCCTTGCGGTAGAAGTGGGGCGAGTGCTTGGGGGGCTTTTCCTTCTTCTCAACGGGGACCTCCTTCACCTCCACGGGCTCCATGAACTGCTGTTTGATGTAGTCGGGCCCTGCGGAGGCGACAGA
>NC_137206.1:16568391-16575891 GCF_960531495.2 Zeus faber | reverse complement strand
TAATCACCAACCATTCCATGGTGTCTTCTGGCAAAGGTCCCAAGGCTGAATAGCTCAAAGGCCTAAATATAAAACACTCAGTGGAAGACGTCAACATAGGTAGAGCTCCCAGAAGAGAGGGTACAGTCGGATACCAATATATATATATGCCATGCTCTAAAAAAGCATAAAGCACTTTTAAGTGTAATACAGGTATTCTTACAGATCCCCAGTGACATACTGTATAAAACATACTAGGTTTAAAAATACACATGGTCATGACCAAGCTTCATCGAAGCTCCTGCATGAGTCCAACCATGTCAAACCCCAGAACTCTTTTAACCAAACAGCCACATGAACATGGACCATGGAGCAGTGGAAGAAGGTGGCCTGGTCTGATGAATCGCGTTTTCTTCTACATCATGTGGATGGCCGGGGTTAGGGTCTGATCCAACCGAGCATCTGCGGGATGTGCTGGAACAACAAACCCTGATCCATGGGGGCCCCACCTCACAACTTACAGGACTTAAAGGATCTGTTGCTAACATCTTGGTGCCAGATACCACAGGACTACTTCAGAGGTCTTGTGGAGTCCATGCCTCCACGGGTCAGAGCTGTTTTGGAGGCACGAGGGGGAGCTACACCATATTAGTGGTTATGAGTGGTGGTTTTAATGTTGTGGCTGTTTAGAATCTATGTATAGTATTCCCTTTGGGTTATTCCCAAGCAGATCCATGCTTACCGTGTAAATGCACTAAACAGCGTGGGAGTGAGTCTCTTCACTCCGAGAAAGTGTCTCATATAGCACTTGTACAACCACAGGGAGGAAGAGTTGATAAGGCCCTTGTTTTAAGGGCTGGACAGGAACACCTGAGCAGGTTTCCTTGTCTTTTACATCCATTAAAAACTGGAGGGCAGTGCGGTTGGACACCCTGTTTTGAAAAACAGCCTTGCAGCTGCACTGACCCAGATTTACGTAGCACCAAAACTGTGCTTGGCAAAGGATCTGTGAGTTACTCTTTCCAATAATCGTCCAATAAAGACCTTACAGTCAGATGGTTGGTTGATATTTCCCACTTTCTAAAACCCATGGACCAAAGCCAGACTGTGTATAGTACTGTAGATTCTTCCAGGATTCTGGGCTACGCCCTGCTGTCACCGTTGGAAAGAAGTTTGTCCCTCCCACACTCACTCAGAATTAAAATGGAAATGATTATTTCATTTAATCATTTAATTTGAGGTAAAAACCACAATGGCAGGAAGGTGCTGTGTGGGAAGGGACCGCTTGATTCATTCACTTGAACCTGATGACATTGCTATATTTGTTCGCAGGTTTTACACAATGCAGTTTAACAGGCGCTAAAGCAGCGTTTCTAAAATGGGGGTACTCATACCCCTAGGGGTTCTGCAGGTGGTACTGCAGGGGGTACTAAAATGATTAAAAAAATAAAAGTTTAAAAATATGGTTATATAAATATTAAGATAAATAATGTTTAAAAAACACATATGACACACATACAGTACATAATTAATGTTCATTTTCAATTTTTTTTCTCCCAATGCCAGTGAAGGGGGTACTCAGCTGAAAAACGATCTAAGAGGGGGTACACTACTAAAAATCCTTTGAGAACCACTGCTCTAAAGGCCGACATGGACTGAAAGCGAATTCGACGCGTATCCTACAGTACATCATTTACAAACGCACCCAATGTCTTCAACTGCCAGTCACACGATGCAGGTGTCAAGAAGCAGCCAAACCCGAATCACTGGTATATGTATAAAAATATACATATTATATTATGTACCCCCCCCCCCGCTTGTTGTCATTACTTGATTGTCAATATATTTATAAAACATTCTATGTAGTATAATTTGTTTTTAACGATTTGCATTTACTTTCATATAAAATGACATTATTTACGTTCCAAACATTATACAATTATACCTTATAGATTTAGGTTCACACACACATCCGTGCTCACACTTGAAATTGATTAAGAAAAATTACAAAATGAAATGTAATTTTCAATTTTCAACATAAAAGAGACCTTTGATAGTTGACTGTAAACCCCATCGACGCTCCATTGCTGCAGCCTCTTGTTCGAAAGAAGCGTTTCAGAGCATGTTGGCCTTAACACACAGGTTTGAAAACATTTTAGATTGCTAAAAAAGAAAAGGGTACACAAATGCAAAGGCTTTTTTTCTTTTTTCCTCCAAATAGCATGTTTTTGTGGAAAATGTCTTCCGTAGCAAACGCCGAGCCTGCACAACAGGCTTTTGAGAGCGAGGACAAGGCTCCCTTCCAGCCTTACAGTACAGCACTGGGCTCTAAATTGGCTCCGCTGTCTTCAAAGCCCAAACAGAGTCCTTCATTGTTGTCTTTGAAACCTCCCTCAATAGCTCTGGTCTTCGATTACACCAAACCCTGTACTTTTTTCAGCGCAGAGAACAAGCTTATTATTCCGCGACTATTCCCGTTCGCAGCCTCCACCACTGTACCAATTCTGCGGCTGTCAGCGCTGTGCAAAGCCACCATTACTCATAGAAACAAACCCTACCGCTAAACACTTGCCCCATACCTCAACTAAATTTGTTTAGACAGACAATCTGGTTGCCTGAAAGACATCTACCTTAAGGAGGGGATGCAGAACACGAAGGAGGGAAATGTATAAGTACTGTATGGTGAGAGAGTGAAAATGTATTCTATCAGGGGGTTAGGGAGGGTGGTGAGGGGTTGCTTGCTTCACCAAGGCGCACCCTGTTATTTCTGCACACACACACATGCACACGCGCACACACAAACACACATGCACACATGCACACACGCACACACACGCACACACAGGCATACACATATACACACATACACAAATACACACGCAAACATGCACGGCCTGCTATGTGTGGCTGAGCTACTGAACACTCAAGTTTAATA
Source organism: Zeus faber (assembly GCF_960531495.2). Taxonomy (NCBI): domain Eukaryota; kingdom Metazoa; phylum Chordata; class Actinopteri; order Zeiformes; family Zeidae; genus Zeus; species Zeus faber. The sequence goes on along the minus strand of NC_137206.1, from coordinate 16,572,977 downwards.
GCCTTGATTTAGACCGAGGATTGCATTTCAGCTGTGGGAGGGAGTTAAGCTGACCTCTGCAACCCTCCACTCTATTACCTGGTCCTGGTATGGGCCTGGTCATCTTGGTTAGCCACATGACAGCGGAGTGTTTATGTTTGCATTGCTCAGTGTTGTGTGGGGTGTATATGTGCGTGGTGTATCGTGTGTGTGTGTGTGTGTGTGTGTGTGTGTGTGTGTGTGCGCGCGCGCGCGTGCGTGTGTGTGTGCACGCGTGCCTGCGTGCGTGTCGATTTGCAAAAAAGATAAAGAGAGACAGGGAGGGAGAACATGAGATTGCGGTGGGCGCTGCGGCGGAGATCAGGCAGTAAATGCAACGCTGCGCATCTGCAAATACAGGAATCTGGGATGTTAACGTAGACAAATGTATTTCGGAAAGGCTTTACCCTGTTAAAGCTTTGGCTCCTGTTTGAATAGTTAATCCTCGAAGTCTGGTAAGTGGTTCTTGAAGAACTATTCCCAATTCGATGCTGGATAAGGTTAAGTCAGCACTGACGCAGAGAGGAGCTGCTCCGCTGATATACGGAAGAGAAAACATTGGCCCATTTTCCACCAAGGGCCACTGGGGGCGTATAAAGGGAACTTAAGATCTTTATAACTTAAAGAACTTAATATCTCCCGACAAAATATATTAAGAGATGGCATATAAAAACAGCAACAGGCAAAAATCCCATTGCCATATCCACATAGAATATACTGTATACATACAAAGCTTGCATATTACCATCCCTTGGTTTGACCTTGTCATTACTGTTTGCTTTTTACTTATAATTACTATTGTAAATGTATTGATGTAAAATGGCTTGAAGATTGAGCATTTTAACGCAAAAATGTCAATGGCTATGCTGTTAAGCAGTGACAAAAAAAAACATTGAAACTCCCGCCATCTGCCTGATATTTAGAAAATCCTAAACGATTACATACGATGGAGCCGGCAACTTTTTTGCCCGTCGCCGCCGTCGCCATGCTTCATTTAATCCTTTGCTCAAGCAGAATGTTCTTGTTAATCTCAGGCCCTGTCTGCCCGCAAATGAAGTTTTGCATGGGTCAAACTCATGTAAATTAAATGGATATCCTTCCACGAATTGTCTTTAAGGCTCTTAACGATACGATACACGAAACAGCGCCATGGATTAAATAATTGTTCAGGGTAGGCAAGTCGGAAAGTAAACACCATGACTATAAATCGAAGCGGTCAATGGTAACAGCACCATATTGAAGGTTTAACCAGGTACAGTATAACATTGTCGATTAGTCCACCCCTCATGTTTACAGTGCCCTTGAAGACTACCTGGCTGGTGGAAATTGGGGGAAAGCTCCCTCGCGACTGCTCTGGCGATTTCCGAGTCCTGGGAGGCCGAAATGGCAGCCTGGTCTGCAGCCTCGCTCTTCGTCCTGGCATGGGCCGTTCTGGAGGAAGACAAAAAAAAACAAATAAACGGCGGTCATCACTTCATGTTAGCGTCAATCAAGAGCGGCATGGGGATGGACAACCCCCACCATGTTGTAGACACGTAAATAGCGGCTTTTTAATTTTTGTTGTGTGAACATTGTTGTAATTATGGTAATATCTGTGTCACTCTTTCGAGAGTAGATAAATAGATAGATCTGTCTCACACACACACACACACACACACACACACATGCATACACACACCCACACATACACCAGTCCTAAAAATGCATGGACGACATGCACTGACTAAGCATGTCATCTGTGTCACTGTCCTTCACCATCCGGGATGACACAACACCATTCCCTACCCATGCGCCGCCATCATCTTTGAGCTATATCACTCTGCATGTCCCTCTAAGGGATAACATCACACTCTGCCCCCCCCCTCCTCGATCACAAATCCAAATCCTGATTTTGCAAATGGAGCCCGGCCCCCACAGACGCATCCAAGTCAGATCTTAATCCAGCCCGGAGCACCACCGCACCGTGGCTGGGGCTAAACTGGAGTGCTTACCATAGAGCACGTACAGAAACACACGCACACACACACACACACATGCACACACACACACACACACACACACACACACACACACACACACACACACACACACACACGCACACACGCACACACACAGACATTGATCTACAATTGTGCGCCTAATAAATAAACAAGGGTGGCAGAGTGAGGAGAGGCAAAGTACGTAAGTAACATTATTAGTAGAGCACCTTTCGAGAGCAGGGTCACAAAGGGCTGCACAGAGGTAGATGATCACAAACATACATACTGTACATACATAAACCACAAAAACAGCAGAAATTAAATAGAAATAGACAAATAACACAAAGGCAAGTTTAGACGGGTCTTGAGCTGCTTTTTAAAAGTGTTCGCAGTGTCTACAGATGTTAACTCCAAAGGGAAAGAGTTCCAACGTTTAAGGAGCCGCAACCTCAAAAGCACGGTCTCCTGTAGTTTTAAGTCTTGAGGGTGGAACAACCAGCAAACCCTGATCGGAGGACCACAGAGAGAGCCGCTGGTGACTTGGGGCTGCGGTAGATCTTTAATGTAGACGGGTGCCTGACCATGCAGAGGTGACGACGAGAACTTTCAACCGGATCCTGAATTTGATGGGGAGCATTAAGAGCAATAAGAATCGGCGTCAGGTGAGACCTTTTGAGGGACGTGGTCAAGAGTTTCGCTGAAGCCTTTTGGACTTCTTGCAAACGGCATCTCCGCCTGAGACACAACGGGCCTGAGCTTTGCAATGTTCCTCAGCTTCGAACAGCGAGGTCGAATTAAAAAAATCGACATGGTCGGTCCAGAGTCGGAGCCTGAGTCCCGAAAGCGCTGTTCAAGCCTTCCTCGGGGGTTCAGTCGGCTCCCTGAGAGAGCGAGAGCTCGCGCCGCCCGGCTGGCTCATCTTTAAACGAGGCATCTAATCCCTATCAGCTGCTCCGGCGCTGACCCCGCACGCTGACCTTGCCGTTGAGGGCGGTCAGTGAAAGGTACTTCATGAGTTGGCGATTAATTATTCGCGGGGGGGGGGAAATAGGATCAATCTCAAGAAATAGCCTCGAGGCGTCTTTACTGTTCCCTGCGGTGAAGCAGGGCGCTCTGGCCGTTTGGGGAAGTGATTCACTCCGTGGTATCGCGGCGATCTTTGCCTCGACTCCCGACACATGGTCAAACCCGCGATGTGAACAAAGTGCCAACCCCAATCACAACAAGTCAGTCACAACAAGAGCAGGCAGGGTCGGCAGGGTCCGACCGGGTTTACAGTCAAGCGGTTTGTTGTAAACACACACGTATCGGTGATGTGCTAAAAACCATAAGTCAGGAAGGGAGTACTAGGTTTTGGGATCATGGCGAGCTTAGCATCAGTGCTGAGGGGGGTATTATGGGAGCACACCGCGGTGACAGTCGTGTGCAGACCGGGGGCCGAGGAGTGACCTGCTTTACAAATCCTTTGAAAACTCCACCGAGAGCTACTGTACACGTATGCTCACACACACACACACACGTGCACGCACGCACGCACACACTCGCACACACACACACACACACACACACACACACACACACACACTCACACACACACACACACACACACACACACACACACACTCACACACACACACACACACACACACACACACACACACACACACACATGTTGAAAGTGTTTGAGCCAAGGGCGTTGGAAGAGACAAACTCGTACATTGGGGGACGGAGACTTTTTCCTCGCCCGGCCGGCTCTGAAAGTCCCTAATTATGCAACAACATGAAACACAGCAGATAAACGCCGAGAGCCGCCAGATTACTTTTCACAGAAGGCACACGCTGTACGAACAGATTGCACACACACACACAGACACACACACACACACACACACACACAAACCTACACTTCAAAGAATCGGTTACACAATTACATCGTCTTACGAAATTGATGGTGGCAGGTGTCTGTACAGAAGGATTCAATAGAACCCAAGCCAACATTTAATGAAAACGCTCCCAACCCATGCAAGGTCCTTGCAAAGGAGCCGAGGCAAGGTCCAGTGCAGGACGGATTTATTAACCCCCTGAAGTTTTAAGAGGAGCCCATTGAGGAACCCCAACCCTTACCCCATGGTAACACACACACGCACGCACGCATGCACACAGGCACACAGGCACGCACACACACACACACACACACACACACACACACACACACATGCTTTTGTGTCCCTGCCTAGGAGGCTTGCTATTGTCCATAACTTAATAACTCAAAGAAAGGTAAGAAGTGTCTAGGCGGGAAAATGCTTCTATGGAGATGCACATGAATCTATTTTGGGGGGTAGGGATGCAAAAATAGGGCTTTCTAGGTAACTGTAACTCAGTAGAGGATTGCAGAGAGAAGAGCCAATATGACCAACTCCTTAATCCATACATGTTGTGTGCATCGGTTGTGTGCATATTTTGGGAACTTCCCGAAGAGACACACCATGAGGGACAGACACTCGTCAAACGTACGGAAAAGGAAATATCAGACCGGTAAATGCCGTCGCTCGTCACCTAAATTGTACTTTAAAATGCAACCTGAGGGAT
>NC_137206.1:16490891-16563391 GCF_960531495.2 Zeus faber | reverse complement strand
TTTTGCAGTGGATTACAGACCTAATCTCTGCGCGGCGCTCTCTGTTTGGAAACAACCGTCTGGACCCCCGGTCCGACGGTCAGGCCTCACCTGGACCACCTTGTCTACAGGCTCTGGGATGTCTCCGTGTCATGGTTTGCGCTTGTGAGATGCAGCGTATGCATATAATATATTTTGTGATCTGCAGTATTTATCTGTCGCAGGGTTTTGATTTTCTCCATGCGCCCAACATTGGTGTTCGTTAAGAAGTAATATTTTCCTCCATCCGATCGCCGGGATGCCAAAGGCCACGGGACAGAATTGCTCCGGATAAAATTGCAAAAAGGGTTTCTTGGAAAGGTTGATTTTTTGATGTCTGTTTGCAGTATTTGGGACAGAAGTTTGGCTTTGTTTCCAGTACAGAGTTTCTGCAGTTGCTGTTTTGACCCGAACAGTCAAGGCAGGTTGTATTCCATCTGGGAGACAAAAGGTTTTCCGGAGTTTTATCTACCGTATCCAACATCCCCTGCTTTTCCCCGGAGCACCGAGGCACTGAAACCGGCCCCGACCGCGGGGATGACGCCGCTATGGAGACCCGGGGGCTCTGAAGTCCATGTTGAAGTGTAGTAAATGTTGTACTAACCAGATCCCGTTTCAGCGTTCTTTCCTTTCGGTGCGTGCGCCCGTATGTGTGTGTTTGTGTCTATTCGGAGGAGACTTGGCCTGAAATCGAGCCTCCGCCGCGCTCCGTCGCCGCGTGGATGTGAGTGATTAAGGGCCACGCTGAGAGAGTGACACAGAATCCCTTGCTGAGATGATCCCTCAGGTTTTGGTGAAGGGCAGCGGTGGAGGGGATTCAAACCCGCGTGTCAACGCTGCCGGTGAAACGCGGCCACAGCTGACCCGGCTCAGAGCACGACCGCCGGTGCCGGCGGGGGCGACGAAACCACCCAAAACCAGGCTTCTCTGCGCTTTAAATCACTTCTAACCGATAATACAGACAAACCCCGAACGAGCCGCGCGGGGAACCACAATACAAGTACAGTATATCAATCAGTGGCATTGCGGTTACCAGAAGACCGCGTAAACTTCAAACCCGTCCAAATGACATGCAATAGCGTCCCCCTTTAAGGAAACAAAATGTACTTTTGAAAATGTGTCTTTAATTTGTTCATTTTTATATTTTTATTATTATTGGGGTTTTTTTTCCACAGCTTTTGGTTATAGAGAACCACCACCAACCCCTCCTCTTTGGAGAACTATTTATCATGTTTGGGTCTATAAACAACTGATCACTACTCCAAGAGGGGGAGGAATCACCACGGGTGAGACAATTAAACACAGAACCAAACAACATCTACACGAAAACATAAGCATTGGACGACAACATGTATTGAAAAACAGTGAATCCAGGAAAGGTCCAGGAAAATGTGTATTTTAGTTGACAAGGTGCTGGATTCGCTCTCAAGGTTGAATCAGTTCACCTTCCAGATAAGTGACTCCATGGTCCAGAGCTGGTTGGGGTTAGGCCAGTCACAGATTCAAGCTTTAACCCCAAATGAAAAACCGGTTTCGGGAATTAATAGAAATGTACGGAAAATCAGTGCGATCCCACCGAAGTGTCCGACTCACGGAGGCTTCGAGGTAAAACGCGTGTGTGTGTGTGTGTGTGTGTGTGTGTGTGTGCATCTACGCAACATAACATATATTGGAAAAATCGCTTTGAGGAAAGAGCAAGAGGAAGGCTGCACACACACATACACACACACGCATGCTCGCTGACACACACACACACACACACACACACACACACACACACACACCCACACACATAAACACACACACACAAATTAAAAGTGACAATTGCTCAAACCTCACACCATGAGGCCTACAGGCGATCGGAGGGAATCAATGTGTGGAAAGGAAACCCCGTATCAACCGTCTGCAGATCACGTTACAGCCGCTCTACAGTACCCAGTGTACGGCTATAATTTCACACCGATGAATATCATTTTTCTGTTCACAATCCGAGGCGCGCGGACATGAGAGGCTCTCCTCCCCGACACTCCACATGGTAAATCAACAAATGGTTGACTCGTTGACGACAGAGATTGGACTGTAACCGTGGCAACGGTCAGAGACACTCGAGTAGGCCGTCCGACCGGGCATCTGGCCCGTATGAACAAATCTGCGGATGAAGAACAAACCCACATCACTGTGGCGGTGTGAATCTTCACACGCGCAAACACTCACACACACACACACACATACACACCGACATACAGGCATGGAATATAAAACTAGATCTATGTAAGTGCAACAAATATTGTCTTGACATAACAAGTGGAAATAAAAAAATGTGCAATTTGGCTCATAAATTGTGAAGGTTATGGGTGGCATTACGTATAGCACACCCAACGCACACACACACACACACACACACACACACACACACACACACACACACACACACGCACACACTATCTTCCGTTTAATTTGACCAACGAGGGTCAACATGCATTAATTTGCCTGTGTGAGGGGAGGTCACATTAACCGGGACCTATCTGAGTTCAAGGAATAGTTTAATCACGGCTCATGCTCCCCTCCTCCTCCTCCCCTTCCCATCACGCTCCTCTGCTTTCTCTTCCCATAACCTCTCATCCGTCTCTCTCTCGCTCTCTTACTCTCTGCAGGCAGACCGACAGACAGATAAGATACACGCATACACATCGGTGCTTACTTCTACTTTTTACTCTTTGGCGTACCGGGGACTTTTTCTTGAGCACCAGCACTTCTCACAACCTGCCGCTCTCTGCTCTTCCCTCTCAAGTGGACAAATCAAGTGGACATATCGTAAAATATATCATTTTATTGAGTACATAGTATTATTTCATACTGAGTATGACACTATTTTATTTTATTTTCATAATGTACATGCTGCGAGCTCCGGCTTGGGGTTTCCATGACGTCATTGACCATATATGGACACGGACGGGGGATTTCTTTGTGGGCATCCCTGTTTGCACTTTCAATTTTGGACCTTTTTGGTGGAAACAGCTGGTTTCCCTCATTATCTATTCCACCGGTTCCGGTGCCGTCCTTGGCAAAGGCCGCTGCCCACGCGCTCTCTGGTTCAGGTGGATTAGAAACTCCAAGTTCGCATCAGGTCGAGGCAGCAGGAAGTGATGCTGCGTTCCATGGGAACCGGAAAATCTGTCATTCGAGTCGGTGTTGTTAACATAAAAACTGCAGAGCCGTTCAAAATGACTGTAGACGTGTTTTGAAAATCAATGGTCGTTCCTTTACACTTTTCCAGGTAGGAGGTCGGATTTTAAAGTGTAAAGTGTGACTTGAATGGAACACAGCATTAGCTGTTCTACACACACGCTTTTATATATTTTATAAATATATGATAAAGCAGATTTAAAATCCCCATCGACCCCCCGCCCCCCAACCAAAACGTGACTAAGGGGACTTAAGGGCACTTATTTTTTTCCACTTCAAGCACTTACACACATTATACTGTACATGCACCCACACACACAAATACACAACTATGATCATATGCTCATAAATACACACATGTTTAAATGTATGGTCACTCACAATAAGCCAGTTATCAATCTTTTCTTTCTGTGGCTAAATTACAAAATCAGTTTGCCCTCTTCTTCATATATATTTTTTTCTTGTTCACTTGATGATGATATTTTTTAATTCAATATTTTCTCATCCTGTTCATTGTAGTTAATGTTCAATCACATCAAGAGTTCATTGACCACAACAAGCTAAAAATAAATAAATAATAATAATAATAATAATAATAATAAAATAAAGAAAATAATAAAAAATAATATAAAATAAATTATGAATTAAAAAAAAAAATTGCTTTGGCTTAATTGAAATTCACCGCAGCTGCCTCTCACTTCATGCCTGGGCCTAAACTTTGCATTCTTGCCAGGAAAGGTGGACCCTGCCACCAACAATAGAAGCAGCATATAGAGGAAGTCTTGCATAATGCAAATACACTGAATGAGGGTTTCTTATAAAGTGCCAGCGAAATAAAGTATCAAATATGGGATTTGTTAACAAAATAATCTTAAGGATTACCACTTTAAATCAACTCAACGGGTTATTCCTTCTAAAAAAAAAGGCCTATATAGAGGTAATGCAGCAAAACCAGTGGAATACTATAGAGGATGACACCGATATGTGATATATTGTTGGCACTAGATGGGCGGACTTCTTTCATATCTTGCATTACCAACCAAAAAGCATCACAGAACCCATCTACAAGTGTGACTACCGGCGTGCCCGCACGCTTCCTGAATATTATTCCCCCGTGGGGATAATACAGCAAAGCAACGGGTAAAGTGATAACGCCATAATCCAATCGCGGAACATCTGGGGTGAAACGGGCCGAGCGAGCCAATCAGCGTCTCTGAAAAGATTTAGATCATTCAGCATTCAGAGGTTAGAGATGCACACCCTGGTGGCGGGGACAATACAGATTAACACCATTATGAGAATGAGTCACGCAAACAAATTCTACCAAAGCACAAACACCACACCATGGTGTGACTCAGCAGGAGTGAAACGAGTCCTTCCCTCTGTTTTTAAAGCCTTTTCAAGAGATTGATTCCTGCACAATACACGTATATATATATATATTCTGCCTGTGAACGCTGCAGAATATACTGTATATACAGTATGTATATCACAGTATGTAGTATGTCGTTTCTCCTCTTTTATTTCACTTCTCCGGCCATGTCGAGGCAACAGCCTTCACGGAATATTTGTCGGATTGAACCGTTTTACTGAAACCAGTTTAGGTGCTTTTAGAACCGGCTGAAGGGAAACTCCCTCTTTTACTGAGTGACGCTTCTTTTCGCGCCGCATGTTTTATTCCGTCCAGCCTCGTCGCGATCTTTTACTCCGCTTCGCGGTTTAAAACCGAATGTCGACTTCATCTCGTGTTTTGTACTTGTAAAGCGTCCGAGAAAAGCGCTATACAAAAAAGATGAGTTATTATTATCATTATGATTGAAATGTTCGAAAGTATAGAACGTTTAATCCTGTTATAGCTGGGCAATATATGGATATAATATCAAGGTCGTGATATGAGCCGTCATTTGTAATATAGTGATTTTGTGATATTGTCAAATGTCGTCTTAAAAGCTGCATCACAGTAAAATAACCTTCCAAATCTGCCTTCTAATCAATGTCTTTACCCGCTTGACCATAATATTCACATCACTAACGATTGTTCATCTTGTGTATATATCTTATGAAAGCACCAATTGTTGTCGTCAAATTATCGATTGATTCAGTCAACGTGTCGTCGCCCTGAATCCGACGAATGTGGCATTTAAACTGAGATGGTCGACAGTAGGAACACACTGACTACACCACGCCATCAGAGTGGAGTCTGTCGTTCCACGGGTAATACTCTGGAGGATAAAATATATTCAGGCACACGCACACGCACACGCCACACACACACACACACACACACACACACACACACACACACACAGATCTTTGATGCAGGAGAGTCCCAGGGAGTGTTCGCTTATTAAATTAGAACACACTTTTGCGCCTGCTCTCGCAGCGCTCAGCCTGCCTGATATCGGGGTTGATCTGATACGAACATTTTTTTATATTAATATTTTTTCTTTTTTTACCCCCCGTTTGATTCTCCCACTTCCTGCAGTCAGCGGAGCATCACAACATCCGACAAACACAGACGCAAATCCACCGACGCGAACCCACGAGCACGGCGGCGTGATAACAGAGTCGCAGACTTGATTCGAGCGGACGGACGAACGCACGTTACACGACCTAGAGAAACACGAGTCGTTCAATAATGGAGGAGGCAAATATCCCGCTCCAGCATCCAGGTCGGCCGGCGGAGGCGGCGCTACGATCGTGGAGGAAAGGGAGAGTTGGTGGAAAGGAAGAAAAAAAAATAAAATCAGGAAAAGATTTGTAAACGGGTCGTTTTTAAATATTAATCACGACGGGCTAAACCATGCATCTGTTAACGTCTTTATATCGAGCGCCTCCCTCCCTCCCTCCCTCCCTCTCTCCCTCGCTTGCTCGCTGCCTGCCTGGCTGACTGACTCATCCATCCCAGCGTTTCTAAGAGGAGCCGCGCAAATATGTGACATTCTCCGGGAGATTACGAGCCCCCGGCCACGCAGCGCCAGCGGCACGCCGGTGAAACCCGATCCCACCGCCATTGTCGCCGGCCGCCGCGGACCTTCCCCTCTTGCCGGGCTTCTCCCGGAAGTCCTACTCGATGTCTCTCCCCGTTCCACCCCCAGTTCTCTCAATGGCCTCATCACGTAGAGAGAGCTGTCCGTCCCCCGTCTCCCTCCAACCGGCGTATTTGCCGCGGCGGTTACGCCCGCCGGAGCCCTTCACATTCCCTGACATGTCCCCCTGCTTCGCCTCACGCCCGGCCCTGTTTTTAGAGAAACACAAAGCTCGAGGCCTGTTTCACTTCATAAAACAAATGGCTGAAATATTTCTCTCTATTTACCGCCCCACACAAACCCCACCCCCATGCAGCCACCCGCACCCCGCAGGTCTTCGCCCGTCTTCCCTGCAATACGTATTTTTCGTGTTGCTTTGACTATTTTACTCCGAGTGACAAGCGGTGCAAGATAACCCGCGGCGCAGGCGGTCATTTTCTCCCCGCCGGCCCACAAAATAACAATTCCTTTCCGTTCCTCGACCACAGACCCTTAGTTGTAGCGAGGTCTTCAAACGAACCCGCGTCGCCCTCGACTCCCCGTCGGGTCCCGCGAAGCCGAGACCGGACGTGCGCGGTGCAGCCCGCATTCCACTGATTTACGATCCGGTTTCCGGTTTGACCGCGTTACATTTCGGCCGGCCCACCGGGCGGCGCGGGGCCGCGAGCCCGACTTCCCGACGCCTTCGATGACTTTGCCCACCATCTTTGTTGACATCTTGGGGCCTTCCGGGGCTCCCGCCGACTGTGACTTTCTGCGTTGAGAATGTGCCACAACACCGGAGTAATATTACATTACGCGGCGTAATTCGATGAAACCGGCGTCGATACTGGAGGTCGTTTAGGAACATTATGAGTCAGGAAACATGTGACACGTGTGACATTGCATCAGCGGTATTATTAATAGATGATCCTTTTCATGTGCGGCGGCAGTGAGGACTCCGGCCGTTGACGTTTGGGAAATGAACGTGTGCTTGTGTGCGCGTATTTGATCCCATCAGCATCATCATCATATCACATCGCTATAAATATGGGTGAGGGAGAGCGAGACGATGGGATGATGTGGCGCGCTATTTTCCAACCCATGATTGGAAACGCCGCCAGGTTTGGTTCCCTGGCCGCTCACTGTACGCCCTGTGAATCAAACTTACTGTAAATCTCCATGAATCATAACCTCCGTGAGGGGAAGCCGCTATCAATGGACGGAGCATGCACGGTAAAGGGAACCCATCGTGATGGATCGGGAGACAATGCGGGGCCGAATGCCGAATCAAGTGGCTCGATCTATAACTCTTTCCAAAAAGGGCAGGTGCTGAGTGGCTGGTGTCACCGTGCAGCAGGTGACGCCAGCCACCTTGGGGGCTTGAGGGCACGGGCACGCGCACATGTACGTACACACACGCACGCACACACACACACACACACACACACACACACACACCGAACAAACTTTCTCTGCTGCCCAATCTCTCACGCACACATCTAAACCAGTCTAGTTTCTCCAGATCCTGTTGTCTTGACCACACACACACACACAAACACACACACACACACACACACACACAAGGTACACACATCGCTAATGCACACCCACACACACACACACACACACGCACACACTCTTACACTTGAGGGAGATGACAGGACGTGAAAGATGGTGGGCTACTATATCAGTGGTGGGCTGCTATATATTCCTGGCTGGGGCTGATAAGCCGACCGCTGCCTTACCTTATTTAGTCAGTGCTCCATGCTGACACACCAGGAGCAGCACACACTGCGCGCACTATCAATGCTTTTTGGCCGGACAGAGTCATTGTGTGTGTGTGTGTGTGTGTGATATGTGGACATATATGAATCGAGCGTGTGCAGGTAGGGGTGATTCAGAAAATTGAAACGAATGCCTATGTGTGTGTATGAGCACGTGCACACGCCCCGCGCTCCAGATAACGTGCACTTACCACTGTGTCCAGTACAACCTGTCATCGCTGAATACCTTAACGTTGTGATAACTGTCCTACGCCAGCAACAAGTACAAAGCTGAGGTATAAGATTGTGAGGCTGCAAAAATCGACCACTTTTGCCACTGCGGTTTTTCTTTCTCCGCTTTATATTATGGTCTGGAAAGGCGGCGTCAGCTCGTGTCCAGGGCTTTCCCTCCAAGAGGGAGCAGCATATTAGATGTTGCTGTTAACCTTTTACTGGAGCTTACGCTGCAGATAGTGGCAGCAAACAGAAACATGGCACGGTGCCTCCATACGTATTACTGCACCTTCTAGCTCCGAAATCCACTGCTGGTGGAACAAGAAGCAGGGGGTGAACCAGTGAAGTCACCTTACTCTTATAATTTACTCTATAAGTACATATAGTACAATGTACTACAAGAATGCAGTGTAAATGTTGTGAATAAAATATTGAAAAATAATTTAAAGAAATTACAAAAATGAATAAAATACAAATTCAAGTTTTTGAATGTGATGATAATACAATATATAATATCATAAAATGTGAATTATATATAAAAATAATAAATGAATAACAAATAAATATATAATAGAACACAATGTAACAGGTACACAATGTAACATATATAAAAAATAAGGAAAATATCATGAAAATAACACAAATAATAATAATGATATTTATAATAATGGCATGATATTAATCATGATAATACATTTATACTGCACCAAATAATATTACTTAATATTAATTCAAACATCCCACATCCCTATCAACAACAGACATAACACACTGTGACTCCCGGACATATTTTGGGTGGCAGAGACCTTTTATTTAAGTTAACCGTGACTCGAGAATTGTTTATGAAGACAAGCGCACACACACACACACACACACACACACACACACACACACACACACACACAACACACAACTGTGGCAGAATTCTGGCCGCATGCAATGATCCCCACTCTACATGATTTTACACCACGCCAGCTTCCGATTGATTGGTTGATCAAAAAGCATGAGGTCATTGGCTCCACCCCAGAGGGACTCAGAGGAGGTTGGAGTGGCTTCTCTTTCCTCTATCTCTGGCCCTTTTTTTTTTCTGCCAGCCTTTCATTTCTGTCTATCCTGACAGCGGAAAAACTTCCCAGAAACATACGCCTCAGCAAGTTCACCACTCCCCTCCATCGACTGTAACTAAATTGACATGTCCCACCCACTCTTTTGGTCCATTACCTCGCGCCCTCTCTCCCCCTCGCCCCCCCACGCCCCCCACCCCCCTCTTCCTCTGGATCCGCCGAGTCCATTTCGGGTCATACACAGCGAGTCACGTGACCGGGACTGGATCGATAGGAGCACATCTCTGCTGCACACTGCATAATGATGCTTACATAACGCCGCTTACACACAACCACAAACCACCGCCGACCTGAGGGGCTTGTGAGGAAGCGCTATCTTTCTTGAGAATTGTCTCCAGAAACAGAAGAGCACACAGTACCTTGGAATACCATAACGTTCGCACGGCGGTAACGTGATCGCTCGCTACTGTACCAAAGGGGTCATAAACACATTGTATTCGCCGGTGGCTCCGTTAGCACCAGGCACTTTGTTGGGAACCCCCTGCCCCCCCCCCCCCCCCCCCCCACACACACACACACATCCCCTACCCCCTCCCACCGACGACCGCGCCTGGTGGTCCAACCCAGCGGTTAAGTTTGCTCTTCCGGTTTTAGTGCCTCACGTTCGTTTGGTCTGCCTATCCTAATGAGCTTATCTGATCCACATTATGCAAAGACACCGTAATCGCTCTCGCTCACACACACACACACACACACACACACACACACACACACACATACATACACATACACACACACACACACACACCAATACAGAATTTAGTTTCACCGACCCTTCAGTGGAACTTGTATTTCACACTGTGAAATATTTTGGACTCCCATTACATAATCGCCGTCTTCCATCGGTGAGACTTGCGGAGCCAAGTGTTTTTTTCCTTTTCCCTCCGGTTGAAGAGGGTTTTTCTGGGTTTTTTTGGGTTTTTTTTTCACGCAAGTAAATTTTTCGTTTGAAGTGCTGTCGACTTGACTTGACCCCGTACGAACGACGCAGTGTTGCATATTCCTCGCGTGTCGTGCTTTTCCTGGCTGGAGCAGCGTTTCTGTCCATTTCGATTAACGTGATCCCATCCATCTATCAACACAGATAATTGGCCATGCTGGTTATGGCCCTGGGGATAGCAACACCTTAACCCTGTGTATTACTAAAGAGAAATCAGGGAAAAAAAATAATAATAAAGTGAGTGTACAGAGGCTGTCGTTACGGCTTGTACACAAGCTCTGGGGTCTTTTGATAATACCCTGCTGCATTGAAACCAGAAGATGCCAAAGCGACGCTGCAGAGCCTGAACAGTGTCCCAGTAGGAGGGCAGGCTTGAAATTAAAAGGTCACGTCTCACCCACCTGTTAAAGAGCAGATGCCACATCAGAGCAGCACTTGGCAAGCTGAACAGGTATCGTTATTGGCCACGCGAGATGCACTTGGCATGGCCGCCGATATGGCTGTGTTACGCACACACACACACACACACACACGCACACGCCCGTGCGCACACCCACACACACACACACGACCCCAGTCCCTGGGTATGACAGATATAGGCAGAGAATAGAAGCTGAATCTTTTCCAAAGTGGATCATACCTCCAAAGAAGGAGCAGCGAAAAGCCAGACAAAAGCCTCCACTGCAGAGGTTGAACAGACGTAGCTGCTGCGGTCACGTCACTGCACCTGAAGAGAACTGAACATGTCCTCAACTGACCTCCAGCAAACATGTTCTCCTGTGGGTAGCGTGGGTTTCTACCCACATTGTTTTGTTCTGCCAGGTGCTCCTTCCTCCTTTCTCGGAAGAGGAAGGATGGAGGAATCACCCGTAGATGTGAATATAGTGTGTGTAGTGTATGTGTGTGTGTGTGACCCTGAGATGGAATGGTGTCTCATTGAAGGTCTCCTTGCCTTAGGACCTGTAGTAAACTGGGATAAGCCCCGAGTCCACGACCCTGAACATAAATAAGCTGCTAGGAGTGGATAGATGGGTGGATGGATGGACGGATCCAACAAAGACCCATCGAGCTGGACAAAGCATCTGTAACATTGGGAAACACAATGCCAAATTGTATTTCTTTGAACACCGCCTCAACGTGCAAAAACCCCTCAATGCACAAGCACACACAGATACCTGGACGCTGCTATCTCCACTTTGCTCCTGGCAATGGCTGCAGCCCTCTGCGCCCCCTCCACCGCTCGATCCACCTTCTCTTTGGTTTTGGGATTCTTAAGGGGAATCAGTTGCTTTCTTATTCCACGTACCAGTACATTATTTTTGTACTTTCCTTCTTCCTTGGTGCCGTCCGGGAAAACCGTGCACCCGTAACCGTGGCGCTTGTTATTCAGCCACTCCCCCTCGTACTTCATTCCGTTGGACCTCTCCGACACGCCAAATCCATTGCGCTTGTCGTTCTTCCACTCGCCCATGTAGGTCTCGGTGGTGGTGGCGTCCACGTGGTCCTCCAGGTGCAGGTCCTCGTCGGGCAGCTCGGCGTCGCCCAGCGAGATGGTGGAGTTGGCGTCGCTGGAGCTGATGCGGCTCATGGCGGCGTCGCTGCGCGCAGAGCTGCGCTTACTGGAGATGGACGTCCGCGAGTCGGACTTGCGCAGCTGCCTCAGGCTACCGAACAGCGAGCCGCGGCGGAACAGGCCCTTCTTCTTGCCCGTCACCACCTCGCTGTCTGAGTGGAAGTTGAGGACGAAGCCGCCGCGGCCACCAGTAGGCGTGTCCGCGGGGGAGGACAGGTCCTGGAGCACGGTGCCGTTGCTCTGCTCAGAACGCAGCGAGGCCAGCGAGGTTCGCAGCGGTGAGCGGATGACCGTGGCCATCCCGTATGGGACGCTCTGACGGACGCCGTAGCCATGACGCATCCCGCCCATCCACTGGCCTTGGTAGGTACCTGGGAAACAGGTACGAGGCACGGGTTAGGGACTCAAAAACGTGTTCCCAATCAATGACCCCGCGTTTACTTTTTACTGATTTATATTCACAAACGCAAAAGATGCTGGATTTCAATAACTTGATTAGGATTCAAATGCACTTGCTCATATTTCCCTGATATGATAAAGATAAAAACGGAACAACAATCTTGTGCCTGTTTGTCATTGCCGTAATCTACTAATAAATGGTTGGTATGAAAAAAGATTTAAAAAAAATTAACTAAATAAATGACATTGTCACAAATCCCCCATTTCATCAGTAAATACCCCAGTCACCAACTTTCATCGAGGAACGTAGCTCAGTGATTGGAGGACATAAACGTGCAGCTTGAATATGCAGAAAGCCCGTCGGGAGAACTAGGCATGTGGTGCAGTGTCTCGAGCTCATGAAATGTTATCTCTCCATCTCCTCAGAAGCGGAGGTTTTTAAGTAACTGAATCACAAATATCTGATTAGGGAAGCGATACTAAAGCTCACTGGGGTGGAATGAAAATCACTGAGCTCGGAGCCTATTTTCAGGCAGCCACCTTCGCCGCCGACAGTAGGCAAATGCACCGCCAGCCGCTTGCCTCTGACAACAGGGAAGTCGCCATGAGTCACATAATGAGGGGAATATTTCATTAATCTCATTTGGTGCTGCTGAGCCCAATGAGCATGTGCCGGCCTACTGTCGCTTCTTTACCGTGTAATATCACACCAGGGTTTGTGGAGTCGGTTAATCACACCGACTAATACAATTACAATGCGCGGTCAAAGTGATTGTATTCTGTTAAGGTAGTCAGCTCACCTTGGCAAGATTAACGTCTATTAGATCAGTAGTAACTGAGAAAGATTTTAAGAGCAAATGGAGAAGCTTAGTGAGTTTAGTTAGAAAAAGTGTTCACTGTGAGATTATGAGGCTGGCTCGGGGACTCGGGTCAGTGGCCCGGCCTGCAGATCAGGTTATCAGGCAGTTACAGGGTCGGACGGCCAGATGTTGAGTAGATCCTCTCAGGTCAGATGGCCTTGCTAAGTCCAGCCCTCCCAAACTATCCAGTGGGAACGGATCGCTACCGTCCCATTAGGCCTCCGTTGTATTCTAGACTTAATATAGTTAAGTCAAAAAGCTGCACCACGCAGACGTCCGTGATGAGTATTTGCATTTGGTGGGGCTTATCATGGTCGGCGCTGGGGAGTTATCTGTGTTATCCCTCTGATCACACCTCTAGGTGGACTAAATCTGTGAGCAGCTCCCCAATTGCCAAGATGAAAGGTCAAAGGTCAATGATCCACTCTCACTGCCACAAATATGTGGGTACAAACATGGCACATACAGTAATGGATTTCATGCCATTTGAATCAGTGCGTATCAGCACAAATATTTCAATCACCGCACCTTAACGTCACATGGTCAATAGCAGGATGTCATGAATAATATTTAACAAAGTAAATATTGCTGATATTTAACTATTTGTCATTTTGCTGTGGGACCCCCTAGAACCTCTTGAAGGACCCCATTGGGGTCCCTGGGTTGAGAGCCACTGAACTAGATGACACTGTGAAGCAGCAGTATGGCTCAGTGGGAGGGTTTACACGGTTTTATAACATCAGAAACGGTGACTTTGATGCAGAAGAACATTCACTCATTTTGAACAAAAAAATAAATAAATAAAATAAAATGTAAAAAAAAAAAATCTTTTTTTTTTAAATTTCAATACACAATTTAATAATCAAATGGCCTTTATTACTATTTAATGACTTCCAAGGCCTGATATTTGTCAAACTGAATTGGTTTTAAGGACCTGCAGACACCCTTCCATGACAACGAGGGAGAGGGATCCACTTCAAGCCAGATCAAAAAACGAAATCAACTCCCCATCATTCATCAGCCTCAGCATCCTCCCGTGCGATCCAACCACCGAACAGCGGGGACCACGCATGACCCTTACCCCCATCCCCGTAGGTCTCGATCCCGTAGCCGTCCTGCAGCCCGTTGCTCCAGGTGCCGTCGTACCGGGCGGGCGTGCTGTGGCTCTGTCGGACCCCGTACCGGCCCTTGAACCCGTGGCTCCACTCCCCGCGGTAGGTCCACCTGCCTTTATTCTCCACGCCCAGCCCGTGGCGCTTCCCCTGGGACCAGTAGCCCTGGTAGGTGTTGCCGCTGGGCCAGGTGTACACCCCCACGATCTCGAACCCGTGCGACCAGGACCCCGCGTACTCGCCCTGGCCCTTGGGTCCGGTGCAGATGCCGTGTCCGTGGGCTTTGCCGTCCTCCCATCCCCCGCAGTAAGTGCCGCCGTCGTCGAAGTCGAAGCGTCCGCCCGTCATTCAGAAGAGGCTGGAAAGGATGCGGGGAAACGTGGGATGGCGACCCGAAAAACACATGCGTGGCGGCGGGTGTGGAGGTGTGAATGGAGGAGCGCCGTTCGCCGTGCGTGCGTACGTGTATGTGTGTATGTGTGTGTGTGTGTGTGTGTGTGTGTGTGTGTGTGTGCGTGTATGTGTGTGTGTGTGTGGTGTGTGTGTGTGTGTGGTGTGTGTGTGCGTGTGCGTGCGTGCGTGTGTGTGATCCGTCTCCCCCCTCTCACCCACTGGTTGTCAAACAGGGAGAGGGAGAGAGAGAGAGAGAGAGAAGCGTCGAGGCGGTGCGGGAGAAAGACACTGCCCAAAGCACCGCCCTCTTTCTCAGCCCCCACCAACCCCACCCCCCCAAATATCACACAGATCCACGCAAATAAATCGCGGTTAATGACACTGGTGTCAGTGGAAGATGCTGCGGTGGCCGCGGGTTCGAAGATGGCGCTTTCCTCGTCCTCAGGTGTGAAATCCAACGCCGCTTCTCGCATTTTCAATCGGTCCAGTCAATAATTCATATTTCATACTTTGGAAATAGAATGAACTTTAGGCTCGGGGCCTTTGGGTACTATTTATGTAAAAAGCAATATACTCCCATCCACCAAAAAAAAGCAAAAAAAAACCCCTGCAGTATCCCGTATGACCTCTAATATCATAGTTGTAATTTTCCCTCCTGATGAATATCCTGAACGCAACATTGTTCGGCAATTTTTTCAGGAAATCATGTTTACACCCGTTTGAGCAGCTTCATTAATGGGATGGAATGGGTCGCAGTGATCTCTGCTGGTCATTTTATGTAATCGCACAGCGCATGGTGGAGCGGGTATTAATCTTTTATCCCCCACAAATTCTAAAATAAAATATAACCAAATAATAATAATGTGACAATAATAATGGCAATATAATCTTTATTTGTATATATTTAGCGTGTATGTATGTATCTATCTACGGATGTATGTACGGTATGTATGTATGTATGTATGTATGTATGTATGTATGTATGTATGTATGTATGTATGTATGTATGGATGTGTGTATGTACTGTATGTATGTATGTATTCAGGGCGGGAGCCCAAGATGAATAAAATGTGTATTCGGGGCGGTTCCGACATGTTGTCATCCAAGTTTGATCCAGATCGGTCCATTATTGTGGAATGATTTAGTAAAAAAAACACGCACACGCCACAGGTCACATGATAGAATTGTAGTCTAGTGATTGGTCAACAATCGGAATATCACCAAGATGGCAGCACGTGCAGATGTCATAGATCCGATGAACCCATAGACAATCTGAATAAGATTTGCAATCAGGGGAGTTCCAACATGGCATCGTGACAGTTTCATCCAGATCAGCCAGATCAATAATCATCCAGATAAAAAATCGTGTCACAATATTGACTAAAAGAATCGTGGTTATCATTTCAGCCATAATCATGCAGCCCTACCTCAGAACGGTAACGGCCGTTAGTTGCCACGTAGGAAACCCACCCGCAGCTGCAAACACCACCACATCATGGAATTACACTGAAACCAGGCTGGAACAAATTAACTTCTGCAGTCACAAAACACACCGGAACAGACAGCACACTCATCCATGAATTTTCACAATGGGCTACTCTGGACCCCGCAAATCGCTGCCTGCAGCTATATTTATTATTACTGTTTTTGCTCAGATTTTTATTATTATTAATGTTCTTGTAATTTTTCTGGCTCAAAGTATCTGAAAAACGGCACCCGCAGTACGCACAGACCTGGTCGAGGCCTTGTTGGAATCGGGACATTTCAGTCATCATGTGTTTCAAGTTGGATCAATATCGATGTACATTTGGAGCAGAAATGCGTGAAAAACGATTGCAAATTTATCGGAAGTTGAAGAACGTTGGCGCGACTTGATTAGATTGAGGAGCGGGGCACTTTGTGACGTCATCATCCAAAGTTATAGAAGTCCAAGCTTTGTCTCTCAGAACTCATTCACATCCAGTGACTTGTGCTCTGTGAACTGCACAGCATTTGCTACGCGTAGATGCTGCCTTTAATTGAAACTCAGAAAACTGTAACTTGTGCTGTGGTCCAGTCGTATCGCGCGAGTCTCTGTAGTGGTTGCAAACTGCGCGTCAGTGTGTGTGTGTGTGTCTCGTCTTACCTGCTCGACGTCGGCGGAGCATTTAGTCTGATATATCATCTATTACTCTTTTTTTTTTTAAATAAAGGCATTCTGTTCATTGTGTCCCCCCTTGCTTTGCGGTTTTCAAGGAAGTCATAAAATACAAACTGCACAGTAGGAGTCCATGATGCATTTCAAGGACCTGGAACAAAGTCATCACCACGTCATTATGTACCTGCGTCATCGTTGCCCCACACGGCATCACACTTCCAGAAAACAGTGAAAAACCGACAAATTTGGCCGAAGTTCTGTTTCTTCACTTCGCTACGTAAGCTTCCATAAATACGTCATTATTGCCCCACACGACACCAAAACGTCAACTTCCATCACTGTAACTAGAGACCTATTTTCACAAACAACAAGGTGAGTTAGAACAAAAAGGTTTGGTTTAAAGGCAAAAATAGATGCTAGTTGTTAAAATAACTTCATTTATATACGTATGTCTCTTCCTACAGCTAAACATACGAGAAAATGATGAATTCCTCCATAATAGTGCATTAGTACATTTCTAAATTAATGTTAATGTTCAATAAATGTTGTCTGTATTATGGGCAAGTAATCAATTTAACATTTTTTTCAGTTGTACATTGTTATAAAAAATACAATAAAGTACAAATTGAAACTAACATTTCTTATTATGTTTGTGAAATCACATGTATTTATCATGATTGTTGTACAAAATAATTACAACATTTGTATTTATTATTGTTCCAGATGGTGAAAAATCGCCAAAAGTTTAAGGCAGTGAAGAAGCAATTGCCGAAACATCCAGCCTTAGAGGTCAGTCACACTGTTGTAAAAGAAAATACGAAAGGAAAAAAAGTATGAAGAAAGCTATGGGAAAAAAAAGTGAAAAAAGAAAAAACAGAAAAAAATAACAGAAAGTATGACATTGTGTGCAGAACTGGGTGTGTCTCACAAGTACCAAGACCTGCAAGTACAACACGCACGCATCAGGTGTGGAGGAAGTCGGGAAAGTTTCAACACTGACGACGACGACCACAATTGGCCAAAGCCGTAAGAGATTCCAACTCAAGGATAAATACAGCTGCAACATGGTTGGCGTTCTAGACGTCACCAATGATGCAGTGCAACCTGACCTGGGTGTTACAGTGACCATTACAGGGTCCGTCATGCACCGTTACCTGGTAAAATACAACATGAGCCACTTCATTACAGATATTTTAGCCATCCAGCGACAGTTTGTTCCAGGAGGCTCCTTCCGTCTCAGATACACCAACGACAATATGGTGACTGACATCCTCAAAGTAGAGAAAATGGTAATAAAAAAACCCCAATAATAATTAAAATGTAAAAAAGAACATAAAGGTGAATAATGACTTTATTGACCTTTGTTAAGCTGGCTTACCTTTTGTAATACATGCATTACAAATGTCAAGCCGTCTTTATAAAAATTAGATTCCCAAACATTGTATTTTTGTGTAAACATTTTTTTTTAATTATTGAAGTTTGCCATTTTTTAATAATTCACAATAATTACATGTCGTGTGATCTTTATAAATACTGTGATATTTTGTCTGATTATTTTGTCCAGAGTTTTTGGACAACTGTTGAATAAAACAATTATCTGACCGTGTCTTGTCACCCCTTCTCCCAACTACCCAATGCACTTTGTTTTAACAAATAAAAAATGGTTTGACCTAAATGTGTTCACCAGGTCTACATTAACCATTGAAAAATGAGACAATTCGGAATGTGTGGCACTATTAAAAAAAATGTTTTACAGAACATCAATAACTTGTAATAGCTGTAATGTGCTGCACAAATAATTGATATTTTGTCATAGAAATCACCGATTATGTCACACTACGCAGGACAAAGACGACTATGGCCGAACAACTACAATACTGTCCATCACGCTAAATTCGGGTGAGAAATGGCTAACTAACACGACTCAAATGGACTCTATTGCTCTCTGCAGCTATATATATATATATATATATATATAATTATTATTAATATTAATATGATTATTATTATTTTTATTTGCCTTTCATACACAACATGCAACGAATATTGTTTTGCATAGATAAAAGATAATAAAATAGCACAAAAAAATAAATAAATACAAAAGCAAACAAGCAAAGTGCATTGAGAAAAAAAGTTCATAAATATTATCCTCAATTTCAGTGAGGCGCAGTCTGAGCGAACGCCTCTGCAGTTCACCTGCCAGGCTCCAGGCGTCGCCGGCTGCGGTCCTCTGACCCGCAGACAGGCAAAATGGCGGACGAGCAGAACCGTGAACCTCAAGACGATAAAAAAAGCCTTCTGGAGGCAGGGGCGGGTGAGGAAACGCACCAAGAAATGGCCGCGGTCGTAGGAGGTGCTCAACCCGGGCCAAAGCTAACGCTGTATCACTGGACGCAGTCCTTCAATTCTCAGAAGGTGAGTGCGACGACATTTCAGCCTGTGCTCAGTGGACAGCTCCCCAGCTCAAGGGTACTGAGGCTGAGCCGCCGCAGGACCGTCTCCGGTAGAATAGAATATTATAGAAATAATATTTTAAACCATATTTTAAATGATCTCTTAAAAATAACATTGTATTATAAAACAAAATTAATAAAATATAATTCTATATGTTTTAACATGAGTACAACAATATTACATTATAAAATAACATCAATTACAAAATTCATGCATGTTTTAAATGAACACAGCCACCATGAGATAGACTTAAATTATATTGTGGCGAGCTTGCGCCGTGAAACAAATTCATTTGGTCAAGACAGAGCATTCTTTTATAAGCCACCGCCTGCCTCCCATACACCGCAGGAGCAGCTTCCATTTATTTTCACAGACATCAGTAACACATAGAACCCCTGAGGCCACAACCGGCTACGTCAGTCAACGTCACGGCCCTGTCCTAGTCAACAACAACAGTCAACGCAGTCTAAACAACACAGCCCAACACCAATAGAATATCCCCAACGGTTGAAAACACATAATAAAACACAATGGAGACACATAACATCTCTGGACCCATAATCCTTTGGATTAACATAACTAAAAGGCCAGGGCCCAACCCCTTGGGTCGCTACATAGCCCCCACCTGAGGGGTCAGTCGCCCCCGATGACCCCATCATCCAATACAAAGTCTGCAAAATGTACACCACCTCAGTGATCTGTCCCAGTATTTCCCCAGGTCCTTGCCAATGACTGCGCAATGGGGGACACCCCTTTTGTGCGGGTAGGGCAGAACACCCACACCCTGTCCCCTGGCACAAAGGCTCGTCCCCAACAGTGGGTGTCGTAGGCCCTCTTCTGCCGCACCCTGAACTGGCCTGGACCTGGCGGGTACACTCATGGACTACCCGCAAGCGGTCCGTCAGTTGTTGATAGAAATCCAGTTCTGTGCTCCCGGCAATCTTGGGCTCGGGTGGGGCCCCGAACACCAGTTTCACAGGCGTCCAAAGTTCCTGCCCGAAATGAGTGCTGCAGGCGTACACCGGCTTGACTCCCTGAGTTGCCAGGGTTTGGTTGAAGCGCTCAACCACCCCATTGCTCTGGGGGTGCAGCGACGTCATTCTCGTCTTGCTTACCCCCAGCTGGCTGCACACCTCACCGAACACCTGTGACTCGAAGTTCAGCCCCTGGTCACTGTGGAGCTCAGCAGGAACCCCGAAACGGGCAAACTGTCTGCCGTTTTAGCTGCTCTGACCCAGCACCGCATACGCCTTGGGCCACTGAGTGAAATAATCCATGGCGACGAGGACGAAGCGGTTGCCGGAGTCAGTGACGGGAAGGGGCTAAGGATGTCTACCCCAACGTGCTCCATCGTGGCCCCCACCAAGTACTGCTGCAAGGGTGCATGGGAACGCCGGGAGGTTCCCTTCTGAGCTGTGCAGAGGTCGCAGCAGTACACGTGTAGCTTGATGTCCTGTCGGCAACCCGGCCAGTAGAACTGTCTGCGGAGACGGTCAAGAGTCTTAGAGTTCCCATAGTGCCCCGTCCCCGCTGCACCGTGGACCAGCTGGAGGACCTGGGGACGGACCACACGAGGCAAGAGCAGCTGGAGCAGGTCGTTCCCCCCTCTGGGGGCTTGCCATCGACAATACACCAACCCGTCAGGGAGTTCAAGGTTACCCCACTGGGAATGGTAGCCCTTCACCTCAGGGCCGGATGTCGACACCTCCGTCCACGCTGGTCGTCGTCTTTCCTCCAGCCAGCTATGCACTTGCACCAACACTGTGTCCCCTCCCTGATGTGATTTGACAACGGCAGCCACCCCTCGTCACTGCTGGTCTGAATGGCCGCAAACATCGGCGTGACATGGTCCCGCTCCTGCTAACGACAGTAACGGCACTCCATCACCACACAGGGGTGCCGGGAGAGGGTGTCGGCGTTACCATGCTGACGTCCTGGCCGGTGCTGCACCTCAAGGTCATATCCCTGTAGGATCTCCAGCCACCGGGCTACCTGGCCCTCAGGGTTAAGAAAGTTCAGGAGCCAGGTTAGAGAGGCATGGTTGGTGTGTAGGAGGCACTGATTGCAAGGTAAGGTAAGGTCGGAACTGCCGCAACACCGGGACCACTGCTAACTGCTCCCGCCGGGTGGCGCAATAGTTTGTTTCGGCCCGGCTCAATGCCGGGCTGTAGTAGGCCACCGCCTGCTCATCACCCCCTTTTTCTTGGGACAAGACAGCCTCCACCCCCACGTTACTGCTGTCAATGTCAACAATGAAGCGCTGCTGGGCATCAGGATAGGCCAGCAGCCTCGATCACGGTGCTCTGGAGTTGGGTGAAGCAGAAGCTTGGGTGATCCCAGCAGAAGGGGCGGCCCTTGTCGTTGAGACCGTGAAGCGGGCTGGCTATGGTGGCAAAATCCCTCACGAACCGGTGGTAGTAGGAGGGCAGGCCCAGGATGCTTCACAGCTCTCTGACAGTAGTCGCTGTTGCCAATCTCGGACCGCAACCACTTTTGCCGGATCGGTGGAAACGCCCTGCACGCTGACCACATGCCTCAGGAACGTTGTCTCTCTCCGGAACAGATGGCACTTTTTCGGGCTAAGCCTCAACCAAGCCTTGGCAGAGGCCCCCTCGAAACTGTTGGCGTGTACCAGCAGGTCTTCCAGGTAGACCACACAGCGATCACAGGGAACAGCTGCCAGCACCCTCTCCATCAACCTCTCGAACGTGGCTGGCCCACCCCCATGGGTCGCTACAATATTATAAAATAACATAAATGAGAAATTGTATGATATTATAAAAATCATATTACAAAATTCATGTATACATTAAATGAATACAGAAACCATAACATAGACCTATATTATAGAAGTCCATCTAATATTCATGCTATGGAATAATTAGCAAACAAGTACATGGTGTATGTTTGTTTACATTTTTCTTTTGCGTAGGGTACGAAAAAAACGGTATGTTTAAAAGCTATTAAGTCTTAAATCTCACACTGGTAAAATTATTTTTTTTTTTTATTGTTTTTGTTTGTCATTGTTTATGAACAAAGCCAAATTACATAAAAAAAAGGGAACAAACTGTCAAGGTCGGGTATGAATAAATCTACCACAATAAAATAAAAAGTAAACCGTCAATGTACTTCGAGGTTATTTGTGGCGAGAATAAATTGTATAAAAACAAATTCACAAGTGCCTTTCCCCATTTCAAACAGCCCGATACAATAGTTGTCTTGTAAAATAACTGTTTTGGATTACAGAGATTTGCCTTGAATGTAAGACCTGTAAGAGCAAAATCATCTCACCCCAAAATGCCACCAGTGGCTGAAAGCCTGAGGAAACTAGTCCTTATATCGATAGATGAGCCTGACGATATAAAGTTTTCCTTCTTGCTTTTCATTATGAAATGTCAAAGTAATTATTTTTGAAAGCATTCAGTTTTCAAAGTTTCCACTGCCCTCAGAAAGTCTGTTCTGCTCGTGTCTACATTGGCCCTTGCCGCTGTTTTGCAGGTGCGTCTGGCCATAGCAGAGAAGGGGCTGTCTTGTGAGGAGTATGACGTCAGCCTCCCTCTGAGCGAACACAACGAGCCCTGGTTCATGCGTCTGAACCCTGCCGGGGAGGTGCCGGTCCTGGTGCACGGCGACAACGTCATCTGCGATCCCACGCAGATCATGGACTACCTGGAGCAGAACTTCACGGATGGTGAGAGGTAGTGAGCGCTCGGGGATCCTTTCTAAAATATGAAATGGTATTAGGGCGGGTGTCACTTCATACATCTCGAACATAAGGAGCCATGGCTTTTTGGCAGTCCGAAAGACCCGATCTCCCTTGAGGACGAGCTATCATTCATTCATTTTTTTTGCCTTGTTTTTGTCCTGAGTTTGGTGTGGAGTTTTAGTGTTCCTTATAAAATGTACTTTCATACTTCCATACATTTTTGTTTATTCATCTATTATTTGTTGGTTCTTTTTTTTTTTTTTTTCTTTTTTTTTTCTTTTGGTTTTGCATTGCTCCATGATAGCTGTGGTCCAATCTAACCTGGATGCAGAGGAGAGTCTGGGGTAAGCATACAACTGTTTAAAATGATGGGGAAAAAACTACAATATTTGTCACCTTTTACCCTCAGTTAATCTGGCTGTTATAATGTTATTACTAGATAACCATATTCATCCAGTGATTTTCACTTTATTTAAGATTAGTTTGTTGATGCAGCATACATTTGCACATTTTGGCAAGAATGGGACAAATGAAGGGTTAAAGCTGGTTACTGCAGAAACTGATTTGAACCACTACAATAAATGAAACAAAAAAACCTGTGAATAAAGTTATTTGGATGCAACAGAGCAGTGTAGGAACAAATTTAATAATACAACAAATACTGTTAAGAACTTAATAAAGTTTTCTAAAGGAACTTTTAATCACTTTTAAATCTTTTTCAAAACCTTGAGCACTGCCCGAGACCTAACTATTTCTGCTCCTTGCCTGCAGAGGGCGCTCTCAGCCTGATCCCTGAGGAGGGCAACACGTACTACGTCCGTGTGCAGCACTACAGGGAGCTCCTGGACTCCCTGCAGATGGACGCCTACACCCACGGCTGCATCCTCCACCCTGAGATCACCGTGGACTCCCACATACCGGCCTACGCCA
Organism: Zeus faber; assembly: GCF_960531495.2. Taxonomy (NCBI): domain Eukaryota; kingdom Metazoa; phylum Chordata; class Actinopteri; order Zeiformes; family Zeidae; genus Zeus; species Zeus faber. Next base: position 16,539,551 of record NC_137206.1, on the reverse strand, counting down.
CCACACGCATACGAGGTGAGGCGCCGGTCGTGGGGAAGAAGGAACGTCAGGGGAGGGGAAGTCAAGAAAAAGAGGAAACGAAAGCCGCCTGGCTTTAACTAGGTGTGTGACGGAATGGTGACCATCATAAAGACATAGATTCTATACAGTATGCAGTACGTGAATGCACCCATACACTTAAATATACATGCAAATAAACAGAATATAAACAAGTCATTTGCCCACAGACATACAAAGGAACACAGACTGACTTTAATCAGTGATGCAAGCCTGGACACCATTTGGGGAAATTCATCATTTTGAAAAAATAAATGGCTCAAATATGTTGTTGGTGTAGCTCCGATGAGATACATGTGCTGAGGAAAAGTCAGTATACAAAGTTAGGTGCATTTCACTTGCTGTTATTTGGGATGTATTCTGGTGATGATATACGTCAAAATTACAACTCTGGTTCTCATTAAGGCGAGTTTATTTGTATAGCATGTTTCATACACATACGTTTTCAGGGAAATTCAAAGTGCTTGACATAATACATAAAATACATTGTATATAAGAAAAACTGATTAAAAGTGTAGAATTAAAGAGCTGAAAACAGAAAAAAGTACAATTTCAATCTGGCCTACACACTCAAACATGGCAGGACTCGAACTGCACCCGCTTTGTTGGCGAGGGTCTTACTGTGTTTCCTAGTTCAGTTGTGGTCAATGTTCTGACATTGCATCAGAAGGTATACAAAATGTCCAAACTAATATCTGTGATTAATTTGCAGCATTGCGGTGCTCAAAGTGCACAATGTAGAATTTTGGGGGAAGATATAGCCTAATGACGATCACCAACGATTTTCTCTCCTTCTCCAAATGACAGTGATTGGATAGACCACTCTCTTCCCACGCCGTCGTTGCTGGTTGCCCACAATTGCCCTTCTCAAATATAGGAGTAATAGTTGAGCCCAAGAATATGATTAATGGTGATGTTGTGTATCCGTCAGAGTAAACAATTTACATGCGGTTGTTAAAGTGACGATCTTAAAGTGACCTTTGTTAGATTGAGGGAAGTTAAAATACCCTGGAATTAAGTATTTACATATGCCCTTTTGAGTTTGAAGGAAGCTCGAGTGTAAAAGCCGAGAGAAAGAAGACATAATTTAGCTGTCAATTGTAAACATGTAGTTGAGTTCAGTATCATCTAAATGTCACCAGCTCTCTGAGATAAATAAGATAATGAGTAATCATTTCAAATGCATACATGGAGGGAAAGCAAGCTCTCAGGAGAGATACGCCATCATTTTCAATTCTTAAAAAGCGGCATTACTTACAGTTATAAAATAGCCGAAATCCTTCTGCCCCGGGGAAGGCCGCGGCAGTCGGCCTACGCTGTTTTGTCAACGGCAATAGATCTATTTTAAAGGATTCTGATGCCGATCACTGGGACCGACTCGAGTTGATTGTTGCGCATCGCCTTGTGTTCGAGACGGCTCTAACGTGACGCTGTATTTGTGTGTGACAGCGCAGATCGGGAACAGAGAGTCGGAGCTCAAGAAACTGGCGGAAGAGAACCCAGAGCTGAAAGACGCCTACATTGCGAAACAGCGGCGCTTGAAAGTAAGAAATCCTAAATATCAAATAGAAGTCAACAACTGATACTCGATGAACAAGTGATAATTGGGGATTTGCACCTTCCTCCAGTCCAAGCTGTTTGACCATGACAACATGAAGTATCTGAAGAAGCTCCTGGACGAGTTGGAGAGCGTGATGGACCAGGTGGAGACGGAGCTCCAGAGGAGGATGGAGGAAACGCCAGGTAGCCATGGGAATAGGTCGCTAAGCAACAATGATTCATGCTTTTGATGCTCACTATAATCCTCCCCCCAACCCTCCTCTTACAGAGGAGGGAAGCCAGTCCTGGCTGTGCGGCAGGTTCTTCAGCATGGCCGACGTCTCCCTGGCCGTCACGCTGCACCGCCTCAAGTTCCTCGGCCTCTCCCGCCGTTACTGGGGTAACGGCAACCGCGTCAACCTGGAGGCCTACTACGAGCGGGTGGTGGAGCGCCGGGCCTTCCGCCGGGTTCTCGCCCACGTCAACAACATCCTCATCTCCGCCGTGCTGCCCGTGGCGCTCCGCGTCGCCAGGAAGAACGCGCCCACCATCGCGGGCGCCACCCTGCTGCTCGGCGTTCTGGGAGGAGCCTCCTACCTGGCCTTTCACTACATGAAGAAGAGGCTCACTGTCGCCAGCTGAGGCGCAGCTGCGCCGTGTGTTTGCATTCGATTTTTAGGGATGGAATGTTGGATGTGTTTCCAAGCGACCGGCGAGGGGGGATGTCACCTACACAAGTTTCTACGGTGTGATGTACAGTAAAAATAGATAGCGGCAAAAGATGATTCGTTTGATATGAGAAATGAGTAATTTGAACGTAACTTTATTGTCCAGCCACAGTGACAGCCGTCTCGACTGTGTTGCTGGTTGCACAAAGCGCACTTTTAGTCACCCTCATAAATGCTCCTGCATTATATGACAAATGTTAATGTTAATCTATAAATAAATAGTATACAATGAAGGTATGAGAGTGTTTTATTTTTAGGAATAATAGTACGTTATATCATTGTCATTCAAATTTGCATGTTCTGTGTGATAAAACACATTGAAGCGATATTAAAGTGAAATGCTTACAGTCCTGTGCCTCCTAGGTCCCAAATGAGCACTGTTTGAGTACATCCTAAATGAAATAACTCTTCTTCAGACGTATTCGTACGTGTGTCATCTGAATTATTTAGTGACTCTATCTAGTACAATATATTCTACCGTGGTTTCACCTTCTGGGATGTTAAAACCGATGCATCTCCTGAGCGCTCACAGCGATTCTCAGGATCTGGATCTTAATGTCCACGCCCCCTCTTTATCGTCCCGATGGGAATCTTCAGTCTGAAGGTGACATTTAACGTATCTGGCCATACTGTATAATCGCACTTCTGACGTCACTGTGTTGCTTAAAAGCCGAGCTCAAACCGCACAAACCGGGCAGCAGCCAAAGCCTTTCAACAAAGCCTGGCCTTTGTTTTCCAGCGTCCAGAAGCCTGGTTAGTGTAGCTGTCAGAGAAATGGCCCACACGTGTTAAAGCCACATGTGAGATAATCTGTCAAAGGCACATAAGATCACAGCAGTGTGTTAGCCCTGGAAACCCATACGCCTGTCAGATAGCAACCACAATGTGAATATTTTGCATTGGCATCGCTGCATGTAATTGAGATCCTATGCAGCGAGGGGCGAGGACAACTATAAGTCTTTGCTAAAGGTTTCGATATATGCGTGATTTATATATTAAGCGAAAGGGAAGCGTGTGGATTTAGATCCTTCGGCACAAATCATTTTTAAGGCGTCGGTATTTGATTGACGCTGGCTTGTTTAATTACAGATTATTGACGTGCAGAGCAGCGTGAACATGGTCCATAGCCAAAAAGACCGATCTGGATTATAAGAACTTTGGCCCAAAAAAGGCTGATGGTCGGTTTGTCATACCTCTAAGAAACATGAAAAACATGATCCATCATTTAAATAATCTCATTACACAAAAGGAGCATGAAAATAAATCTTCATCTCAATAACCGTCCCTGGCTAAACAACTCACTAATATTTCTGAATTATGATGAGGACGTTTTGCAGGACAGGAGACTGATGACCCACGTCTTCGGGTACTTCACTTCTCTCTGATAATCTGCATCTCATGACGATCTTCATCCTTTTCTACTCTTGCCTAATCTCAGTTTGTTTCCTCTGGGCGACCCCCACGCTTCGACCACCCGTAAATATTTTCCGACGATCTTTTTTCAGATCGTGGGAGATTCTTCTTTTGGTACGATTTCGTCCAAACCTCCACACCTGTCCATACTATACAGTAGTTAGGGCCATAACGGTGAAACTATGATCAAAACCGTCATAATCGTACATTCTCTTGTAAATGAAATAAGGGCAAGGTTAAACCAAAGATCATTTTGCCAGGGGCCCGGGAACCTCTTGAAGGGCCCCTTGATGGATCCATAATAACAGCTAATGAATGCTTTTCTCTTCCCGCTAGAGGGCAGTGTTTTATTAAAGAACTCAGTCAAAACCCAGTCACCAGCAAAAGGCATTACCTTGGGTCATGAGTGATAGTGAGTGATGGTGCTGGTAGCTTTGCTTCAATGGAAATAGAAGAGCCAGAGGTAACTGTAATAAATGCATGAATGCACATGCGCACAGGCGTGCACAGACACACAATTCGCTGGTTTGCCTACTGGCACTAATTTTCATTCTTCGTGCAGAGAGCTGCGCTACTTTACAACATAACAGATGATGCTCATAACATTGGGGGTGGTGGGATCTTTTGATTAAATATGTTTTTGTAGCCTGCTATATATTAGAGCTGCAAGAATGTCTAACAACAATCCAGCCAGCTGATAAAACAAACCGCTTTGTTGGAACTGTGCAGCGTCACATATTGTCCAGCTGATTGGACATGACGTCTCACTGTTGAGTTGTTTGAAAGCTAACAGGTGCTCCAAAGTAATTGGGCAAAACCCTGTTCATCCCGGAGCCAGAGGCTTGGCGAATTTCACCCCCTCTGCCGAAGAGTCAATCGGCAGCATCGGTCGGGCCTACCGTGAGATTCTCGACGGGATCATTTTTGTTCACAGCTGGAATCCGAATAGACCCGGACAACACACTCATAAGTTGGTGGTGGAGCAATTGTACCAGCCGGGGACCTTCCACCTACAAGTGCATTTAGGTGGAGGATGGAACCACAAGGCATGGTATAGCATAGGCACCACCTTGTACAGACGGTCCTGCTGATTTGCCATGTACAGTATGTTGTTCAGTTCTGCAACAGTGCTTCACACTTGCTTGGACCAGTAGTAGATTATTGGTATTCCCATTTGGATCATTATTGGTATTCCCGTTTGGGTTACTGGTCTTCCTATTTGGATTATTATTGGTATTCCTATTTGGATTATTGGTATTGTGGCTGCAGTGATTGGCCTCTAGTCGTACCACTGGCACAGAGCTTAATGTGCCCTGTTTGAAGCTTTTCAAATAAATAAAACCCTCTGTGCCCCAAGGCAGTTCCTCATTCTGACCCTCTCTCTCTCTCTCTCTCTCTCTCTCTCTCTCTCTCTCTCTCTCTCTCTCTCTCTCTCTCTCTCTCTCTCTCTCTCTCTCTCTCTCTCTCTCTCTCTCTCTCTCTCCATCCCTTCTTGGGTCGCTCTTTCTCGCTATTGTTCTCATTCACTTTCTGTCTCTTTTCTTCTGAACATTCCTGTGGAGCCGCAGCAGACGCAATGCCTTGTCTACAGTATGTCAAGGGGATGGGTGCGGTGGTGCAGGCATGTCCAAGTGTCTGTGCCATGGGTATTTATCTGTGTGTGTGTGTGTGTGTGTGTGTGTGTGTGCATGGAAACCCCCAGCAGACAAGTACTGTAGACAGAAAGTGTCCACACAGACAGAGGAGAGAGAGAGAGAGAGAGAGAGAGAGAGAGAGAGAGAGAGAGAAAGAGAGAGCAAGAGAGAAAGTGAAAATGGAAGCTTTGGGTCGGGTGATGTGGACCGTCGAGGGTTGGAAATTTGATACTCAAATTCGAGAAGCAATTTGGAAGGGATTGGTCATGGGCCAGGACGACCTGACAGAGTGCAGCAAGATGAGGCGTGTAGATCGTATGTAAGGGCCTCAGAAGTAAGAAGGTAAGGAAAGCAAAGGAATCCCCCCCCTTTCATTTTGTCATTCCTTGTAAAAAGAGAAATTGAGGGCGTTCTATAAAAACTTTGTAAAACTTAATCCAAATTGCACCGGGTTAAAAAATATAAATATATATAAAAACCCTGCCACAGATGACTGGAAGCCAAGTTCTTGAGTAAGTGCTTGAGCAAGTTTATAACTTCGTTAAAATTCAATACCCTGCAACCCCTTTCAGGGCGGGAATAATTTTTTTTCACAATACAGTAGCGACCTTATTGCGGATCAACATAGTTCACATGCAGAGAGAGGAGGGCGGAGCCGGGCGGAGGCGGATGGCGGAGTAATGGAGTGTGAACGGGAGGGCGTGTCGGAGACGTCCGTCCACACAGGAGGTACGGAGGCCCACGCCTCGGTCCCGCTCGCCGAGTGGGTGGCGGGAGTGGAAACTTCCGCGGTCGACTCAGCGGTTCTACCTCCGCCGGGTTCGGAGGGGGGAGTGAGCGCTTTTTGGGACGGACGGAGTGAAAGCGTCACGCCGAGAACGGACAGATCTGGGCACGGGTCGGAGGAAAGACGAGCCTGTGATATGAAGCGACCGGCGCTCGGTTCGTTGGCGATTAATATTCATGGGAACAGCGACGCGGCCTCGTCGAGCATTGTCCCTCTCTGGTCATTGATCTCCGCCTGTAGTGGCGGCGTCGAGAATGAGAGAGGAAGAGGGAAGATTAAGGAGGACGATATTGACTATTACGGTTTTAATGTCTCCGAGTAATTCAATGAACATTTAGTCCAAGCGTGGGAAAAAGGCTGCGCTAAACCGAAGTCAAATGGCACCAGAGAAAGTTTGACGCAGCTGGAAAAGTTCCAAGGGAAGTTGGAAACGTGTCCCTAGCTCACCCAGTAGCTGCTTTAGTGTTGGACAAAGAAATACTACAGCAACACACATGGCATCCATAGCAACAGCTTCAGGTCACATTATATCAACACATTATATATATATATAATATTTCTATCTATCTATTCGATTTAATAATAGTAATAATAATAATAATAATAATAATAAATTATGTGTATTGTTATTTGTATTATTATTGTTATTATAACAACAATAATAATCATGATGAATATCTATTTATTAATTATAAATAAAAAAATAAATAATTGATTTATTTGTTTGTTTATTTACTTTAGGGACAGTGAAAGTGTCGAGAACAGATGGATCTGGGCACAGGTCGGTGGAAAAACGAGCTGGGATATGAACCGACCGCCGCTTGGTTCATCCGCGATTAATATTCATGGAAAGAGCGATGCGGTCACGTCTTGCATTGTCCCTCACGCTGGCACGACCGGCGGCAATTGGATCTTTCTTTTCCATCTCGTTTGTCACGTGGAATGTCCCTCCATGACATCCCCCCCGCCCCCGCCCCGTGTCTTTACGTTATGGCAACCGATTGCCGTTGATTGAACATACGGCCGAAATCAGCGAGCGTCCCTTTCTGAACCGAGGAGCAGCTGTCCCTCTCTCTGACTTTGAAGGATCCCGCTCGGCTGACTGTGGTTTCGCTCCTCGCACCCGGCCCACGGCGGCGGCGGCGGCCTACGGTAGCTCCGTCTCTGACGCCGTTGTATCGCATCGTTTGTTTTCTTTCCCCTCGCCGTTACTCTGGACACCCCGCTCAAAGCCGATGAGGTAAGAACTCCCGAGGAGTTCCGAGAAAAACCCGGGCCGTTCCAGAGAAAGCGTCCGTCGGGCGCTGCTCAGAACGTCTGCTCTGTTTGGGTGTTTGCTGAGTCGACAAGAGGTGGGACCGCATTCGATTGTTGACACGGCTGTTAAACGGACCCCCCGCCGACTCACCCTTCACGGCTTTATGACGAAATCCTGTGCCACCATTCATCTCCACATGTGCTCCTCAAATATTTGAATGGGGCCTACATAAACATCGCCGGGCGGGAGAGATGACACCCAGCGCCGCTCGCAGCCAACCCGCGGCATTGTAAATCCCTGCTCAATTGGCCAGATGTGGCCAAGTCAAGCACGGCATCTCATTTTTATTCTGTTAATGAATTCTATGTGTTTTACAGGCACCGGCGTTGCCATGCGGATTAAACACAGCGACCTCTGCCAGCATCTGAGCCGGTGCAGGACATACTGTTCCACCTTTATCAGCTCTACAACACCTATATATTTGATTCTAAATGGGAAAAAAAACTTTTCATTGTAAGTGAGTAGAGTTGTCAGAACTGTGGAATCGCTGCCTTGAAAGGCATCTTCAACCACGGTTTATCAAAGGATTTAGACGCAGGACTTTAATTTGGAAATTAAAGTTATCAACTACCGCTGGGTTGATCACAATATTTTTTGACGAATATCCCCATACCAATAATTTGACAATATGTCGGACGGGGATGGCTATTGGTGCTTTCATATTTACAGCACATACAAGTGATATCTGAGAAACACCTAGAACAGTCAACAGTACAAAGTTCTGAAACTCATATTACTTTACTGTGATGCAGCTTTAAAGACATTTTACTACATTGCGATATTAGCCCAATCAAAATCCCAGACGATATCTCGATCCAGTATCCCAATATCGATTTTATAACGATAATAACATCGTAACACTTTCAGTGAGAGCGGCTGAGACCAGTACAATGAAAAATGTTAACCAGGCTGTACAATAAGTCTGGGGGTTTGTTCACTGTGTGTGTGTGTGTGCGTGTGTGTGTGTGTGTGTGTTTGCGTGCACGCGCGCCCCCGTCAGGCTGTGTGCGCTCATGCATTCATGCGTTCCACGCAAAATAGATTCATGTTTTATGGTTATTCTGATCTATATTTTCCGTCTGGTGCCGGAGGTCGGCGCAGACGGCTCCAACTGGTGCACGTGTCGTGTTCCGCAGGTGCGAGTCGGGGGTCGGAGGCTTCCGGGAGACGAACGGAGCGACGTCCTAACGTAAACACCCAAGCGCTTCCTCTCCCTTGACCTCCCCAGCCGGCCGGACGTGACCCGCCGTGCGGGGAATCGAAAATGTTTTGCAACACCTCTCCGTCCGCCGAGAGGAGGTGAAACCGAATCTGCTTTGTTGCTGTCGGAGTGACAGAGGTCCCGTGGAATGGCAGAAGCTCCGTATAAACTAGTGAAACGCGGCGGACATTTTCATGTGCGCATTCCCAGATGCCTTGTGTGGGGTGCACGGGTCGGAGCTGCATGTGGCCTGTAGAGGGAATGAGAGGAAGAGAGATGAAGATTGAGGAGGAAGACATTGACTATTTACGGTTTTTATGCCTCTGAGTAATTCAGTTATATCAACACTTTAGTCCAACCGTGAGAAAGAGTTGTGTTTAACGGAATTCAAATTGCATCAGAGAAAGTTTGACGCAGCTGGAAAAGTTCCAAAGGAAGGCAGAAACGTGACCCTAGCTCACCCAGTAGCTGTTTTAGTTTTGGAAAAAAAATACTGTAGCGCCCCCCCCCCCCCCCCCCCCCCCTCCTCCTCCCATGCCAAGGTATGTTTCCATAAGCACCAGCAACACACATGGCTTCCATAGCAACAGCTTCAGCTCAACACATTATATACACCAATATATATATATATATATATATATATTAGTATTATCATCATCATTATTATTATTATTATTATTATTCTTATTAATAATAATAATAATAATAACGATAATAAACAATAATTAATAGTTAATAGTTTATTAATTTATTGTATATAAAAAAATAAATGTAATTAATTATTCATTCATTCATTCATTATATAAATATGTGAATCTAATAATATTTATTTATCTATTTTGTGCTTATTTATTAATGTATGTATGTATGTATGTATGTATCTATTTATTTATGTTTGTTTATTTGTTTATTTGTTTGTGTGTTTGTTTGTTTGTTTGTTTGTTTATTAATTTATAGATTTATTTTGGGCCAATGACAAGCAGCTACATGGTCATCCAGGCCACAACATGAGCAACATTCTGAAAAAGCATTAACAAAAATCCCGCGTCGTACGTTACATAGGAGGAACAGCAGCCGCAGCCTCTGCATGGACCAGAGTTGAGAGAATATCCACTAAAGCTGCGTTCTACTCTACCCCCTTTCAAGGGGCCTCGTTGCCATTGCAGGGACATAAAACCATGAAAGCTAAAATGATTATAAAAGGTATTTTTTCTTTGATTGTGGGCGGCCAGAGCAAACATCAGCAGCATACGTTCCAACTTCCTATGAGATATCCAGATGACTCCAAACCCTGTGATGGATGACCGTTCAAAAGGATTAAAGCTTTATCAGCCACTGGAACATGCACCCCAAACACACAGTTCTTAAATATAGTGTGTGCCTCTGTTTGGGTTGTTAAATATTACTTTTGTAGGCCAATCATTAGCGTTTATAAAGCTTACGTTCGGAAAAAAAAGTTCATATTGTGCTCTCGTCTGGGATATAAGCACATTTTCTTTGGTTCGCAACCACAGCTGGTATAATTTCTACTGAATTTATTGACATCTTGACACAAAGGACCACCTTCACCTTACGACCACACACGCACGCACGCATGCACGCACGCACACGCACACACGCACACACGCACACACACACACACACACACACACAAACATACATTTCGGTTGATCTTGGCCTGATCCGGCTGGCGAGCAGTCGCAAAAAAGAAAAAAGAAAAAACCTCTGGTTCTTTGTCCTATCAGCACAATCTCAATTAGCCGGTGAATATATTAATGACTAAGAACACAAAGTCAAAATCAAAAACAGCAAATAAGACTCGGGAACCAAAGAAAACTCTGATTCGGGTCAGGGAGTTGGTCGGCGTTCGCAACTGCAAGGACATTGTCTCTGCATGTGGAAGGAATTAGTTTTATGAGTTATTTTGACATTTTCTATGAGGTTAAGTGCCTCTGAGAATGTATGCGTTAAATCGTTACGCACACCTTTCATGCGCTGACGGGCCGATGGAGTCGCACGCTCATCATGCCGCACGAACAGGCATTTGACCTTTTGGGGTATCGGTACTTTTTTCTTAGCGGGTAACCTGAGGTTGATGGTGTGAGAACCGGTTTGAATGCCCGCATATCTTCAAGGAGACATTCCGGTTACACACGCGCCCAAATCCTCTCCCCGGCGTGTCTCGAATTCCGCATCTCCGTTTCCAACCGGTGTGCTATTTTTCAAAATGGTCGCCAGGAAAGAGACCGTGGGGAATGGCCGTGTCGGGGCTTTGCTGTGTTTGGGTACGTTCAAAAACCCACGTAAGTCAAACTCCCAATGCGGTTGCTGGCAGCGTGGAAACTGTGCTGTTGGATCCGAACATTTATTTATGCAAATTGCTTTCTGATTTGAATGCCTAAGATGTCAAAACAATAGCTGTTATAGTACGTACTGTATCGCAATATATTTTAGATTTTGTTGGTTGCTGGCTGGGCCGGCCCATGCATTTATGAGGCCCTAAGCAGGGGGCTGTGCGTTGCCATGCGTGGCGCGGCGCGGGAAGCGCGGGGCTTTTTTTGTTTCGTTCAATTATGAATTAAATACATCTCAAATACAAACTGTGATTTTCCTGCTGTGTTCTTTGGAGAAGGGGCGAACGGGGATCGCTTCTCTACCTGCCCCGCGTTGCGCGGCCGGCCCCCGAGGCGAGGCCCCCGCACGCTGATCGTGTGGCCCCCCTCTCGCAGCTCTGGCCCTAAACAACCGCATAGAGTGTTTGTGCCAGCGGGCCGGCCCCCACGGTTGTTGGTGCGTAAGGGGTTAGGGTTAGTCAAAAAAAAGAAAAACCCTACAATTATCAGACGGACAGGATAATTATGGTTAAAATTGGAAACATAAATCCTTCCGAGCATAGCTTAGCCCTCCTAGATTGTCTGCAGGACTTTTCAGGCGATGGATCTCCTTGATCCAAAGTCTTTTGCACAATTGGAGAGCAGGGTCAAGTGGGCGCTTGCCCAGAGTACCACCCACTGACCGAGGAGCTCGATGAGAACAAAAACAAAGGTTGTCAAAGCATCCCAGTCTTAACATCTGGACCTTTCCAGTCAAAACTCAAGGTCTCAGTGTTTTGGCGTCACATTTTTTAAGGGGGTTCTTTAAGAGGTTTTGTTTAACCGGAGGATGTATCAATTATGGATTCGACGACGGCGGTGTAATTCAAAGTGGTTCAGCCTGATTAGAAAAAAAAAAATTGTTTAGCGCCTTCTCAGATATAGGTTTGGACACCTCCCGCTTTAAAGACTCAAACGCGTTGCCTGTGCAGATTATCTTCAAGCAATGAGCGCTATAACAGGTGAAACTATATATGGTATTCAAAGCAGGCACTAGAGGGGAGATTTTGTGTTGGCAGGGTTTTCGCGGCGTCACTGCCAAGCACAATACTCAACATAATGAGAAACACTTGTCTGAGAATCCACAAAGCCGCACAGCATACGAGAGCAACCTCGGAGATCTCATTTTTTTTTACTGTATATCCCAAATACGTTACTTGCGGTGCAGTAGGTGGCCTTGACATAAAGCACCGAACGTTCACACGGGCCGACTCCTCCAGCGGTTTGGTGCCGCGTCTGTTTTTATGGAACATTTTCGGAGGGGCGGAGAGGGAGGCGCGCGGTACGTTATGGAGGAAACAAAGCAAGGAGTGATTTAACATCGACGTTCGCTCTTTCGGCCAAGGACGACGGTCTGAGAGGGATGGCTCAGAGCGTCTCCAATCAGGTGATGAAACGGCGCTGCAAAACTGCAAAAAAAAAACAAAAAAACAAAAAAAAACGACAAGCTCGCTCCTTCCAGCATCGTGCATCAGTGGAAACGAGCCCGAGAGCAGAAATGCACGGCAGCGCACCCTCAACAAGCAACAAAGACATCCATACACGCAGACCATCTGCGGTTGTTTATCCCATGCCAATTCCAATTCAGCAAAATCAGAACGGGCAAGAAACGCTGCCTCGGCTGAAAATAAAATGTCCTCTTAAAAGTTCTTCACTGGCCACGGGATAACAACTACTCATTGTTAAGAGCAGCGGTTTAAAATGGCAGCGGGTTTTATTGACACGGCTGTATCCATGGAGGATTAGCGGTCTGTTTTCTCTGACCAGCCTGAACCCATTAACACCGGCCAAGTAGAGAGGGGCAGCCTTTTCTTTTTTTTTTTTTTTCCATTTCATAAACCGATCGTGCTAAACCGAGTCGTTCGGGTAAAACTTCATCCAGGGGAAGGGAAGTGCAAACAACGACGGCAACGCAACGGGGGAAGGTGCCAGTAATGATTTAGCATTTTTAATTGTTCCTAGAAAGCCCGCAAAAAGATGACGTCGGCCCAGGCCGTTCAACTCTCCTCGGGCAGCGAGCAGTGGGACGCCTTCCACCGGTTTGTCTCGGTGAGCGGAGACAAAGGGTGAGCGGCTCTTCATGTTTATCGTTGCCAGGCTCATCTTGGTGATTGGGGCTTTTTATTTATTTATTTTTTTCCTCTCCTCTTCTTTTTTCGTGGGATGCATTGTGCAGGAAGCTGTCGTGGCTTCTGGCCAAACTCCGGGGGAGCTCCGTGCCAGATCCAAAACACACTGTGGTTTGGCTCGGCGCTGCCTTCTGCTGACACTTATTGACCGCAGAAAAGACAATTCATGCATAGTTACGAAGACGTAATTCCTACATTTGAGGCCCGGCCTTAGTGCCAAGACGGTGCGTATCTTGGGGCAAACCAACATCAGCGATAGAGATAGAGTTGATCCTTCATGATCAATGCTGGCGTGGCGGATAAAACACGCCTCCTTATTTGATGTAACTGTCAGGGAATGAAAGCGTAAAGTCGTAACGCTCAGTTGGTTTGCTTTCTGCGCAAACAAAACACCAAACTTACAGTCGAATGTTCTGGCCAACCTCCCCGATAAGTCTTCAGTGATTCAAATTGATTGTATTTACAGTCAATTAAAGTAGATATCCATAAGATCGTCTGTGTCGGGTGGATTCCACTACAAGTCCCAGAATTCCATACCAAAACAGCATTTTTTTTTCCCCCAACGTCAGGGTTCACCCTCGTCTTCTTTCTTTGAGACTTTGCCTTCTTCTTATTGATTGATTGATTTGTTGTTTTTTTTTGGTGGTTGAGGTGATGTTTTCCCATCCCGTGGGTGCCGTTCAGTGCATTTTGTCCTGGGAAAGACGGACCCCGCCGCCAAAAATAGAAGCGGCATTTAGGTGAGCACACGCACAATGCAAATACATTGATGAATGGTTTAGTGTTAAGTACAATTATGAGACTTGTTTAACAAAACAAACTCCTGGATTACCACCTTTAGTCACAATATGAAAATGAATGCGATCCTCGATAGCGCTTGATTTATAGAGTAAGAAAAAGTGAAACTCTGCGCCAGTCTTTCAGACGTATCCTCCTCACTCCTCAGAGGGACATTATTTCCACAGAGTAGGCGCCAAACTGTGTCGTCTCTCATCTCTGCCTCTCAGCTGGCAAATGACACACGGAACATTGAAATACCTCACAATATCACCGGCTGCAGAGGGGCCTCCCCTGAGGAGCGGCGCGCACAGAGGGGGCGCCAGGCTGATGGAATGGATGCGAAGACGTGAGGATGTGAGGAAGTGAAAGACGGAGGGAGAGAGGGGGAGACGCAGGTAAATGCGAAAGGGTCTAATCTAACTGAACTTCAAGGGGGAAAATCGTTCGCTCAAGAAAAGACGTGCACGTCAAAAGAAAAGATGAAGGTGTGCGTTTTTTTTTGGGGGGGGGGGGGGTTTCTTTGCCATTTTGAACACCAAAGACAAACACATCCTCCCCATCTGTCAGCGCCGCCATGGATCACGCTTCTTCTCTCCAAACACCACATTCATAGGGGGAAATAGAGGTCGGCAGGAAAGCAAAGACAGAAAAACGAAAGGGAAAATGCTAGAACGGCTGTATTTCCCCGAAGAGAGGGATAGAGGTAGAGCGGTTAATAGAATTATAGTATTAATTTGAAAGAACAACTGGGGCAGCTGTTGCAAATTCCTAAATTGTGACTAAAACGTTGCTGCTTGAGAACTTGTAATCAGATCTCTACCCTTTCCAGTGTCTGAGCAATTTATTTCAGGTCGCCCTTGAGCAAGGCCCACCACCTGCAGTGGAGCTTCTCAGGGGCTGTCAGTGGAAAACGGCGGTTGCCCTTGTTAGTTGGAAAGAACAAAGGCGTGACGCTGTGTGGAGAAAAGCTGGGTATTACTTTCAAAAAATATAACATTTTCCCCCGCAGATCTTCCCTGCAAAAATATAAAAATAACTAAAAAGGTCACTTGGCGGACCTTCAGTACCGAGGGGGTCATCCACCACGAGGCCACACTCTCAAACCGCGCCTCGGTTCAGTGTCGTAGACATGTCTGGGGTCTGACCGCCGCTGGTGTCCAGCGCAGTCTAGACTTCCCCAAAACCTCGAGCGCGACCGCAGGCCCTCTGGACTCCAAGACGCTGGTGACCGAGGCACCGGGTGAAAACTGTCCCCGAAGCAGCCAGCCGGACAACCAGCCAAAACAAAATACACACCCCGTGCGCCAAAGGAATGACGCCGGCGTTTTTTTAAAAGTCCACGAAAGAAGATGGGAAACACCTAAACAACTGGAATTATAGTCGTGATACGTTTCTGTCTGAGAATAGGGAGCTGTATATTATACTGTATGAGAAGTAAATGATGCCTTGTTGTATCTAGTCTTCTCTTCTCAGCTCTCAGGGCATTAAGGTTATCTATCTATCTATCTATCTATCTATCTATCTATCTATCTATCTATCTGTCTATCTGTCTGTCTGTCTATCTATCTATACATCTATACATCTATCTATCTATCTATCTATCTATCTGTCTGTCTGTCTGTCTGTCTGTCTATCTATCTATCTATCTTTACATCTATCTATCTATCTATCTATCTATCTATCTTTACATCTATCTATCTGTCTGTCTGTGTGTTTGTTTGCCTATCTATCTCTCTATTAGCATCTATCTATCTATCTATCTATCTATCTATCTATCTATCTATCTATCTGTCTGTCTGTCTGTCTGTCTGTCTGTCTGTCTGTCTGTCTGTCTGTCTATCTATCTATCTATCTATCTATGTCTGTCTGTCTGTCTGTCTGTGTATGTATCTATCTATCTATACATCTATCTATCTATCTATCTGTCTGTCTGTCTGTTTGTTTGCCTATCTATCTCTCTATTAGCATCTATCTATCTGTCTGTCCGTCCGTCCGTCTATCTATCTATCTATCTTTCTGTCTGTCTGTCTGTCAGTCTTTCTGTCTACTATCTCTCTTTCTATCTGTCATAGGTCATCTGTAATAGGACACGTACTATGCATGGAGGACAAGTGTGTATGAGCTAAACCAAGAGATTAGAAGGATGACGCAGTTCACAGGTACACGACGTGGAGATGCACTGCAATAAAAAATACAAACAGAAGCGTTTGTTATGAGATGAACTCTGAATCACCCGGAGTCCAGCCCACTTCGTATTAAACATCATCAGCCAAAGAACCTGTCAAACATTAAACCAGGAGAGAGGGGAAAAATAAAAAAAAATAAAAAAAAATAGTGTATTAAAGCAGGCCAAAGCAATGCATCATCTTTAAGCTCTCCACAACACAGACAAAATATGAGATATGGTTTATCCCCTCCCAGTGTTTGCTCCACTCCCAGCAAAACACAATCAGAGACATCTGTAAAACAAAATAAAATGTGCTACTACTCAGTCGGGCTCAGCTTATAGACCAGCGCACGCAAGGGTATAGGAGAGCGCCGTCGTAATGGAATATTATTATTACACCGCTGATTGTTTGAATCCTCCGCAATCTTCTTCTCTCGCAGTCTCACACAACAACAGCTAGGAACTTACGCCGCACGCCAATGTGTGTGTGTGTGTGTGTGTGTGTGTGTGTGTGTGTGTGTGTGTGTGTGTGTGTGTGTGTGTGTAGGTATTTATGCATTATACTATATCAGCGTTCGTGCCAGGCTACGTCAACTCCCTAATAACACTGATCGGTCTGCGTCAGTCGTGTCCGTGGGGAATCGTCGGGGGCTCGGGAAGGGAGCCAGGCACAGTTATACTGAGCTTTCATTAAAGTACAACAATAAAAGAATCTGAAGGACTCCTAGGTATCTTCTTCTCCTCCTCTACACACATGCATTAATGCAGACCTTTGCTCTTTTGAGGTATTCTTATGTATTATACGGTGAAAATGCCCACAACCACACGATGGTGCCTGCGTGTGTCTACATATGCACGTATGTTGTGTTAAACTCGTCGACCCGTGAAAGTATGTGGCGCGGTATATGGGAGAAACGTGACTTTGCGATGACGTGAGCCGTGCATCAGCGATTCCTTAAACTGGCGTTTGCGCTGTGCGAGCGGCTCACCTGATCCGGTCGTAGAAGTTCCGCCGATGAATCAAACAGGAAACATAAAAAAAAGGTACGAACCCATGTGTTACTTGCACACACTGTGTAAGTGTACTTCAAGACGTGCACCGAACATACCTGGCAACCTTTAAGTTGCCGGATATTTTCAGTCTGTGTAGAAGGAGTACAGCGGAGACAGAACAAAAACAGGGGGTGGTGTTGTTTTGGGGGTCTTAATAGTGGTTCTTTGAGAAGCTTTTACGTCACTACCACCCACCGCCTTTCCTCCACATATGGTTGAGTGCCAGGAATGTGTTTCCTCATCCTGCTCTTGATGACACGGGTCACCTCACCCACACCCCCCAGGCTGCACCAGCACATGGCGGGGAGGAACCCGCCGCTCGGTGCCGACGCGGGCGAGCGGCGAGGCCGGCTGTTGCCCGGATTGCCCCAAACGCCTCCGCGTTCGCTTGTGAAATTTCAGACCGTCTCGGATTTCAATCAATACCTTGACAATGGCGAACTAGAATACAATACTAGAATACAAAACAATCCATATTCTCTCAAGTGCCCTCAGCTCTTCTTTTGTTGCTCCCCACGCAAGAGAATTTCGGAGATGCAGACTTCTTAAACTAGGCTCCTTAGTAGTGGAAGACCTAAAGACGTATCATCTCAGCTCAGCTTTTAATTTGACTTCATTTGAACTCTTTCATTTGATTGTGCTCTTTTCATGGGATTCTGTTTATTTCGTTTTATTTGTATATGGCTTTACTTCCATAACTTGATAGTATGAAAGGATTTGTTTATGTATGTATGTATTTATTTATAAATGTATTCGATTGTTATAATTAAGTTGATTCTTTTCATGATTCATGATTCTTTTTCAGGGGATTATTATATTATTAAACAAGATGAAATGAAATACCTTGAAATGAAAGAAGAAAGAATCAAAAATGGAGCAGCAGATGTGAAAGTAGTGGTAGTATTAGTATTTAATGACTGAAGGTGATGTGAAATTTTGATATTTGTCTCTTGCAACTCAATCAACTCAATCAATGTGTGTGTGTGTGTGTGTGTGTGTGTGTGTGTGTGTGTGTGTGTGTGTGTGTGTGTGTGTGTGTGTGTGTGTGTGTGTGTGTGTGTGTGTGTGTGTGTGTGTGTGCATGTGCGTGTGTGTGTGTGTGTGTGTGTGTATACAATAGCTAATAAAGAAATTCCTTCCCCGTTGGCCACTGTACTGGTAAATCTGTCTTTTCGGCTCATCGCGGCCTAACTCTATCGCCGTTGTCGACGTTTTACAATGGCGTCGATGGTTTTACAATGGCGTCACAAATTGAAAATGTTCCAAACCAAACCAAATCCAAACATTGCATTTGTGCATTACTTGAACCGTTTTCACCTCCTTTGACTTCACCTCCGCATTGCCGGTGCATGGGCCTAAAACATTCTTGGATAAAGAACACTTCAAAAGTAAAATAATCTTTATTAAATAATCCATTTCACGCCTGCTGAGTGTTAAGAGCGAGGCGGCTGCTTTGTCCAGCTGGAGGGGCCTGGAAGAACCAGCGCTAAGCAGTAAATCAGCGTCCTGCCAGTCATAACAGGACGTGGCAGCCCATGAAACCCTTCCGAGGTGTGACTGGGATGTCCAGATATTTAATGTTTAATAAACCTGCGTTTACACACCATGGGATTTCTTCCTTCCATATGCTTTTGCCACATTTCTGCGGGGATCGGCCGCTTTAATAAAGAATAAGCGCCTCAAACGCTGAATGATATTAATCGGAAAACTTGAAAAAAATTATTTGAATCCATCTAATCTATATGTAACGCTTGACATTGGAGCCCTCCAAAATGATAAAAAAGAATCAGCCTCTGACATGGATTTATTTTATTGAATGTAATTCAAAACGAAGACGAATAAATCAAAGTTTTCCTCCTTTAATGCCAGCGTTCCCCACTTCATTGTTTTCCATTTTTGACAGCTACAGTAAATCTTTCAAAAAGCTATTACTGCGCGAGACAAGGTATTTCTTTTCACACTCTTGAAATGATTAATTACCAGTGGAGTATTTCAATGGACACGCATTGGCAGAGACTTACAATTTACAGCTGATGGTTTGCACTGTGCTGTTCCTTCAAGGTATTTCCAGTTGACGCAGAGACAATCTGATCATAAAATATCATGCAATTCCTCGCCCCAGCCGGAGTGTACAAGCCGCGTCGCTCTTCTCGACCAACCGAAAGCAAAGGTGAAATCTCGGAATGAAAAGGTATCTCGTCTGAGCGCTTTTAATCAGCCTCACAGGAAAGGCAAACTCGTGATAATGCATATTGATGGATTCCATGTCCGCAAAAATACTCTTCTGACCACTCAACGGAAAGGTCACTCGACAACTGACTTGATTTTGATACGGAGTACAAGCCCGAACCTTTGAGCAGACAGTCAGAGATGGATAATTCCGAAAGTGCCGTATTTTTGGCGTATTGCTGTTATGGTCTGGCCATAACTTCCCCAACAAGGGGAGAAGTCCGCAGGCAAGTGTCTGGTTCGTGGAATAGGTGCATACTCAGAATCATCACAAAAAGACATTAAAAGAAACAAAGACCCAATTGTCGATTGTTCTCGCAGGTTTTAAAAAGGAGATAATGTTACATGATTCATTGAGCATATTCGTCATATTGACACTGACATCTGTGTCTCTCTGGACAAAGGACAAAGGACCGCCTTCCCCCCCAACGACAACGAGACCCAATCCAGATTGAATGATCATTGTGGAGACCATTCTTAAATCAATCCCGTTTTCTCCTCCAGATTCCCGGGAGGGTTCAATGGGAATATGACAGCCACCCACTTGAAATCATGGCAGCTGATTTTGATGACAGACCTGTTTTCCATGGCCGGGGTTGTTTATGTCATTACCCTGTCCAGATTCGTTGGCCCGGACTTTGAGGAAAGTATTGGGCTGCGTTACTGGCACATGCAGGGGAAATGTTACTGGGTGAGAAGTTATTTGATAGCATGGGCAGGTTCACACCCCTTTCGTGGACGCCTTCTGCAATAGACATTAATCAGAGCTACATTCACAGAAGGTCCACGGTTATAAAGTTTTAAAAGGGGGAAGGAGGACAGGTCTTTTCTTCATAAAAACACAGCTGCTGTTTTCATTCGTGAACTCAGTGTAGTCTATCAACGTTTTTATCAGTTCCGAGGTCATGATGAAATATGGAAACAGTTTCCGTACAGATTAGTTTGTAGATTACCGACTAGGCCATTGGATACCCTTCAGTCCTTACAGCCTCTACCATTGATGAAGACATTTGAGAGAAACCCCCCCCCCCCCCCCCCCAAAAAAAAAAAACGGTCCTTGGAAGCGCATTAGGCGCAACCAAATGCCCGGGTTTGAATGTCACCATGAGAAATCTGAAGTGTGATTCAGTGTTTGGTGATGATGAACTCCCCACATCTGGAATCACTCTGCCAGTGTGCGTCTGGGGAGCTGGCTCGGCGGGTCAGAGGGCAGCTGGAGGTTGGTCATTACAGCAGTGCCGAGAAATGCCTTGCTTGTGAACCACGGCGCATCGCATAGAAAACATTGAATTGAGGAGGAGAGGTGGAGGAGAAGTGACGGAGATGAACGGGAACATCAATTATCCCTCGATAGTCCGATGCGTGACAGAATGACAATAAAGCAAACTAATTGACAATGGAAGACCATAGCAATGTGTTGCGTGTATGTCTGGGGGTGATTTAATGGCATCTGTGTAATGAATGTGCTGTAAGCATATTTTTTTAGCATTTGTCTTGAAAGAATATTTCACTTGTTTGGCTCGGCCACCAAAATTCGATTTATTCCACAACAATTATTTGCAATTGTTGAAAGTGTATGAAGGTTGACGCAGGTGGTGGCGGACGCAGCTTAATCAAGAGAATGAAAAATGAGTCACGGTTGGAGTTTTCTGCTTCCCATTTGTCATTGACTCCACGGGGAGTGAAATGACCCGTTTGAGCTCGGGCTCCAAGGACCTTCAAGTGTGTAGTCCCGCTCTCTACAAAGCTGCGGTTGGGGTTAACTATAGTTTGTTTCCTTCACGCCATCGACTTTGGACTCATTTCTAGTCTATATTCCAAGAGTTTGTGCATCACCTTGAAGGCAGTGAGTGTTGGCCTTGCACTAATTGCAACCATGCGCTGCTCCTGAGGACACCAATTTAGCATGAGCAGCGTTTTGACGACATGTTAACATTCTGCAGGAAGTGAGACCTGACACCGGAAGAGGAAACAATGCATTGTGGGATACCCTTTCCAGTGAAGGGCCCGATGTTTGCATACTGGGATATTTTACGGATGTAAAACATCATCCTGGTACTTTTCACATACTATTTGGTGCATACTCTGTTTTAGGACATCGTCAATTCTAAATAGTATGCTTGTGTGCAATTCGGGACACTGCACCGGTCAAGACCAAGCTATTCCAGGAGTGGCTGAGTCAAATCCAACACCAAAGCTCACAGGGTCCGAGTCAAGACACAGATTTAAAAGTGCCGATCCAAAATATGACCAACAGGGCGGAAACTGGAGTAGACTGACCCCTTTCAATAATAAATAAAAATTGACAAATTAAGCTGTTCTCAGCTATAAATCATATTGTGTCTGCACTGTCCGAGACGAATCGAAGTCTAGCTCAATAGTATAAAGTCAGAGGCGAGAGTCTAAAAATGCAGACCAGAGAGTCCAGACTGGAGTACTACAACCCTGCTTAGCACTGAACAAACCGGAGAAGAGAGCAACAGCTGGCTGGATTTGCTTTGGCCCAGGGCTGACCACTTCTGGTCCCAGACCCAGACAAATTTCCTGGTCAATAGTAGTGCCCCCTGTCACATTAAGTAGAACCATTTCAGGTGTATAGGCTGTGGATGTTGGCCTCGGGAAAGCGGTTTCTAGAAGTGATGGCGCAATAAGAGGTTAGTGCGGTAATGGAGGAGTGGTTGTATTTTGTATTATTTGTTATGCAGCATTGCTGTAAAAAACACTGATGGCCTTTGGATGGTCCTCAGAGCAACCTGGCTTTGTTTTATAACGCGTTTCCTTGATATGACGATATTTGGATACTCGATCCTGAGGCAATCGAGCATGAGAATATTGATGGACATTTTCACAAACAGTTAAAAGTGGGAAAGCTTAATGCGAGGTGAAGTAATAATCGATCATTTTTCTGGGACAAGAGCGATTGCACTTTCGCACACACACAGTGGGCCACAGCCACATCACTGGCAGGATTGATAATCTCATCATCTGCACACATGCATGGATCGTGCAGTATGACCAGAAATTCACCTAGGGATTCTATTTGATTAGTGCAAACAAATAGAGCGATGTCTGCGGCGTCTCGGACCCTTTGGCGGATGAAAGCGCTACGCCGGGGGGAACCGAGGGCAGGACAGAGGAAGGAGTGGGAAGGCAACCAAACTGCGGGGAACTGTCACAACACTCGCAGAAGCAGGTTGAAACCAACCACAACAATCCTCCACAGAGACACACATCCACCACGTGGGTCACAGGTTTATGGAAACAAATGAGATAGTTTACTATGTGGAACCAGTCAAAAATCAAAATATGTGAGGCGATGTTGTGTGAGACAAGGTGAGACGCAATGAAGGTGAGCTTGACGGAGTTCATTTATATTAAAAGGGATAAACAGAACCTGAGATATCAATCGTGCAGAAAGACGTCCTTTAAATGACTGGTTTCAACCTATATCCAAACCCTCAGTTACCTATCGCTGTAAGCAACAGGATGAGGGAAAAGGTCTGCTCTCAGATTGACGACAGATATATTTTAAGTGATTAAAAACATTACCCTAAAGGACCCGGCGTTCTCATGGTCATTTCAAATCCCACTCGCGGTCCAGAAAGACGTCAAGACGTGTCTATGCCAAGAAATCATCAGTCAAGTAACTGTTGTGAACTATGATTCTGCGGAGCAGGGCTCTGGAATCGACTTGGCAGCCCCATGATGCAGCGATTCATCCAACCAAGTCAAAATGCTCAGAATGTGTAATTATGGATCATGAGCATGCTTTTAAGGTAAACTGTAGGATGGATCATATTAACCATAGAGAGTGTGAAAAATATATAACATCTAAATGAGGTGCATATTTTGGCTATTGTAACAAATATTCGTTGTAATATACAGTACACATCATAAACAGAGTTATCACCACAGATGTACTATTTGTGTCATTTTGAAACTTAATTCACGGCTAATCTCTACGTATTTCCTTGATCAAAGCAATTGTGCTTTACAAAAACCAGTTAGTTGAACTCATTAAAAAATGCCCACCCTTAAAAACGAAAGCCGTGTTTCTCTGTCACGCTGCAAACAAACGGCGGAGACGCTGAGCTCTTAGTATTTGCTCCGTAAAACTCGCCTGCCGCTTCCCGGGAACCGTGGACTCCCAGGACCTCAAGTTGGTGCCGAACATCAGCCCCATCGTCAAGAAAGCCCTGCAGAGGACGTGCTTCCTGCGGCAGCTGAGGAAGTTCCACCTGCCATGATGGCGCACTTCTAGACCTCCGTCATCGAGTCCATTCTCGCCACCTCCATCACCATCTGGTACGCTGATGCAACCACCGAGGACGGGGGGGGGGCAGACTGCGGCGTGTCATGCGCTCCGCTGAGAAGGTGATTGGCTGCAATCTGCCATCTCTCCAGGACCTGTACGCCTCGGGGATGCTGAGGCGTGCAGGTAAGATTGTGGCTGACCCCTCCCACCCCGGACACCAACTGTTAGAAACACTTCCCTCCGGCAGGAGGCTGCGGTCCAACAAGGCCAAAACCTCTCGCCACAAGAACAGTTTCTTCCCGTCTGCAACTGGCTTCATCGACAAGACCCGGGAACCCCACTGAAATGGACCCCCCCCCCCCCCCCCATAGTCACTACACAGACCTGTACACCTTGAATTGAATGGATATGCCAATGCGTTACATTAACACACATTCTTCATTCTTCTGGACTGTTATCCGTGAACATTGCACATACTGTTATACTTCATACTCTGAACATTTGCACATTCCTGCACAAACTGTACAGCTCTTCATTTAGAAAAAAAAAAAACAGCCTCATTTTACATTCTTATATATTTTAATTGTTTACCTATTGTTCTGTTTTACGTTTGTGTTTCCTGTATGTGCCGAACACCAAGACAAATTTCTTGTACGTGTAAACTTACTTGGCAATAAAGACGATTCTGATTCTGATTCTGATTCTGACTCTGATTTTGATTTTGATAGTACTCGATACTGTGCTCGTATTCGGTACTGTAGCTTTGAACCAGATGAGCCAAGCTGTTTATTCTTAGGAGGGATGCAACCTGCCGCAGTGGGTGCGGTCCCGGTTCAACAAGATGTTGAATTGCACAATATTCAGTTTTTCAACGAAACTTCTTCAATGAAGTTTGGGATGGTGTTTGGTACATGAGAGTCGGAGGACGGGGGACGACTACAGGATTGGCAGAATTTACGGTAAAACTTATGTTCGACACATGTCGTGGCTGGGGGCCCCATCCTCAACCCGTCCCAAATGTTCCAACCCCCCCTTTCACAACTTGTTCACCCAGACACCCTGACAACTTCCCGGTGATAAATAAGATTAACTGACACAAGCCGCTTAGCAACCAGCGAGCATCTGCAGCCTCCGTCCAAAACAAATTAGCCCGGAGTTTGGTGGTGAACCAGCTTTCGGGAAATACACAGATAGGCATGAGTCACAATCTCCTCACCGTCACTTGGGAGAACTTGCCTTCGGTCATGGGCAGATAAACCCTGCCATGGCGAGACGCCCGGTCCTCGGTGACGACAAAGGGACGAGAGGCCGAGAGGGGACTCCCAGCGATCCCATGAGACTTTTGCTCCTTCCCGAAAACGTCCAGTTCATCACACACTGCATTACATGTAGCACGGGGGCTTCGCTGGTTAGTCACATCCAACAAAAACATCATGTCACAAATCGCGGGGCCAAATGACCAGATGAATTACTTACATGACATCACTGAGACGCAAGCAAATTTACAGGAAATAAATATCAAAGAGGCAATCCTCGTTCAGAAACTCCCCCAGCACAAATCAAATGTGATATATTTTGTGAAACCATTAATTAATGTGTTCCCACACTTTATGGCATTGGCTGTTGACATTTGATTTCCAGTTTTCTCCCATCCTTCCTTTCTGCGGAGAGTTCTGAAAAAGAATGCTGAGATCTAAACGATGGCGCTTTCCACGGTTTTTATATTGTTATTCTGCTGGGGGGGGGGCAGTATCATTATGCCAGTATAAAAATGTGTCCCCACTTTATTAAGGGAAAGCTTTGTAATTCAGAGAAGAATGAAGGTTTAGGGGAAAAATAGACCATCAGGTGACGCATGAATCAACTTCCAACGACAACTTTACAACTAACACATTTGATGGGTGTAGAGTAATTCTGAATCAAAATCTTTTTTTTTTCTGAGTCTCTCTTTTATTCAAGCAGAAACTTCACTCCAAATCGAGTGTTGAATCTATTGTTAGAGCTCAGGGGCTCGGATCAGGCGATAATCTTGACTGCCCCGGGGTAAAAGTTCCTCTGAAAATAGTGTCTACCACTGACATCGCGAACACTGGAACCGAAATCCCAACAATAGGATCACTTGTGTTCGCGCGCTTAGTCGCCCGCGTTTCTGGCAGGTGTGGCCGCTCGGGCTTGGCCCATAATAGGATCACGCAAGCAAATCTGACATGAAAAATAATCCCGCGCAACAACTTGCATATTCTTTAACGATGAATGGTGCGGTTCACCAGATGTCACCGCTGCCCTCTGGACACTAATTCTACGCTCGTAACCCCTCGCCTGGGGCTTTCGGCTCCAAAGCTGCTGCTGGGTGCCAAGCAGGCACCGAGCGGAGATCCGGACCCCACCTGCTCCCGCTGCCGCCCCTTTGGGAATACCTGACTCTGCCCATGAAGAACCCGGTCTGTTTGTGAATTCCATGGCATATGCAATGCTGTACATTAAGATAATACAGTAGCGCTCAAAAAGGTTTTTCGGCCCCGGGACCTTTCTCAGGTCAGGCCCTTGGTCTTCATCCCTGCCGTCCCAGCCACGGCCTGAGCCACCCATTGATCAAGATTCTACTGGTACATTTGATTCTTCATTTTTGGACTAAATGGACTGTTTGATGGACGGCATTGAAACCAATCATGTTGTTGAATACAACAAGCTGACGAATTTTAATGCATTTCTCCATTAAGGCCGATAAGTAAGTTGTTATTTCAACATGAACACACTGTCCAAGGGAAAACCATTATACAGTGTTTTTATTTTGGCAGCGGAGCTCTCGGTCCGGGGCGACGTTTTTTGTTTTTTTTGTTCGCTGTTGCCATAAAGATACATCATAACAAGCCCTTGGCTCTGACTCGAGGCTCGCTTTATTTTTTCATGTTTGCCTGCGTCTAATGCTGACATCTGAACCTCTCGTGAAAGGTCTGTGTGTGACCACAGCTCCGTCTCTGTCCAGTCTTACAAGGCCCGGGCATCAAAGATGGCTGTGAATGTCTTATAGATGGGTGAGAATATCTGGGGGCAAAGGAATGTAGCATGTCAAAAATAGATGCACCAGCCCGGCCTCTTATTCCTGACGTTCAAGGCTCTGTCAAGTAATTCTCAAGAGGTTCACTCGACTGTAAGCAGTGTTCCGGGAAAAGGAGTAAGCGTGTTTCCCCGGCCTTAGATTGTTTGACGTACTTTGTAGTCATTTGCAAGTTAATGTTTTGGTTAACATTTTCTCATCTATGTCAAAGAAAATTCATAAGAACATACTTGGCAGCTTTACACAAAATATTCACCTCCTCATCGTCGCATCGTCTCATCGTCCCGTTTGCACCTTGATGGTTTTTAATGGTTTGTTTCCTTCCCGTGGCAGATCTTAGTGGACTTAGCTGCCTCCGATTCCTCTGGGCGTCCTGACCAGTCAAAACAAGGAGCCGGCTTGTATCTGGACAACAACAGGAGAAGACCTCCCACTCCTGAAAGGATTATTCGGGTTCAAGTCGGTGGAGATAGTTATTGGGTCAATATGAGGGTTTTATTACTCTGGCCTGCTCCCTTGGATGAGCGGTTCTGTACTATCTACTGTTATTGTAGTCACGCTATTGTTTTCTCCAATCACGGCCAGTTTCTGTGGAATACTATGAAATAAAATGTTATTTTATTCCCCATATTATATTAGCTCCTACAGTACGGGGTATGTACCAAATAAACAGCGGAGGAATTTAATTTTGAATGAAATCGAAGCCCCGGCCGTGGCACACTTTGATCAAGGATCTGGTATTTATTGACTTAATTATGATGCTTGTTACTCTTTCAACAAGGGAGGAGTAGTAATCCACTTCTGAACCTCTGATCGGAACACAGTGCAAGACTTTCTCAGCCATAGCTTTCCTCAGTGTCAACACGCCTCTGCCATGTTGGAAGTTCGCTGACTCTGGGAAATATACAATATTTGCTATGTAACCGTATATTCCACTGATACAATGTTTAACAGCTGCTTGTGGAAGAAAGTGGTCTGGTCAGCTTGAAGCTAGAGACTGGGCTTCATACCAATGTAAACCGCTGCTGAAATGTCACCATTTTTATTTGATTTTTTACCCCCCGGCCAACAAAAACAAACTTGTGACATCACACACTCCCCCTTTGTAAAAGGTGCCCCAAAACCAGTCTTTTCAGCAGCCAATATATGGAATGCATCTGGGCCTTGGGATGGTTAAGGCTACTTTTCAACCACAAAACCATTTTCGGCTTTAATTAAAGACAAGTTAGCTACCTATATTATTCTACTTTGTATGTCTGATCACACGAGCGGGAATAAATAATCCTCCCAGAACAGAGTGCAATATTAAAACCAGATTGCAGAAGACACGCCTTACTATCTGCGGCTCTCAAGGCCAGGGCCGTAATCTTTAATGTTTTTTCAGACCGTAATAGAGCTCTTTTTCATCCACTGACATGCTGATGGTCTCTTAGCGATTTTTCCCAGCCCTGGCGAGCGCCGCTGGTGCAGTAACAATAGCCTTGGGTGGAGCTCGCGGATTGGAGGACGGAGGCTGCGGAACGAGATTCGATCGCAGGAATGACGGACACATCGAGCAGCCGTCCTTTGAGGGCTGCGGTTCTTCAAGTTTTCTCTCACATCGAGGACACTCCGTTTGGTCCACGTCAGGCCACAGACCCCATTCGATAAGATTTGGTCCCTGGGACACCAATCTGAGGCGATTTGTATTGTCAGATATGATTAAGTCTGAACTTCCACACCTGTCTAAACTATACTTAGGGAGATAACAGTGAAACCAGAAACCAAACAGTCATTGTTGTACATACTGCTAATGGTGCTGACGTCTTGAAAGACCCCCGGGGGTCCCTGGACACCATATTGAGAACCACCGCTTTGGAAGATCCTTTCCTCATGATTTGTTAAGGGCAATCTATTGCACATGTGGAATCATCGTTCAATTGTGCATTGGGAAAATTCAGAAAGTGTTCTCGCTAAATGAAAAGTACACTGAGATGCATCGTTTGCAATCATTTTCTGTGATTCACTGGTTGCACGCAAAATAGTTTTTGCTAATTTGGTTCAATCCTGATCCTTTGTTGAATCGACTTTCTCTCTGCTCTGTCTCAACAGAATGCATATAAATGCATATACATATACTGTATATGCACTAGTAACATATTACAAATATCCCACTATGTAAATAACTGAAGTTCTATGTGTATATACTGTATAAGGTCATTGTTGCTCATTGCTGTTGTTTCTCATTATTTCCTCTTGCTTCCCCTCCTGCACACTTGCTGCAGAGAACTCTGTCTGCACTGGCACCAAAACTGGACTTCCAGGGGCCTCCAGGGAGGGGGGGGAAGCATGAGGAAACTTGGAATAATATATTGTAGGTAAATAAATGCGCTGTTTGAAAAAGAATGCTCTTCCAGAACCCAGCCAAGGCCCCTCAGAGCAGAATGCGCCCCAAATAATGCCCTAATTACTCTTTTGATAATATGATAATAATGGGTGGACTCCTCCGAAGTCACAGGGTTCACTGTGTAAACCAGGACCAGAATTCAACAGACTGAGGGAAAATCATTCTGGGCCTTGGGACAGGAACCTGCACGTGAACCAACTGTGTGTGTGTGTGTGTGCGTATGTGTGTGTGTGTGTGAGAGAGAGAGAGAGGGAGAGAGAGAGAGAGAGGGAGTGAGAGAGAGAATTAAAGGAGAGGGAGAGATGACAGAGAGCGCTGGAACCCGGCGTTCTCCGCATTGAGACCAAAACTGTCGACTCCATCGTGACGTCTGGTCTTGAAACCCCCGAAGCCAAACCATTATCAAACCGGTGTGAAGCGCCTTGAAAACAGGTAAACGCTGACTAAATAAGACAATATGGATTACGATACAGGAATATCTGCCACGCCGGTGTCGACGGGGATCTTTGGGGGTTTTGGGGGCCACGCTGGCTGGAAAGCGGCCCTGGCTATTGATTCCATATGGGAGGATGAGTCCAAATACGGAGCAGATGTGATGCTCCTCAGTCATAACAGAGAAGAGCACCTCAGACCTCAAACCATTTTGGACACTCTGTTGAGGAATAACGGTTTGACATGGCCGGGTCGCAGAGAGACTCCCATTCGGCGTTATTAACAACAAAAACAGGGGTGTCGCCGAAACGGAACGGACATGCACTACTGCCAGCTTCGAAGATCGAGACCCTGCGACCGATTCTATTCTCTTATGATCGACTTTGTTGATTTGTTGATTTGCTGAAGTTACTGCGAAGGTCGCGGTCCACCGCGACGTAATTAAGACGTCCCGACGCCCTGCCGCGGCGTGTCAACGAATGTTCCCTGGCCCCAGTTACAGTGTACCAAGCCACTGACCAAGATAACGGCGCCGACACCACTTCTCCATAACCTCGCCCCGGACCCCTCTCATTTAATATTTTATTCCTCTAAGAGAAAAAAAAAAGCAAAGAGGTGACAGCGTGGTGCCTTGGCCTGGAGGATATTCAGGTTCATTAGGCTCCCGGGAAGAAGAAAATATTCAACTGTTCAACAGGTGTATCCCCTGGTTTTGACTTTTGTCTGGTTCATTCTGCTTCTTGCCCTCGCGACGCTCTATTAGAGAGGCTGGGAATTCAATGTACAGTAATGAAGGGTGGAAACAAAGGGGACGTCTCGGGCTACGCCGCCGCCGCTGCCACCGCCGCCGGGGATGATATATATCCCCTCCGTCGGTTCAGCACCTGAAAAGTCCATCACTTCCAAGAACGCTTTGGAGCAGGCCCATCTGTCGGCGAAGGGAGAAAGAAAGGGAGAGGGGGGGGGGGGGGTAGCAAATTGTTCCTGCGTCACGTTGCTTTAATTTGTCCACCAGCTGCCAAAGAAAATGATGACCCACTGGAGTCCATTTTATTTTTTTTTTTTTGTGTGTTTTTTTTTTTGTGTTCACTTGGCAGAGTGTCCGCTTTGGCAAGGTAAACAGATGGACGAATGCTGAACAAGTGTTATTTACAGTATGATGAATTGACTGATGGGACGAATCGCCTGATTTTCCAAAACCATCATCACCGGCATCAGGTGTCTTTGGAGACTTTGGAGGTATAATTTGAATCGTCCAGTTAATCATTGCAACAACGTGGCCAGTTAGGTAATGCCGTTAATGACAGCGCCAAGTTTAAACCTCTTTCCTTCCCAGGTCACAGATCATAGTTCTAAGAAATACAACCCTCCAATTTGGTTCCGTCACCTCTTATCTAATTCGGGGGTTCCCAAACTGTGGTCCTTGAAGGAATTGCAGGGGGTCCGCCATAACATTATTTGATTTTTTATTTTTTTTGTATTTCTTTTTTCACCAAATACAAAAATCACCCTATATAATGAAGATGATTTGCAGAAATTTGGCTTTTGCAAGTCAGATATATTTTGTTAGAATACATATATAATGTATTGTTATTGTATGTATGTGTTATTTAATTTATTTGGAGGGGGTGGGGGGTTATTAATTTATTCAACTTTTTTCAATTTCTTTTTTTTTTTTTTGTTCCCTAAAAAGGTTCCCTCCAACTCACTTCTCAGATTTCACCCTTTCTTATCATTACATAATGTCATTTAGCGCCATAATTATCAAAAGGAAAAGTAATAATTAAATGCAAATTTCTGTTTCTCTTTTTCCAGCTGTTGAATCTCCAAAGCACATGTCTTGACGAAGTTAGGCAATACATTGCGAAAGGGGGAGTCCAAACATGAGGTTTCCACACGATGCTTTGTTTCAGGTGGCAGCAGGGAGGGGCTGTGCACTGGCTGCGCCCTCCGATGCAATATATAGACCTCAGAACCCAAGCCCTCCTATAGTTGCACAGAGCAGTTTGCACAGGGCAAAAAACCTCCCTGGACAAGCCCTCCCACTCTCCAACTCACTGCAGAGGCTTTGCAGGCACGAGCTGTTGCAGAGACAACGGTAGGATTCAATTTCCACATACAGCAATCGGTCCCTGGTGCATAGATTTAATGTGTTTTACAGTGTGCCGCAAAACCTTTACGCCTTTACACCGTGCACACGGGGAGATCACTTTCTCTCCGGATAGAATCAAATGCACCGCCTATCCTAAAGTTTGCATTTTGCATTTCTTTTCAGCGCGGACTCGGGCTTGGAATTTGTCAGAAATCATCCGCACGAACCCGCACAACTATGACGCCTCAGTTGCTTGCCATTGACTTGATGCTGCTGTGCATGTCCTGCGGAGCAAGTGCACTGGCCACCGTGTCCAGCTCCCTGCCCGCCGCCAGCTTCACCCACCCTGTCACCCAGCACCAGCACGGAGCCAACCGCACAGCTATTTCTAAGAGCAGGAGGAAGAGGTTCATTTCCCAAAACGACATGCTGGCCATTCTTGATTACCACAACAAAGTGAGGGGGAAGGTCTTTCCCCC
This sequence comes from Zeus faber, assembly GCF_960531495.2. Lineage (NCBI taxonomy): Eukaryota > Metazoa > Chordata > Actinopteri > Zeiformes > Zeidae > Zeus > Zeus faber. The sequence goes on along the minus strand of NC_137206.1, from coordinate 16,507,442 downwards.
AGCCTCCAACATGGAATACATGGTGAGTGATGCGCTCTTCCAAGTGGGATTCATTCTACTCATTTCATTTCATTTGATGTGGTGAAACCACTGTCGATGGTCTTGTTTCAAGTATTGATCATATTACAGATTGGTAGTGTTATAGGCGCATATGCTTTATAAGTGCCTATAATAAACTGCTGTGTGGTTTAACATTGAAAGAAACTGATCTCACAACAAAACTTACCATCATTAGTGGAGGTTAAGTAAATATATTTTGTGAAAAAAAAAATATATATAACTAAATATATATCTATTTATGTGTGAATATATTAAATGTTAAAATATTTTATTTCATAAAATAAATATATATATATATATATATATATAAACTGTTCCCCTGTAATTCCCAGGGAAACCGCTAGGGGGCTGCAGACCCCCAGATCAAGGAACCTCCGCTGTATACAGTACTATTAACAAGATGAAACTGTCATAAATTAGTGATGGAAGAAAGGTGGTGACATGCTGCTTTACGATAATAGATGTGTAATTCAGCACAGGAAACCATAGTGGCAAATATCACTGACTCCCCGCCCCCCCTCCCCTACCCCCTCACCCTCCCCCAGCTGTCGAGCAGATTTCATGGGAGCAGACCACCAAAGTAGACACTTGAGAGAGGATGAGACGGATCCCGAGTAACACCAGTAGCCCACGGGCGGGAAAGGCGGCGCGAGAGCAGCTGTTGACATTTGAGATAAATCTGTGGCGCTCGGTGAACGGGACCCGAGTCCAAAAGGGTGCAGAACAGGCGTCTTAAACATACAATTTCATACAGAATATGAACTCCAGGCGTGTGCGGATTCAGCACGTTCAACATTGGGCGTTTGAATAGCCACGGTGGAGTGCTTCTAGTCGCTCCAATCGTAGATCACCCATCAAAGAGACTCTGGATGGGGTCTGTACGGGGGGCGGGGGGGGGTCCCCCAGATGTTTCCATGCTTCTCGCCTCGGTTACGCTTGGGAGCGAGTTCTGCGCCGAGAAAACCCCTCCTCGTCTCACATCGCACCCACGTATGAGACGTAGATGGAGGAGGTTCCAGTGTGTACTGTATATTTTCCAGGGTTATGTAACACAGTTCAACGGTTCCCATCGTTTCTGTGTGTGTGGGTGTGCGTGTGCGTGTGCGTGCGTGCGTGTGTGTGTGTGTGTCTAGGTGTGGGACGACACCCTGGCCAAGACGGCCGAGGACTGGGCGCACGCCTGCCAGTGGGAACACGGACCGCATCACCTCCTCAGGTTCCTGGGTCAGAATCTCTCCGTCAGGACGGGACGGTGGGTGACATTTGACCCCTTCCCCTTTTTTAACACATCTGCTGCTCTTGTCAAGCGTAGCTCTCAAACGTCACAGTCGCCCTCATGCTGCCCCCCGCCCCACCCCTTTTTTTTTTTTGCCCCTCTTTTCCCCAAAGGGGTTTTGCACTGTGACCCATCCGACGCCTCAGGAATGTTCTGGTGACCCTTGAAATATACAAAGGCAGATCTTTCAGTTGCGGCACAACGGGGGGAACTGGCCGCCCCCCGCGACCCTTTCCCTCGGGTCAGAAAATAGATCATTAGGCTGGAAAAATGGAGAGAGATTCCCCGAAGATCAGAATGACATCACGGGCTGTGATGTTCGGGGTCGTGGACGGTTAGAAAGTCCGACGAGCATCCACAACACTATTTCCTAACGACTCCTGACTCTGACTCGATTTTATATCCATGCGCCGTCATGGCACCACATAATGGCCCATCTGGAGCATTATTACCTTCAGCGGTGAGGGCTATCGGTAATCGGACCTCTATATTCATTATATCTCTGTTTGTCTGCCCTTTATCCATAGGTATCGATCCATTCTCCAGCTGGTGAAGCCCTGGTACGATGAGGTCAAGGACTACTCCTTTCCCTACCCCCGAGACTGCAATCCAAGATGTCCGCTGCGGTGCTACGGACCCATGTGCACGCATTACACGCAGGTGGGCGGCCCCGACACAAGTACACACGGTCCATAATAACAGTATATCACCGGAGTCGTGGAATAACGCGGTAACTCACCGGCGCAAACGCGCCTCCTTTGCAGATGGTGTGGGCGACGTCGAACAAAGTGGGCTGCGCAGTCCACACATGCCACAATATGAACGTGTGGGGCTCGGTGTGGAAGAGAGCAACGTATCTAGTGTGCAACTACTCGCCCAAGTAAGTACACCGGGCATGCTGATCGCTGGCCGCCGCGGTCGCCTTTTATTTTACGTTGACAAACAGCTTCACCAGCGCGCTCGACGCCGCCAATCTACAGTATTGAACACGGGCTCGAAGGAGAAGTTCGGCTCTTTTCAACGAAGGCCCTAATCGAAGGTCGGTTTATAACTGTTCCGGCCGAAGCCGTACGAAATAGTGAAAAGTGGGAAACGAGCAGCTCACAGCGTAACCGTGCAGTTTTTGCACGCATGTAAAAATCATGCATTTTTTATCTGGGGTTTTCAAGGGTTTTCCGCACTCTTTTTTTTTTTTTAAACAACGCGAGAGACTAGAAACAGGAAGTTGCGCAGCTTCCCACCGGCAACGACAAGCCCTGGGTGTACTGTGGCAACCCCAGCTCACAATAAAATGTAATATTTTGGAAAACGGGGGGAAAATAACCCCCCAAAAAAACGAAGAGACGCGTCTCCCGTTTTTTTTTAAAAGGAGATTGAATGGTTTCTTTTACAGCGTGTTGGACTGAGAAGCGGGAGCGGAGGGTTATGTCTCTCTCTCTCAAAGTGTTCTGTGAGTTTGGGCCATGATCGGTCATATATTACGGGAACCAGCATTTCACTAGGGCCAGGGTTGAGAAGCGGCGGACCTATCCTTTGAACCTGCCGAGGAGAAACTGGCCCGTTCCCGAATCAGCGGTCGAACCCAACGCCCTCGGAGCCGTTGCTAGGGCACCGCTCCGATCCAGGCGCAATGCCACCCACGTCACTGGGAGATCCAAGTGGGCGCGGGGGCACTGCGAGCTCCGCAGGCCCACGGAATTCCAGGAGAATTCTTCGCCCCCCTAATGCCAGAAATCAAAGCCTCGGGTTTCGTGATCTTTAAAACATGTGACTGACTGGTGACCTTGGGTTTTCATAATCTCATCGAGGGAATGCATTTTTAATAAGTAACGCGTTCAAGACGCGGGCGACCTATTTTCTTTCCCGTCGGTCGGAACATGTTCTCAAGTCGTCATTAGTACGAGCCCTGCAGCAGTTCTGCACTAAACATCTGTACTATACGTCTAGATAACATCTAGATAACCGGCAAACGCACGTACGACCATCAGCGAGAAATCCAAATGATCAATTTTTGGCGTATAAGTTTACTGCAGAATGCATGACTAAATCAGTAAACGAAATGAAACCGGCGTTCTCCATACCACTACCGTCTCTTACCAAGAGGCAATGGGCAATGAGAAATGCGTAATGGAAATTCCCTAACTTCATGGCACAGATCGAGTGAAATACCAAGCCCCAACATTGCGGCCATTTCCAAATCTCAGTATTTAAGGCCTCTTTGCGCCCGATGCCAACGAGCATCTGCCTTGGCACCGGCGCGCCAGGCGAACTGACGGTGAGCATGTGTTTCTTCCAGGGGCAACTGGATCGGAGAGGCTCCCTACAAGGTGGGCGTGCCCTGCTCGGCCTGCCCTCCCAGCTACGGAGGCTCCTGCAGCAACAACATGTGCTTCCCAGCCCTCAACACAAATTACCTGCACTGGTTCAAATAAGCAAAGCCCGCCCCACCGTCCCCGAAATCTACATAAGCTAACAAAACCAACCGCAAAGACGTTGTTTTTCTTATCCCGCACGGAATTGCACAAACAGTCCTGGACCACCCCCCCCCCTTTTTTTTTTTTTTTTTTTTTTGTATATATGGGCTTATTTAAAGTTGCAAAAAAAACGACGTTTTGCAGACAAGCAGACGTTTCGAGCGTCGATAATATGTAAATAAAATGCACATTTTTTTTTTTTTTTTTTTTTGGTGACAGTTTTTTTGTTTTCTTTTCTATAATGATGTGGATTCATGGAACATAACTTATCTTCTGGAAGGGGCGTGATACTTCATGCACAGTGTACTTCCCTGTATGCTTTCATCATATAGCTGTAGTAAAGGGTCGGGGTTTTTTTTTCCAAGTTGTTTTTCTTCGGATACTGACGGTGAACCACAAGATCATAGCTGCTTCTCAAAACTCATCATGGTGCTAGGGACCTGGGACAGGACATTCTCTTTTTCTGTTTTATGATCTGAGGATCAATGTTTTTGTAGCACATCCAACTTGGACCGAAACCTCGCCGCAGTTTGAATTTCACTTGTGTCCGACAGTTACACACACACACACACACACACACACACACACACACACACACAAATGTGCACTTACTGTAAATGAAAAAAACCACACGCAATTGCGCAAAGGAAATCAGCGGCTGAAACGAAATTCCACTTGACGACCCCGTGGCAAGGCATCAAGGACGTTTTCTTTTGGGAATTCTGTTTTCTATGCGTCGCTCAACTTGACTTCTCGCGCTGTTTGTATCATCCTGACAGATTTCAACGATTGCTTGAAATGATGACGTGTCTGCTAAAGAGGAAACTCCGGCCCAGATATATGTTCTAGCATCCCATTTGTTGGCACGGTGTTTGTACTTTTCGTTATGTTTTAGTTTGTTCCCTACGGTTTAGGTACCCAAGTGCACCTTAATTGCTTGTACATTTCTAAAACGTCGTTCTATAGATAATAAGTTGTATAGAAAATCATTATACCCTGGGATGGAATATTGTTATACTCGAAGCATATTCTAATTCTAATTGTATTCCATTTTTATATTGGAAAAACCTATTTATAAAAAAAACCCAAAACAACGGACATAACATTTCGATGTGATCACAGTTTTCATTTTTAACTGCTTTGTAAAATGGCGTGTACATAGGAGCATTTCATTGACGTTGATTTGGCATATTGACTTTCACGATAAGGAATAAAGGTTTAGAGCCGGATTTTGTGAACCCAGCGCTATTATACCCAGGCTTTGACTTAGCAAAATTGACTTTTACAAGGAGGCCAGTGTCTGAACAGCATTCCACTTCTACGGAGAAGGACTTCAGGACATTTCTGCGGTGGGAATATGTATGTTGTAAAAACCAGTAAGTCATGCAAACGACATTAAAAAAAAATAATTAATAATTAAAAAAAAAAAAAAAATCGATGTGCCTTGCCGATAGAAAGTTACGACTTATAACGCACTGACTGTATTTGAAAAAAAAAAAAAAAAAAAGAAGAAGGTATTTATACGACAAATGGCTTTTGCTCACCCGTTTTGTATTTTGTAATAAATGCTTTTTTTTTTTTTTTCATAGCGAGCGTTTTTGGGGGTTTTTTTTTTGGTTCTGCCTGTTTGTTGATTTTGTTTGTTTGTTATTTTAGGCGGCTATGCGGGAACTCCTATTTTTGAGATGAGAATTTCACTACAACGGACGCCTACTAACTTGAGCGATAGCCGGTCATGGAGCCCAAAAAAACAACAACAACAAAAAAACAAAACACAAAAAAAACAAATACAAGCCGGTGAGGAAAGACAGGCGTTGCCGTGGATACGGGCGCAAACAACCACTCGCCCCGTCCGACGACTGAGAGCGTTGCCGCCGTTGGGACTCACCAAGACGCGGGCCAAAAAACCCCCAAAAACCCCCAAAAAAACCCCGAGTTGAGACAAAGCGACCCGGGGATTGGAGGCCGTGGAAGCGCTGATGCGTCGGGCAGACGCGGGGGCAGACGCGGGGGCAGACGCGGGGGCCGCCGGGGGATCAGAGATGATCAACAAGGAACACCACCCCCCCCTAAAAAAAAAAAATATATATATATATATTTTATTTTTGCAAACTGAGGAGCAGGAAATGTGCTGCGGATAAGAGAACATCTGTGCGTTTTGTTTGGACGGACGGTTTTACTGCGCCGCGGGGTTTATTCCAGTGCTTTTTTTTTTTTTTTTTGCGCGCCGGAATAAAATAAAATTGTGCCTTGAATCTGCGGAGGTTGAGGCGAGGGTACGAGTCCGCATTTGACAGTCCGGCTCTCGTTGTACGGCGCCTCTATCAGATATGGCCTGAGCTCCACCTGTCTCTAGAACGAGCTCCACCTGTCTATTTGAATGAACTTCACCTGTCTATAGAATGAGCTCCACCTGTCTATAGAACAAGCTTCACCAGTCTATAGAATGAGCTCCACCTGTCTATAGAATGAGCTTCACCAGTCTATAGAATGGGCACCACCTGTCTTTTGAATGAGCTTCACCTGTCTATAGTATGAGCTCCACCTGTCTATAGAATGGGCTCCACCTGTCTATAGAATGAGCTCCACCTGTCTATAGAATGAGCTCCACCTGTCTATAGAATGAGCTCCACCCGTCTATTTGAATGAGCTTCACCTGTCTATAGAATGAGCTCCACCTGTCTATAAAACGAGCTTCACCGCTCTACAGAATGAACTTAACCTCTGTATGGAATGAGCTCCACCTGTCTATAGAATGAGCTCCACCTGTCTATAGAATGAGCTCCACCTGTCTATAAAACGAGCTCCACCTGTCTATAGAATGAGCTCCACCTGTCTATAAAACCAGCTCCACCTGTCTATAGAATGAGCTCCACCTGTCTATAGAATGAGCTACACCTGTCTATAGAATGAGCTTCACCTGTCTCTAGAACGAGCTCCACCTGTCTATAGAATGAGCTCCACCTGTCTATAAAACGAGCTCCACCTGTTTATAGAATGAGGTCCACCTGTCTATAGAATGAGCTACACCTGTCTATAGAATGAGCTTCACCTGTCTATAGAATGAGCTCCACCTGTCTATAGAATAAGCTCCACCTGTCTATTTGAATGAGCTTCACCTGTCTATAGAATGAGCTCCACCTGTCTATAGAATGAGCTCCACCTGTCTATAGAATAAGCTCCACCTGTCTATTTGAATGAGCTTCACCTGTCTATAGAATGAGCTCCACCTGTCTATAAAACAAGCTTCACCTCTCTACAGAATGAACTTAACCTCTGTATGGAATGAGCTCCACCTGTCTATAGAATGAGCTCCACCTGTCTATAGAATGAGGTCCACCTGTCTATAGTATGAGCTCCACCTGTCTATAGAATGAGCTCCACCTGTCTATTTGAATGAGCTTCACCTGTCTATAGAATGAGCTCCACCTGTCTATTTGAATGAACTTCACCTGTCTATAGAATGAGCTCCACCTGTCTATGGAATGAGCTCCACCTCTCTATTTGAATGAACTTCACCTCTCTATAGAATGAACTTAACCTCTCTATGGAATGAGCTCCACCTGTCTATAGAATGAGCTTCACCTGTCTATAAAACGAGCTTCACCTATCTATAGTATGAGCTTCACCTGTCTATAGAACAAGCTTCACCAGTCTATAGAATGAGCTTCACCAGTCTATAGAATGGGCACCACCTGTCTTTTGAATGAGCTTCACCTGTCTATAGAATGAGCTCCACCTGTCTATAGAATGGGCTCCACCTGTCTATAGAATGAGCTTCACCTGTCTATAGAACGGGCTCCACCTGTCTATAGAATGAGCTTCACCTATCTATAGTATGAGCTTCACCTGTCTATAGAACGAGCTTCACCTGTCTATAGAATGAGCTCCACCTGTCTATAAAACGAGCTTCACCTCTCTATAGAATGAACTTAACCTCTGTATGGAATGAGCTCCACCTGTCTATAGAATGAGCTCCACCTGTCTATAGAATGAGGTCCACCTGTCTATAGTATGAGCTCCACCTGTCTATAGAATGAGTTCCACCTGTCTATTTGAATGAGCTTCACCTGTCTATAGAATGAGCTCCACCTGTCTATTTGAATGAACTTCACCTGTCTATAGAATGAGCTCCACCTGTCTATAGAATGAGCTCCACCTCTCTATTTGAATAAACTTCACCTCTCTATAGAATGAACTTAACCTCTCTATGGAATGAGCTCCACCTGTCTATAGAATGAGCTTCACCTGTCTATAAAACGAGCTTCACCTATCTATAGTATGAGCTTCACCTGTCTATAGAACAAGCTTCACCAGTCTATAGAATGAGCTCCACCTGTCTATAGAATGAGCTTCACCAGTCTATAGAATGGGCACCACCTGTCTTTTGAATGAGCTTCACCTGTCTATAGAATGAGCTCCATCTGTCTATAGAATGGGCTCCACCTGTCTATAGAATGAGCTTCACCTGTCTATAGAATGAGCTCCACCTGTCTATAGAATGAGCTCCACCTGTCTATAGAATGAGCTTCACCTATCTATAGTATGAGCTTCACCTGTCTATAGAACGAGCTCCACCTGTCTATAGAATGAGCTTCGCCAGTCTATAGAATGAGCTCCACCTGTCTATAGAATGAACTTCACCTGTCTATAGAATGAGCTCCACCTGTCTATAGAATGAACTTCACCTGCCTATAGGATGAGTTTCACCTGTCTATAGAATGAGCTCCACCTGTCTATAGAATGAGCTCCACCTGTCTATAGAATGAGCTTCACCTGTCTATAGAATGAGCTTCACCAGTCTATAGAATGGGCACCACCTGTCTTTCGAATGAGCTTCACCTGTCTATAGAATGAGCTCCACCTGTCTATAGTATGAGCTCCACCTGTCTATAGAATGAGGTCCACCTGTCTATAGAACAAGCTTCACCTATCTATAGTATGAGCTTCACCTATCTATAGAATGAGCTTCACCAGTCTATAGAATGAGCTCCACCTGTCTATAGAATGAGCTCCACCTGTCTATAGAATGAGCTTCACCAGTCTATAGAATGGGCACCACCTGTCTTTCGAATGAGCTCCACCTGTCTTTCGAATGAGCTCCACCTGTCTATAGAATGAGCTCCACCTGTCTATAGAATGAGGTCCACCTGTCTATAGAATGAGGTCCACCTGTCTATAGAATGAGGTCCACCTGTCTATAGAATGAGGTCCACCTGTCTATAGAACGAGCTTCACCTGTCTATAGAATGGGCACCACCTGTCTTTCGAATGAGCTTCACCTGTCTATAGAATGAGCTTCACCTGTCTATAGAATGGGCTCCACCTGTCTATTGAATGAGCTTCACCTGTCTATAGAATGAGCTCCACCTGTCTATAGAATGAGGTCCACCTGTCTATAGAACGAGCTTCACCTATCTATAGAATGAGCTCCACCTGTTTATAGAATGACCTTCACCCGTCTATAGAATGACCTCCACCTGTCTATAGAATAGTGTGCATGAGCTTGGACACGCGTCTAAGTCTAAGTACCACATGGATGTTTGCCTAGAAGATGGTCGGCGGCCGTTCAAAACTCACCGAGGTGGGTCCGGATCCGAGGGGCGGAGGAGTGGAACCACCCGCTGTCAGATCAGGCGGAGATCAGACGTGGCCACCGGGACAGAGGCGGAATGGGACTGAAAGGGGACGAACGCGCGGGGACGTACTGTGCACGGAGTGTCCCGCCGCCGAGTACATCGGCCGGACTCGCGAGGACACAGAGGGTGCGCCCAAAACGCCATCGTCCGCATTCAGAGCATCCATTTAATAGTGTGGCTGTGCAGCAGATATGGACACGGGTAGAGGGAGGAGGGGGGGGGGAGCGAGAGCCGCAACAAGACTCGTGTTCTCCCCGCGTAAATGTTTACCACTTTTCCCAATGAATTCAGAGTGAATTGATGGCCCGTCAGATGAGACTACCCATTGTTCGATTGTTAAAAGGAAGCTTCACCCGAACGGGAAGGTTGGTGAAGAGGTTTATTTGCGGTGGAGATCGGGATTTCAGGACTCTGACAGCAGAGAGATTGATTGTGGCGGAATAACGAAGGAAACAATGACGGCATCGAAATAACTTTTGCGACAAGGCCAAGAAATGGATGCTCTTGTCGGCGGTGCTCGATAATGGCCGCGGCGCTGCGTTGCGGAATCGGTTTCCCCTCTCCCGTCTTCCTCCTCCTCCCCTCGCCTCGCCTCACCTCTCTCTCCCTGACTTCTCTTTGCACTCCGCAACCTCCCTGGCCTTCCTGACTTTCATCATGGAGTGGATGAAAGCTTGGCAGCCGAGAGCCCCCGCTCTCCGCTTCCAGGGGAACATCGAGAGGGGCGTTGCTTTAATTCGGGGTATTTTTCTTCTTCTTCCCCTCCTCCTCCTCCTCCTCCTCCCGTCCACGTTGGAAGCAAAACAAGTCTGTTTATCCCATTCCCCCCCGAGCGGCGGGAGCGTCGGCACGACGAGTCCGTTCCCAGACGGAGCCTCTCGATGTCTCCCGATGTCCCCCCCCCCACCCCCCCAAAAAAAAAACCCGCCCCGGAATCCGCCACGGCAACACCGACACGGGGGAGGGGGGACTTTGAGGACGTTGGGAAGGCGCCGCCGTTCGGGGTCGGAGCAAACACGTGAAACCTCCGGATCGCGAATTCGGTGACGGAGCGGCGCGCCAGCCGCCGCGTCCCGGTGCAAACCCTAAAGACGGACCGGAGTGAGGGAGCAGGGTGTGGCGCAGTATCTGGCCGGCGTCTCGCTGAATGTGCTCGGCCCGGGGAGGAAAAGAGTGAATGAGACAGTCGGGGGACATTTGTTTGCTGCCAAACGGGACTTCTCATTCGCTCGCATGGAGGTTGAGTCGGGATTGGACTCCACTGTACGTCGCGTAAATCGGCTGGATTCCCGCCAGGGTTTCCCCCTATAGAGAGAGGACGGGGCGTCTTTCGCCGATGTTTATGCTATTTATAATCGGCGAAAAAACCTCGCGCCCCGGTGGCGTTTTCTCCCCGCGGCTTTGAAATGTGTATTTATATCCCGGCCACGTCCATAGGTCGGCGTGGAGTCTATTGACTTATATGTTTCGCGGCGGCCGACGCCAGCGACTTGAAACATGTTTTGGGATCTTCACAAATGTTGGCGCGCACACGTTAAAAACCCTTCTCCTGCCATAAATTATTTTTGGGGCCTGGGTGAAACCTCTGAGTTAACTGCAGGGCATATTTGCGCAGTTCTTCTTCTTTTTTTTTTTTTTTCTTTCCGCCCGGGCTGCAGGCACTTGCCTCAAACAAGCTCCCGAAGTGTATACAGATCATTTGCGGTGTCACCGATACCTTTTTTTAAACTTTTTTTTTTAATGCTGTTTATTCGGGACAATGTCTTCATAACATTCGGGCGGACGCTCTCGGTTCCCAGAGAGCTTTCGCAGTGGAGTCTGTGTGTGCTCCCACCACCTCTCTACTGCTACTGCTCCGTGGACAGGCCAGCGGAGAGGTCATTTTTTTAATGCTTATTCAGCAGCTGCACATCATTAATACCCTATAGAAAAGTCATTTTTCTCATATGGTGACGTGATTTTTGGTCGAGTATCCCGCTCAGACAGTCTGGCAAAAGCGTGAGTGTCTCCGGAATACGTCAACGCAGGCCTACCAAGTCATAAAGAAGTCCGTACGACACATATTTTTGAGCAGAGTTGATGTCAATGCGATCAATGACTTCAATATGTGTATTTATCGGTGCACCCCTCCACCCCTACTTTGGATTCAGGTGTTGCCCTCGAGTGGCCCGGTGGAATGAGATCCGCGCTTGAGCGCTAAGCTGGACCAGACCTGGCTCGCGATGACTTGTGTTTCTGTGTTTACTCGGCGTGGCCCGCTGTGGTCTTTGTCTTGGACGGGGTCTCTCTCGCTTCCTAGCCCGGGCCGAGCAGGCGAGGCCGCTGGCCCCCGCAGAATGGCGACATCCTGCAGCTCCGGACCGCCGGCCAAAATCAATGTCCGTCCAGAAACACGGCGCTGGGAAAGTGCCACGCTATCAGATGGGCATCCGTCCCTTACTCTCGAATCTCGGTTACTCACAGCCGACTCACATGCTTTTTATGTACACTCTGGCGAGCAGCGCACTGACCTCAGTGCTCCGCTGACGTAGTGCGGTATTAAATGTGCGCGAAAACAGATGGATGGATGCATCCATTACAAGACCCTAGAAAAACAGCCCGGCAAAAAAAAAAGCGGCATGTATGTACACATTACTGTAAGCGTGGTGAGGCCGATACACACGCAGAGCCATGCAGAGGCAATAACACACAACACAAACACGCGTGCACACACACACACACACAGGATTCTTATAAGATAAAGAGAGCCAAACTTTTATGTCCAATCGGATCACAGAACTGGTCTCTGGTCATTCCTCATCTTAAGACACGCCTGCTTTATTAGAGGAATAACCACAACAAAAAGTTAATTACCACATTACAATGCATTTGATCATTAGAATGACTGACCAGTTAGTTTTAACCCTCTCGGGCTGGCTGGTGTGTTTTCAAAGCAGAATGAATGAATTCATCAAATCACACCTCATCGCCGCGCTCCTCCACACTGTCTGGGTTTGGCATCGCAATGTCAAAGAGAAACAAGACAAGAAGTCGTCTTAGAGTGGAAAGACTAGAAGAGTGTGTTTTGTAACTAGAGGCTTCATCGAAGAGAGTGTGTAAAAAAAAAAAAAAAAAGAAGGCTTAATTCAGAGCCAGATTCTGCCATGTTGCTTCTGAGATTTGGCCAAATATGCACTTGTATGTTGATGGCCACTGACACCTGCTGGTAATGGAAACACTTGTGAGCCTCATTTGCTTTGTGATTTATGATGGGACTTTTCCAATGAGGTGAACATGTATGTACACATCTCTGGAAAATTCAGTTACCTCTAGTGGTCAGTAGTCAGAACATTATAATTGGAAAGAACTTGAAAATACCTGGATCAATGATGGAGATTATAACACGTAGATCAAAACCTGGGGTCTCTATCTATGAGTTAATCTATTTGTCAAAATGACATTTTAGACTTTATCATTATAAAAATGATAATCATAATACAGTATTTGAATGATATATTTATCCAAGAGACAGGACATTAAAAAATATGTCTATATTAAGTTCAGTATTGGCTACAATAGAATATTAAAAAATGACATTTAGAAATCTGGTTACTGGATTTTAAATGATATGGCGACTCTATGGGATGGCAGGTCTGAATGTCAGGTTTATCCATTTATAAGCCTACAATACTACACACACAACTAATGCTCATAACACTTAATAGTTGTATTTTTAGTGTTTGTTTTTCCTTTTAACACTTTTATTTCACACTTTTATGTCATTTTTGTCATTTCTGGCCGCCCTACTCCCGATATTCACCTCAAAAAAAGGGGAAAAAGGGCAAAAGGGCCTGGGGTCCGCCTTAGCCGGGGTGGGATGGAGGGGCGCGGGTCAGGTTAAAAATAGTATAACTTACTCCGTGTGGTGTGAGCTCACATATAAATCACCTGTAAAAAGATCCACCTGCCTCTCTCCTGTTTGAAGGGAAGCACCTGAGCAGCTGTCCACGTGTCAAACCTCTGTGCTCAGGTCACTCTCACATACGTGACCGTCTCGTGACGTGCCACACGTTTGGGCAGTTTTCTGTGGTCACGGCGAGGCAGCCCAGTCAGTGAAAACTCACACAAGCAGCTACAGCGGGGGGGTTCCAAACCTGTCTGTGGCCCATGACCCCCTTTTTAAGCCCCAAAGATCTCACGACAACAGCAATTGTAGAATGTGGCAAATTATGTGTTTCCTTTCTTCATCCAAGTCAAAATGGATTAAGAAGAAATGTGATGTATTTCAAACCTGTGTAATACTTAAAAGTGTATATCAATCAAATATCAATCAATCAAATATGTCCCACAACCTCATCGCCATGTCAAGTGACCGCACATGGGATCACCGCCGTCAAGGTTGAGAGAGAGAGACACACACACACACACACACACACACACACACACACACACACACACACACACACACACACACACACACACACACACACATGCATGCATGAGTACAGTAAGTTACCATAACAGACCAACAAATACTTCTATATACTAATAGAAATAAGCTCAAGAAATATGCGGCACAATCACTTTCAATTAAATGCAAGATAGAAAAGAAATATCAAAAGAGTAATGTGATGTGCATCTCTTACCTAATGGACATAACCAAAGCATGCACCAACAGAGCATATACACTAGCACCTGTACAGGAACAATGGATTTTCCCTTTCCATCGAGGACTCACAATGCATTCACACCTAGTCACCACAAGGGGGCGGAGACACACAAACTGAGTTAAATTGCGCTGGGCATCAGAGGCTGCAGTCTGCTGCACAGCGCCACCGATAGTGTGACACCATGAAGGCAGCAGGCCTGCAGCCAAATAACCTTGATGCTCTTTACTCCCATTCTCACCCCAGCGCCGTGCCAAGCCCAACCTCGGCCCCCGCTCATCCAGAACCATGAGAGCAGCGTGCCAGAGGGCGCGCGCCAAATCTCTGTTCTTGGAGGTTGTTTGTGCGGTTGCTGTCGTGTCCAGAGACTACTGTTGTGCGGATGCACGGTCTGGCACGGCGCAGACAGAGTTCTGCCGGGGGTTCACGGGGTCTCTGGCAGGGCCGTATAGCATCGCCGGTACCAAGCAGAGCATCTGGACCAGCGGCCTCACGGCGAGGTAGGGGGGGGATGCGTAAAGTAAAGTAAATCAATCAATCAATCAATCAATCAAGCTAAGTTAAAGAGAAATGACAAATGTAAAGGTTATGTGTTTGTGTGCACTGGGTATTGTGGAGAGAGGGAGAACGATTCATAGAGAGGGTGGAGATTGATGGATACAGGTGAGTGTGTGTGTGTGTGTGTGTGTGTGTGTGTGTGTGTGTGTGTGTGTGTGTGTGTGTGTGTGTGTGTGTGTGTGTGTGTGTGTGTGTGTGTATGTGTGTGTGTGTGTGTGTGTGTGTGCGTGTGCGTGCGTGTGTGTGATAGGGTATGAGTGTAAGAGGAACGGAGTGCGGACAGAAGCAAAAAACAGAAAAGTCTTTGTGGGAGGAGAAAGAAAGAAAGAAAGAAAGAAAGAAAGAAGGGACGACAAGGACAAATGAAGAAGCTCTCCATCCACCGGACGCTCACATCATGACCAGAAGCATTAAATCATCTTTAACGCTCTATTTCTGGCCTGGCTCTGGTCAATAAGCGTTAATCAGAGAATAGCACTGACAAATATAAATAAACTGACCAACAATACCACACCATAAATCACACAAATGACGCCAAAAACAATTTTGAAATAAATCTTTGAACAATATTTCTCTTATGTGTGCAATTTCATTTTCATGGCTGGTGGTCACGGCTTTAACTCAAATGTAATAAACGCACTCGGCAGATGTCACGTAGGCATAGATGTAAATACTGTTGCTGTCATAATCCATCTGCGACGCGCGCGCACACACACACACACACACACACACACACACACACACACACAGCCACTAAATGTATAGAGCTGCATTAATTCTCCAGCAGATGAATTATTTTTATTTTTTTGGTGGTGCTTCCCCCATGGGAGCTGTGAGCGAGTAAAACTCAGAGAGTTGCTATTTCAGCTGCGATGGAAGGGGGGGGGGGGGCTTGTTTGGGGCCTGACCGCAGAGCGAGGGACCAAGTCCCCCCCAACCGCCCTGACCACCCCCCCCCCCCCCCACACACACACACACACACACTGACCCACACACTGGACAGTAAACCCTGAGGTTTATGGAAGTTCAACATGTGGTGGGTCGCCGCTGTGAGGGCCCTTGTAACAAGTGCACAGAAAGTAGGTTGGCCGGGGCAACCGGCCCCTCAAAAAAAAAAAAACGCAAAAAAGTCTTGAGAGATGGCAGTTTTGTAGACCTGCCTATAGTTTATGTAAAGTTATGATGCCGAATCTGAAATCTGACACACGCTTCGTGATCCGAAATCTGGTTATTCTCATCCTGCTCTCTTTGGCCCAAAAATATTTTGAAACTGTACGCCCTGTAATGAAGTGGGCAAAAAGCTGCCAAAAAAGCCTCGAGAGAGAGAGAGAGGCTTATGGATCTAAAAATTTAAAATATAAAAATCAGAAAATTGAACCAGATGTTGGAGGATCAGGACGTCACTATGGTGAACATTTCCGGTGGCGGCGGTGTGATAAAACGTGGAAATTTCACCAGACTCACCTGGCGACCGGTGAAACAACAGCAGGGCGCCATGGAAACATGGGGGTGTAAAAATCCAGATGTGTATGAGGCTGGTTTGGAACGTGTTGAGCTTAATGGTCTTTGTCTGGCACGATGCCAGATGAGTTTGTCTCTGTGGAAACTCTGCATAGGGGGTGTCTACACACACACACACACACACACACACACACACACACTCAGCTTCTGGGCGAGCCATGATTTGCTACCGTTTCCACGTGCTTGAAAATGACCAGAAGACAAAAAAAAACATAAACTACCTGTTTCCAGTAAAGCAATCTGGGAGGGGGGGGGGGGGGGGGCGGGAAGTGACGACGATCTCTCGGTGTAAATGAATAAAGAGTTGTTCGTGGTTTGGGTTTATCCCCCAAGAAAATCGCCCGTGAACCGTTAAGACGTTGGGAACGCAGTTGGGA
>NC_137206.1:16453391-16485891 GCF_960531495.2 Zeus faber | reverse complement strand
TCCGGCTGCCAGACGTTATCTTCACCCAACTTCTCCGCCGCTCGCGCAATTGACTACGAAAGGAAACAGAAGACGCACAGAGGAAGTTTTACCCCTGCTGCACGCTCTGGAATGCGACCAGATGACGCTGGTGGTGGTGGTGGCTGGGTGGGTGGGTGTAGGAGGGGTGGGTGGGGGTGGTGGGGGCATGGCTGCAAATGAGGTGTTAAGCGAAATAAACAATGCAGTGTGCACAGCGCTGAAAGACTTCAGCGAGAGGAGGTGTTTTTCTTTGCAAGCCCCAGCAGGAGCGGACGAGGGGGTCTGGGCTCACGAGCACCACCTTGTGCACGCACACGCGCGCGGGCGCACACACACACACACACACACACACACACACACACACACACACACATACACATACACATACTGCACTCGCTGTGCAAACAACAGCAGTTTTGGCATGCGGGCTGTGCTGTGTCTTGGCCGTCACATTTATAACACTTTTTTTTTTTTTACCCGTTGTCAAACTCTTGTTCCAACATCCGATGGATCCGATAAAGTGTTTTTTTTTTTTTTCAATCGTGGCCTAAATCATCCCTTTGTCGCATAAACGCCACTCTGCAATTTTCCTTCCCCCAAGAAAGTCCATCCAAAGTTCTGGTCGGTTCAGGGACCGCAAATTCCAACCGCGGTGGCTCCACTCAAAAACATTTTTGGGAGCATAATCGTGTATTAATGGCCAGCAGTGTTGCATTGACCTTCTTTGTCAGTGCCATTCCAAGCACGAAATTACCGACGCGCCGCAGTTCACGGATCTTATGGCAATTACCACAACTCATCTGTAATGTGTTTCAGTCCGCTTATCAGTGTAAACACATTGATTATTTTTCGGTGCAAGGCTACTTGTCAAGAGAATCGATGGGGAAAATGACTTGGTCCAAGATCAAGATTTTAATTGAAGGCATTTCTTTTTTTTAGGAGGCGCAGCTCTGCTGGTTATGGCCGCGCTAAAAGTTCTCTGGCATCCTTACAGCCAGAGGTACGCTGTTGATTCATCTACCAAAAAGCAACAAATTAAAATGCGTGTTAAATCGATTGTTTTATTTATTTATTTATTTATTTAAACACAGCAGTATGTGGCCTGGAACTAAATGTCTGGTCATCGATTCAGGCTAATTATCCTTTTTCTTCGTAGATTCATCTCTCTGATGATTAATTCAAACAATAAAATGACAGCAGCAATGTTTAATATCATACTAAATGAAAGTACAAGTTATCTGAGCTTATGCGGAGCAATATTAGATACTATAATTTTTTCTATCGCACCCCCCCCCCCCCCCCCCCCCGCCGTACATCAAACTCACAGCCACTGCCAAACATGTTTGGCAAATGATTGATTCTGGCACCAAAAGTTCCAAGATTTCAAGTAGTTATTAAAGTGGTACTTGGCAAAAAGTGACCTATAATTATCCATGTCTGCAAACCAAGAAATCAAAGTCCATTGAGCTATCTTTCAGCTATCACTTTTGAAAAATACCCATGAATGAATGGGCACTAAGTTCACTTTTGATCCGTTTACCAGCACTCACTAGTAGACCAGTGTTGTGACAATCATCTTTGTTTATCATTTATTACCATGGCGATAGTAACGTGTAAACAAGCCAACTAGCTTCTACTTTAATGATAGCAAGTCAATAGACATCATGTATCCCACGAAATGTTCTATTTTTCGAAGCTTCCCGTATTAATTCTATGACGATAAAAGCCCCAATTGTGTGTATGATCAGCAATATTATTAAAAGTAAGTAATGATTTCACTTTTATAGTTTACCATCGGTGTTCTATGGGGAAGAGGGCCACTCCAACATATCTATGTTGTATGGGTATTATGTGGTATGGTCATGTGATGCTGTAAATTCAAATGATTGGCTTCAATCGGACAGCACTTTCTCACTCCGTCCGCAGCAAAAAGGTGCAGCTATAAAGACCCCCCTGTGTCGGGTATACTGTATTTATTCAACAATTATGTAATATTTCTTCACAACTTGCTCATGGTCCGCCTCGTTAACTTCGCCAGAATTCGATCTGCGACATTGCCTCGGCGCCGCTCACCTTCAACTGAACATGTCGGTATGGTTGAATTCTCCAAGCCGGATTCCGGGAAAGTAGGAGGAACCGTTTCCCAAAGAGTTAACTCCGGGCAGCTCCAGACATCCTGTTGCCGGGCAGGTGCAGGTGTTTTTATGGGGTAATTCAGAGAACAGCAGTTGTTTCTGGGGGGGGGGGGGGCTGAAGTGGGTGACGGAGGATGGAAGGATGGAGGGCGCATGGGGGGGTTATGGTGTGTTATTGAATTTCAGCAAGGGTAAGCTATGACTTCCAGGGTGCAATGTGTCAAATCTGGAAAAAAATGTGACACCTCCACTGGTATTCTAATGTATGCACGCGTGGACGGACAGGGAGACAGACACACACACACACACACACACACACACACACACACACACACCCACTCGCACCACCCGGCCGCACACTCCGCTCTCCCGCTCTCAAGGTGACAAAGTGAAGGTGTGCAATTAAGGAAACTGATCCTCCTACAGAATTACAGCTGGTGTTATTCCAAGAATTGTTTTTATCTATTTATTTATTTCTTGACGAAAATGCCAGAATGTAGGTCAGCGGGGGGAAAGGACGCGGTCTGCATTCCCAAAAAACCCTGAATTGGAAACCGATCTTTTTTGTCCGCGGCCAGAGCTAAACCTGACTGCGAGGGTGTTTCGGAGGAAGGTAAAACCCAAAACAAGGGCCGGAGCCCGAACCCCGCGCAGGGAAACATGTGGAAAGTATTACTTCAAGGAAAAACAGCCCCCGTGCTTTATGCATTTTTGAAATAGCCCTCGATCTTTAGGGGAAACCGGTTTGGCGCAGAGCAGCTGAAGGGCAATCAGAGACTCGAAAGAAGAATGAAAACACAGTTGCTATGAGACTTTATCAGCAGATTTCTGGAAACAACGCTCAGACAGGATTCCTATTACGGCACACGTTCATTACATCGTCCCTCTGGTGAACAGTGACGCTGGCTTGACGTTGAATAGCACAATACCACACAGGCGCTATTGTCAGACTACAGTCCATTAATTCCTCTATAGAATCTCTCCTTGTACTCATTGTTAATACGGTTTTACAATTCTAATTTTGTCTCAATGGAGCCCCATAACCCATTAACGTATATCAGCAGATTTGTATTGATCATTTTTCTGCCGTGGATCCATTTTTAGCTCTCTCTCGTCAAAGGCGGAAGATTCCATCGAGGGGTCTGCGAATTTCCGGAGCCCATTTTAGGTTAAAAGTTTTCTTTTCTCCGTCCTCTCCCCCCTTCCGCAGGTGTGGGACACAGAGCTGGAGCGCACGGCTGAGGAGTGGGCCGAGACCTGCCTGTGGGAGCACGGCCCCGCGGGGCTACTGCCCCAGATTGGACAAAATTTGGGAGCTCACTGGGGAAGGTGTGTGTGTGTGTGTGTGTGCGTGTGTGTGTATATTATACATTATATTATATATATATAAAGAGAAACAAGTTACTAGAAATTGAAACCTACACTGTATAGATTTCTGTATATGTTAGTATAGTGTAGCTTCATATAATATAGTATAGTGTATAGTATAGCATCGTCTGTGTCTTTGTGCTGGAGGTCCCTGTTCAGGTGCCGGTGTGGAAGTTTGGCCGACCACACGCCACCCAAGGCTCTGTGGAAGCACAGAGACGCAGATGATGGGGTTTAAGAGACAGTTTATTGTAGAGAGTGGGCTAGGTGGAATAAGCCCAGGAGCAGATGGACACGTGTCATGACACGGGCTCCTATCCTGAGTGTGTGAGGGGTTAGACCAACCAACGGGCAACAGGTATGCGGCCGCACTAATCCTGGGCCCCAATTACCGAAACCCAGGACAGGTGTGGCTGCTCAAACCACACCATCCCCACACCACAAAAACATTGCATCGAATATAGTATAGTACAGCAAAACATTGCATAGAATATAGTATACTATATTAAAACATTACATATATAATTGTAAAGTAAAACATTGCATAGAATATAGTATACTATTGTAAAACATTACATATATAATTGTAAAGTAAAACATTGCATAGAATATAGTATAGTAAAACATTGCATAGAAATTAGTAGAGTAAAACATTGCATAGAATATAGTATAGTACAGTAAAACATTGCATAGAATATAGTAAACTACAGTAAAACATTGCATACAGTGCTGTAAAACATTGCATAGAATAAAGTATAGTATAGTAAAACAGTGCATAGAAATAGTATAGTACAGTAAAACATTACATAGAGAATATAGTATACTGTAGTAAAACATTTGGTATAATATAGTAAAACATTGCATAGAGTATAGTATAGTAAAACATTGCATAGAATATAGTATAGAACAGTAAAACATTGCATAGAGAATATAGTATGCTATAGTAAAACATTGCGTATAAAATTGTAAAACATTGCATAGAATATAGTAAAGTGTAGTACAGTTAGTACTATACAGGTAGTACTATATATATATATATATATAAAATAGTGTAATAAAGTACAATATATAATGTAATATAGTATGGTATAGTCCTATATATTACAAATAAAGATGGTCTCTTGCTGCAAACAGCCGTAGGGATGGTGTATTTTTAACCACGTTTTTAACGGCTAATTCAGTAAACAGTGCGGTGGATACCTGCAGCCCTTGGTGTTGTGTGATGTCTGAAACCTTGCCTTTATCGCTCCAGATACCAACCGCCTACGTTCCATGTGCAGGCGTGGTACAACGAGGTGAAGGACTACTCCTTCCCCTACCCGCAGGAGTGCGACCCCTACTGCCCCTTCAGATGCTCTGGCCCAGTTTGCACTCATTACACGCAGGTAGCCAGACTGCAGACTGTACCATTATCAGCATGGGGGGGGGGCGGGCGCCGGGCGCCGTGATAGTGTGTCCTCAACAAAACAAAGTCCTTGAGATAAAGAAAACATGTCGGAATTGTTTTTCTTGTCTTTCTTTCCGTCTCTACTTAGCTGGTGTGGGCCACCAGCAGTCGCATCGGCTGTGCGATAAACATGTGCTACAACATGAACGTGTGGGGGCAGATCTGGGCCAAGGCTGTTTACCTCGTCTGCAACTACACACCAAAGTACGTTCATTCGATTCGATTCATTGACTGCTACATCAGTGACACGAGAGCACCAGTAAACCCGACTTTACTGTCGTGTCTTAATGACTGAGTGCGCTGGTAAATAAATCCACTGACCTTTGACCTGAACAGGGGAAACTGGTGGGGTCACTCTCCCTACAAACATGGAACCCCCTGCTCCGCCTGCCCCCCCAGCTACGGAGGAGGCTGCAAGAACAACCTATGCTACAAAGGTGTGTGTGTGTGTGTGTGTGTGTGTGTGTGTGTGTGTGTGTGTGTGTGTGTGTGTGTGTGTGTGTGTGTGTGTGTGTGTGTGTGTGTGTGTGTGTGTGTGTGTGTGTGTGCATGTTAAAGCAGAAGATTCTTAAAAAAAAAAACCAACTAGATAGCAATAATATTTAAAGTGCACATGACTAAGCACATGATGCTCTGGAAGCACAACCACCTATAGACCTCAAACCAAAACATTTTTGTTTGGCATTTTCGTGCTTTATTCGATTGTGACAGCGCGGGGAGAAAGGGAAGGCAGGGGGCGGAGAGAGAAGGCATGGCATGCAGCAAATGGCCTTGTCCCGGAATTTAACCTGGGCTGCTGCGGTACGGACTCAGCCTTGAAAATGGGGGGGCCCTCAAACCTTTTTTTTTTTCGACAGAAGAAAAGGCACAATTAAAAGCAAAACACAAAACAAGCTTCAAGGATAGGTTCACTATTATTCGACCCAGGCCTTATAAAAATGTTGCCCATTCCCATCATTTATAGCTGATGAGCGCAGATGAACGCTTTACTATATAGGAAACCTACCGCTTAGAAAATGAAGTGGCTCAACTTCCTGTTTCTCGTCGCTTAAAAGAGATGATTTGCAGAAGTGCAAAATGCTTAGAAACTCATAGTGAGGCTGTATTACCTAAACACACATATTTGTGTGAACAGAAATGGCTGCGACGGAGGCAATGAACACTCTTAAAACCTCGAGGTGACACGTCGTTGTCTGTTCCATCCCCTCAACTTTCATTTTCTTTTTTTGTTCCTTGAAGACGACGGCTCCAGCGCGCCTCCGGAGGAAACGGAGGAAAACAACTTCATCGAACCGGAGGCCCCCCATGCGCCACAAAAGCCCAGGCCCCGGACCCCCAAGCCCGACAGGCCCGAGCCTCCCAACGTGCCCGCCACCAAGCCCCCCACGGAGGTTCTGCAGAAGAATGAAGTGGTCAACACACAACAGATGTGTAGGCTGCTATTTCACTGTTTACACTGGATCCCATTTCATCTCAAAACTGTTCAGTCTGGAGGGTTTTTTTTGGAGTTGGGGGTGCACAGGATTGTAAATAGTACAGTGTGGGAGCCGATGGGACTAAACACGCAGTTGTTTTTAAAGAATCCGGTCGTTTTCTTCGCATTATGCGAATCGGTCTCCACTCAGTATTGATCAAGCAAAAAGGAATAACCGGATAAAAAAGAAAAATGCTTTGTTTTTGTTTCAATGATTTTGTAATTTCTTTTAAATTGCTTTGATGCTCTGCAGCCTTTATCTGTCATCTCCCTGATTAGCTGTGACAGGTTTGGAAGTATACTAAATATTGCAAGTCACTCTGTGGAGGGAGGGAGGGGGGAGCGGCGCAGGTTTTTTTGTCCTATTTTAGCTTGATCTCCTGAGTGTGTGTTTGCTTTTCGTCGGCCGGGCTGTGGTTTCTAAATGGCTTCCTCTCTCCAGTGTAAGTGGCCCTGGCTTGTAAACTAAGACCGTTCCTACAGGACTGCTGACCACCACCTGCAGGAATTCCTCCCTTTTTGGCTCCAAAACATCATACGATACTCGTTATGGGGCTTCGCTGCAAATACGCTTTTCTGTGAAGGTGTTTGATCCAGGACGGGCCCGTTTGGTTGGCGCACGAGTATTTAACCGGGTAGTATTTCAGCCGCGGCCCCTTTCGCCAAAGTGTATTACATCGAGAGCGAGTAGTACAATTTTGTTTTCCAATGCGGCTCCGTTCTGGGCGCTCCCGTGCAATCCATGCGGGAGAGCAGCAACCGAACCCCAAAACATCAAAGCTGACCTAAAGGGAACCTGTCGTAGCAATGACTTCAGAGCTGCGACTTACGTAATTCAAGTTCGATACAGATGAAACGGGACTAATGGAAGTTTTGCAATGAGCCCTGGAACAAAACAGAAGGCAGTAGTAGTAAGAGCATAGTGTGAACACACAATTTATGGCAAGCTATCAGCTTCGTGCTTTTGTCGTTTCAGCCCAAATTGTGACCTGTGACACCAAACTACGAGATCAGTGCAAAGGAACTCCGTGCAATAGGTAACAGATGATGTGTTTTCCAATTATTCCATCGCTCCATCGGTACCTTTTTTTTTTTTTACACAGGGGTCGTAAAATAACTAAACGCCGCTACCTTCTAATGGTCTTTTGGAACGCTCGCCTACAGATACGAGTGCCCGGCCGGATGCCTCGATGCCACTGGAAGAGTAGTCGGTACTGCGTACTATGAAATGGTGAGTGCATAGGGATATTCTGAATCTCGACGCTATCCAAATACTTTTGGGGCCGTGTTGGGAGTGAGTTGTCAAACCACTGGAGAGCGTCAACTAAATGTCTAAAATGTGCAAAATTTGAGCCACATCATCAAAAGTTGGCTTCCCATACGGCATCCTTTTGGCAGCAATCCAGCGTGTGCAGGGCCGGGTTGCACGCGGGCGTCATAGACAACGACGGCGGGTGGATGGACATCACGAGACAGGGACGGAAGGACTTCTTCATCAAGTCCAACAAAAATGGCGTCCAGTCGATTGGGTACGGGGGATTAACGCCGTATAGGTGCCAGGCTGTTCTCTCACCATGGGGCGGTTAAAAAGGTCCCGGTGTCGTTAATATCCCTCTGTTTCGTCTTTTCTCTCGGCAGAAAATATCAGAGCGCCAACGCCTTCATAGTCTCCAGGGTAACAGGTAAGACTCTTTTGAGACATCAGCGCATTTCGGTTTCAAATGACGTGGGTTTGCGTGTGTCATCGAGATGTTTCGTCCCCTCCTACAGTTAAAGCCATCACGTGCGAGACCACGGCGGCACAGCTCTGTCCGTTTCAAAAGCCTGCAAGGCACTGTCCAAGGTAGTAGGCAGTTCTCCAATGTCCGGTCTGTCCTTCGTCCCTATATCCGTCTTTCAACCCATTATATTTGCCCTTTCAGATTATACTGCCCCAGGAACTGTTTGGAGGAGAACCCTCACATCTCCAGAGTCATCGGCACCAGAATATACTCCGACGTAAGAGTCGTCGTGAGGTCACATGTTCCTGCCGTTATTTCAGCGGTCTTCTTAAAGCTATTACAGGACGGGCAGCATATTTTTTCCTTTTTTTTACATTTTTTTTTTAACTCCCTCCCTTTCTTTTATGTCCCTCGCGTGCCTTCAAACAGTGGTCCAGCGTTTGCCGGGCGGGGCTCCACGCCGGCGTGATCCGGAACGGCGTGGGCGGCTACATGGACGTGATGCCGGTGGACAAGCGGAAACAGTACATCGCCTCGTACCAGAACGGCATTTTCTCCGAGAGGTACTGGGCGGCGGGGGGGGGGGGGGGGGGGGGCTTATCCCAGCTGGAAAAAAAAAGAGGGAGATTTTAAAAAGGAACAAAAAGAAAGAGCCGAAGGGAAGAGAGCTCGGAAATCAGCAGCGGCGGCTTACCTTGTTTTTTTTTTCCTGTTTTTCGTCAATTTATCGCAGTCTTTCCTTTTCAATTTTATAAGATGCATCAGAAATCATTTCCAGTTCATTCATGCAGTTGAAATCATGATTTTCCCCAGTTGACAAAGGACGGAACTGTTCGGAGGGAAGGGTTCGACCATAATAAAGATTAAACCCGGCATAGGCGGCTGACCTGAATAGAGCATAAAGTCTGTGCCGTACCAGTCTCTGGCAGCGTTAAAAGTATAGCTCCGTACCAGCCTCTGTTTGGGGCTCATGCTGACCCACATTCTGCTTTTATAGATGGGAGAGTTGAAATGACTTTGGGAAAGTTCTACAGAAATGCCTTGTTAAAATGACCTGTATGGTATTTGAGGACACAGACTTTGTGCCTGTGTGCAGTTTCCTGTCCTTTCACACACGCACGCACGCACGCACGCGCACACACACACACACACACACACACACACACGTACTATGCCCACATGGTGCATTGTCGTGAAGACAGATGAGCAGTCCGTCTGCTCTCTGTCTCTCTCACATCGCATTGTCTTACTCTTTCTAAGGCTCCTTACTTTACCCCTCTCTCCCTCACTCTCTCTCTCTCGCCCCACCCTCCTTCTCCCTCCCTCCCGCCTTTGCTCGTCTATCTCCACCACATTTATCTTCGTCACACTGGTGCGGTGCCTGACGTCTGTTAGTGTCAGCCTGTCATGTTATCTGTCTCCCCTATAAGTTCATATAGCTTCCCTTTCATTGGACGGACACGTGTGTGTGTGTGTGTGTGCGTGCGTGCGTGCGCGCGTGCGTGAAAACCAGACGATAATCTGTTTGCCCGGGGAGCTCCTTCCCATCTTGTCTCGTCCCTATCTGTTTACATCCTATCTGTCATCAGAGTGTTTGGTCAGACACTGACGTGGACCTTTTTCTCCCCAAAAAAAGTCTCTCTGGTCTTGTGTCTGTCATCCCCGTGTCTCCGCCCAAACTGACGACCTTCCGCTTCTTCTCTCGCTCTCCCCTCTCCTCCTCTCTTCTCCCCCACCTTCTCGCAGCCTCCAGAACCCTCCCGGAGGCAAGGCGTTCAGGGTGTTTGCTGTGATTTGAGGGGCTTCGACTTCGCCAAACAGGAGTGTTAAAAAGGGGAGGAAAAAAAAAAAAAAAACGAAACAAAAAAAAAAAAGAAGAAAAAGAAGAGGAAGAAGAAGAAGAAAGGCACTTGAACGGTTGAATGGGTGGTAATCAAGCCCTGTTGTCAAACTCAATGACTGAAATGTTTTTGGCTATGCTACCCTCCCCGTCGGGGCGGAGGGAGGGAGAGGAGGGGGTCAGAGGTGGTCTCCCTGGCAACGTCAACCGAGCAAACCAAAACTTGGCACACAAAAACACCCACGACGAGGGAAAAGGTTAGCGCCCGCTTCGCTTTGGGGGGGCTCCGCTTTCATTCTGTCTGAGTGAGAAACGCAGCTTGTGTGTGTGTGTGTGTGTGTGTGTGTGTGTGTGTGTGTGTGTGTGTGTGTGTGTGTGTGTGTGTGTGTGTGTGTGTGTGTGTGTGTGTGTGTGTGTGTGTGTGTGTGTGTGTGTGTGTGGGGGTCACTGGGCTCGCTGTTGATCTCCAGGATTGGATGTATCTTGATGTTCGTACATGTTTAAGGGTCCCCGGCCGCGTGGTCTTATTGATGTGCTTTTATCTCGGCCTTTCTACTCAGTAGTTCCCACCCATAACGACGTGACAGCTTACGATATAACACGATACGTAGCTCTTACACGTACGGAAAATCTCTTTTTGTTTTTATGTTTTATTTTGAGATACGTGAGATGTGACATTCTCAAATTCGGCACATTGGATACTCGTGCTCTGGGGGATGGGAGGGGGGTCGTTTCGAGTTCTGTCATGTTATGTCCTTCGGTGGGTGTTTTATTATTATTATTATTTTGTTTTTTTGTTTTTAACATAGTGGAACAAATTTTCGTGCATTTATTTTTATATGAGTGTGTTTATATCAGTATCAGTTGTAAAGGAACGCTGCTATGTGTCATTTTATTTTATTTTTTTCTATTGTTATTCTAGATTCCAGTGTGATGTTATTGTTTTACTCGATAAATGTGGCATAGTTCAACTCCCTGCCGGTCGGGAAGTACGCGCACGTGCCCCCTGGGTCGTGGTGCACGGCAGCCTTGTGTCTTGTTTAGATTTTATGCCATACGATCACAGGCCAGATCCGAAGATTTGCCCACAGTATACAGTACCAGCACAACGGCTTATATTGGACGATGCGGCAAAACTCTTTGTGGGCCAAAGCCCTCCTCTCTTGGCTATTTCATATTGTGTCATATTGGAAAAAAAAACCTGAATAATTATCAGTATGTTCACATTGAATATAATGCATTATACACAGAGTGTTAAGGGAAACCAATTTTCCCTTTTTTGTTGTTTGTATAAATGTGTTTAGCTTTCAATCCAGGTGCTCTACATATAGAAAATAAATTATATAAATGCTGTCTGTCACGTTGTACAGTGCATATATTTTCCCTACCTCAGTTTGTTCAGAAAAAATCATTTTGGAATAAAATATCGCAACTCTAATATTTTCTGTGTCCTTCTACCAGTAGTAGAATATTATTGTATGTAATATAATTGGCGTTAATGAAATATGATCTCCTTTGATCAATGCTTAAAGTGGTGATCCACAAGAATATTTTGCTTAAAACTTTCATATTTGATACTTTTTTTCAAGCTGGCCCTTTTTTATTTTTTTTGAAACTTTGAGATTGTATTTGTGTTATGCATGTGGTACTCTATTTGCAGCTTCCATTGCTGGTGGTGGGGTCCGCGCGGGCAAAGAAGTAAAATGCAGAAGCAGTGGCTTTGTGGTCAGTAAACTGTCAATATGGATGAACATTCATCAAAAAGAACAGTACTCCGGGATAAAAAAAAGATATCCACCCCCTCGTACAGAAAAAAAATGGAGAACAAAACTAATGGAATACTGAATATTGCGGCGTCATCCACCCAACAAAGACTAACTTTAAAGTACAGAAATACACAATACACTCTTTGAAAATCAACAGGAATACTGTCATGACTTTAGCGCTGCCTAGATTCCTCGTAGTCTATAAACATGTCCCCATGTTGTACTGTTACGAGCCACAGTACAAAATGTAAGTATTAAATATAATCACCCACCATGTAACATCTGGGCTGTCTCTACTCCCACCCTTCCAAACCCATTCCTTCGTCCTTCACATCACATAGAAACGAGGAAGATCCATACATACTTGATAACGTTGAAGCAAGGTTTAACAGAACCACTCCAAAGGTTGCCCTCGATGCTGCACGGTGGGTGAAGTTCAACAGGAGTACCTCCAGCACGATTCAGGAAAGAAAACTGCTGTGTCCTTGGGAAACTTTACCATCACCAGCAGAATCAAGAAGACAAAACCTTTCGCTGGTGAGAAGCAGTCATCTTGGACTTAGGCTGAAGGGGGTTTTATTTGTTTGTTTTTTTTTTCTTTAAAGCTTATGCCCACTGTTCTCAATCCGCCCAGTGAAGAATGGAACCCTCAAGCCGCGGGGTGTCACGTTATATTCCTTCTTTGATTCCTAATAAATAGCTATCTGCATAGCTGCATTTGTCATGAAGTATGTTGTCAATGGTTATGTTTGTCTGTGATCAAGTTTTACGGGGGCCGCCTTTTAGAGAAGACCACTGCAAGCACTCTCTGATTTAAACAATAATATAATGTTACATCACGATTCATGATTTGCATGCAGGGGTGGACTGAAACAATCATTCAGGCCGTGAATTTGACTCCATCCCAGGCTACCCTGTTCATACAAACCACCAGACCGCTTATTTTGTCTATGTTCATCCGGGAGGAAAGATATCCAGATTACAAAACACCAAAAAGTCTGAATACTGAGTCTTCAAGGTATGCTAGGTATGCTTTGAGGGGTGCGCCCTTTAAAACTCACAAGGAATACATCAAAGACACACCAAACCATCAGCCTACTTGTCTAAAATGTTATAGGTAAGGAGGTAGACGGTTGCCACGGGCGTCGCCGAGAGACGTGGCAACGTCCTTTTGTTGGCGCGCGCGCACCCTATCGCCGGGGTAACACTGCGGCACGAGTGAGAGTCGTGCCTCAGCTTTCGCCCGCAGTTGCAGCAAATGGTCCCGGCTCGGATTCGAACCGGGACCATTTGCTGCATGTCATCCCCTCGCTCTCGTTCGCGGCAGGCCAAAATGACCCTCAGGCCACCGGGAAAGGTGCTCCCGGCGGGCTATCCGCGTATGGTTGCATGGCTGCTACGTTTTTTAAAACGATAATATACACAGACAAATGTGCACTTAAAAATACAGATACAGACACGTTAAGATAGTAGTTAAACGGAGTGCAAGCTGCACATGAAGCCAAATACAATTTCGTACTGAAAGCCCGGGGAATTATGTCGAAGAAAAGCATCATCTGCTGCAGGCTGAATATAGCGCTTCAGTTACAGCGGAAAACATTGCGCATCAGAATACCGGTCAATTGGCCAATTCAGATTCAAAGTAATGAATGTTCAGAGCCAAAACTTCAACACAATGAGTTGCTGTCAAAAATTCCCCCGAGGGGCTGGAAGTGCTGAAGGAGCAGTGGGTTCTGCGTGTCTGAAATGAGAGATAAACTCCTGCTGGATCGAATCCTCCCCAAAACCATCTCCTTGTCCATTCATAACCCTGGAGAGTGGAGTCGTTGCACCTCATTGGTCCTTGAGCCCCAGTGGAGTGAAATGAGTAATGCAGGTTGGGAGCACTAGGACACACTGGGACAGTCGCCCGCCGGGCAAGCAACCGTCACGCCCGCACCGTCACGCCCGCCGGGCACGCACCATCACACCTGCACCATCACGCCGACCGGGCATGCACGGTCACGGCTGCCGTGCCCACACGTCACATCCGCACCATCTAGCCCACCGGTCATACATATATGTATGATCGTATGTATATGTATGTGATAAATAAACATCTTGAATCTTGAATCTAAAAATGCAAAGAAGCACAGAATACAATTGAATACCATTTACCGTACCGTCATGCATGCCGGGCACACACCGTCACGCCCACCGGGCACGCACCATCACCGTTAACTTTTCTTTGTATTTTTATTGTAATTATTATTATTTCCAATTTTTATAGGTGACCTTCGGTGACACCACAATTTCCCTCCAGGGATGAATAGAGAATATCTACAAATTGTATAAACACATTCCTAGCTTTATTTCAAAACTATCTTGAACACTTAATTGTTTATAATTGTTTTCATTATAATATTGTTAAAAGCCAGGTAGCCTCAAGTAGGATAAGTTTCCAAGAAGCTAAGTGCAGCTAAATCTTAGGGCAGTTGGATTTACAGTGTGCTGAATATACAGCTATTGAGGTCACACAATATAACCTTTTCAGATGACTTCCGTGAATGTTTTAGAGGCTGGGGAAATATGGCTGGATACAGTAATTAGCAGGTGACAAATGTTACGGCACACAAGGGAGAATACATACACCTCATTCTGCATTCTGAGCAAAGCCCAGAGACGCATCAGCTCCAACAATAAAATGGTAAACCACTTAGCCAACTTCCCGCCGCCTCGAACCTGGGAATAATAGGTACAGGCAACAGGGGGAAAAACATACACACACCCGTTTGCTGCTGCCACCGCCAAGGACAAGGGCAGACTGCAGTTTCATTTGTTCTGTAGAGAAGGTGATCCGCCGCAACCTTCCTTCCCTCCAGGACCTGCACACCTCCAGGACCTTGAGGCGGGTGGGGAAGATTGGGGCCGGCCCTTCTCACCTCGGACATCACCTTTTTAAGACTGCCATCTGGCAAGAGTTTCCGGGCCACCAGGACCAAAACCTTGCGCCACAAGAACAGTTTCTACCCATCCTACTAGCCAGGCTCACCACCACAACTCGCAACTTGTGCAATAATGTACATGAAATAACACTGGTGTTATGCTGCACATACTGTAATAACCTAGTTAGCACATAGTAATAATTAATATTATAATTTATCATTTTTAAGTTAACAGTAATTTATTGTGTGCATAGTATTGCATTTGTATTGCATTTCTACCTTAAATCTTATTTGTATATCTACCTTAAATATCTGACTACTTCAGTTTTGTATTTTTGTCTTTTGGCTATGTTTGACAATTAAATTTGATCATATTTCATTCAATTTTTTATTCTCCCTTTATCAGACTGTTAAGCTTTTTGTTAAGCCAAACCTCACCAGAAGAAATTCCTCGTATATGTAATTGTACCTGGCAAAATACAACCGATTCTGATTCTAGTGTGTGTGCATGGGTGCACGCGCACGTCAGTCGCGTGGTGGATGTCAAGTTGTTCCACACTGAAACCGTTCAGAATTGCAGTTCAGAAATGCCCCATTCCCCTTAGTGTTAAAAAAAAAATACTGCCTATAGAATATATAAAAAAGCCTGTTTTTAGACCCGTATTACACACACACACACACACACAAAAAACACACACACACACACACACACACACACTCAATCATCAACTCCTCACAATAACATTAAATCCTTCTACTTCTGATTGGCTGAACTCACCCGGAGAGAGAGGGAACTATGGAGTGATTGATAGGTGGCGCAGGTCGGCTGCCTGGGCCTTCTGAGGTAGAAAAAGGGAGGCATACATCAGACAGATGTCAAAATTCACAGCGGGGCGCGTGATAGGTGGCTTTGTGAAGCCCCGGAGAGTGAAAGAGAAAAAAATATGAGAGAGAGAGCGAGAGAGAGGGAGGGAGGGAGAGAGATGGGAAAAGAGGATCAAGCAAGGCAGAGGAACCGATGCTTCGGGCTGAGAAAACAGCACGGGGGTATTGATTATCTGACGCCCGCCCTCAGCCATGATACATTGTGACCACGCCGTCTACTCCCGAACCCCGTTTCCTTATCCCTTTCCCGAAACTTTTGCGAGTTTTCACTTCATTGAAAACAATTAACGGAATTGGGTGTGTATTCTTAACAACTTTTGCATTCAGCGATTAGTCGGGTATTTCGAAGTTTATCGATTTGCCTACGTAAACAGCGATGACTGAGGCTTTGCGCCGTATGGCGGTAATTATTTATAGCCTGAGTCGCGCGAAGCACCGAATGACAGAGAGGATTTGCCAACTACCCTAACGTGCCGGTGTTGCCAACTGTTTTCCAAGAGGAGTAGCTAGCACTCGCTCCAAAGGTCGCTTAAAGTCACCAGATGACATCATGTGCTCATTTGCATATTCATGACATCATTGTGGATCATTTGCATAAAGATTAGTGGTTGTGCCGGTTGCAGCAAGGGAGAGATCACCTTGAGCCATATAAAAGGTAGATGGAGAAATCTTTCGCCAAATAGTCACCAACCCACTACATGGACATTGCATATTTGATGTAAAAAAATATACATACAAAGGGACGCCACCCCTTCTGACTGCCTGCGGGCGCCGCAAGGGGAGATGAAGGAGATCGCAATTACTCTGAGCAGCATGATGCATGGGAAGGAATGACACTAAAATACCATGAAAATATTTTTCGCCTTTTATCTGATGGTCTGAATAACTCGCTAAATTTGTCACTAGTCGCTTTTTTTTTTTTATAAAGTCGCTAAGACGGTCTGAAAAGTCGCTAAATCCCGTGAGAAAGTCGGCGAGTTGGCAACTCCGCCATCGGCACCATGCCGGGAGGGCACCGACTCACGGTGCGCGGAGAAGATAAACGGACGGACAGAGAGACGGGCGGACAGACTGACAGACAGACACACAGCGGCCCATTAGGGTGCAGCAGGCCGGGTGCCGCAAAGACAGATGGGATGAAAGACGTGCTCGCAGCTAGTGGTGTCTGCATGGTGCCGCCACTGGTGTTTTCACACTGTCGTTTGAAATAAGGAAGGCCATTAATAACCTCCTCAGTCCTCCTCGGCTCGGCTGCAGTCTGGCACTCCTCGCAGGGCTAAATGTGGCGCTGCAACGCTGCAGACTGGCAGACAGCGCCGATGAGACCAAATATACCTGAGGGCAAATAGAGAGAGAGAGAGAGAGAGAGAGAAAGAGAGAGAGAGAATGAGAGAGAGAGGGAGAGAGACGCTGGAGTGAAGACAGAGAGTAATCCCATTTCATACAGTGGAGTTTGTGTTTGTTTGAGTGAAATAACGTCCCTCTGCGAGCCGAGCCGACACGCCCGCGTGCATGTGTGTGTGTGTGTGTGTGTGTGTGTGCGTGCGTGCGTGCGTACGTGCGTGCGCGCGCGCGCGTGCGGTTTGCTCGCTGTATTTTGGGATTTAATTGTATCACTCGCGTTGGATGCCGCTCTTTTCTCTTACTCACCTGTTTGTTTACGTGCGCTGCCTGTCGACATGGCTTGTGCCGCCACGGTTGGATGGGAATCAGATAGCGGGCGATGCAGTCAGAAAAGCCGTCAGCGCCGAAGCTAGAGAGTTACGGTTGCCAGTGGTAATGACTGTGCTCCTTCTTCTTGTCAAACCTTTACTTTGGCAGATGAACAAAACATAAATTTTGACAGGGGGAGAGGTTTTTTTTTCCCCTCCTTTTTTCCCGCCCGGGATCCAAAAATATTACATGTACATAGCTGCACTGTGAATTTGTTTTCGCACAAAAATGGAGTGGGTACTTTGGGGAGAGAAAAATAAGCTTTTCCTGAGTGGCAAGGTGACTCATATAATTATTGCGTTATTTTAGGTCTTTATGCTTTTTTTAAACCAACCTCTGACAAATCTTAGACATCTAATTTATAAAAAGCGGCTCTCCTTTGACGAACCTGCCCGACGGTTGGAGTGAAATTGAAAGCCTTATAAGTCATAGAAGGCAATCAGAATACACTTTTACTTCTAATTCAGTCTTAATGTGAAATAGTTAAATTGGGAAATTGGTATCTATGAGCCACCACTTAAGTACATGAATGCATAAGAATGTAAGTATATAAATCTATGCAGTGGTGTACGGTAACAAAGCAAAAACACTTTGTTACTGTACTTTCTGTACAGCTTTATATAAAAAAAAAGCCTTATTTTATATATTCTCATATATCTTACTTATATTTTACTTATTGTTTTACATTTATGTTTCATGTATGCACCGAACACCAAGACAAATTCCTTGTTTGTGTAAACTTACTTGCCAATAAAGACTATTCTGATTCTGACTCTGATTCTGAAGTATTTTTTGGGATTATCTCCAATTATTATATTTCTGTCGACTTTTACATTTAGCCCCAAAAAAAGTACCAACCCCCTTTTAACACATTTCCCCTGAACACCTTCGTTACGCTACCTTGCTACAGAGTAAAAATCTGAGGAAAACCTGTCACCAATGATGTGAGTGAAGCCTGTCATCACGAGGTTCATGTCAGCGAATCAAGGTTGATATCCAGCAGCAAGGTGAGTGTAAACACTCCCAAGCCTGTGCACAGAGTTGCCAGGTCCTCGTTTTTCCCCTGTGGAATCGGGCTACTTAAGTGTTGTGGCAGCTTGGGGGGGTGGCTGGGTTTGTCATGGAGACCTGGCAATCCTGCCCGTTTGAAGTTTCGACCGATATCGCGACAGAAGCAGCAGCGGCCTCCTCCAGCGGGGATGCTGCCCCACCTGCACCTGCTACGACGGACGGAGACACCGGTGGCCGTATTTACAGCAAATGTTTTCTTATGTGAAAGACGCATCTCAAGAGCTGACGGACAAATACAGGAAAATTGGCAACCAGAATAAAATCTGAGCAAAAAAAACAACAACAACTAAGCTCATCGCCACAAAAGAAGAGTCCGGCTTTTTTTACTCCACAGTATTAACTTTTACTTTAACCTTTGATACCTAAGTACATTTAATATAATATCATTACTTTTGATACTTAAATTGATACTTAACTTTAATATCAGCTTCTTTAAGACTTTTACTCAAGTAGTATTCTAATGAGGCTCTTTCACTTTTGCCATAGTAGTTATTTAGTAAGATATCCCTACTTTTACTCAAGTATAGCTTTCGAGTACTTTTTACCACCACTGAATCCATGATCATTGTTTTGCACATGGGTTTTGTTGTATGCGGTAATATCTGAAGGATTTTAAAAAGCTTTGACCCCATTTACAGTTTGTCGTGGAGGCTGTGTAGGGCTGGTACTTAGTGCTGGTATTGGCACCACAAGCCATGACCATTGTGCGCTCAGAAAATAAGTCTGCATGCCTTCCCAACAAGCGGAATGACACATACCATGGTTTCCCGGTTCCAGCACGGGGCCGTTGCACTGAGGTGTGAGCAACGTGACCTAATACTGTCAGACAAACGGTTGCCTTCACAAGAATGGCGATGGAATTTTGCCGGTATGAGCTGTAACGTGAGCCTGAGAGGTGCCTACCAGCTGCTGGAACAGAAAGTGGTGCCATCCGATGGCAGAGCGGCCTCCAAGGTGTCATCAGCTCCCATTTGGCCGCTCCCCTCCAACAGGTTGATTGCTGACTGCTTTAACGGATCAAATACTCTCTCTGCCTCCGGGTCCAAGACAAATAAATTAGGCTCAGGCCGTAAGACAGAGAAAAAGGGCTCCTTTGTTCGGCAGAAAATAAAGAAAATAGAAGCTTTTTGCTCTTCAGCCTCTGGATTATTTCCTTTGTTTTTAATCAGGTGAGT
The DNA here is from genome assembly GCF_960531495.2 of Zeus faber. Lineage (NCBI taxonomy): Eukaryota > Metazoa > Chordata > Actinopteri > Zeiformes > Zeidae > Zeus > Zeus faber. The sequence goes on along the minus strand of NC_137206.1, from coordinate 16,466,351 downwards.
CAAGCCCAGGATGAGGAACATCTGGAAAATGGATGCTTCACAGATTAAGCCCAACTCAGTAGTGTCAGGGCACCTATTTGCACATTATGTATTATGTACTCCAACTCCCACTTCCGATTCCACCCCACTGCTGTTCTGATATGTCTGCTTTCATATCTATAAATATACATAATAACCCAAAAACCTTCTACCTTATACATAACCAAGCACAACTGTATTGTACGATGAAATGCTTCAACCTTGTACAGTACCTTACTCTGTATAAATGGACTTAGGTAAAAAGGAAAAAAAGCATAAAAGCTCTTCTAAATCAAGCAAATGGATTCAGGAAGGACAAATTGCACAGTTGGTATTAAAATGCATTCAACTGACAGTTCTACAATTATGTATTTTTTCCAGTTTTTGTTAATTGTTGTTTCTTGTTCCTAATAATTCATATACATCTACTGCATATGACTACATTTCACTTCTGCATGCTAAGATACGATGACCTTGATCAGAGTTTTCAAAGTGCACAGACACACACTCACAAACGCAGCCCTCCAAATGGCGTGCACAAGAAATAAACAGTGTGATATTTGTGCGAGCTGGGAGTGGGAACAGAACTTTAATGTTCATCCTGCTCTCAGATGTGGGTCGCTTCGAGATTGTAACGATAATAACAATAATACAGCTTTTGGGAACTTGGCAATGGCCGCCGCGTGCGGTGCCATGGATAATAGAGGAAATAGCCCGGGCTTCAAAGTGCCCTCAGCTATCCAAAGCACAATCAGGAGGGCCTGCGTGTAGAACAAACACTTGTTTGCAAGGGAAAGTGAAATAAATGCTGAGTAAGAACTGGGGCATAACATAAGCCTGGCAACACAACAAGGGACAGCGCCACCAGTTGTCTTCAATTGGGTATTGAGGCCAAGGCGTTTGAGCCATGCACGGAAAACGGGCAACCACACCCCTGTGCGTTCAGTCATAATAGAAGAAGAAAGTGATGGACCTTCTGTGCCAAAAGCCTATGGGGCCCACACGCCACGGAAGAAGAGCACAGCATAAAAGCTCAAGTAAACCCACAACAAAAAAAAAGCAAAGGACATTTGCCTTCAAAGTTACAAGCTACAGTGAGAGGAGTTTTTGCTGAATGATACATTCAGCAAAAACTCCTCTCACTGTAGCTTGAGCCAAACACACCGGCACCGCAGACAAATTTAGGACAAATGGGGGCAAAAGCAAACACCCTTCTATTGCAGGCGTGCGCAGTGGTGTTTATGTTGGGATCACAGTCAGGGTGCAGCAGGTCCAAAATATAAAGCGACAAATCAGACGACAAACCGGGCGACCAATCGGGCGGGCGGCTACGGTGCCGCAAAATCGCGGGGGAAGGCCGTCCCCGCGCTCTGACGTCATGGCTGACCTTTCGGTGTTTACAGAAGAGGTTTGATTTCCACTCGTTTTCCATGCTCACACACGGGTCCGTTGTGGAACGGCTCCTGGAGGTAAAAGAGTAGCTTTGTCCCCTCCTGGACAGCGAGCACAGGAGCCGCGCGCCTCTGCCAAGCCAGGAGAAGGGCCCACAAGCTGCGGCCATTGAGAAAAGCACAGGCATCACCTGTTTTATGTTAAGCTTGTCAGATCAAAAAAGGAAGCCAATAACCTGCAGCACTCAATGTGTAGTTACGGACAAATCTGACCCTCACCTCGGCTGATCTTCCTCGTGAAGACCGTGTTATGACAGACAGGTATCATAGCCTACTACTGAAAATGTGAACAGCCTCTCCAATATTCATCACCTGGAGAAATTGTTCAACCAAAGGAGATGCTCTGTTGAACAAGAAAAATGACATATCCTCACATCTGGCCTGTGCCACCCAGGACAAAAGTGATGCATCTATGATGAACACTGACAAAAAGAAAACTGTCTTATTTTGTGGAAAGAGTGGCGCGTTTACTGTACGCTGAATAATATACCGTGGTGGTTGGCTCATTCATCAGAATACAGATGTAGATAAATGATGCTTAATCTGTGATGTGCTTATCATGCACCGGACACCCAAAGTCATGTCAACTGCCCCAGTCCTTGAAGTAAGTACCTCCACCCCACATACACATTCCCAGTGAGGTGCTGTGAATACAATATTGCCCTCTACAGGGCAAACACATTACTCACAATTGTCTTTTTTCTAATCATTTCAATCAGAAGCCGATTGGTTCTGAGAAGCAAAAGACGTGGCGTCATCGTCATTGTAGACCATTAACTATAATTGGCTGCCAAAGTGGACCTTTAGCAACATTAAACACTTTAATATCTGGTCCATAAGCACTGTTTGTTATTGATTCTGTGGTTTTGCTTCCCTAGGACAAGTAATCAATATGTGGGGTTATCAAAGAATTGCTCCAAATATGTATCGGCGGACCACTTATTAAAACAAGGTTCATAAAATACTATAAAAATCCAGTCAAATAAAAATAATAAAGTAAATAGGAAACACAACTGCAGCATAAATCTTTATTATTACTATATAATATCATATACATTGGGGAAAAACCAATAGCAACAATGCTACCCATAATAACAGAAATACTAGTCTGCCTGCTATACTAACATTATACTACTTCTAAAGAACTACTGTGTTGTACCTCTTTCAAGCCAATACTGTGGCTTTGCCTTTTTCAAATTAGCTATGATGTTAAAAAAAAGAAGAAGCCATTCTTCTCGCCACTGTGTGGGGAAGCAAGGAAAGCTTTTATTCCAGCCCTCTATCTTCTCTGAAAGAGAGTGATGAACTCTGTCTCCACGCTCGCCCTGGTTCTTAGAGAAACGCCACAGCAGCAGAACAGCTGAGTCCCCAGAGACCCCCAGTCCACCGGGTTCAGCCTCGCCGTGGCAATAAAATGAACCCCAATTTGGCACACAAAGGCCGGGTCAAACCGCGGAGGTAGAGGCGCCGGTCACCCAGACGCCAGCGCGCTCCCTGTTTCCTTTTTACCTTCTATAGTCCCTTCTCTCCATTCCCTCTGCTCCCGTCTCGCTCCTCCGCTCCTCCCTCGCTCGTACTCCTCCGTCTCACCTGTCTCCCCCGTCGCGCTTCCCCAGCTCCTCTTCCTCCTGTTTCTCCTTGCCCTTGCTTGTCATGATCGCCCTTCTGACTCATTGTCGTTCATTTCCATTCTTAAAACGTGAGCGAAGCCCGCCTTCTCCGCTCCGTCTCCTGTTGCTTCTCGGGGGAGCACCTGGGATTGGTGTCACCTCGACTGGAGAAAGGTGTTTGCTTAACTTTTTTCCTCGAGTAGGCCTCTGCAAACTGCGCTCTGAGTAAACGCAAGCTTATTCACAGCTTTGTTTTTTCCCCGGCGAATTGTCGGTCGGCGTCCGGGGCTGGGAGGCACCGCCGTCACGGCCCACAATGCACTCCGCTCCACTCCACCGCCGAGTTGTCGGTGATTGAAGTAAAGGACCCTCTCGGATTCCTCACACTCGCAATTTACCCTTCGCTAAAAAAAAGGACAGAATCACCCTCCGACAACTTCTCCCACTCCGAACTGCGATGACGTTAATCGCAACCGCGCCGCGGCCGGATCCTCCGGCACGACCCGGTTGTGATTCTCCGTGTCGGGCCCGTGTCTTCCTCGACGGGGCGGCCTAGGACCCGAAAAGAGCCTGTAGTACCCTCCATGACTTGTTGTGAGAAGGAGTCACCCCCCCTCCGCCCCCGTCCTCCTCCACTCCTCCGTTTCACAGTTCTAGCATTTCTCCCCACCTCCGGGCAATGACATTTAATCAAACTCAAATCCCATTGTGCCTATTAACATATCTGGGCTGATGTGGGATGCTGTAAAAAGCTTGAGTAGAGAAACTCGAAGCAGAACATTACCATAATTCTGCCTGGGTGGGTCTCTCTCTCTCTCTCTCTCTCCCTCTCTCTCTCCTCTGCACTCTCTCTCCCCTGCTTTCTCCCCCACCCACATATATAAGTGCTTACCTGGCAAATGCCTCAGCAAAGAGATGAATTGCTTTCTCTTCCTCTCACTTTCTCTTTATTTCGCTCTCTCTCTCTCCCTCTCTCTCCCCCTCCACGTGCTGGCGTCCTTCCTATTTATCTCTTTTATTCCGTTTCCTTCGCTCAGCCCTGCTTATCATTTTAGAAGGTGTTAATTATTTAGTTGTTTGTGCCGGCGTGAATGTTTGCCGAACGGGCGCTGTCTGGAGAGGAAAAAGCGAAAAAGAAAAAAAAAGCGGACGTCCTGTAAACAGACAGTTTCAATATTCATACTTCACCCATCCGTCAAAACTGTCTCCGCTTGCGTGTGTATTCCCCGAGCCGCCGTCTGCTAAATAAAAAAACGAGAGATGTCAAGAGAGTCGCTTGTAGAAAGTGTTGTCGCGCTAATGGAGGTTTGTGGTTTTTTCCGCGGCGAGAAGACGTGACTCCCCCCGATATTAATCACCATAGACGGGAGAGGGAGGGGACGCGGAGATCTGATGTGGAACGCCGATGAAAGATGGTGCTGATTATGAGGTCAATACCTGATAAATTGCCGCGCTGGCTGAGGTCGCGTGCTCCTCCCCCGCCCCCCGAAAAACCCCCCCTCGGCTCAGCGGCCATTTTTTTGTTTGCCGATGACCTTGGCGAAGGTCATCCTCCTCTCGAGCGCCCCTCTGCACGTCTGACCCCGTTGGCGGCCGCTCATGTATGTCAGGCCCGTACGCTCGGCTTCTGCGGAGACCTACATTCTACCTCGGACGGAACCGGGGGCGGGGGGGGCCCGATCGACTGTTGCAACGCGTTGGCAATTACCCCCCGGGTCCCTCTCCGGAAACTAGGACGGGCTTTTTCGGCGAGGGCTGGCTCGCCGGAATACAATTACGTGGAAGTCGAATGAGGGAAAAAAAAAAAAGGAAGAAAAAAAAGTCATTGCCGCTGTCAAACATTGTGTTCTTAGAAAGGGGTTTGACAGCAGAGTTGGCAGAGATGGAACGGGGTCGCGTGGCACAAAGAGGATTACGGAGACAAAACAACTTTTTCTCAAGTTTGAGGACACTTCCGGGGAGATATGAAGATGATCAAAGCCGAGCTGTGTTCGCCGGTGAGAGGCGGCTCTCTCTCTCTCTCTCTCTCTCTCTCTCTCTCTCTCTCCGCCACGGCCCCTCGCCAAAATGTGACAAACACGACGGGAAAACACAGGCTTTGCGATTTACCTCTGGACTCCGACGCTGACACTTGACAGGAAAGCACCTCTCAAGGTGTCAATCATTTGTGTTTTCACCAAACAAAGCTGTACCCCACCCACCACCACCACCACCACCACCACCACCGCCGCCGCCGCTGAGAGCAGAAACAACGCATTCGTATGAGCGATGCGCGGAACTATGAAGAACAGACTTGTACGGAAGACTGATTCAAAAGCGGTAATCAGTCTTTTATTTTTTCATGATCGCGCCTCTTGACTTTGTTTTGTTTTTCCGTCCTCGTTTGTTCAAAGCAAGTATTCCAAAGAGGTAGGATTAAAACTCTAAACTCACTCATACGGTTAGTCGGTGCGGTTTTGTCATGTTGCGTGGACCCCGCCCCGTCCCCCTGTGCATTTTAATCAATGTATGCAAAGGCAACCCACACAATATCAATACGCCGCGACCATCTGCCGTTTAATACCACGTCTTCCACTCTCCGGAATTGTATAAACAGAACAACGTCCAAATCCCGAGCAGGAGCCTCCAATCACTTGGTCCTGCTGTTGATATAATTTTAATTAGGTGTATTTGTTTTGCTTTCCATGATTACTCATTGACTGTTCCGTGGCTGCATCCATTAGAATGTGCCAAGGTAGGGATGGGGTGTGCCTTGTTTACATCTAGTTCATTTGATTTCTTAATTGTGCATATAGGCCCACATAGCAAAACCAAGGGCATCCGTTAAAAGGCAATCATTAAATGCACTTAGCGATTGACAAGACGGTCAATTTAAATATCATCTCATTATTAATGGACTGCTTGGTGGAGAATGTGGAAATTGTGTTAATACTCAGCTCGGCAATTAACAAAAGCTACATTTGTTGATGCTTGATGCATGTTTGCAGCTGTTGCATCTTGTACTATCTCAAAGGTATATATATTTTTATTCTTATTTATACTTATATTTATATTTATATATTTCAAAATGCAGTTTAGTCCAGTCAAATCCAATCCAATCCAACCCGGTGCATTTACATTACAATCCCTGCAACCAGATTCAAACTCAAGAGCCTCAAGAGCTGTGTGATGAGTTGGCCAACGGATCCTTCTCCTTCCCATTAAAGCCGCAGTTGTACCAGAGCAGTGCAAATTAAAAAAAACAAAGAAAAAAAAAAAGAGATGAACGATGATGAAAACGTTTGATATCAATTACCCCCGTCTTCAAAAGCTTGAATTGTTTTTCTTGCCGTAGCTGAGGTCGCGTGGATATCGTTTTTTTTTTTTGTCCATCCGAGGCCGCTGTTCTTGTGCGAATTGTGCATGTGAACTCCTTGTAAACGTTCATCCGCCGGCGGCGGTCGTACTACGGGGATTGATTTCTCCGTTTCGTATCGCAAAAGTTGACAGCGAGTGGGCCCACTGCGCATGCGGCTGAGCAGGCTCACTAGCGAGCCGGTCGCGCTGGAGTGAGAGAATAAGAATAGAATAAGACAGAATAAGAAAGCGGTCCATTGGTAATGCGGATATTAATACAATTGATGATAATCAGGAGAACAAAATGAAGGAAAACATTCATCCATTTCTTAACAAACACGCAAAAAAACCCCAAAAAACAACTATTACAAGACATGACAAAGAGAATAACGAATAAAATAAAATAAAATAAAATAAAATAAAATAAATACCGACCTGCTGATAGGTTGCCCCCCCCCCCCCCCCCCCCCGGGGGTTCGGGGATGGTGCGGTCCAGGAAGCCTCACCCGCTCCTCGCGGCAGCGTCCAATCAGCTGACGGAATGGTATCTCCCTACGCGCCCGGATGGTGGCAAGCGCCCCGCCGCTGAAGAAGCCGGCTGGCTGGAGCGCTGACACGGCGGCGGCGGCGGCGGCGGCGGCGGGTCCCCAGGCAGCTCCGGGTGCGGGACCGAAGCACCGAGCGCGACGAGAGCTCGGAGCCCGCGAGGAGAGGCTCCGTTCCCGGCGTGGTTCCAAAGGGGTCCGGGGGGGGGTGGGTAGTGGGTGGTGGAGGGAGAGGAGAGGAGAGGAGAGCTCCGCGCCGCGAGCATGGCTTCCAACTTCAACGACATAGTGAAGCAGGGATACGTGAGGATACGGAGCAAGAAGCTGGGGGTGAGTCTCCCTCTCCCTCTCCCGCTCTCTCTCTCCCTCTCTCTCTCCGGGATCTTCCAGGGGGTCGGCGCGCACAGAGGCTAGCGCGTTGTTTTAAGGTGTGATTCCGAAATTGATCAATGCAAGTTTGTTTATTATTAATTTTTTTTTTTAATGTAATTTAATTTTTTTTTTTCCCAAAGTGACAACTAACGAACGTTTTTGGATGCCACGTGACATCTAAAGTAAACTAACCTGTATTGAAGTAGATTCTCTCGGTTTTTGGACTGTTTTCTATTGTATTCATTGGTTTGTTAATTTTTAGGTTTGCTATCTATCTATCTATCTATCTATCTATCTATCTATCTATCTATCTATCTATCCAACCCTCAGCAGCACTACTACTGTTTTAATAGATTAAAGTAAACTTGGAAAAACGTCGGCATTACTACTGTTTGCAGTGTTTTGAGTTTGGATTTTATTTTAACTCTTTTTTTTTATTATTTATAATTACAATTTTTTTTTTTTTTTTTTTTGAACACATAAGTAAACAAACCCTAATCCGGGTATTTCGTTGTAGGTGAGTTGTCATATGAATATTAATGACAATTTGATAATAAATCATAAATGTGAAGGCGGCATAGCGTGCATTAGAAATGTACTCCCAAAAACAACAACAACAACAACAACTTCCAAAGCATCTTGCTGTCAATCAGCGAATCCTCTTGTTATCATCATCCGCTGCGAGTCTGATCAATAATACAACAAAATGCATATTCAACTCATTATCCAGCTTTGACAGAATAAGACATCTCCTTTAGGATACAATAAGGAGAACTGACTATAGGGTAATGTTCCATGGCTTGGGTGGGGGAAAAAAAGATGCATAATATGTATAATAAATCATGAGAACTTCATGGTCTGATTCATAAAGCCATCTGCTTTTGTTCATACTTCCAGCTCATTACATTGACGGGGACTAAACAGAGGATGCATGCACTCTCGCTCCTCATATCGGGGGTGATGATGGAAGTTAATGATGTCTGCCTCCTCACATCATCACCTGGCTTAATCAACACCAGCCCATTGTTGGTTAAGGGCCTTTTGACATTGTATTGTTACAGTATATCTTTTGAGAACAGATCTTGTTGGTTATTGGAAACCCGTCTTGGTCCTGGATACATTTTCACAGCACATTTTATTTTTTATTTTTCAATTCACAATCAAATTAAGTCGGCTTGCTGACGTGACGTTGTGTCTATTTACTTCCTTGCAAACGCCATTAGCCGGCTGCGTTCAGATGTTGAAAGAAAAAGAGTGTGCAGCCTATTACTTTGCCGAGCAAGCGAGGACACACGCTGAGCTGGCTGCGCTGGAGGTATGGATGCCTTATCTCTGCCAGCTCTAGATCTTGTCCTGCTGTTTGTGGTGTGGTGTGTGTGTGTGGGGGGGAGATGTGCGGTTTCCTGTGTGTTTATTGTGTCCCGCTCGCCTGCTCCCTCAGCCCCCATTGCCGTTTCATTAGAGAGACGCCATGCTGCGATGCCCTCCTACGCTTGTCTGTCCAGCCCCACAAGGAACATGTGATGGACTCTGGCCTCACATCACTCTGTTTGCAGACACAGATTATGCAGAAAGACCTTCCTGTCCTGACATATTATTAATGCGTGTGTGTTGAAGAACAATAGGCCAATACCACCAACTACAGGCATTGACAGACTTGGCAATTATCTTTTCTCCCAGAACCATATCTTCGTCAGGTTTGTTTTTTTTTTGTACAAAAATTGACAAGAAGGTTCATCCACAAGCCGACTGTTTTTTCTGTACGACGTTTGCGGTACGGAAGAATTTATTACCATAATTTTACACACTATTGATATTGGAGTATTGGCTTATTCAAATAATCCAGGTTCATTGCATTGAACTAAGCTTGTATGTTCATGTAAAGTAGGATATCAGACCAATACACTCATATTTAAAATGACTCTCTCAAACATTTCAGACTTGATGCCATGAGAAATTTGTCATATATTTACATTTTATTCATTTAGCAGACGTTTTGTCCAAAGGGACTTACATGAGAGGCTGGAATCAATCAAAGCATGACTTGACCATTGGAGCAACCTCAAATTAAAGTACCTGAGATTCAACCAGATATATTCTAACCATCATTAAATAAGAATGCAGAATTATGTCACTTGATTACAGTGGATTGATTTCATCACCCTACGATATCACTCAAAGACGAGAAACTATATTATTGAATTCACGACCACCTCTGCACAACCTTACCTGTCTTGGTTCATTGATGGCTTTGCTGGGGAGATGCGCCCATAGAGAGTAATCGGCTTTTGGAAATGTTAAGAAGATTCCTGACTAATAGACACACTAAATAGAATCCTTTGTGATATTGATGTGAAAGGTAGTTGTACTTTGCCTTTTCTTATTTTATTTAAAAACCTCTTGTTATGCTGCACCTAACCCATAACCATTGTGCTATTTTTGGCTGTGCGTCACCAAAGATAGACAGCGACTGGGGTGGGGGGGGTAAAGGCTTAAAGGCTCTGTGAGGAGTTTATCCACGAGTGGCACCTGAATTTTGATGCGTCGATGTAACCGACAAAAGCATATGAGACCATCAGAGAAGACTGGCTTTATTAATTTTGACTAGAAATCGTCTGTCGTGATATGACAATGTCTTCATTTCCAAACACAATACCACCGACAGAATATATATGATAACGTTGAGTTAGCGCCAATAAACGCTGCGTGCGTTAACGGTCTGGACATTGAGATGGGCATGAGTAAGATAATTAGACACGCAGAATTGGTAAATGAGTCATCTATTTCTTAGGATTCTTCGGTGCCAAGCTATAGAGGACATCCTGTCCATCCTGAATAAAGGGCGTACCTGCTTGGAACTACATTTGTTTGTAAGAAGGCCAAGCTGCTTCTGTGATGCTTATTCCACTATTTTCCTACATAAAGGTCTCCTGAAATGTCAAGGCTTCGCGTCAAGTTGACCTTCTAAAACACAAACTTGCTTCTATATTGTAATTGTATGCCATTTTAAAATGTTTCACACTATTTTATTTTTATTTTTTTGCCAATGATGAAAGAAAATGTACGATGGACTGATTCTGCCCACTGTTGTATAATTTAAAGTGGTGCCAACATTAGCTTTGTCTCATTTTCAAACCTTGTCATGTGAAAAGGTTGAACGCTGTATGGATAGGTCAGCGTTCTATTGTGATGGTTGAAATCCCTTCCAATCGGTGTGTTGGGTGTCCACACCCTTCTTCTTCCTTTTTTTTTTGTTTTTTTGTTTTTCTATTGACATGGAAAGCAGTGATTTCCTGAATTACCCAACTTGTTTGTCCCTTTGTTGAAGGAAGGGACATGAGCGTCGAGTGTTATTGAATGCACAAGTAGTCGTTCATTTCCGCTCTCCCTTTCTCTCTCTCTCTCTCTCTCTCATCTACCGCTTCTTCTCACCTCTCCTACCCCCCCCCACTTTCCCTCTCTACCTCATCTCACCTCTGCTCCCCAAAGTTCACTTCATCTCTCATTTCTCCTCCACAGCCTTACAAAAATCAGGCTCACATTTTCCCTTTCTCTTTATCTGGCGAGCTTCATCCCCCGTATCCCTTCATTGTCTCACCTCTCCCTCATTGGTTTGCAGACGGAGACTGAGCGCAGAAGCACCTTATACTACCCCCCATTCGGGACAACTGTCACACGCACAGTTATACTTACACACACATTCACTTCCAGCCGTGAAGAATTGGCACACCAATGCACTGACAAACAAGTAAACAATCTGCTGCCAGGGAACTGTGTGTGCGTGTGTGTGTGTGTGTGTGTGTAACCTCAATTAATTATAATCCCGTAGCTTTGTACCGTATGGTGTTATTTTACTGAGTCAAGACAAAAGTGTTAAATGCTCATGGGAGCCATCGACAGGCAGCATACTGTAGCGAGGTTGGAAAACCAGCTCAGAGGCGGCGTATGGACAAGAGATTAACATGACAGTGTGCAAGGAGGAGCATCAGGTGCCATGCAGGATATTGCCATTGTCCCTGTGGCCCTGTCTCCCTTTCAGCAAGAATCGTCTGATGCTATCAGAGAGGTGGACTGTCTTGAAAAGCCGAATAATGTGACCTTCGAGTAATTTGTATGTCAGTCTCAATTCAGGTCCATGTTTCCTGGCTTTAGGTCATATCGGCAAATAGAAAAGGTCAGCTGTTAAAGACTTCCCCCCCTCGGTCAAACTCAGGGCATAAAATGAGAAAACAATAATATATAGATGTAATGAACGTGAATAATCCAGTGGAGCTCTGCTAGTCAGTTTGCTCCTCATTCTGAGATGTTTTTGACAAAATGCAAACACGTGGCAGCTTTGGCCCGGAGATTGCGATAAAATTGAGGTGATCTTTCCTCTAATCACTTCTTTCCTTTGAAATTCTAATTTTGCACAACCAAGCCATAAATAAAACGCAGTAAAAAAAACAAAACTTGATTTCACCCAACCTACTTTTTGTGCAGCAGTCCCCTTACCCCATACAAAACATGGGGCGTAGAAAACATGAAAGAAAATTGTGCTTTAGAGATCTTTGATCTCATCTGAGCTGTGTTTGGTGGAAAGCTTGGGGTGTTGAATGAAGTTATGGAGACATCAGCAGAAGAAGACAACGATTTGGTTTCCAACTATTAACTATGAAGTAGTGGCAAAATTAGAGAGGTCAGCGTACCTCCTCATTATCAGTACTAGTTGAGGACCCAATTTCATATATTACAAAGAAAAAAAAGTCCCATATACTTTGGCATGTACACCTTTTTATTTATTATTATTCAATTATTATTATTAAAAATCTTGTATGAACATTACAAAAACAATAACAGTGGCATACAACCTTCCAGAATTTAACTATAATCAATATTGTGCATTCATTAATATAGAAAACAACTATTAACAGTTACAACAGCTTTAAAATCGTGCCATATTGTGTATATCTTTCAAGTAGTTAACAAATGATTTATTATAGTAAAATCAAAACACAAACACAGGCGCATGTGTACACACTCGCAGGCTTTTTAATACCTGAGTGCGATCGGTAGTGAAATTTTACTGACGTTGTGACAGCTTGATTTTGATGAGAGGCTTGACGGAGCGGTAAAGCTACAGCCTCCTATGACTGTTTTTAGGCTGTAGCCTACCACAATCTGGTTATGTAAGACACATTGGCATTGAAATCCTTTTTATCGTCTTTATCTTGTGATGCAATTGGTGTGTCTGGATAGGTACTGTATAAATACATTTAACTTATTTACTTACACCTGCTTGAACATTACGTCAAGATGTAGGTCTTTTAAGGGGGTTGTCAGATTCGACGCGTCCACTCTATAGTTGGAAACATCGCTCTTTCACATTGTTTGGCGTTAAGTTGCGCAGCCTTCCTAGACATCACAATGACATCAGTGAGACAGCAGCACAGTACAATTTTTTTTTTTATTAAAAAAAAACAACTATTGCAGTCATTCTTTCTGAATTGTGTTATTAACTTAGTACCGATGTAGTGGTTATTGCAGAATCACTCGGTTAAATATAATGTTATTAAAAAGCAAAGTGAATCTGTTGTTGTAGGCATTTACATTTTGACTACTTCTCTTCATGCTTTCTTTTTTTATTTA
>NC_137206.1:16278391-16448391 GCF_960531495.2 Zeus faber | reverse complement strand
CTCTAATGTTCCCAGTTGTTCGCTCTCCATTCAGAGAAATGTCTGTTAGGCGAAGTGATAATTGCATTCCTCAATGACTTCACGCTGAGACACACACAGTGACACAGAATTGCAGCCCACTTATTCCAAGGGAGTGTGTTCTTTAGGGGGCAATGAGACAAAAACAATATGACAAACTCCATCGCTCCGCGTCCTTTGACGTTGGAAGTGTGCCGCCATTTTCACCCCTTTTTGCGCGGACTTTATTTATTCTCAAGTGTGCAATTTCAATGTTGCTGAATCAAGTTAGTTCCAGCATGCACAAATTTCCGCCTCTTCAGGCTGGGGGAGGGGAGAGGGGACTCGCCCCGCCAGCTAAACGTATCAGAGGAGCGGGCCAAATATCAGTGAGCGGGGTAGTACCTCTTGAGGATTAATCCGTGGGGAATGACTGAACCAATACATGAGGATTACTGCTGTTTGGGGCCTCTGATATTCAAATGGAAAACTGTCCTGAGAAACACTGTTCCCATAATATTCCTCACAAACATGCAAATATTTGCTGTGAAACCGCGCCACGGTCTATACTCCATTCAGTTCCACAGTCGATGCCATATTGATATGGTAATCAAGTGGTCAGCTAATGGTAATTAAGCTAGTCACTTGGCCAAAAAGCATCACAGTGGAGGCTCAACCAGCGCCTCTTTCATCTTCTCGCTTCAAGCTCCCCTCCTGCCTTTGAGTTAAGGATATGTCTGTTGTTGGTGACTTCTAAAAGCTCCATGTTTAGACTGCACATAATGGCCCTCACCTGTTGGCCTAGATGCTAATTTTATTCATCTAAAAGTGGCTGAGATGATCACATGAAAATACTGAAGTGGAATAATTAGGCTTTGCCTGTTTTACGGTTGGAGCTAAATTGTCTCTTGTGTGTATTCGAACCGGGTTCCTTGGACTTTATGGACACAATTCAGTTTAACATTCAAGCCTCGGGCCACAGGATCGGGGGATGCTAATTCCATCTCGTAAGGAATAAATGTCCCTGTATTGTCAGCCTGTTACAATGGTGGTCTGAGTATACTTGTTTGCCAGGGTATTCCTGCATAGTCAAATCCCTTTTTGTCTGCGTGTTATTGTCCGTGAACACAGCCGCTTTAGCCTTGTAGATAGATTAAATGTAAAGTGCTCTCCCTCGCTGTGTATGTGTGTGGGTGTGGGTGTGTGTGTGTGTGTGTGTGTGTGTGTGTGTGTGTAAGCCGTAATGCAGACAGGCCTGGGTAAGTAATAGCTTAAAAAGCAGGCAATTGTTATGAGTGAAAGCAAAATCGCGTTTTGATAATATTATTTTGCTTTCATAAGATATTTAGACACAAGAAAAATAATCATTAGTAATGTGGATGTTATGCCAAGCAGTTGGACGCCTTGATTACGACTGAAATTGCATTGTCTGTAAATTTCATTAACTTAACTATGTCAAGATAACCAAAGTCGCGGACTATCATATCACAATATCAATATTATATTGAAATATTACCCAGCCCCATCCACCAACTTGGTTTTAAATAGAAACTGTGTGGTACGTTGTGAAACTACGGATAGATGATGTGATTATGTCCATTTGAAAGCATTTTTTTTTCCACAGCCGGCTCTTTGCCAATGCCGCCTTTGGATGAAAACCTCTGGCTATCAATCATATCTTTTTGTGACAGCCCTGCTTGCGAGGAACCGATATTCTGGAGCAAAGTCTGGCAGAGGAACAGTCCTAGCTGACACACAAGCCTGTTTACACCTTGGAAAAAAAACAAAAAAAACATTCCCCAATATGCCACTCCGTTCCCTCACACCTGCGAGAGAAACTTAAATATTGACCTACATCTCCTTCAGAATAATTTGGCTGCTATTTCTGTCCCGTGCTTAAGCATGCTCCGCTGGCTGTGGCGGCTGGATCCACTCTGTGTGTGACATTATAACTAATGTTTGTCCGCTGCAGGCGACGCTGCCCGACACGCCGCTCACATCACCCCAGTGTGCCATCATAACAAGCAAAGGAACACCCCCCCCAAAAAAAGCACCCAGAACGCCGCATTTTCTCTGCAAGACAGGGTGATTAGCATGAGAATTGAGAGGGCGAAAAAAAAACAGCATTGTGATTCTATTGTCAGGAATTTGGGACGAGGAGAAGAAAAATTCCTTTCGAACAGTACCACAAAGCCAAGTCTCCGCTTTTCTGCGTTTGCGTTCGGCATCATAATCTACCCACAATGCTCTGACTACAAGACCTGCTTAAAAGCCTCATTTATCATGAGACCTAATAGCGGCCGCGGACAACTGCGTCTCCGGCTTCGGTCCTAGGTGGCAGCCTGCTATTCTCTGGCTAACGCTGCACTTTGTCAACAGCTGCTATCTCTACCTCCACGTGATGCTCGGCCCTCCAAAGTGGCAAACACACTCCTGTCCTCTTTTTCTCTATCTTTCTTGATTTCTCTCTCTCCCCCTCTTTAATGTGCCTTACTTTCTGATCTTTGCCACCTTTACCTACTTTGTCACATCCAACCGGAGGTATCCATCCAGTGGGTGGGTTGAAATCGTGTGTGTGTGTGTGTGTGTGTGTGTGTGTGTGTGTGTGTGTGTGTGTGTGTGTGTGTGTGTGTGTGTGTGTGTGTGTGTGTGTGTGTGTGTGTGTGTGTGTGTGTGTGTGTGTGTGTGTGTGTGTGTGTGTGTGTGTGTGTCAGGGGCGGGTGGGCAGTGATTACTTGCTGCTGAGGTAGCACTGCATTACACATGAGGATTTGGAATGCCCCAGATAAAGTAATCTATGATTAACTGGGGCAAGGCAGGCTCACAATCCCGCCAACAGCTGTAGTCGGGGGCGAATTACAAAATTATGGGATGTCCAAACATTTTGGAGGCGGACTAAAATGTATTGGTGTCTGTCTGTTAGCATGGGCAATAGGGAGACGGGGGACGGGGGGTGGTATAATATGGAGAAATATGCAAAGTTGAAAGTGACAGCTGGAGGCGGGCGGGCGGGGGGCGGGGAAGGACCAGGGTGCAATTAAGTTAAACTTTGTGTAGCTGTCACATTCAGCATAGAATTTTTGAAATGGTGTATCGCTCGGGTAGGGAGCCGTAGGAGGCTGCTGGGGTTCGGGAGGGTGATTGAGTCAGTGATTGCTGTAGCAACTGTCCGACGGGATAACAAATCAAATTATAAAGATGGACACCGCAGCACAGACCCCAGCACCGCCTAGAATTGATTAGCGGCACCGGCAGCAGATATTGCCGGGCCTGGTCTGTCATAGTCCATCAGCCCTCATTATCACCAGGGGAACACTGGACCATCGTGTGTGTGTGTGTGTGTGTGTGTGTGTGTGTGTGTGTGTGTGTGTGTGTGTGTGTGTGTGTGTGTGTGTGTGTGTGTGTGTGTGTGTGTGTGTGTGTGTGTGTGTGTGTGTGTGTGTGTGCGCTCGCGCGCTTCGACATGAGGAATACACACACTCTTAAACACGTGGGTGATGTTTTTCTCCAAGTTCGTTTCTTATAAGTGGCGAAAGCTTAATCAATACTTACTTTTTCTTTTAACATCAAGTTGAAAAATAGCTCAATAGACAACTTGGTGAGGATGGGTTGAGACCAGGCTTTTACCGGCCTCGTCTGAGTGCTTGAGGCGCGCCTTGATTGAAGTGCTCTCGTAGCTTCTCTTGCCTTTAAGTGCGGCAGTAATCATCTTTGAATCAAAGGTTTTAGGACTTGTGAATCAGCGAGGGGGTTACAAGCCCTTCCCACTTTTGTCCTTTCCATTTTCCCTTTTTGTCCCAACAGCCAAAGAATGGTGGGTTGTGTTGGGCTCGTTACTCAAAAAATGTGATTAATTACTCTTTTCAAAAGATATATTACATATTACTCCCTGCCAACAGTAACTCGTTATTACTTTTCATCCATTGCACCCCAAACAATTGGTAATTGCGGGCTTTCACCTCAAAATTCAGACTTTGCATGTGCGCCTCTGTTTGAATGTCAGGGTTATCGCAGTAAGCGCAGATAAGGCTTGAACTACTGACGCTACCTGTGTCTTCTACATGTACTGAACAAGTTGGGCTCGGTCGTCAACACTCACCTTATGTAGTCGTGGCACAGTAGCAGACGGAGAAATCTTGTAATAATTCATGATCCATCCGATGAGTAATTTCCCGAAGCTCCTTGTTCCCTCACCCATGTTTGTTTACACTCTTACTCGCTCCCACGTGCAGATAACGTAGAGCACCGTGATAGTCCTGCCGATCATTTGCGACATAGCTTAGGGACGGGACTGTATGTGCAGCTGTCACGCGATGTATTTGACATTACATATAGCAGATATACCCAATCAGACAAAATTATAAGAAACTCTGATGTCTCTGATATAAACTGAAAATATGGCGCAACGATTATGAAAATTAATTAACAAAAGTAAGGTTGTGACAAGTTTGTTTTTGCGGGTAACTTTAATGTTATTACTGACATTCATATAATTTTTACACCACTTGTTACGAGGAAAAGTAATATTACTGTACTGTTACTGCCCAACATTAATGGGTGTATTTTCCTCCTGTTATCATGGTTTTACTTCAATGTGCCGTCATGCTGCGTGATTTGTGTTTTACCTGAAGCCGGCTGTCATTGGAAATCATTTTCACGTCTTTAGAAGGTTCTCCCTTGGCTGATTCAAATAGATGAGGGAGAGAGTGAGGGCCATATTTTATCAATAAGCTGACAGATTCTCAATAGTGCCAGAAGCTTGGTTGAGTTCTGTGGAGTGAATGCTCTTTGCGTCTGGACCACGTTACTAAAAAGTAGGGCCCAACCGATATGGATTTTTATTTTTAATTTTTTTTGTCGGCTATACCTTTTTTAAGGGGCAAACAATTTGATTAACCAATATTATGTGCTGATATTTTTCTTTAATATTCTTCTCAGCTTTTGACCGAAAATAAATGTTTTTAGGAAAATATTGCTTTATTGAACAACATGAATGTGTATGAATAACAATAGTACGTACACATTTATTCAACCAATCAAAAATTAAAATACTATTTTATTTTCGACATTTTTAAATTCCCACATCTTAAGTTGTACCTGTTGTATTGTACCTGTTGTCTTTTTAAAAACAATTCCAGGACAGATCCAGTAGAGGGGGACAGATCAGGTAGTGACAGGACCTGTCGCTTGAGGAGGCTAGGGGAGGATGACGGCGAGATCGCGGATGAGAGCTCATACACTTGTTTCGTGTTTTATTACCTATTCTAAAAGATAGAACGTGGCTGTCCAGAGAGGACTGCATCACGTTGTCTTTGTGGAAGGAAATCACTCATTCTTGTAGGGCTCCCCCCTGAAAGTGGACGAGTCGAATCAACAGTCGGAAACTCTTGGGAGATCCCTCAAATCGAGCAGTGTTTTTTATTTTTTATTTTTTGTTTTTTTCTTTGTTAGTCAGTGTGCATTTCAATAACAGGATAATACAGACGCTCACAAAATGCACAGGGATAACATTTCAATGAGGAATTATAAATAAGGGGAATCATACATATATTTTAAAATATGTGAATCTTTCAGACACGAACACGGCTCTCGGTTTGCCCCGATGGCGGAGAGCAACACTGAGAGCGGAGCCCCGTTCCTACAAATAAAAAATAAACAAATAAAACAACTAACAACATTGTGGGGATGGGGCACGGAGAAATTGCCCACGACTCGTGGACTGGTTACGATTATTTTCTGCGCATCAGACATGGAGAGGGGGTGATCGGGGAGAGAGTCAGGAAGAAAGTGTCCCCATTATGCACGGTTTTGTTTCATACGCATTGTTTCGTCCCATAAGGAGATGTAAAATTATCTACATCTAAAATAAAAACACATCCCATCGCCGGCAACTCACTGTGAGCTTTTGCATCTTCGATACAGTCGCAAAATGCGCCATAACGGCTTCCTCCCCGCACTCGCCTCTTGGTATGGCGCCGCCGCCGAGTAGTCAAATCTTCGCATTGAACAGCTGAGGACAAAACTTTTAAACTTTTGGGACTAAAATAAAATGGACACAAATATGTTTTGGACTGACTTGGGGGTGAGTAAGAAATGTCAAATGTAAATTGTTTTGGTGTGCGTGTGTGTGTGTGTGTGTGTGTGTGTGTGTGTGTGCGCGTGGACACTGACAATCCTTTAGTGGTTATTTAATATTCTCCAAGATTACATTTAATCTTCTCTAAAATGAGATGTCCACAAACAAATATTGACTTCATTCAAGCTTTAGTTAAGCAAGGGAAAGTTATAAATCTGTTCATGTGTGTTTATAACCATTGGTAGGATATTTCGGTCAGGCCCTACTAAAAGACTGGATTTAAAGATGACCTATAACAGGGTTTTGTTTAGTGACTCGGGGGCTCACCAGAACTATTTGTTGTTTTATTTTTACAGACATGCATACAAATACTTACAATTCAGCCCCAAATAGTTAGAGAGCGGGTAAAGCAATCTCAAATGTAATTTTCAGATGTCGCTTACGTGAATAGATCAGGGGAAAAAGTGCCTGAAGTCTGACCTCTTAATGCAATTGGTTTGAGCACCATGGTGCACAGTCACTATACAGTAAGCCTTTTGTTCCAAATACAGAATCCGTACAAGGTCTATACATGATCAGATGTCACAAGAACCAATATGTAGGTACCCTGTTGATGGTGTGTTGACGGAACCACATTCTTTCCTTTTCTACAATATCAGTAGTACAAGATACTGATTACTCGTAGCACCTAGATATCATGCTGCTGTCAGAATGACCAAATTAGCCAATCAACACAAAAAAACAAGAGAATAACATATGAAGATGGCAAACAGTAGTATATTTTGTACTGCTGCAGTGACGGCTCTGCCGCATATAAAGCCCCTTTCCCACATGGAATGAAAGCTGTTAATCCACTGGAAATGTTCCATATTGGCATAATGTGTGAACATTAGCAGGTATCGATGTTTCGTAAAAGTCTTCATTCCGTAAATTTCATCACTCGGCCGAGTATCATTTACGGGAAAATGCCGGTACGGCTATGACTGGAAGTGTATGTGAATGGAAGCAGTAACATTGCTGGGACAAGTACGTAAAGTAGCGGTGGAGCCAATTACGAATACTGGCAAAGCACAAATAGTGGATCTTTAGGAATATGAATTACAAAAATTATTTGTTTTCAGGAAGAAAAAAAAACACAGAGCCAGGAAAAAAACAAAACTAATTCAGATTGTACGTTCATTGCCGACAGATTGTCCAAATGATCACATCTACACTGGACATAAAGTACTAACCCTAACCCATTACGTATTGTATCCGTAACAGTCATCTAATGTGGTGTGATGAGAGACTCGTCTGGAGAGAATCTGCTTTCCTCTCTCTGACACCAACAGAAAGACAATGATCTTGGAAAATCAAACCAATTTATTAGTTGGAACTGGCCAAGAGAGCAGACACAGCCATTTCTGGCCTTTGTCTCTGGAACCCCTCCCCTACTGTGAACAGCAAGGGAACCAAGCCAAAATAACTGAGCCAACAACCATTCTGGCCATTTGGCAAGATTTACATGACCTGAACTCTCTTTTCCCTAAAAAGGAGATTGGCCAGAAAATGTATCTTAACATTCTTTCTTAGGTGATTGTGCAAAGAACGATACTACTCCCGACTTGGGGATGTATAATAACGAAGGGGGTTTTTGAACGCCTCACAGCGAAGAGAAACACCCGCCTCTATAGCGAACCAACAGACAGCCTCGTGAGAATTCCCCGAACAATGGGGAAACCTCTCACAAACCCACCAATGGCCGTCAAAGGAAGTCACTTCCGGTTCAGCCCCCTCGGAGTAAATACAAACCATGGTGGGCAACTGCTCTTGAGTACCTTTGCTCACAAGGATCTCACTCTCTTGGGACGATGACATTTTTCTCAAGAGGTTACTTCTTTTCTTTGTTCTTTTGAAACCAAGTTTTCCAAACCGCGACGCAGCCACGTTGCAGTGACCCTCAGTCAGTTTTGCTGCATAGAACGAACACACCAGATCAACTGAAGCCCCTGGCACGCCCCCATACCTGCCAAGCCCGGGATAACTCATGCAGAGCATGCGAGCAGCACCTCTGCCGTTCTAGGACCCCGCAAAATACGGAAAAATCTGTGACCCTCCTCGCTGTTCTGGACCAGACAGCCTGCTGAAACCACAAACCAATCCATTAACAAAGGTGAATGACTCATAAGGGCCGATACGGTGATCCAGACAAGACAAACAGTGAGTCCTGCAACTCCGGTAAAACATGGTGACGTGATTGGTTTGGCACAACAAAAATTGTTTTTTTTTATTATTCAGCTTAGAATATGTAGTTGCGCCTCACAGTGTATTTGCAGGCTATCCCCCTCAGTCAATCTCTCCCTCTTTTCATGAAAAAAAACATTTAATTTCCCAGATGTGTGTTTGTGTTTTAACATACTTGAACTTTGTTTTTATACCTCAACCTTCTTACCATATCATAGAACTCTGTTATTAAAAATAAACATTCATTGCTTGATTAGGAAGTACTCGTGTATTTAGCTATCGTGTGAGAAATTGCTAATGTATAACCTACCCCTGAGATATACGGACCTCCTCTGCCAGCCTTGTGCCCACAAACCAAATACAATTTATACAGTGAGAACAGACTCCACACAAAACTTTTCCGTAAAAGACGCCAATGTGTGGAATATTACCTACTGCCTTTGCTGGATATGTTTTATCCAGCAATGTTATGGATTCAATGTGGGAAAGGGGCTTAAGACTCGTCAGTGCAACAATAGTCGTGTGTGGAGATACTTTGCCTTTGAGATCGTGAATTAAGAGATGACGATTACTCAAAAAAATTGTTGAAGAGAGTTGAATGTATAAGAAAATACAGAAATACATCCTCAGAGGATATAAATCACAACACACGCAAACACATTTGTGACCCACCGAGCGTTAATGCCGATCGATCGTTTCCCTTAAAGTGACCGTCCAGGTGAAAATCATTCCTCCATATTCCATGCGATGTGAAATCGCAATGTGAAACCATTTTGATAGAGTTCAACCTTTAAATGTTACGTGTTTCATACACACCTGGAGACATTGTTGTGTAGACGGCATAACATGCAAAGAGAACAGCTGACGTCAATTCCGTAAACAAGACGAGGATCCTTCGGTTCCACTTGTCGGTCAAAACTCTCATCTCTGTGTTGTTATGGATTACAAGAAGCGGCTGGCAGAAGCTCTAAATCATCTCACGTACCTTAATTTGACCAGTGCGATAGATCCTAGTCAGTGTAAGCAGCCATACTAGACTTTTCCACGATGATAGTCAGTTCTCCAACAGCGGTGCTGAATCTGATACTGGACTTGGAGAACATTTCAAACAGCGGATTTCAACCTGAATGTGACGATGAAACAGAATATTTTCAAGAACCACCGGAGGAGACCGATGATACGCCTGGAAGGAAGAAGTTGATGACGTGATGAAGTCCCTTGAGGTTGGTGATGCAGATTATGAACAAGTAGCCATGGACAATAATCTCAAGTTTACCTGCAAATATAGCCAGGAGTGAAAAGAAAATGAAAAGAGGAAACCCCAAACAGGCTCTTTGAAGATATATGGCGTATGCACATTTATATAATAAATGACACACCAAGGTAGATATACAAAGACTAATATTATTGTGGCAAGTGGACATGTGCCTCTGTTGGTCCTCCAACCATTTGCATTCTGGGAGCTGGCTGAATGAAGCCAAGCGTTGGAAAAACTTTGAGGGTGATTATCTCAGAAACACAGTTTTCCGCACCCTCGTCATTAACATGCCATGCTTTAAATATTTGCTTGATTCGCACAAGTGACACCTTGTTCTGAAGCTGTGATTCTCCACTTTCAAATGACGTGGGGGAATAAAACAAAAACTCAAACGGCACCAAAACTACCTAAAATCTGCGGTGGTTCACATTTGCCAACACAGGTAGCTTGTGTTGGCAAAATGATGAATGAACGAATGAATGAATGAATGAACTATAGATTAATCGCTTCTAAGAATTTAATCTATTAAGATTTTGTCTTATCGATAAGAACTGAACAATCTGCGGTCTTGTTATTGGGCGTCTTTGCAGGGCATTGCAGGGTGTTTCGAGGTGGAAAAAAATACCCAGCCAGAACGTAGTAGTACTTACCGGAAGAACGGGGGGCAGTCGAGGAAAACAAATGCCCAGTGGAGTAGGAAGTATTACTATACTATGTTTATTGTTCCCAAACAACTAATGCTCCGTTCAGATGGAAGACGAGAATGGGATAATGGCACTTTCTTAAAAACACGGGGAAGGAGGGGGGAAAAAAAACAAAAAAAAAAAACACTGAGCAAGGCAGAGGTACTATGGAAAAACAAGCAATATGTTGCTATGGTGGGGTGGACTTCCAATAAAATATATATTAAACAAAATTGTATTTTTTACTTATTTATATATATATAATACATTTTGTAATGTTTAGTAATTTTATTAGCCGTTGTCCATATCCGCACCAGTCTTGATGTGCTACGTAATTTCTGACTCATTAAACCGCGGGGGAAGTCAAAAAGTTTAAATATTTAACTCGCGCCAAGACAATATTCCTACCTACTCCATTTTGAAATGAAATAAAATGAGAAACTCCTCGCGGCCCTCACCATCTTTGAGGTGCACGATGTTGTGGAGGTCCCCACAGCCCACATGGTGCCACACCCTTGTGACGTCATAAGCTTTTATGTAAATTAATTTTATGAATTAACATATGATTTTTTTTATTTTTAAGGTTAACAACTAATGATTAAGGGAATGCCTTTAAATTTGCATCCCTAGTTGGTTTTGTTAAAAATACAATTTGAATTCATCCAATTTGGTTTTGAATTCCAGTGGCCCATGATGTCATCCTAACCCTGAAAATATTGATGAATACACAATAATAGGATGCATTAAATCTTGATGCAAAGCCTGTTAGTGTCTACGTTCTTCATACACGATAGATCTGCCGCAGAATGAGCTATTTTGCAGGTAAAAGTAATAATAAATGGCCGACTCTTCTCACTTGTGCACTAGGAACAACCAGAGCAGACACTCAGCTGCAGTGACAGCGATAGAGACAACCTGCACAATTTTGGAATTTTGGCCAGGCGGTGGATTAATAATTTATCTAATCTTCTTTGTTTACCTTGAAGTTCCTACAAAGGCCGGACATTTTCTTTCTTTTGCTCTGTTTTTTTGAGCGTCAACTACGCAACCACATTCCATTTTTAAGAGTACAATTACATGAGCACTGTTTCGAACGTGTGAATTTGACCGTGACACAATCGGATATATCTGACACTGATCGGCTGGTGACAATCATCTGGGAAACCGGCTGTTTCTGGTCACCAGATGATCGATCGGTGCATCTCTACAAGCAACCCTTTTTTTTTTTTTTTTTTTTTTTAAACAAGCACAAAAAAACGCGACCTGTGATTTCATTTATTTTTCAAGCCACTCTCCCTCTGCCTGCGAGCAGGGTTGCGCAGAATCCGGAGAGTGTCAGAGGAGAGATGCAACCGCTGGCACGGTTTTACGGAAGTAACCTTTTATGTATTTTAATGCAACATCAAACTACAGTTACTACTCACTTAATGACCGAGTTCCGTTTCTAGGACCAGGTTGTTAAGCAAATTGGTCGATACTGACTACTGAATACTGACAGACTGTGGAAACGAGATTGAGAATGGTGATGCGCACTGAGATGTGTACAGTGTATATAGTATATAGTGTATATAGCTTATATAGTATATAAAGGGTGATGCGTGATGAGATGCTTGACGCTGAGACGCAGTGCACACGCTGCAGTCTTGTACACAGCCCACAATATTACTGGTCAGAGAGCTGGCCGTAAGTCCGAACGGTCGTTAAACAGATAGGTCTTTAAGTCAGAAGTACCTGTATATCGATATAAACTTTATTGTCTCATCCTATATCTCGTTTGAAAATGTATCACTATACCGTTTAAAAAAACGGTAAAAAAACAACCTAGACTGGCTAAATGGCTTTGAACTGGCCTATATTATAGAATCACTGGTCTTCTATGTTCCATCTAGAGCTCTCATGTTGTCCACTTCCGGCCTGTTAGAAGAAGATTGGAGATGCAGCCTTTTTTTTAACTGTGCTCCCAAACTATGGAACAAGCGACTAAAGATTATTAGAGAAGCAGACTCTGTAGGTGCTTTAAAGCGAATGCCCAAAAAAATATATTTTCAGCTCAGCCTTCAATTAGTCTTCTTAGTTGTTTTAAAATGTATTTTTATTCTAATATTATAAAAAGTTTAGAGTCCAAGAAGAAGAGTTGCAAAATGTTAAGAGATGGGAAGTAGGAAAAAAAGAAAACAGGATGTGATTTATGGCCAACAGTCTAAGAAACCCATGGTGAATGTTTATTTCCTCCTTTAGAAGTAATTTGTGTGACGACTGGTATCCATGGTTGAGGATCATTGTATGATCTGGGGAAATGCTTTGTGTAAGTATTTTTTTTCAAAGGAGAGATTTGACCAACAGTGCAAGAAACCCATATTGATTGTTTATATGTATGTGTGTGTAGCAGGGGTGTCACAAATCGGATTCAAAATGAGCATTCGATTTTGAACTTTGAAATCACAAGCAGGTTTGTGATTTTCCCCGTATTTTTGTAGGTAATATTGTCCGACATGGTCGCATATTGGGGCGGTCAAGATCCACCGGTAAACAAATGCAGTGTGTGCTGAGGGGTGCGGGCCCCTCCGGAGTTGAGAGCGGCTCGCTAGGCTCCGAACAGACTTTCTTGAAATTTGGAGTTGGGCTAGCTGTGGTCGGCTCCGAGGAGGGGTCAGCTGCACCGCATCCCACAATGTCCACTGTGGATTGTGTTACAATCTTTTTTTTTATTTGAATTTACAGTCCATTTATGCTATTTAAACACATGTACAAACTAGTGATGTTAAAATTTGCCGAGTAAACAACGTACTGTCTCCATGTCAACAGTAAAATCGAGGGAAAAATAAATTTGTACTGGTCTATTCAAAACATTAAAAAAGAAAAAGTTGCTGCTTTCAAAATGGGAGAGGGACAGAGTGCGAGTGTCTGCAGGTGTACCGCCGCCGCAGTGTGCGCTGCAAGAGTTTAGCTTTCTCACTTTGCGTGCTTTAAAATGGCAACTTCCCATAAGATTCTCAGGGTCTCACGAAACCCCGCGGCGCAATGAACGAATTAGAATGAAAGATCCCCCCCTTACCTCTGCCAGCGCGCGTGGGGGCTCGTGGCACATCATCCCGGTCCTTCGGCCGTATATTTTGTCATTTCATATTTACTTATATATATTGCCTCCTTTATTTATTTATTTTTCGAGGTATTTTTCTTAGGTATTTTTATTTGCGTGGTATGCTATGTCCACATACATCCACTTTGTGCATGCAAGTAAATGAGCTGTGTGGGCTGCTGTCGCTGTCCAGCGTAGGGGTGTGGAGAGTGACAGCACCAGGTAACCTCTGCTGGACTATCCCTTGCCCCATCTATAACGGCATTATCATGCCATGTGTGAAAAGGTACAAGACCAAACTGTTCCTGAATGTAGCTGCATATGTGTATAGTGATACTTGCTAGCCGTGCTGGAAAGGTTATCCCAGTAATTTACCAGGAACTATGTGTGAAAGGGGCTTAACAATGGCATAGCCGTCAGTGCCGAAAGAAATACATGTATTTAAATTGAAAAATCTAATTTAATCAGGCCTTTTAAAATCGAAAGTCAAATCGAATCGCAAGAACCCTGTGTGTCGAGGCGAAGTGGATAAGAAAGAAACAGTAATTAGGAAGAAAGACAATGCAGCTAAGAAAAGTGAGCACATGGGTTTACTTTTTTTTTTATTTCATTTTGTGCATTTTGGGTGTCATGATAGTAATATCAAAGACTATTACATTTTGAAAATAATGTTTATTATTACCCTATTTAATTTCTTTTATATTTTTTATTGTTCTCTGTGAATGCATTTTGCTTTGATGCTTTGCTTTTATTGTCACTATCTGATGGCCTTATTTTTATGTAAAGCCCTTTGAGTTGCATGTTGTGTGTGAAAGCTGCTTTAGCAATAAAGGTTATTATTATTATAATCGCCCCGCAACTGGACTATACAATAGAGCAGTAAGAGGCAGGGAGACATGTCTTGGCCGTTTAGTAGACCTGCTTTCTTATAATGGTAATCTGAAGACCGCTCAAAACAAGAGTTTTGTCTGATTTCTGAATTTCCCCGGAGCCACCACCTTCGTGATTACTTTGTTTTTCATAAAACCAGCCGCATGTTCTTCAGTGCTGAGTAATACACTCTAGAATGTTCTGGTGTTCAAATGAGTGTCTAATTCACCTCTATGTAATTAAAATCAGTGTAAGAGTGTCTTTAAATAAGACCCACCAGTACGCTGAGAATAGGTCTGCTCTGACAATGCGTTGACAACTGTGGAACAGGCAAAATTAAGCCCTCTCCATTCATACCTCTGGTCCTTATTATGCATAAGCTATCTCCCTGAGCTTGCTTTTGTGCAAGCATAATTACTTAATCTGAGCTCTCCTGGGCTACATTACTTTGTGTGCTGAAGGAAGGAAGCATCACTTTGTTTCAAAGCTCCAAAGGGGAATTGAGGAAACCTTTAACTTGTCTGGCTTTAAAGTGGAACTGTACTGGCGCACATTGTCAAAAGAGATTCTGTGAGAGTGTTTCTGTCATAGTTACAATTTTGTATATTATTCCTTTCACTGTGGTATATCAATGAAATTGCTAACTTGATTTCCTTGTAAGTTATTATTTCGGTTTTGTTTTCCAGCACCTTCTAAGCACCTTGGTGATGGTGTAGTTGATGGCCTGCAGCGGATTACAGACTGTGTAGTGCACTCACCCATCTTGTTTGCTGTATGTAATGGGCCTGGGCAGCACTAAACTAGAACTGAGGCCTGACGATAAGGACCTGGGGATCCACTCTAGTCAATTACAACTAAGCGCTGAGTTCAGCTCACTGGGCTTTTTATGAAGTACACCAGCTGAGTAAACAAATTAATCTTGGATACACGGTTCCCACAACACAACCACACAGCCGAGGATCTCACCGCTAGGGCTGAACGATTAATCGAATTCAAACCGACATCCCAATGTAATAGAACGCAATTTTCAATCGCAAAGGCTGTGAAAAAATATATATATGTTACACAATTGCAGCTCTTTAAAGTTTTATTTAAACGTAAGCAGCACTATGTAACATTTGAAATTTGGCGCCCCTACAGTTTCTTAGTGCAATTGCACTTTTACACCACTGTCGTAAAACTCATTCAAACTCAGAAAATAATATATTTTACCAGACAAATTTGAACCTTATTGGTTATGTTTCAATAACATTATGTTACAAAAGCAAATATAATGAACACCTAGGTTACAGCGCCCCTTGCATGGATCGCCGCAGCGAGCACTCAGCCCAGGGCTCCGGGGAAAATCAGATGTGCTCAGCGTGGCAGAACGGCACGCGCAAGTCAGAGGGTGAAACAAAACCCCCGTGGCGCAATGAAAGTGAGGGCTGGTGCACGCCGGCCAAGGTGCGGGTGCTGGGCGCACCGCAGGCCAGTCTTACCTGCGCCCTCAGGGAGGTGGAGCAGCTTACGTTTTGTATGAGCATTATTACTCGAGATTTTTAACTTTAAGTTTATAATTTTTTGTTTTTGTTTATTTTTAAATAAAAACAGTTATTACCAGAGTCAAACATCGAGCAAGTGATGTAGTGCCGTAAAGCATAACACACCTTTCCCCTGGTTTCGTACCCGAGCACAGAAGTTACATAGGTGGCGCCATTCTCTATATTACAAGTCAGTGGACCATCAAAATGATTTTGAAGCTGTTATTGTAAGGTTAAAAAAAACCTGACATAGTGTTGCATAGTGTCTAAGAGTATTTATCTAAATTTTATGTGAGATATTGTCCGCAGTATTCGAAAAACTGAACTTCCCAATATACACATCAACCTATGAGAGAGAGAGAGAGAGAGCGCATCTATAGAGATCTGTTGCCTGGTAGTGATCAGTGATCTGTTACTGAGGGATCAATGGCTGATCACCTGGTTTCCACTGGCAATTCTATTATTAATTATTTGTATTGAATGATATTATCATATGTAAGTAATAACCTGGAGCTGCAACTTATGGCGGGCAAACCATCGGCTTCCACGCTACAAGTGCCACAACAGCCTTCATGCAATAATAAATAGAAAAGAGGAACTTTTATCTCAATCCACGGCCTTTATTTGAGCCATTTAACTTAATTTAAGTGTGATATTGTAAAATTGGCTCGTTGCTTCCTCTATAGAACTTCCGGTTTGCCGTCTGCTGTCTACCATATACATTTGTAAATAATTTGTGTATAATACATAATACATTTGTGGTTGCAACAGTAATAAAAACATGGTAATAATAAGTAGGTAATGGTAATAATAATAAATGTCAACTTTTGCATACATCTTGCTTTTTATTCCTTTATAAGATATTAATTGTAGCCTTATTTTAAAATGCATTGTACATTGTATGTACAAGTACATGTGTATAATACAATGGTTTGATGGTGGAAACAGACATTTCATAGATTTTGCTCTTGCGAAAATAGTTTTTGTTAATGTGGCTCCTAAACTGGGAATGGTTGAGTACCACTGCTACAGTACAGAATGATTTATTACCTGTGTTTAGTGAATAATACCGAAGATAAAAAATAAATGGCATACTAAATCGCAATTGCAATATTGGTCTAAAAAAGAAATCGCAATTACATTATTTTCCCAAATCATTCAGTCCTAGTTACCGGCCAAGAATTAGAAGAATTGCACTATCAAAGATATACATCCTGGGCCGACTGAGCACCATTGGACTTAGGTATCAGGAACACCATACTTGAGGTATTGACCATTGCAGCTATGCTGCCGTTCAACTGCTATTTTTGGCTTGATGTTGGCTCTTAACATGGGAAAGGAGTACTGTTTTGGATGTCTGGGGGTTTTAAATGCCATCAATTTATTATATCAATGTGATAAAGGCTTGCCAAGAAGTCTTCCTTCAAAACTGCTCTGCTAAAGGATTAAACACGTAATGGGCAAATAATTAGGAGGCTGCCATCTTTTTATGGATGACACCTCAGATTGAAGATGCGGAAGTTTGCATTGACAGGTGTGTGTGTGTGTGTGTGTGTGTGTGTGTGTGTGTGTGTGTGTGTGTGTGTGTGTGTGTGTGTGTGTGTGTGTGTGTGTGTGTGTGTGTGTGTGTGTGTGTGTGTGTGTGTGTGTGCGCCCCCTTTCATGTGTTGACCATGATACACAGCTCTTAGTACGCAGTGCATGGCGTACTGTCATCTGCAGCTGGTGGAGCAGACTTGGTTCACCAATCAATACGCTCTGTGCTGCAGAACCCTAAACCAGGGGTATGTGAAAGGGTTGCATCCATCATAGGTAGACAATACTTATGGTACAGTTTGGGGTTCACAAGGAACAATTGGAACCTTGCACCTGTTCCATTCCTCTCAATACCTTTGTGCTGCTCTCCTTGGTGGTACTGGTAAATTCAAAGGTTTGATATTTCTTTATTCTGTTGAAGGAGTGATATTGATGTGGTGTGTAACCACAGCTCCTATCTTCGGGAAACGAGGTAGATGATGAGTAGCTGACAATGTATCAAATATCAATTGAACCAAAATATTCAGTTTAGCCCCTCATCCAAATAAGGACATGGGTAAAAGGAATGCGGATAAACTAAAATAGAAAATGGTTATTGATCCATGAAATTTGTTTGTTTTTCCAACCAACCATGAATTTTCCATCACACAGAAATGCCCTTAACTAGGTCTGATAAACCATTGTTTGCTTTGAGCCTGTTTTTTCTTGATATTTGATCAACTGCGCATGTGTGTTGTCAAATACAACTTTTCACTGAAATAAATTAACATATACTGGTTGTTATGGCTATATGGTTTTCTTTCTTTTTGGCTTATACAATCTGCTTCGGACTTGGAGGAAAAAAAACAGCAACATTTTATGGCAGAGCATTTCCAGATACAT
Source organism: Zeus faber (assembly GCF_960531495.2). Classification (NCBI taxonomy): domain Eukaryota; kingdom Metazoa; phylum Chordata; class Actinopteri; order Zeiformes; family Zeidae; genus Zeus; species Zeus faber. The sequence goes on along the minus strand of NC_137206.1, from coordinate 16,430,264 downwards.
TACACAAATGGTTGTTCTGAACAGAAGCTGTCTGTGCAATGTAGAACAATGATGTGAAAGAGGATTAGGCCCACATGAGTAAAAAATATCGGGGCATATGGAATGAGGACTGTAGTTTTGAATGCCAACTTCTCAGAATGGCAACTGTGTGTGTGTGTGTGTGTGTGTGTGTGTGTGTGTGTGTGTGTGTGTGTGTGTGTGTGTGTGTGTGTGTGTGTGTGTGTGTGTGTGTGTGTGTGTGTGTGTGTGTGTGTGTGTGTGTGTGTGTGCACTACTCACACCTTCTCTAAACTTTTGAATGCACATGTCCAACTGATCAATGTTTCAGTACTTTTTGCAAAACTTGCTGTTCTCTCACAAGGAGCTGAACGGCAAAATTCACAAGTGTTTGATCCATGAATCGACCAATAAATTTCCTGGTTCGATTAGAATTGGTATTTAAACAGTCCTCTTCATCATGCCGTTCACGTTTTTACATCATGAGACCAAAACGACACCTAACAATTGATCAACAGTACCTCGCCATTGTGAAACTTCAAACAGGACGTTCTCAGGGAAGTGGCCACTGAGCTTAGAGTGTCACAGAGCGTCATCAGCAGGTTGCAACAGAGATACAATGAGACTGGAAGAGTCACAGAAAGGCATGGAAGTGGACGTCCTTTGGCCACATCTCACACTGATGAGCACTTCATTGTGAACAGTGTTCTGTGGAACCGGATGATGATGCCACTCAACTCCAGGCACATTTAAGGGAGGTGAGAGGCACCCAAGTGTCACGTCAGACCATTCCAAACCATTTACATCAGCGTGGTCTGCGTGCTAGACGACCTGTAAGGGTACCTGACCACACCACCAGGCACATGCATCATCGTCTTGCACGGGCCAGGGAGCATTTACGCTGGACGAGGGACCAGTGGCCTCAGTGCTGTTCTCTGATGAAAGTCGATTCACGTTGAGCAGAAATGATGGCCGCCAACGATGTTGGAGACGTCAAGGAGAGCGCTATGCATCAGCCACTGTTGTTACCAGATGAGCCTTTGGTGGTGGTGGTGTTACAGTGTGGGCAGGTGTGTGTAGTCAATACAGAACTGCCCTAAACTTTGTGAATGGTACAGTGACAAGCCCATACTACCTGAATAACATCATTAATCCAGTCATTGTGCCCCTGCATGAACAACACAGGCCTCATTTCATCTTCATGGACGACAATGCTCCAGCTCATCAAGGTCGCATCATTAGGGAACGGCTGCTGGAGCCTGGGGAACCTCAAATGGAGTGGCCTGCACTTTCTCCAGACCTGAATCCCATAGAAAATCTATGGGATCAGCTGAGTGGCCGTGTAGAGGCTTGTAACTCTGTGCCCCAGAACCTCAATGACCTGAGGGCCGCCCTTCAAGAAGAGTGGGGGGGCCAGGCCTCAGCAGACAATAAGTCGACTTGTGGAACAGCATGAGACGTCCTTGTCCATCTGTAATTGATGCTCAAGGGCACATGACAAGTTATTGAGACGTTGACATTTTTTGTTGTGGTAAACCCACCACTGTTGTTGGCTTTTGTTTCAAATAATTGTTTGAGATGAGGAAATCACCAGTGCATGCTTCTACTTAAATGCCCTACTTTCATGATATGATATCACTGTCGCGTGAACTTTTTACATATTCCATAAATCTCACCCGAAAGCCAAATATCTGTGTGTGTGTGTGTGTGTGTGTGTGTGTGTGTGTGTGTGTGTGTGTGTGTGTGTGTGTGTGTGTGTGTGTGTGTGTGTGTGTGAGTGTGTGAGTGAGTGAGTGAGTGAGTGATATTAAATTGGCCCTAATCCTCTTCCATACAATGAATATTATTTACCACAAATTATATTATATGGGAAATACCAATTTAAAATTGGTATTATTAATGAAATATTTTACAGGAACTGACATAATGCAACTGTTCTGTAAAAGCCATATAAACTTTTTTCAGGTGGCCTCAGGTTATATTTTCCGGCCTGATGAGACTAATTAGGGATTACAAATGGGAATGTTTAACAATTCAATAAAAAAAAAACCCATAAAAACCTTAATTCATCCCCAGGGGAGCAATTAGTCACTGTGCATGGAATCAAACAATCGACAGGACATGTGGCATGAAGAATACACCAAGTAACACACAGAAGGGTTTCGGAGGCAGAAAAGACAAGCTTCTACTATATGACCACACTGACAGAACAATGACTGGTAAAGGATAAGGGGTTTCAGGAAAAAAGATAAATTGGTTGTTATGCAGACAAATGGCCTCATGTATGAATGTGACCCTCTGCCTGACAGTTGTGCTATTCACGCTGTGGCAGCAAGGACCTGAGCCTGGGTGGGGGGGACATGGCATGGGGTTAGTCCATTTAGGTACCACTCAAGGTGGCAAAATCAGTTATCGAAAAGGTACGTCCGTAGGTGGTTGAAGCTAATGTACACAGTGACCAGAGATGAAGGCCTGTTTTACAGCAGGTTGATACAATGATTTGAATGTAATTAGAATTTTCTGACTTTACTGGAACCAGCAGATAAAGGAACATTAGATGCTCTATGAAGAACTTGTAGACACAATAGGCTTTTCTTTGCCTCTTTGAATTTCAGCTTCACATTAGGAGATGTTGATGATAATTCCTCTTCATAACATTACTAAGTTCATAATGGTATAGAGCTGTTATTTTATTTTGCCGTCCTGTGCTGAGTCGGTCACAGCTCCGCTGATAGGGATTCTGTGTGCAGCTCAATAACACTTCAATAGCAGGGAGGCTCGGCCATATAACTGGGGTCCTGTAGTTGAAAGCCAATCCCACCCGCTCCCATCACTGTCCTGCAGTCTACCAGCCTGGCCGCTCACCAGGCCTTTTGTCCCTCTGTGTTGTCAGATATTCCGACGGTGTTGGCTCGTCTTCAAGAAGGCATCCAGTAAAGGTCCGCGGCGCTTGGAGAAGTACCCAGACGAGAAGGCCGCATACTTCAGGAGCTTCCACAAGGTATGTTAAACACAGGACAAATGACCATATGTCTTGCAGTTGTCATGACCCCGCCAAGGTGGTTATGATTCTGCTGTCGTTGCTTTGTCTGCACGACTGGCTCTCAATTTGCGAATGAATTATCTTTAAAGAGTAGGTGGTGATATTTCATTATATTTTGTGAGTGGGTTCTCCATGCTACTGTATACATAATAAATTATGCCATTTTGACAATGATTCAGATCTTTCATTCTGATGCATGTTCTATTTTTGCATTTTAGATACAGCACAATATTGCCGCTACATGGATTTATCCAGAAGTTGGCAGTGTTGTTAATTTTGATATATAAAACGTATTAGGTGGATAAAATTATGTTTGTTCGTATCATTCGATGCGCATCCTTTAAACTGTCAACATTGTGACAAGCTATGAACAGTGGGCACTTTCTTCGGCAGTAGGCAGAGGAAAGGTTCTCCTGGTTGGAATTTTACATTTATTTTCTTTATAATTTTGTGGATGCTTTCTAGTTAGTTCAGATTTCACATTAATGGAGCTTTTATGTAAATATTCTCAAAGATCGGTATGGATTTTGACTTCAGCTCTGCATATCTGTCAGGCTCGACCGTCTGTGCAGTTATGTGTTCTGAAATGTCAGAATGGTGTTATGCACAGTATGAGAGATGGACCCGCGAGACAGTGCTGGATTTAGATACGGTTCAGAGCCTGACAAATGTTTATTCATAGGTCACAGCGTTTGACCCTTTTATTGATGTTCCCTACTGACATTCTAGTCACACTTTTCGGTTTAACCTAATTCACTACACCCATTACACTGCACAAAACATGGCCATTTGTTGCTTGGAATAAAGCATTGGTTTCCTTGAAAAAAAACACACCAATAACCCATTATTGAGTAATTGAATGTCACCTTCAAGCTTGTGTCACAATTTATGCGGCCTTTATGCAACACCCTGTAAAACACGGCGTCCCGAGTTGAAATGTTAAAAAAAAAAAAAAAAAGTATCATAGAAATACAAATTATTTGATGTTATTTCAGGATCTTTGTATAATATTAAAAGGATAAATAAATCATGGCAATATGTTGTCGTTTGAGCAACGCCTATGTTGCACATAGACTAGAGAGCATAAATCCACACCCACTAAGAGCCTGATTATATTTGATTCTATTATACTTATGAAGTGATGTCCACTGGGCGCAGATAACACAGTTACGGATCCATTAAGAGACATTTTACAGGTTTATCTCATTCCTCTGAGGCTCCTTTTTGAAGGGGATAATCTTGACTATGATATATCTCCCTGCCTTTTAAGCCCTTCCTAAAATACACCAATTATGGGTCATTATCATGGTGATGGCGGATGATGTTAAAGCAGGTACTGGCACCCCATACTAATGAGAGGAGATAGCAGCCGCAGATATGGACTATGAGGGCCTAATTTTGCTGACAATTTATTGTTGCTCATCCGACTGGTAAGCTGTTCTATTTTTTTAATGGTTATGATTTGTAGTGAAATGCACGAAACCTTACCAGAAGAAATTCCTCTTATATGTTAATGTTTCTGGTGAATAAAACAGATTCTGATCAATATTAAGCAATGTTATCAAATTAAACTACAAAAACATGTGAAATTCAAAGTAGAAATATCAAGGTTTATGGTAGCCGTTTCCATGGCTTCAGCAGTACATACCGCCAACAACCGGAACTGGTCTGAGTGAGGGTTAGTATAGCAATATGCAATAGCAATTATGATGTAGCCTGATCCTTAAAATTCATGATGCAAAAAATTCAGATTGGCCCGTGAAGCTCCAAGTAATGTCCGCTCAGCTGTTTAAATAGGACTTGTGGCAAATCACCCTGAGAGGTTGTTGACCTGTGTTTTAGAGGGGAGGGAAGCAAATGAGCCTTTCAAAAGTTCACATCTGTTCAACTGTCAAGGGACACACGCACTTTCTGAGCATTTAGAAAAGAAAAAAAAAAACTAAGCGAGGTGGGCCGCCACCACTGTGTCATTGTAAATCAGTTTCTGTGACCCGACGGAAAGGCGATGCCCTTTTATTTAATAAAAAATAAAATCTGCGTATCTGGTCTCTTGTCCTGAGTAAGCTCAGAGCTTCTACCCACTGCGTGAGGCGATGCGGGCCAATGCTCGTCCTATTCCTCTGTTAGAGCAGCCGATACGATTGCCCCGCTGCAAAGGAATCCGCTACATCATCTTGTCACGCGGAGCGTCCTGCGTGGTTGCAGCCTCCTCCAGAGGCGCCTGGTGCACCCAGCGCCCAGGTGAGCGATGATGCACACATGCACCAGTGCACCTGGCATTGCGCTGCCACCGAGATCAAGAAAGAAAAGGGAAATAATCAAAACAAAAATTTTGCAAATTTCCTTCTCTTTTCCTCCCTTATTGAGCTTTAAGGAAAGCCTTCAGCGTGAATACTTTGAATACATCGACGTTTAAATAATTGAGTTTAAAGTGTGAAAAAAAAAATTGAGAGCAGAGGTAAAAATCTGGCCGAAGGGGGTGAGATAAATGGGGAAAAAAATCCTGAAAAATGTCCCATCAAAATAATTCATTTTCCTCAATCCCTTAGGCTGGGAAGGCACCCGTACGTGCGCATGCGCGCGCGCCGTTATCCAGTTTTTGACTAGTAAAATCTGTTGAAGTCCTACATATTTGAATATTTAAATCTCTCCGGTCATAGTGTCCAGTGGAAATAATTCCTTCCAATTTGAATTAGTTTTGATAAAAGTCTGCAGATCTGTTAATTTCCGCGCTCTGCAAGTTTCAACAGGAAGCCAATCAGTTTGGACGATCTAAAGCTGATCTGAAAGCTCTACCTCTGACCAATCAGGTTTGTCGATATAGAACTAAGCCCCGCCCCTTCCCTCGTGGACAGGTTACAGCAGAGTACACAAGGGGCGGAGACAGAGCCGCAGTGTCCAAAACTCTAAGGAGAAACAGAAAGATGAGGTGTCGTTGGGACACATCCATAGTTTGGTGTTTTTTTTTAATAGTTAAGTTCAGACGGTGCAGATGGTAAATATTCATTGTGTCGACAGGAAGTCCCGACAAAGACGGACAACAGGACAAACTTTATTTACTGAGACCAACTTGCCATATTTATTTTGTTTTTGATTTGCTTATCAGTTGTTTTTAAGCTCAATAAACACAGATAATAACTGACCGCAATCTCTCCCATTTGTCCGGAAAATTTAAATCTTCCAGGACACGTTGACTGTGTGTGTGTGTGTGTGTGTGTGTGTGTGTGTGTGCGGCCAGATCTATTTATAACACGCTTCGAATTCAAATTACAGCATAGTGCATTCTATATACAGCACAGCAGTACACGACTAGTGCTACTTGAAACAGATGTTAATTTAATTTCATACACCTTTTGGTTTCACCTGTATTGTACAGGACTTCTAATCAGTGGAAAATTGCATCTTTAATGTTTGTCCACCTAGTTTTGTGGATCACTATTGTTATTGCTTTACTGCATACAGTGTAGTTTCTACTCTGTGCAATTAAGTCCAACGCAATTACAATTATGGTTTGGTGTGTGTATGCATATAGATTACACAGTCTGTGTCCCTCTGTCAGATAACCGAGCTCCACAACATCAAGAACATTACACGGATGCCACGGGAGACCAAGAAGCATGCGGTCGCCGTCATCTTCTACGACGAGACGTCTAAGACCTTTGCCTGTGAGTCAGGTGAGTGCAGTCCTCCTATCCGTCTGTCCGTCTTAATTCAATGAGGCTTCATTGGCATGACCATCAATAAATACAATATTGCCAAAACATATAGAACAGGTACAGGTGGAAGATGGAGGAAAAATGATGATGATTATAATAATAATAATACAAACTATAATAATAGTGAATAATAATTAAAATACAAATGTGTCTAATAGCATGCACACACACAGAATACCATTTCACTATGCTATCACATATACATACACACACATCGTTATGTATCTCTCTCTCTCTCTCCCTCTCTCTCTCTCTCCCTCTCTCTCTCTCTCCCTCTCTCCCTCTCTCCCTCTCTCTCCATCTCTCTCTCTCTGAACCCCCCGCCCCTTCTTGGCCGCAGCAGAGCGGGAAGCGAGGAAGAGGGGAGACTGAGGGTGACCTGGAGGAAGGCCAGATGAAGGAGGATGGTGTAGCGAGGGAGATTTTGTTTGAGAGCTTTAGAGCGAGGGAAGGGGAAAGGGGGGTTGGAGTGTAGCCAAATGCTGTTCATTTGCCGCTATATTAAGAAGTGGGAGGACCTGCTTAGAAATATTGATTTTCATATCGCAGGTGCTTTGGTGTTCGTTTCCAATGTGTTTCGGCTGAATTATAGACTGGGCACCGGAGATTGATTCTTAAACGTGGGCAGGAAGTTAAAAAGCAATATGACCCCCAGCCCAAGCACTCAGCTGGCTCAGATGTATCGGTCCGTCCCACAGTGGGACGAAAAGGACAGAAGGTAGATGAGAATTATGTAGAGGGACAATCGTGTGTGTGTGTGTGTGTGTGTGTGTGTGTGTGTGTGTGTGTGTCTGTGTGTGTGTGTGTGTGTGTGTGTGTGTGTGTGTGTGTGTGTGTGTGTGTGTGTGTGTGTGTGTGTGTGTGTGTGTGTGTGTGTGTGTGTGTGTGTTACCTGCTGAGGGGCTGAAATGGGGTGTAGAGGTAAAGCTGGAGAGACACAATTGGCTACAAAGCATTGGATTGTTTGGATTATTATTTATCAATGATAACAAACATTATGGTATGTATGTGACAAATAAACCTCTTGAATATAGTCAAATATTATATAATTAATTGTAGTAGGCTTCATGACGTAACGATGTGTTTTTAGTCTTTGGCTTCCCTTCAAGTCAACGTTCTCCCTCACCTTTCTCCTTCTCTGCAGCTTGGCTCTCTCTCGCCTCTCACCCTTTTTTTCTGCTCTAAGTCCATCTCTCGCACTCACATTGTAACTTTGATAACTGCAAACAATTGTTTTGTGTATGTTTTTATGTTACAAACAGAACTCCATGGTTTTCACATTGTGAATTGAGACTGTGAGCCACACAGTGTTTACTGGCTTCATATAGGTTGCCAATTGTTAACCAATCAGCAAAAGTTCACTTCAACGTTGCTTAAAACCCGATGTTAACCCATCCCTAACTTTATCCTAGTGCTAAACTCAACCTAAAGTAGAGGAAGATGTTTTGTTGTAATCGATTTTCATGAACATCAATTGAGGACAAGTGAAAAACAAAACCTGGCTGACAGCTCTGAGCTCTGACAGAAGAAGGGTGTGACTTTTTTTTATTTTTTATTTTTTTTTTACCAGCCATGATAGATGTAGATGACATGACAGATGTAAGAGTTTCAATTTTTTACGCTTACAGATTTTTGTAAGTGTTTGTAAATAATACTCGTGGTGAGACTAGGGTTGTAATTCAAAATGCACTGTTGGATTGTCATCTAGACTTGAGGCGGAAAACGTTCCTCGTGCCCTCAGATGCAGCTGTAGCGCTGCTCTGGATTCTACTGACTCTCCTGTTACTAAAAAGAACATTGATTTAACTACATTACATTAGACATTATAATAAAAATACATTTCGTTTTTGCAGACACTGCCTATATTTTCAGCAAGGTGGCCGAGGATGCGACCTGCTACCTTTTCAACTCACTGTGCAGGAATACACACACACACACACACACACACACAAACATAAACACACACACACACACACACACACACACACACACACACACACACACACACACACACACACTGCATGTGTGTCTCCCCCATGACTCATTTTCATGCCCAGAGTCCTTCTCCTTGCACCACCATATGGAGGTCTTTATCACTCTGTGTCCACTGACCTCCCAAGGTCCTTCACTTTCTGACCCCATCCCCCCAAACACACACACACACACACACTGGGGGTAGCACAGAAGAACGGGTTGGGTTGTATTAAACAGACCCGGGGCTAAATTATTAAAGACTGTAGTATCGATAAGCTGTGACGATTACGGTAAATAACGGTATTGGAGGGATTAAGAACATTTATTTTCTATTTATTTAGGCTATATAACCCGTTTCTAACTTGCAATAAGATGAAGATATTTGTCTAAGAAGCATTTTCGCTATTATCAGAAGAGACTCTCTCTTTCTCTCCCGTTCCGCATCACTGGAATGGAGATATTTACGTGGGGGGGCCGGCTCCTTCTGCCCGACTCTCACGCACGCACAAGGCGACCCTGCTCTGAGTGAGCGGCACGGTCAGCGCAGATTGCTCCTCGATCACCCCCTCTCCATGCGTAATGCGCAGAAAATAAAACTGCATTAATTCTGCTCTTAATTAGTTTTAGGTTTTTTTTCTTAAAGAATTAAAAAAGAACCATTTAGCGTACCGTTAAAGTATCGGATCAATTCACACACATAAAAATATATCTATGTACCATGTGACCACAATAAGAATTGGAATAGACTCATTAAAAAGGGGATCAATTTATGTAGTGTTATATGGTTTATTAATTATTAAATTGTCATATTAAGTGATATTTGTTCAAGGCCTTGATTACAATTAAGATAAAATAATATAAACCAAATTAATAATAATCAATCAGTCTCAGAAGGATTGGATCTTTTGTCTGATACATTTACCATTGTATTCACCTCTTAAGGAACACGCAGACACTTCTTTACGATAAATGGATCTTGTGAAAAATGTAAATAATTAAATGAATGGTAAGGAAAATAAAATGGTAAAGAAACAAATTGATAAAGAAAATAAACAAATTTAATTTTAAAATGGTGACAAACTTTAAACTCAGACAATTATGAGGTAGGAAGTTTTGACTCTTTCATCACAATAACCCAAAGCACACACTACGCACACTTAACTTCTCTAAAAATATTATTATTACAATTTAACATCAACCCTCATCATAAAGCATTATTGGAAGCCTTTCACCTTATGGACCATCAGGTCGCGGTGGGTAGTTTTTCGCGGCTCTCCAGAGCTTAGGTTTGTCGAGCGGAGTTCGTAGGTAGTTGCAGCCACTCATCTCGTCCGCCGGTGAATTTCCTCCACGTCGTGTGGGAGTCAGCAGTTGGCGGTTTGGACGGGGCAGGGGCAAGTCCAAGGCTTCGATGCAGCGTTCTCCAGGGGCTGTGATTTCATTAGCGGGCGAACTGATTAGACTCAAAGACGACTTCCCGGTTGAAAGGCGATGACTTCCGTGGGCTTCTCTCGTTGTGGTTGAAAGTCGAATCAAATTGACCTGACTACACTAACTTAATCAGTTACGCTTGAATCTTTCGTCATTCGGTTGAAAACAAAAAAAAAATGATTGTAACGTTGCAAAAAGCTTTGGTGAAAATAAGAAAACCCAGTTCTCCAACTGGGGGGCTGGAGCAGGCTTGTTTAGAAAAATTGAAATTGTGCGCGAAACAAGTACTTGAAGTACAATGGACATTACAGTACTGGTGGTTCTCAAAGTTTCTACCCGTTGGCCACTAGATTGCAACCTGGCAACATACAGTAAAGTTAATACATTTAAATAGTACTATTGGTAACTTCGTCAATTTATGTTGTTCAGTGATTGGTGGATCAAAAAGGGCAGATAGGTGTGGAAAAGGGAAAGAGAGAAGGGGCTTGTTGACTCACAAAACAGAGCCATATGGTTATCCTGTCTGTCTTCGCTCCGTCCCAATTGGCATCTTTATTGTTTGGGAATACAGAAAAGTGTTACAGATCCTGTGATCCCAGCGAGGGGTTTCGTACCCCCCTCCTGTGAGTCTCTGGGGAAGAGAGTCCAGGGAAGGCAGTCCTTGCTTTGTCCGCTAAATATCCCCCCTTCGGTTCGATGCTCATATCCAAAGGAGCTTTGGGCCGATGAGGTGAGGACAACTGCAGGCAAAGTCAGCAAGCGTGACGTACCGACAACATTTCATGATTCAGGTTGATGTCTCATTAGGTATATTATAAGTACACGTAACAAAGATATCGAGTCTAACTGTAATGGTTTTTTGGGTATTCTAGATTACCCTGTTGGTCATGTACAAGCTGTAAGACAGCAGCGGTTTTCCTTCTTTGTTTCATAAATCCCTTTACAGCTAGTATGCATAGGCATTGGCTAGTTAAAATGTGTGGGGATGCCATGACACCCAGATGATGGCTGGTGGTGTGATGAAGGTTTTGAACAAAAAGGGCTTTGAAGTTTAAATCCACTCTTATCTCTCGGATACGTGCCGGTATCGTGTGAGCCATCAAGGTCAGGTACGAAACCTTTTTTTTTTTTTTTTTTTTTACTTGTACTGTCAGCATGCTTGGCATACAACACAGAGTATTTGTATTGTATCTAGGACAGAGTAAGTTTGAAAGTACAGTTTAACTTCTCAACCTGCAATGCCACTCTTTAATCATTCTTTAATCAAGAACTGCTTGCAATAACTTTCTCCTGTGGAAGCAAGGGCACAGCTTTTTCTTATACAGAACCAATACCAATCCCCCTCTTTGCAGAACGGTTTTATCATGTTTTGATCTTTAAACAACTAATCATCATTTCTACTCCAAGAGGGTGAGAACCACCACAGGTGAGACAAATAAACATAGAGCCAAACAACAACATGTACATGGAAAACGTAAACATAGAAACATCAGACGACAACATGTATCTTCCAAACAGAGTTAAGTGAGTCCAGGAAAATTAGAACAGCAATTCGGCATGTGGCCCCTTCCTGTGATAGCTATGACAGTAAATGAGGGTTAAAAAAAAAAAAGGGATGTAATCAGGAGGCGGTTCAGCGCAGTGGTATGTATAAGATGATGTATAAGATAAGAATTAAGTCATGGCTGTGTTACAGTGTTTCATAAAACCATTTTTTTACCTTTTAACTTGAATCTTTTTTTAAATGTTCGTAAATATATAAGATACCAAAACCGTACCATTACCGCGGCACCAAAACCGTGATACATACTGAACCGTGAGTCCACTGTACCGTTGCATTTTAAATAAAAAAGGTATCAGCTAAATAAATGTGAGTGATGAAAATTAAAAGAGAGAGAGAGAGAGAGAGAGAGAGATCTTGTCACCCTCCGCAGAACTGCCCCTCATGGCGTCGGATGTGCGGCCTGCAATCCCTTTTTATGGACGCTGGAAGTAACAATACTACCTAAATCCACGCACAGTCGCCTATGTGCGTCTACAAAGAATCATCATCGCGGATGACCCTGCCACGCTCCTAAACTCCCGACAGAACAAATGAGCACAAACAAAGGCTCAGACTCACACTTCACACAAAACCCAGTAGTGTGCCTTCACATGTCTCTGTACACATCAGTGGCTAAAGTTACACATCCAAGAATCCCTCTGGGCCTGGGGTGAGGAAGCTTTGCAAAGATAAACAACTCCAGCGCTCGCCTCATTTCATACTCCAGTAACCCTCGCTGGGAGCTTGCATAAAAGACAATCGGAGCGCTTTTGTGCCTTTTGTAAACATTTTCTTTCCTGACTTAAAGCCAAAAATAAAAAAGCCAAAAAAAAAAAATGTCACCGCTCAACTGTCACCGCTACGCAAACTTGAGAATTTGATTCTTTGAAATCAATCGGTATCTGCGCTGCGTGTAATTAAACAATTCAATCTCAGTCTTATAGTGGAGAATGGGGCCCTAATTTATCCCCCAACCTCCCCAAGTGCCAGCTGTGGAAGTGTGGAGACACAATATGACTTTGGAAACGCCACATATCTCACTGGAACACCAGTCCCAGTGAAAAGGCTTAATAATAATCCCAATTATCATCAATTGGCTCAGAATTGTTACCGCAAAGATAATTATTCAGATGAACCCGGTCACCGTCTATTCCTATTATGAAAGCCCTCCCCAAACACACACGCAGACATTACCGCCACAATTAATATTCTGAGCCAAGGGAAAGCAGCCCCCGCCCCGCAAACCCGATCTCCCCTTTCAATTTGGGTAATAGCCTATTGATCCTCTGCATACACTGAAGATGATCACTAGTCCTGGATCTGATTCTATGTGTGTTTTTCAACCCCGGCTACTGTACGGTGCTGTCGGAGGGCGGGAGGGTTTGGACTCTGCATTCATTTGCCATTCTTGAACCGGGCGCCTCTTTTCATCAGCCCCGAATCGATCACATCGATTTTCCTCCCTCCTGGTTACCAGTGCTTGTGCTGTTGTCCTGTACATGCAGGATTTTATTTCAAATCCCTCGGGTGGTGTGTGTGTGCGTGTGTGTGTGTGCGTGCGTGTGCGTGTGTGTGTGTGTGTGTGTGAGAAATATAGTTTCATAGGACAATTAAACATATTGAGCTGTTATAGTTGTGTGCGCAGCATGATTTGAACACTTTATTTTTCTGTGGTTGTACCCGAGCACCGGGAGAGCACAATACGCGCTTGCACCCGCATGTGTGCGAGTGTGCACGTCTTTTTTTCTTCTGCTTACGCTGTGCTGCTGTTTGCCCGTGTGCAGAGCTGGACGCGGAGGAATGGTGTAAGCTGCTGTGCCTGGAGTGCCTGGGCAGCCGTCTCAACGACATCAGCCTGGGAGAGCCGGACCTGTTAGCAGCAGGCGTGCAGCGGGAGCAGAACGGTGAGTACCCAATTAGTCCACACTAACACAGGCGGCCATTTGGGGTCAATCTCTTGCACTCGGCCTGCCACAGAGCAGTTAGTGGTTGCGGTCCAGACCCATGTGTGTTAATGCAAGCGAGTCCTCAGAGGGTTAAGGGAGTATCACAGCCACTGTCCAATTAGGCCCAGTTAATAGGAGCCATTTTTGTCAATATCTGATTCTGAGTCACGCCCCCGTAGCAGTTGCTTGTTACATTAACAGAACTTAGTTCAACTTCAGGTGTGTGTGTGTGTGTGTGTGTGTGTGTGTGTGTGTGTGTGTGTGTGTGCGTGTGCGTAGGTCACAGGCTGTGTTCCAGGCCTAATGAGAAGTGCTGTGCATCACTGGCTTCCCTCATAATGAAGGTTGTCACAGAGATGGATGAGATTATAGCTCCTAAAGCCATGTGAAATAAATGTGCTTCTCCGCATATTCTGCTCTCTTCGGAAATGGAATTGGAAAAGGGGAGACAACAGGGTGCTGCAGTCACAGTGGAAGGCCATTCTGGTTGCTTTTTTTTTTTTTTTTTTTTTTTAAGGGCTGTCAAGGAAATAGAAAAAGCACGAGGCTGAGAGGAAGTGTTTAAGGTTTGTAAAAGGGCAGACGTTGAAAAGAACCTAGTTCTTAGCGGTGTATTAAATTTGGCCCAAGGCAACCAGGGTAGGTGACTCGAAAGTGGTACCTGCCCCACCCAAAGGTGGGGCAGGTACATGCACTGCAGTTTTCTGGGGGGAAAAAAAAAAAATTTATAAAAATAATGGTCTGGTTTGTTCAGTAATTTTTAATTCATAATCAAGTTCATTACTCACCAAGACACATTCAATGTCACTATCACTATTAATGAAAATGCAAAGAAGTCAGACTGTTAATTTTATTATTACCCCCAGTATTTGTTTGGCAGCTTGCTTTGGGGAAGGTATCAGAATAGATATGTAATCTTTCTAGAACACATTTGATTGTGGGGTTGCCCTTCACACCGTCACACACTTAGCATTTACCATTTATTTGCTGATGTTTTTGTGTGTATAGCTAGTGCTTGTGGATATACCACTTATTATAGCCTAGTCTTTTACACTCTTTTAACATAGCTAATACTCGCACGTCATCACAGGTTATTCACACAGGTATAACCTTGCACTCGACAAAGGATTTCTACAATTTTAGATTTTTTACATTCACCACCCGTAAACCCCAACAATTAGATGGATAAACAGCTTATTTTTGCTCATTAGGTATAATAATTGAAACAAATCTGGGTTTAGATGGAGCACTGGAAGCCAGCTGCGTAGATGCACTTTGTCTCGAGGCGTCACCGTCTGAACTTCCAGACGTTGTGCTGAAGTCCATTCTTGATACTCTATTATGGCGGCTAATGAGACCTCCAAGGCATCTGTCCATCAGTGCTTTCTCACACATTTGGTTGTATCAATGAGAAGAGAGCAAGTCCTTATTAGAGACTAGGAATGCAATGGTACACGGTATGTTTTCAAACTGTTATTTATGCCCCCTACGGTTCAATACGTGCACGTGAACCGCAGTATTACGGTATCGCGGTTGAAGTCCACCGGCCCGTTGGCGCAATGCTGCGGCTTCACCGGTCACATCAGTTTCGCTTGGCATTCCTATCATTTTGCGCGGGAGGCTGATATTTTTCTCTCCAACTGCGTGCGGCTACGCAGCCTTTTCCACAAAAGCACAAAATGATCAGATTCTTTTGAACGGCTCTTTTGTCGGAACGGAGGGAACAGAGTCTCGCTGGGTGACGAGCCGTTCTTTTTTTGTCAAGTTTTACCGTTTGGTGTTGTTTGTTTAAGTTGCCTTTTCCTGCAACCGGCGAATGTTTCCCCCTCTGTGTAAGAGATAGCCTATGCTCCTCCCTCGCCGAGGTACCCTGGCTGAATAGGAGCGCACCCACGGTCGCGCACACACGCACTTGGTCTGACTGTCACGTTTTATTTCATTAAGTTATTTTACTATTATTATTTAAATGTGAAAAATACTGTTTATACCTGTTCTACATAAAAATAACAAATTATAGTTCTGGTTTTATTTATTTTTTTTATTATGTAACGTTTTTCAAATAAGAAAAATATATACAGTATTTATATAAAAAAATATGACGGGAAATTAATATTTGAATTTACCACTATCCTGGACACCCTCCATCCAATCAGGTGAACTTATCACATACAAGCCACCAATGAACATGAACGCCCTTCGCCCCCCTTCCCCCACAGTCATACACATAGAAGGTTACACTAGTTATTTGAGGCAGACTACTATAAAACCATTTTTAACCCCTTTTCAACTTATAAAAAAATAAAAAAAACTTAAACATAAAGATACCATACCGTAATACATATCGAACCGTGAGCCCACTGTACTGTTGCATCCCTATTAAAGACCAGGTCTTCCAGGTCTTCCAGGAGGGAAAATGACTCCACTGGATGCTTGTCATCTGGCTTTGCCGGTGCTTCTGACCTGACCCGATGTTGATCCACCAACAGGGTGTCATGATTACATGATGCCAGTCAATGTTAAGAGGTACTTCCTATCTAGTCCAATCATTGCTCTATCAGCAGGTCTGCGCATCCTCCTTTTTTTGAAGGATTTTGGCCTGACGCAGCTCGGTGTCAAGAAAATTCTGCAGAAAACTTTGATGGGGATAGACAAAAGTGTGATTTAGCCCATGGGCAGGTATTGACCTTCATGTCACTCACACCCTCCTTACCTGAGGCTCTCCTCAGAGGGAAGAGGAGAATAATCCATGGCTTGATGAGTACTGATCTTTTAATATGAGGCACGGTGGCTTGAATTTCTGTAGAATACCAGAAATGAACGTTCGGGAAAGCGGGTGTCAGTGTCACAAGACCCCAAACAGCACTTTATTTATTTATTTATTTATTTACATTTTCATAGTTTTGCGAGTTACCTCACGCTCTTCTCAGTTTGTTGTTTGAGGAATTAGTGCGATAGTTTGCTCAGCCCCGATCGGCGGATCCCTGTCCCGATTACTCTTTTGCAAACCGTGAATCCTGCAGCATGTGGGAATAATATTACTCATCTCAGTTGAATGACCAGAAGCTGTTTGTTGAGACTGCTCTGTCAATGTTTTGGAAATCTATAATTCTCAAATCAAATCCATGTCAATAGATATAATAATATTTTGGGATGACTTGGTTCTCTCTAGTCGAGACATTCTTTGGTTCATTTCAATCATCCATTCCACACGTATAATAAGTTCAAAATCTACCCAGTTTATTCGTTGCAATGCATCCACTAAGACCAGTAAAAGATAATTCGACAGATTCTTCTGGCTTTAAAACGAAAACCTTTTCCCAGAACGTTTCAACGTGTACCTGATGCCGACCCCGAACCTGGACATCTACGGCGAGTGCACCATGCAGATCACCCACGAGAACATCTACCTGTGGGACATCCACAACGCCCGGGTCAAGCTGGTCATGTGGCCGCTCAGCTCCTTGCGGCGATACGGCCGCGACTCCACCTGGTTCACCTTCGAGTCGGGGAGGTAGGGCCGTGTGTGTGTGTGTGTGTGTGTGTGTGTGTGTGTGTGTGTGTGTGTGTGTGTGTGTGTGTGTGTGTGTGTGTGTGTGTGTGTGTGTGTGTGTGTGTGTGTGTGTGTGTGTGTGTGTGTGTGTGTGTGTGTGCTCTCACTTACATTCAGCGGATTTCAATGTCCATAAGATGATTTATATTTGAGTCATTATTTATTGATTTGTGCTTCACCATGACCGTGGAGCATATTTGTAAAAAATGTGACCAATGGTGACTTACAAAAATGATGGCAACAGAGTGACTTATCAAGGTCATTTAATTGAATCAACCACAACTTAAAAAGTATTGAATAAATGAACCAAATTCAAACAAATAAATTGGTAATAAATGTAACAGATTAAATGTGTTGGATTTAGTAATGGCATGCCAAATGATGAGTTGTATAGCGCCAAAAGTATTGAGCAAATCCTAATCAATTTCACAAGGAAAACTGATTTATATTTATATTTTATATTAATATTTTATATTTACTAAGTATCTGAGCAAAACTAATAATACTAAATACTAAATATCTTAGTAATTAATATCCAATTCACCCAATATTCTGCCTTCTTGGTGCCACAGTTTACTTAAATTGGGTCAACAGATTACCATGCGTAAAAAGAAAAGCAGGTAAACATTTATTTGTGCAACTTTGTCTAAACCTGTTTATCCAATATTTGTTTCTGTGAGTAAGTTGGGGAAACAGTGGGGACTGCAGACGGAAATTTAGTTTTGGAACATTCCAAAAGCATTTGGATATGCAAAACATCCCATAATATCAACTATTTCCCATAGTAGCCTTCTGGCACTGAGGTGGTTGGCGCCTGTTTTTCCTATTTTGTGTATTTGGATGTAGAGATGTGGAAGAATTTATTATTTATTTATTTATTATTAATTTGTTGATTGAACTACGTAGAAATGTAAAACGCCACATTAATCAAATTTTAAATCCACTAGTCCCCCCTCAAATTTTATCCTCATGGAAAATATGGGTGTTGCGGTGGTGCCATAGCAACCGGCGGCAAAGACAAAGCCCGTTCTCACCAAAAAAAACCAAGCTTTCGCCCGTGTCAGTAATGGAGAGTGGAAGTGAGCACAGCAACCACGCAAAGGGAAGTTTTGAGCTGGAGGACGTGTCATCAAAGATGGTGGATGCGCTCAGAAGACTTGTAGTCGAGAGACTGAGAGTCAGCCCCCCTCGCCAGGAGGCAGAACGAGTGGGAGGGAAGGGTTTCATTCCAGTGAGTGGACTCGCCACCTTAGATAATAGATTGTCACTTTTTCCAAATACCCTTTTTTTAACGAGAGCATGAATTTCCGTTACTCGTCCAAAATGTTTGGCTGAGAATAAACATGAAATATCCCAAAAGATAATATTTCAAACAGCGCAAAGCCACTGGAACGCGAGGAACGACGGCGTGTAACCCTCCGTCTCTCCCGGCGGGCAGGATGTGCGACACGGGCGAGGGCTTGTTCACGTTCCAGACGCGGGAGGGCGAGATGATCTACCAGCGGGTGCACTCCGCCACGCTGTCCATCGCCCAGCAACACGAGAGGATGATGGAGGAGATGGAGAAGAGCTCGCAGGTAACGGCAACACCGCCGCGCAGGCATTGAGACGGGCGGCTCGGAGATGCGGCGACCCCATACCCATCGGCGTTATCCGTCATGCTTGGATGTTGAGGAAGATCCACTTCTAATGACACCCAACGGTCCCCCTGCATCTGTATCCATTTATTTTATTTTATTTTTTGGGTGATTGTTGCAACCTAAAATACTTCATTTGGCATGGGCTCCTTTCAAAACTTCCAATGCAATTGGAGAAGTTAGGTGGGGTTTGTTTTTTATATTCAATTTCTATGGCGTATCACATCAACGTAAGCAACCGCGAGATCCAAGTTAGAAAAAGTGAGAGTGTGTATCATAAGTCCATCAAGTAAGCTTTCATTTCCAAATAAATAAAGTGCTGACAGTGCCGGTGACGTAGCTGTGACCAAAGAGGTGACGAGTTTAAGCGTTCTGTTGATTTGGCCGTTAAATGTGGAAAAGCTGTGACAATTTTTTTTTTTTGCAAAAATGCAAGTTCTCTCAAATATTGCAGACGTCGGTTGAATTGATCTAAAAGATTTCAAGCCGTTGATCAGATATCAAGCGATGGGCACAAATGGTCCAGAAGTGGCACCGAGTACATCCTCGTTGCAGGGTTAAGACTTTCAGAGTGAAGCAAACTTTGTTTTTGTTAAAAACCAAACAGAGTTGATTCAATGGGTGATGGTGCCTCAATGTTTTAGCTTACCCGACATCTGGAGCGTTTGGTACTCTTAAAGCAGACCATAGTCTGCACTGCACTTGTACGTACACACGCACGCGCACATTCAAACACACACAACATTTAATGTTAATCTAATGCTTTCTTTCCGCTCGGCTGAGGAATGTTTTCCCATGTCGAATTATTCTCCACAAAGCTTTGTCACGAGAAAAACCCTGAGCGAGTGGGCACTAAATCTTTTCGTCTGCAGGTACTCTGCCTGCGCACACGCTCGGCTCCAGAATTCCCCCCGTAGGCATCGCTGTTCGGTCTCGAAAAACCCGCCTGACGCCCCCCGTGGCTGGCGGCCGGCCTCCCTCCCCTCCCTCTGCCGGCTCTTCCTTCCTCCCGTCCTTCCTTTTCTCCACGCCATCATCTGTATTCTTTATTTACGTAGGTCTGCCTGGTGCCCGATGAGCCTTGACCATATGGCCGTGCTCCCGGACCTCGTCCTTTGGGAGCTTTTCCAAACGCAGGGCTCCCCCGCAGGCCCTCTAAATCACAGGGAAAGCAACTCCACATTGAGCGGTCAAGACTTGAGCTCCGGAGGAATGCAATTCTCTCCTTCTTTCTTTGCGTTTAAACGTGTTCCAGGGATGACGCGTTCACAGCGAACAGTGTTGCGTAGTCTCACATTCGAGACAAAGTGTTCCAGTTCTCTCAGCCCTAGTTGCGCCACCATACCCTTCACATAGCGAGGAAGCAAACACAAACAGTATCCAGTGTTTGGTCGGGCTCTGCCATAGATCGATATTATATCGACATTGTGATATCACACTGGATATCTGGGATTTGGGTTATTGTAATATTATCATGTATGCGCTTGGTCATAATATCTACGGATAATACGGGCTGGATATTGGCGATGGAATCGGGTGGCAGGGTCTCACGCTTTGATTCAATTTTGACGTGTTCACAATTTAACTGGATATCTGTTCATTTGAATAGTGATTGGTCACGATATGGTTCTATATCAGTGTGTTGCGGGGCTTTCCACAATGACATGGAGTAGCCAGGCAGCGGGGGGGGGAAGTAGCCAGCCAGGGGGGTCTGGGGGCATGTCCACCCGGAGAAAAATATTTGGCCGTAGGGCACTAATGCCACTATTCCGTCATATACACGGATCCTTATTATTGCATATTTGAATGAGTTTGCCTACCTGATTGTAGACATGTCGTGAATTAAGGCAAAGGAGAATTAGGCTTCTTGTGCATTTTAGCACGCAGTCTGGGGAAAAAAAAACAAAAACTGTTGATATTCAAAACCACGCCTATTTCTGACTGATCAGAACTTTTGTCATGAAGAACAATTAGACAGAATTTTTTTTTTTTTGTTTATTTATTGACACCTTCACTGTAAGGTGACATGCCACGATGATGGTTAATATCCTGTTTTACTAGAAACACAAATGCACCCTTATTCAACAAAAAACAATGTTATTTGACGGGCAACATGTTTTTAATCCCATGTCTCATATAGCCTATGCATTGGTTTTAAATGAAGTTATTGATAAAATAAACCTCCGCCAAAAACAACTCTCAAACAACAAAACACGTGAATCACTTGACTCAACCCGCGTGATTTGATGCCATTGGCCCGGAACGCCGCCGCCTCCTCAAGGAGGTCGACCTGGATCCCCAGTCGTGACAAGTGTTTACATGTTGAACGGAGCGTAGTCTCGCCGCCCGGTCGGGGAGAGGTTTGCGAGATCGGAGGCTCCTGGTGATTGCAATGCGTCTTGGAGGTGGCTCTGCTGTAAAAAGCACAATGTAAATAAAGATAATTCATTAATTTGTTTATGCGCAACGGAGTTTCTGCCTCCGGTGGTTTTCCGGAGTGGCCTGTCTAATGAGGATGTCCCTTGTCTGCGCAGTCAATGCAACCCTTAATGTTGCTTCCTCATAAATTATTTTGCTAATATTTGCGAAACGCTGAAGATGACTCTCCCCTCTCGGCAGGACACGACCTCTCAGCTGAGCGAACACACCTTCAAATAGAGCGCGTGGGGGCGGGTATGAGACAGACAAATAGGGATTTTTCTCAATCGTCATACTCGCATTGTCTTGAAGCGGGGGCTCGTGGTCGCAAATGTACGCACATTGGGAATCGCAACTTTTTAATCAACACTATTTCGTTTGAATCAAAACCGACTACAATTAAGTAGCTGGCTGGACTTGAATGGGTAGTCAGCTGTTTGGCCGGCGCTTATGGAAAGCTCCGTATTGTCATATCGTATAATTAAGACTCGCTACAAACGTTCCGCTGTTCCGTCTGACAAATTCAGCTCAATACAGAAATTAAATATTACAATTGATTTAAATTGAGTCTACGGCGGTATTTAAGTCAAGCTCAGTTGTATAACTTCCAACAGAGTATTGATATTCAAATTTGCAACTCAAGTTGAATCGTATGATCGTATTTTTATTTGTTTCGCCCATATTCCATTAAATATGATGTGATGTTTGAATTTTGTCACCATCATCCGCCCTAGTGTGCGGTGTGTAGCGCGTTCGATGCAGAAACTAATATTCTTCACGGACGCCTTTGTTCCACAATGAAGCTTGCACTCCCGGAACGTGGCATTCGAATGACAAAGCCGGTTAAAATCTTTAATACTTGCGTACGCTTCCCCCCCCCCCCCCCCCCCCCCGTCTAAAATAATGTCCCTCGTGGAGCGAGTGGCTGCCGGGCGTCCGAGAACCAGGTTCTAACTGTGAGGTTTCCACCTCCAGGTCCTCTCCAGGCAGACGCTCACCAAGTCCATCTCCCTGCCGCGCAGCGCCTACTGGCAACACATCACGCGCCAGAACAGCGTGGGAGACCTCTACAGCTACCAAGGTACACACACACACACACACACACACACACACACACACACACACACACACACACACACACACATACAGCTGCAAATCATCATATTCATAGTGTCGTTTCCCCTCCAGCTTGTCAGCGGTTTTGTTTGGACCATATTGTAAGAATGGTTTCACAGTCGGAGGTGCGGGAGGGAAATGGAGTGGGTGGGTGTTTTCCTGTTTCGTGTGTGTGTGTGTGTGTGTGTGTGTGTGAGACACAGTTTCCACCCCCACAATACACACTGTCACTATTACAGCAGTTGTTGCTGTGCTACAGCAGTCAAGCTCAGCAGTGTGTGTCCTTTTGCGTTCACCTGTCATATTGGGGTGGGTGTGTGTGTGTGTGTGTGTGTGCGCGTGTGCGCGTGTCAGCCAAGATGTAGTCCAGAGGCAGGGAGGTGATTACTGGGCTGATGAGATTACGCGGTGTCCATGGTATTAGTTGATTAGTAGACTTATCTGAGGATTATGGGCCTTTTGGCTTTGACTGATAAAGCAAATTAGAAAGCTCTGGAAAGATCAAAGCCACTGTTACGTCATGATTTTCTTTTGAGTAACTCGGCTTAGGTGGTTGTTTTTATTTATTTCTTTTTTTTTTTTTATCATTTAATTGTGGCACGATAAGCTTAGAAGCAAATTTGCGAGGCTTCCATTTCCATCGTCAACAACATATCCCACTTAGGACACTTTAAAGTGAGGTAAGCTTCGGGCGGCGCGGCGTTCAGGGTTACTCCCAGCCCTTGGACATTTTTAAACCCTTGCTTTCCAAACTCTGTGGCACAGAGCAGCTTATTCGTCATCCATCACCGTCGTCATCGGTCCTCCCACTCTTTCTGTTGTGTGTCTCCGCACGCACACACACACACACACACTATAGCCACCTGTGGGAGTCTATACCCACAGGTAGGGGTTCAGGGAGGGCGTCTTTCTGGCAGTGGGGCACGAGTGTTTATTATGGATCTCAAACTGAGGCTCGCTGGCCAAAACCGGAACATGAAACGGCAACGAAACAGTCAGGGTCCACGTGGCTGGCGATCTGCTCTGCAGGCCCTTGGTTCCCGTACCACACGATCCCCACTGCGAGACAAAACAACACATGAGAAAGCTCCCCCAGCCGGGTCGGACCAATCAGCGCCAATGAGGCTGATTAGGCCGACGCGGCGCGGGGTGGGGTGGGGTGGGGGGGGGTGGGTGTGGTTGAAGCAGCTGTACCTGGGATCTACGTAATTGGACCTGGGATCAGAAATGGCTGTTTGCCTTTTGCACGTCAGAGCAATCAATGAAGTAAGTGTGTGTGTGTGTTACACTCGAAACGCTAGAAAACTGCCGTAAAAAAAAACGAAACTTAATGAATAAAAAGAACACAGAATGGCTCCCGTGTTTCCTGTGATTACCCACTTAGAGGTTTTTTGGGTTCATCCTGCTTTTGTATTTTTTTTCCCCCGCTACACCAGGGATAATGAATAAAAAGCAGCACGACGCGGTGACTGAGGAGGTTGAAATGAACGGAGCCGGGTGTGAATGGAGCTTGGGGAGCGTCATGTCTAACTGGCTCCTTGGGTGCTTGGCTGTGTGCGTGATGAATATCCAATCAGCCCAGTCAATTTGCTGAGTCATGGTCGGGCGGCGTTCAAATACCCGGCGGATCCCCGGCAATAATTGAGGAACAGTTTCCCGTTCCATTGAGCTTGGCGGCCGAGGTTGTTTTTGATTGATTGATTTATTTTTATTTTTTGTCAATGGGTGTGGGTGAGCTGGCCGACAATCAACTCCCATTATTTCTAGTGACCAATATATTTGGACAAAAGCAATTTTCCAGGTTTTTTTTTTTTAATGTGATACATACTTTTTTTTTTTTTTTTTTTAAAGACGTGATCAATCCCTCTACATCGGATTCTGGGAGTGCAGGTTTTCGATTTTTAGACCCCCCGCAACAACCTGGACGTACGTGCAAACAGCAGTGGCATTTCTTTCCGTCGGCCGGTATCAGCCGTATCGGAACGTCATGGGAGTCCTTCTCCTTTTTCAGTGGAAACAGCTTTGTTGTCAGCGTGCGGATTCCGACAGATAAGTGCACCTTTGAGTTCTCGCGCTGCCTGCTAGAAATGGTGAAATTGTCAGCTCTGATATTGGAATGGAAAGGGAGGAGAACCGTTCTGATTTTGCATAAGTGTTTTTTTTTTTTTTTGTTTGTCTTTTCAGTACACATTATTTTGTGCCATTTCACACCCTCACTTTCTCTCCCCCGCCGCCCCCTCTCTCATTCCAGCTCCCGTCTCCTCAGTTTAGTGCCGTAGCATTAGCAATTCTAATGGAATAGAGCTTTTATTTCCATCAGCTGGGAGTGATACAGGGTGGGGGCGAGTATCAGAAGGCGAAGGCACAGGTGATGGAGCAGGATAACACCGCAATAAATACATGATGGATGATTCATCTTATCAGCAACCGGAAACATACAGGGGCGTGTACCGGGGGCTGACGCAAATCATATTACCCTGGTCCAGTTGGGCTCAATTGTGTTTCTCGGGATCCAGAATGTCTTAAAAACACACTTTATCGATTTTTTTGGGAATATAGATCAAATATCACTGAATGTTTTGAGGAATACTTTGATGAGGATAATTTGATATTTTGGGGGTTGGCTATTGGTGTGCGGAGAAGATGTTGTCACGGTAAAAATTTCAGTCAATCAACTTCTATTCCAACCCGAGGAACCATTGAGGAAGAGATTATTATTATTAAATTAAAATACAATGAAATGCAAATATACGCATTTGATTGTATTTGACTCAAAGGCTAAATAGCGCCCAGCCGTAGCGTGTGCAGCGCGGCGGGTGCTTTGGGTCGTGGCTCCTCTGTTCAGAGGATCTTCAGAACACACACGATGTAATCTGGGCCTTGTGCTCGCAGGGATACCACACGGGCCATCGCAGTGTGAGGAAGGTGCAAAGTGTGTGTGTGTGTGTGTGTGTGTGTGTGTGTGTGTGTGTGTGTGTGTGTGTGTGTGTGTGTGTGTGTGTGTGTGTGTGTGTGTGTGTGTGTGTGGGAGATAATTCAATATTACCCTTTATCATCGTTCAGTGTTAATCTTATCACGTAATTAAGACGCCGCGGTCGCACTTTTGTTGTTGGAATTAACGATGATGAGCGATAAGATGACAATGAGAGCGCGACTGATGTCTTCCTTTGTCATTGGCTCAATGTAGGGCGCAGTGTTCGGATGCTTTAATGGCATTTTAATTCAATCGCGCATATAGAGATATTAATCGTGACATTGTTTGCATTAGTTGGGGTGGAACGATGGTGAGTTTTGCCGTACAAAAACGGGACTATATGCACGGGGGCTGAAAAAGGGATCTGTGCGTCCACTAAATGTAATAATGATTACATTGCGTGGTAAACGGCAGAACCGCCCTCCCACTTTGCGTGGCCATATTGAAACAGAAGGCCTGGGTTGACGCTAAGGGACCTGCATGTATACCGCGTGGCAACCAGAGATTTTTCAGACACCATTTGAAATGATTCCACGCAGCCCAGTTGTAAATATTATACAAACACAAATAATTGTGGGGTTTTTTTTCCCAAATAACTCACCTTTTAAAAGCAGATGCTCGTCCTAATAACATGATTTTAAATTCCAAAGCGCTGCGTTATATGTCTTGCCTGCTAAACCACGGCAGGAAAGCGGAGCGGCGGATCCATTCAGCAGTCTTGGTATCTGGGTAATTTGACGATCTGCGATCTGCGATCACCCTACGCCCGCTTTGAGTGAACGCCGCAGTTTCGGTTTCTAGATCTACGGGTCGGCGCAGACACAGCGAAAGCTGGATTGGGAACTCCGCCCTCCGGTGGGTGAAGTATGTCAATGAACAATGAGTGCGTTTTGGTTGACGTCGCGATCCATTTCCAAGCTGCATCTTGTCACGTTTGCGTCGTGTGAGATGTCATGCCGCCGTCCATGACTGTATCGTGAAGCGTGGTTCACAGAGATGATGATGATGACGAAGGTGACATCTTGCTTGGCTGCCGCGTTGGCGCCGAGCTTCTTCCGAATGGACCCCGGGTTGAGTAAAGGGATTGTCTTGGCAGAGATGTGCAGAGGGTAGGCCTGGAGGCGCAGCCGTCGTTTCAGCGATCTATTAAGCGGGAGGGGAAAGAAAATCCCTCCCCTCCCTCCCTTTATCGCAGTTTATTAGCAGTTTGAGCCAGTTTTTTTTTGGGAGCGCACTGAGCTGCTTATTTCGTTTTCAAAACCCTAAACTGAGCTCTTATCTCAAATGACATCGGTGCGTTTTCATCTTCGGTATTGTGCTCCCCGCGTACGCCTCACCAAGATGGACGCTGGCCTGCATAATGTGTCATGGAGTCGGGGGGTTTGGAGCTGGGGCTGTTGGATCCACACCAGGTGACGGCGCTGGGGTGGCGGTGCTCTAGTTTCTGCTCAGTACATGCTGCACCGAGGGTGCCGGCGCTCACGAGACTCAAAGTACTCTACCTGCGTTAGATACCACATTTTAACACCCAAGTAGGGCCTTTCTGTGCAGGAAAAGTTATTTTTATGGTTCTGTGGAAGCCTAAAAACCAGAAGTCCCCAACAGGCAAAATAAATGATAATAATTTCCTCTGCCTACAGGCACCTACCACGAGCAACCTTGAACATGGATGTAGTTGCTCTGTATGGAAGTCAGTACTTTCACGTCAATATTCTAGACAGTATATACAGTGTGTGTGTGTGTGTGTGTGTGTATATATATATATACACACACACACACACACAGTAAAGACACGAGTAGAACTGGACACACTGTCCATGCAAATAGAAAGTCATATCCTATTTCACTTCACCGTCTGCAATTCCTAGGTTAATGTAATTTCAACAGATTCATTAAATATTTTTTGTCAATAAACATTCAGTTCCTCTCTCGAATTGTTCTAATGCGGAAACGCAAAAGGATCAAACTATAGGAACACAGATGGAAGGAGGGATGAAGTTCAGTGAGAGGATTTAAAAAAAAAAAAAAAGAAATACACCCTGAAAACGATTCAGATGTTCTGACGAGCACCTTCTCCTTTAGCCTCGACTCGCCGCCGGTCGGCCTCAGGTTTTATTTTATTTTATTATTTTTAGTGGTCAGAGTTGATTGCCGTGTGGCGGGAGGTTTTTCGCACGTTGTCGAATATTGATCGCAGACGCGCGTCGTCCTTGTTCAGCGGCGCCCTCGCCAGCGCATCCTCATCTCACCTCCGACAGCACCTCTCCAAAGAGATCCCATATTTTATTAATGGTCTCTGTGGCGCGGAACCCCCCCCCCCTCCCCGGCGCGCTTGGTCTTTTCCTCCGTCGCCAGTTTGGACCAGACATAACAACTCGCCACCGACGCGGAGGAACCTCTGAAGATCCCTTTTAAACGGCACAACTTGGTCGCCGTCGCAAACCTGCGGCGAACCCTCCCGTGTGCATATTAGCGTTAAAGCACGCGCCGTAGCTAAGCAACGGTCGGAGTTGCGCGCGCAAGGCCGGCGGACTCGAACGCGCCACGTGCGCCTTTCAAGACTCGACCGAGGTTGATGTGGAGCGCGCCGACCTTTTCGCGGGTCCCTTCAGAGCGTCTCAGCCCCACGCCTAATATGAGGCGAGCGATCATGGGACTCATCAAAAGGAAAATGTTCAGATGTACTGCAAGCGATGGACATTTTGTATTTATTTCGTCAATTATTAATAAGCGCTTTAAATTCTCATTGTACCAAAGTTTTTTCTTGCTGTATTAGGAGATAAAATGTGAACTCGGACGCTTCCGTTCTGTTTTTCCTTTGTTCTTTTTGTATTAAAAAAAAGAATTGATTTATTCTAGAAGCAATTTGGTACGGTAGCCCTATGTCACGTCAGACAGGGTAGATTAAAAAGCCCATCCCCCAGGTCTGCCAGGAGGTCTGATGACTCTCCAGACCTATGCCAATTTCTAGATTTGCTCATCGGGAAATGGAGCTCGGTGTCTGCGAGCATGGAGACGCGTCTCTCCAGCCCCGATCTGATTTGAACTCAAACATTGATGAGCTGTGTTTTCCTGAGCAGCCATCTTGAAAGTGTACACGACACATTTTAATAAAATGCTGAGGGTCTGGAATGGATCAAACCTCTTTTTTTTTTTTTTTAGTACACTGAAATGTTTTGTCCAAAAGCTTGGGCTGTTTGTTCTGATCGATAACAAGAGTAAGATGTGTGAACTTTGAGTAAAATAACCCCCACGCCAAAAACAAACGGGGCAGCCGTGCCGCTCTGTTGTTCAGCTTGGATTAAAGGCTCTCTCTCGCTCTCTCCCGCTCTCTCTCCAGGAAGCAGCCTGACGATGACCCTCATCCCCAGAGCGCAGACCTTCCCCGGCTTCCTCTCGGACGAGCGGCGCGAGGAGGGCGGCGCTCACCAGGAAGAGGCGCTATTGCCCTCCAGTGGCTTTGAGTCCAGCTGCAGCACGGGGCAGCTCCAATGACCGGCGATTGCCCCCCCCCCCCCAAAACCCCCACAAAACTGGACATTTAACTCCACCCCTTTAGACAGGCTGTAGAAATCTGTACAGACATGTGTAAGATACCGTTTCATGTCGATAATTACCCAGGACGGAGGAGGAGGATGAGGAGGAGGAGGACAGAGAATCTCCCGAGGGGACGATTACTTTTGCTTTTTTTTTGGTACCGGCGGGTTTGACTCAGCGGTGGCAAAACAGATTGAACCAAAAATCCTCTTCATATAGCAAAGAAAAAAAAAAAAGAAAAAAAAAAAAAAAGTGCTTTATGTTTTAATGTTTACAAACATCAACATAGCCCTCCCCCACGCTCACTGTACTGATTTCTAAAAAGGGTTTAGGGTGCAGACAGACACAAAAGGCTCTTGGTTCCAAAATGGCTTGTGTTGCGCTGGACATTGATGGAAACTTTCCCCCGCAGCCCACCCCCGCCATTAATTATTCCGCTTCTTCGAATAGGAATGAAGATTTGATCGAAGCTCCACATCTCTCACAGAAGTTCAGCGATGCGCGCAATCCATAACAGAACTCAAATGCTTAAATAATTTAGTGGCTCTCATATATATGTATCCAAATTTAGAAAGCACAGAGTGTGATTTGATAAGCGCCACCTCACAGAGCTCGGCGTGACCTCGCTCTTCGCGGCCTCGACCGCTCGACGGGGACGGGGGGACGGGGGGACGGGGACCGTTTTAATCTTTTATTTTTCGAGTCATTTATCCGAGGAGCTCCGGCAGCAAAGTAAAGCAAGGCGCCGCCGCACGCCGTGGCCGCCGCTTTCCTTGGAGGTAAGAAGTGCCTTCTGACACAAAGCGCAGCGTGTGACGCCCCCTCCCCCCCCCCCCCCCACCACCCAAACCCCCGGTTTTGTTTTCTCTCCCCCTCGGGTTCTCGCCTTTTTAACCGGCGGAAAAGGAAGGCGGGTGACATTTCGGCGCCCGACGCGTCCACGACTGGAAAAAGACAATCATCATCAGGTGGAGGCTTCCCGTTCTGAACCGTCACGCTCAACCTCTTTTGTTTACCGCGTGCTGTTGGTTTTAAACGCAAGCAGTCTTTTCTTCCAATCTTTGGGAATCAACCCGTTTCTTTGGCCACGGCTGCCCAAGCTGTTCTCTCAACGCCGAATCAACTAAAAAAAATATTCTGACGCCAGTCACTAAGGTCAGCTCCCAATGATCGAACACATTTTTGGCTTTTTTTTTTTAATAATAAAAATAACCAAAACGTTTTCTTTCGATTGACATTGCATGGTAGCACTCATGGTCTCTTGATGCAGTTTATTTCATTTCATTCATTGAAGTGAGAAGAACTAAACAGTGATGTTTGCTTTGATCAACCAGGAAAGTGCCCTTCTATGAAAGGTTGCCAGTATAGATTAAGTTACTTTTTTTGAGAAACAAAATATTGTAGGGGGGGGGGGGGTCTGTGTCCTAGTTCTGCCCTGTTTGTCTTGTGTTCAACACAGATCTGTAATACGGCTCCGCCGCGCCCGGAGCACCGGTACAGTACTACTGAAACAACAAGGAATTCCTCGTTGACTGTTTATCTTTCGTTGTTTAAGTTGGAATCGGCCACGCGAGAAACACCGTGTTGGATGTAGGTGACAACTTTAGCGTCGTTGCTGGATTGTGTTTGTGTGTCCAGGTGTAGGTCGACCGCACCTTTTTTGTGTTCTGTTGTTGCCGTAAAATATGTTAATAGCACTTTCAACTCAATGAGTGTAGGTCTCCAAGTTCCACTCTAACTGTACATATGTAATGTTTTTTTTTGACAATGAGAAAGAATTAAAGTGGATGTTGTATCAACCAGTGCCTTCTTTGGTGAAACGGCTCCCAGCGCGTCAGGCAGTAATGAGGTGGTGGTGGTGGTGGTGCAGTGGGGTTTTATTTATACCACAAGGTCATTAGACGTCACATCACAATCGGTAATATCACAGTGAAACGAGGCATAAAAATCCAAATTAAATTGTCCGTTATCGTCCCACATTTCCGACCAGTGGGTGTTTGTCGGGTGTTGTCGTCTTGAACAGCGGTTTCGCATTTTCAGTGTTCCCTGGGCCATTGCCGCCATTTCTACAGAGATACAGCAACAACTAAATAATCTTGAAATGTCAGAGCAGCAGCAACAAGGATGCCTGTGGCAATGCACTAACTATGTGGATTACATAATATTACAGGGATTTTCTTCTGAAGTTACTTTATTTTTTAACAAACATGTCATACAACAGAGAGAAACACGGAGTGGGGGGTTAAATTAAGAATTGCAGGTAAGTATTGGGTAGAAACAGTAGGTTATGAACAACATTCTAGAAACTTATAATAGTTTAATTTGGGTCATATAGCAAGGTCAGGGATTAGGAGCCGGAATAAATAAACTTGGTTATTTCCGCAGACCGGACAGGTAGGTATTCCATTCAGCTTTAGGGTTCCATGACATCAGAAATGTTAAAAACCTCATATGCTCGACTTATTAATGACATTGGGCCTAATATTTATTAATTATTGTTCAGCACCTTCACACCTGTTGGACAACGGTGAGTACTTCACTCTTCATGAAACAATTAGACAATGTTGTTCATTAGTTTTGCACAGGGTTTTGGAAATACTTGACGGGTGATTACACAAAGCGCGTGTTTGTTTGCTCTCCTGCGATAACGTGCCGCGCATTGTTTCCCCGCAAACAAACACGGCTCGGCGGTAATTCTGCAGCAGCACGTGTGACATTTCAATAGCCGCGTGGTACTGCTTGTAATTGTGTTGTGGCGGATGGGAGGGCGGGATAGAAATAAACATGCATCATACAAGCACATCGCATCTAATTTCAGACAAGTGAGGATGTAGCAGTGGAAGAATCTGAGAATTCCTTCCTATTTAAAAAAAAACAAATAAATAAATAAATCCGGGAGAAAGGAATTGTAAAAATGTCCTGAGGCGCTTACCAATGTAAAGTCTTTTTGCACATTCTTCTCGCCCTGCTTGTCTAAAAATCGGAGGGCACGGCGACGACTGGATAGATATCAGACCGTCGCACCGATGGCTCGACGGTATTTATGTGCGTGCGTATATCAGGGAGCCGCCGACGCTTTCCTGGTCTTGTGCGTGTGTACGTTGGTGTACACCGGGTCATTCCTCATCGCTGCCCGCTCGTGCACAAAGACGTTCCCATAGAAGTTTGGCTGCGGGGACGGTGAGCATAGTGTTTGATGGAGGCGAAACACGTGCAGCGCTGTTATGTCATGTGTTCAGTACCATTCATAAAAATGCCTTCAACTGCTACTACTTGTATTTGGTAAGTACAGAAGAGGATTAGGGACACAAAGGGGAAAAAAACATTAGAATTTTGACATGTCAGGGTGAAGGAGTTTGTCCCCAGGGGTTAACGTCCGCCCCTCATGTCGTACGTAGGGTGGTTTCAAAGCCTTTCCTGCAAACTGGACTCGCTGCTCCGTGCAGGTCATGAGGGACTGTCCACAACTGTCTAGGACACAAACTCACTCCATATTTGAGGCAAAGCAACACGATGTCACAGCAGTCTGACTCTGAGGCGTTATTTAAAAAGAAAATAATAATAAAAAGTTTGGTTTTATAATTAAATTGCCTGTTTTCATTGACCGTGCTGCAGTGGAAGATGACAGTTTTTCAGATCAGTGGCTAAAAGCATCATCTTGAGATATGAGGTTACTTACTTGGGTAACAACCATTTCCGGCAGGTACTGTGAAAATATTTGTTTTTAAATGCAGTAGAGTGCACGACTATTTACTGGTGGCGATCTCTGTGTCCACTCATCTCTTAGTTTGTGCAATGAAAATAGCAAATTTAGCAATAAAACCCAACATATTACTTTGCAAATTCAAGGAGTTATTACAGAAGTCAGACTGCTGCGGTGCGAGCTTTGCCAGAAACGTGGAGGGAGGTTTTGTTCTGTCCCCGTCACTGAACTGATGGGAGGGTGGAGCTGTACGTCCAAGTTTGGAGACGAGGCTGAAACCTCCCTGCGTACTACCACATGAGGTGTGAGTAGAAACTTAAATTCCTTTCATCTCCAATAGTCCCTCAAATATGTTCCAATCTTCATCCGTAGGTAAGCCTTGAGAGGTTCACGGAATGAAATCAAAAAGGATGGATGTGACGTTTACCTTTCTCGGAGCTGGGTGCAGTTTGACTCTGTATTCCTCTCTCTTGTTTCTCCTCCTGTGGGACGGAGTGACACTTTATTTTAACCCGTGTTTAAAAGTCAGAACTAATGGACATAAAATAACTTTTTTTTTTTTCTGTAAGGAAATGCTGTACAACTCAAGATATTTTGGGTTTTTTTTTCAGTCAGTGAGAGGGAGTGTGTGTTTGCCCACCTGTTCCACCACAAGTTGCCCTCAAACAAATTGGCTAACCAGAAGTTCTCAATAAAACAATTTTATTTTTATTTTTTCTGAAGTGAGAATGCGGCATCTCACCTGTGCCTCACGGTGAGGACGAGGAAGACGATGAGCAGAACGAGGACAGCCGCTCCGCTGGCGGTGTAAATATAGATCATGTACTGCGAGAGGCTGAACTCACCTACCGACCAAATGAGAGGTTAAATGTTCAGAAATGGAAAATAATAAAATGCGTGTGAATCAACCCTAGGAGGTAACCCCCCACACACGCTGCAGCAGGAAGGATGTGGTTTTGGTAGATGGAGGTTGAGCGGGTGCGCACTCTTCACGTTCTCAAACAATGATTTAAAACCAATATAGTGGCACTGACAGACATGTTCCATCTACTTCTGATAAACGTGTTGGGTTTGTACATGGATTTCCAGAAAGTAGCAGGATGGAGGAGGCAGTGAGTAACAAGAGCAGGTCATTTTAGGACAACCTTTTACATTGTTAAAAATGAAACAAAAAGATGAATTTCTAAGCAACTTTTCAAGAAACCCAAAGTAGACATTACAAAAAAGAAAAACCTTGTCCTGTAAATAAAATGTCAAGATTATTATTTAATTTTTTTTTGTAAAAGTTACCAAACGGATAAGGACTCAGCTATAGTGAGTGTTTTCACCTCGGCCGTGCACGGTGAGCAGCACAGTGGTGGAATGCGTCCCGGCGTTGGTGCTGAAGCGGCAGCGGTAGAAGCCGGCGTCGTCCTCCGTCACGGCGCTGAGCCGCAGGCTGACGTCCAGGCGGAGGCTGCAGCTGACGCCGGCCCTGGGGCTCAGCTCCTCGTGCTCCAGGTTCCCATCCTCCACCCAGCACCGCCCCAGCGGGGCCCAGACGTGGTGGCCCTGGGCGAGCCGCTCCACCACCACCGCCCGGTACAGCGTCTCGTTGTGGCGGTGTGTGCAGCGGATGGTCAGGTTGTGGTTCCTCTGTGCCACGACCTCCGTGTCCGCCTCCGCCTCGGGTGTGGGGTCGCCCGTGATGTTGCCCGTGATGTCGTCGTCGTCGTCGTCGTCGTCCTCCAGCTCCAGGGCCTCGTCTGCGCCCCAGGAACAACAAGGAGACGTCAAATGTGTTTATGTTGCATGAAGGAAAATAGATGAGTGAAGTTTTGTTATATTGTTGAATAGAACAGAATGCATTTGTATTTTTCCATATGGAATTTCAAGAATATCCCCTGAATTTGTGTGGTGAAAAATTATAAAAGTACAAGTATTGTTTTTTTACCGATGTACTGAGTACTAAGTATATTCAGTTTTGGGGACTTTCAAATGGTACCCCACTACATTTAGCTTTTTGGCTTCTACTCCACTACCAAGCAAACAGTCTGAATACATCTTCCACCACTAAATACTCTCTCAAGATGAATCCAGATAAAATAGTATCAGTACAGATACTCCTCACTTAACGACCAAGCTCCGTTCCTAGGACCCGTGTTATTTCACGGTAAGGGGGCGTGGCCGTTGTGAACGCTAGTGTAGTGAATACTGACAGACTGCGGGAACGAGACTGAGAACCGTGATGAGATGAGATGCTGAGACACCGCGCATGCTACCGACAGGTCAGAGAGCTGGTCCTAAGTCCGAACGGCCGTTTAACAAGTAGGTCATTAACTTAGGAGTACCTGTATCGTAAAGTATTTTTCTTTGTTATCAGCATTTGATTGCCTTCTATTCATATAAATCACTTTGAGTTGTACTGTATGCCAATCTGAGCTGTTCACTGGCTCACTGAAGCAGGCGTAGAATGCACTGAGGTCGGACTCGCATTAACATTCGGTCTCCTGGATTGAAGGAAAAGAACAGCCCCGAGTGACATTGGGCATGTGCTCCGTGACCGTTGGCTCTAAAAGGTCACTTTCTTATCGGCGGCACGCAGGTATTTTTCTCCGCTCCACTATCTCAGCTCTTTTTGGCCCCCATGCTTCAAGTCTGCAGTCACCTGAACTGACCTCTGTATCACACCCACTCAGGTGTTTGGTGTATGACACACGATGCTCAACCTTTTTCATATCAAGGACCCTCAATTTGATATGCATTAGGCCACAGACCCCATTTGATACGATTTTGTCTCAGGGAACACAATCTGAGAAGATCTTTATACTAAAATGATGGCGAGATAAAAGTTAAACTAGGATCAAATTGTCGTCACTGCACATTCTCTAATGGTGCTAAGTACATCTCGTAAATTAAAAAAATGAATTTTAACTATTATTCATTTTGCTGGGGACCCTCTGGAACCTCCAGGGATCCCCAAACCCCACGTTGAGAACCGCAGGTTTAGCGGTTAGGGGTAAGGCTTGGTGATTTTTTTTTTTTTACATGTTTTTTCTACTGTGCCATCAGTTACAAAGGGAAAGAGCCTCAGAGAGGCTATTGTGGTGGTTGGTACCTGGGTCCTCCACCTGCACGTCCCTGGACCAAGACCCTCGGGGGAAGGTGTGGACGGAGCAGTGGTAGACGCCTATGTCCTGGTGTGTGATGTTCCTCATGGCAACACTGCCATCCATGGGGTTGGACCTGAGGAACTCCACCCTGTTGTGGTAGCGGTAGGAGAACGTCACCCCAAGCTCTGGGTGGAAAATGGCTATGGGGGACTTGTCGGGGACCTTGGTCCACGACACCATGCTGAGGTTCCCGTCCCAGGGACACAAGCACTCCAGAACCATCCCTTCCTCCAGATGCACGGTGACTGGACCCAGTTTCTGCTGGACAGACACTGCACAGTGCACACATAATACTTCATGATTTATTATTATTCTTTATCAAGCAGGGGATTTTAAGAAGGAATACTTAGCAAATACACATTTGGATGTTACATAATTCAATTTTCTACAATTTAGACGTCAGTTTTCCATCTCATTTCTAGTATCTGACATTTAACATGACATGAATATATTATATAAATACCTGCGATACAGCCTGTAAAGGTAATATTCTGGTTTTTTTTAGCTGCATATCTACTCTGATTAAACATTATCTCAGCTATTCCCTGCATCGAGGTCATCCCTTGAGTAATGTTAATTGGGCTGATTTCAGTCAGTACACATCAGTGAGGATGACAATAGCCAGTTCGTCCAAGTTTTTTTCCAAAAGCCTTTCATCCCAGCTGAATGACAACTAATTTCCAGTCCGGAGATGCCCACGGGAGCGTTCTGGCGGGTTTGAATTAGGACGCCTCGGCGTCTTCCAAAAGTAATGAACAAGCTTGCCCAGTTTTCCCACCTAATTGAAGCTGGCAAAAGGGCATTTAACAACAACAACAGCAGTCGTGTTGGAACACCAAATCGCAAGCTACCGCCTGATAGTTTGAATTACATTTGAGACGTCTACTTTAAATGAGCCACACCTGGCTTCACTGAGCATTACACCACAAATGTACATTCACATTAAAATACCTTAACATACATACATACATATAAAATATGAGTTCCATACCTTTAAGAAGAGGGAGAAAGATAAAGAGTACCATGAAGTACCAGTGATCCTTTTGTACAGCCTCCATGTCGCCCCGCTGGGAGAGAATGAAAGCTGCATTGACGAGACGAGTGGAGGGGCTGAGCTCTTGAGTTAGTGGGGACACTTAATGCAAAGCCACTACCACACAAAGCACCACTCTATCAGCGGTGCTGCGAGTGGGCGGCGAGCTTATGGCTTGAGACGTGATGGCTCTTCCAAAATTACTGCTTTAATGGTTGCTAAGTTGAGAGAAGAATAGGTTTTGTTTCTCTTGAAATCGTAACACACATTTCAACACCTTTCAGTCAAATATATATTGAAACTATTTTTTTTATTCTAAAATCCACAGGTCACAGTCACGATCACAAGGGCATAAATAACAATAAATAACAATATGTTTCATCAGAGTTACTATTGAAAGACTAGATATATGAAAATGGAACTTTGAAAAGTCTTCAAACATACATTTGTCCTGTAATGTCTTTTTTTTAAAACAATTATTCATTTTAATTAAATGAACGATGAAATGAAAGAAAATGAATTTTTACTTTTACTTTAATCACTATTAATTATTAATGCACAGAACAGTGGTCTACCATAAGACTATGTTAGGCTGTGGGAATCTAGAGAAACAGTCAAACCTTAAATATCACAGTGAACTATAACTTGATATGTACAGAGCATTATAAAAAATAATCAATACAAATAAAATCACAATGCATTTACACAGCAATGGAGCCACAATATAAATAAATGTGTGTTTGTGTGTGTGGGGATCAACTTTTTAACAGCTGGGATAGGTTTTCAAGACACTTCAACAGGTAGGTGTTCGTGGGGTGTTCGTTGTTTGCTGCGTCTGAAGTTCAGGGAGAAATATATTAAAATAAGACAGAGTGGCTCACAAGACAAGATAAGCTCAAACTTTATTAATCCCCAGAGGGAAATTCAGGTATTCAGCAGCTGAAAAAACAGTGCTGTGTCGAGGAAGAGTAAGAAATTAAAGTGATAAGAAATAACATATCAGTACACTATCTATCTATGTACACAGTTGATAATGAATAATATAGATGTTATGTTCATGCTTATAGATACCTTTCAGAGACATGACACGCGCCTCCTTCAGTCTTAGCTGAACAGAGAAACACTTCAAATTAGTCTTAGCCTGGGAGGAGGAACAAAGGCAAGATTTGCTTGGAAAAATTGGACAAATAGCGATAAATAGTGACTTCTATATGAAGACAGAGCAACAACAACATTGACAAATGTTTGAGAAAACCCAACCCTGAACACATCATAGCTTGAGGGGCAATTTGTTCAGCATGACGAGGAGGAACTCTGTCACTGTCAATCGAGTGTGTCGAAAATGTGCATTAGCCGTTCAGCACAGAAAGAGGAAGTCTGCATGATAAATAAATAAGTCATTTTTTAAATTATTTCTTTATTAGACTTTGGAATGATATAAATTGCTATAATTGGAACCGGGACTGTTAATGTCGCAATTTGTAATCTAAAAAGGGGGAAAAAAGGTGGTTTAGATTCATGTGAAAGATCAGCACTCCCACTCAGACTGATGTATGGAATTCAAGCACCAGCCAAGGATGTAATGAAAAGGGTCTTGAATTTAATTTGACAGTTATGGCTGCTAAAGCTCAATAAAAGGCAATGAATGCATGCAGTGAAGTTTAATGGTGTGTGTGTGCATGGTGAACACTTAATTCCTACCCTCTGATTGTTATAGAGCAGGGCCCAGAGTGCTGAGGCTGCCATAGAGCGGAGCTCCACCTCTTTACTTTCCAGACTGGACACGAGCACCCGCATGGCCTTGTCTGTGGAAGAGTCGTGCAGATTGTCAACTCAATTAAATCACTGAGAAACGCGTTATGTGAGCCATGCATTGAGCTAAAACAGGCGGCATCATCCTGTGACTATCTCAGTTCTAGACACATCAGGACTAACTCTTTGAATTCAGTCTAATGTAGCAAATGCTTAATCCTTAACAAATAGAAAAACATTCATCTCCTTTTTCAAAAACCAGAAGCCCACAGCATTGTCAGACGGTGATGATCCTGGGAAAACATGCTCACAAACCCCTTTTTGCGATTTTCAAGGTTTGGTCTGACGAAAGTCACAAAAAAAGACAAGCCTAAGAGACTAGAAACAGGATGTAATCACGTTTCCTAATAGAAACCTACTGTGGACAACATTAATAAATGTAAATAAAATGTGAAATTACAATTATGTAAAAAAATATATATATACCCTCAGAAACGCATAACTCTAATGTGAGTTTTCCTTTATCTAGGCTAGGCTTTTAGAAAGGGTTTTTCCCTGTTGGACTGCACAGTGAGATTGGCAGGATTCTCAATAGTAAAGAGTTCAGCGAGGCCCTGATACGATCCGTTGAAATTGATGGGAACCAACATTTTAATAAGGCCTGGGTTAAACAAAATCACAAAGCTATCAGACAGTTAAACAGTTGAATGTCCCTTGAGGGGGGAACCATGAAGTGCAACATGATCTCACACACACAAAATACAGAACATTGTCAAAGAAAACTCACTGTTGAATATTTTACAGACTACAGTCGGTACTTATACTTCAATTCACAAACGTCACTGCCACTATTCTGTCATTCAGTTTTCCATTAAATTGTCAGGTTTGCCAAATTCACACAGGAAATATAGTCTTTTTACAGGGAATATCATGAAAGCAAGCCTCCACTGACATCACCCCCCCCCCAACAGGTACTTCCTCGTTTTTTAAGTTTTGTTTTTGCCACTCATTCCTTGTCTCTTACCATTGGCCAGCACGTGGGGCTTGTTAGCGGGGCAGAAGCAGAGGTTGTGGAGGACAAGCAACGCGTGGCGGCGGTTAGATGCTAGGTCCGCCAGCAGCTCCAGGGCTCCGGACACCCTCAGGATACTCTGCTGGCCGTCCTCTCCGAACGAGAGGCTGAGTAGCAGCCTCAGCCACATGCCAAGCAGACCTCCGCCAGCACCTGAGGCCTTCGCTGAACTCGCCTTGGGCGCGGGCACCGACAGGAGAGCCTGCAGGAAGTTACTCTGAGGTGGAGGAGGTGAAGGACAACAGAGAGAGCAGATGAGAGTTTTAGAGTCCTGTGGGCTAATGTTTAGGAGCTGCTTAGGAGCTGCTCTGTGGCGGGCCTGGAGGATACCGGGGGTGGTGGGGGATGAAATTTCAATAGCTGACTTTTGCGGTGCCTTATTACATTATATTAAAAAAAATAAAAATAAATAAATGAAAAAAGTTTGTGAATTTCACCATTTTGCTGTATTACTCAGACCAGTGATTCCCAACCCTTTTCCACACCAAAGACCCTCAATTTGATACGCATTACACCACGGACCCTGATACTGGCTGATGCAATCTGGGATGATTTCTATTGTAAGATATGATTTAGTGCAAACTCCCACACCCGTCTCTACTGTAGTTAGGGCGATAACAGCAAAACTAGGACCAAAACAGTCATTATTCTACATTCACTAACAATGCCAACATTCTGTAAATGAAATAATAGTGACATTTTAATTATTGATCATTTGGCTGGGGACTGATGTTGAGAACCACCAATTTAGACTGCAGGACAACAATTCAAGACATTTCACGAGACCAGGAGCCTCATTTGTATGCAAAGCCACGTTTCTTTTGTTGTTGTTGGTGCTGTGTGAGTATCTTGTCCAGTATTTATGTACACTGAGGCATGCACATTGGGCACCAGGATATTAACTACCTTCTGCAGGAGGCACCTACAGTCGCGTGATGTGGTAAGGTTAGCCAGGAGGGAGAAGGCGAGCTTTTGGACGAGGCTGTTGTCCGGAGCGATGCCTGAGGCTAGCTTCATGATACAGTGCATGAGGGAGCCGCCTGGGGGGCCTCGGGGGCCTGGGCCCACGCTCAACCCACCACCACACAGAGAGCTGCATGCTGGGAGGAGAGGACAGAAAATAGATGTGACAACTCTGTGAGAAGAATATGAAATGAAAATGCATCTTGGTAAAAATTTCTTTTTTAAAACTGTGATAATCTCTTCTAATAATAATATTCTGTTCTTTGTAGTCATTCTGGTCAAAATCTGCACTACCAAAAAGAATATGGGATATAGCACTACCTATATTGGAATTTTCCAGCAGCCGTTGATTTTGGTACAGAATTTTACTTTGGGTACTTAAAACTATATTGGTAAAATATTAATCATGTTGATTATTTCATGTTCATGTTCCCACAAATCTGACAATCAGTCCTTCCAGATGTTGAAGGGTGTAATGGTTGACGGTGCACCATGTAAGTGCCAGATATAAAAAGCCCCTTTCCCACATGGAATCTCTATCATTACTGGATAAAAAATATCTGCCAGAGGCAGTAGGTAGTCATTCACACATTGGCCACCTTTACAGAGACGTTCCGTATGGAGTCTGTTCCCACATCTGACGATTGTAACGGATACAGTACAGAATAGGTTAGGATTAGTACATTATGTCCAGTGTAGATGTGATCGTTTGGACAATCAGATAGCAACGGACGCAATCTGAATCAGTTTAGTTTTTTTCCGGGCCCTTAGAGACCACCAGCACTTCGGTTTCCACCTCCCCGTCTCCCCGGCCCTCCGGGGCAGACTCGGTTCCCTCCGCTTGGCCAGAGCCCACGTCCTCTGATGCAATAACCCTAAACCAATGTTATCAAATCAGTGTGACCATTTTCAACCTGTCTGCCTCCGGAGATGGAACTTTCTCCACCCGTTCCACCTCTGCCTGTCCGCTCGTTCCCTTTCCGGCTCCGCGCTCAAGATGCAGCCTGCAGGCAAGCGAAGAGCTTGTGCCCGATGTCACCACACTGGAAGCGCTTCACACTTCCTGAACTGACATACACCATGTAGTGCCCCTCTCCATCCATATCTCGAAAAGACACGTCTAGGGTCTGAGTGGCATTTTAAAGAAACATAAAGACCTGTCTCCGCAGAGACTGGACACGTTTCAGTTTCTAGTCTTTTCAGGCAAGCGCAACTGTTGGGATTCGCCATTTTTCAGAATGTTTTTTTCCCTTACCGAAAACAAATCATTTTTGAAATATTTGTACAAAATAAAGATTTCTAAAAACCCACTTTTTGTGCATTGCCGGTATTCGGATTGAGCTCCACCCCAATTGAACGTGCTTGTGCAGGCAATTACTATTTTACGGAAAGTCGACACCGGTTACTTTTCCCACATTATACCAATATGGAAGATTGCCAGTAGACTCACAGCTTTCAGTGCAAGTGGAAAAGGGGCTTAAGGGAGATGGAATCATCTTTTTGAAATATGAAAAGTAGTCACAATAACTTAAATATAATTTTGATTCATATTATTTGACCAAAAACGTGACAAGTTTAACTTGGACTTTAAGAAAATACTAAATAACAATGCTATTTACAGTATTTTCACATTTGTGTCTACATCTCTCAATCTGTGGCCTTGAAGTAGGTAAAATCTTTTAGTTTTTTTAGATCCAGCCCCCCCCCCCCCCCCCTTTTAACACAATATTTTTTCAGCTTTGTTCCAGTGTCTGTACACACACACACACACACACACACACACACACACACACACACACACACACACACACACACACACACACACACACACACACACACACACACACACACACACACCCTTCAGATTCAGCCCTAGACCTCAAATTAACATTATACCCACTTCAAGGCCACAGACTGATGTAAACACAAATAAGAAATAACTTGAGATGTTGCGAATGTGTAAATAATTAAAGACAGCTTTGATTTTTGCACCCTTGCTCATATTAGCATGATTGACACGACTAGCGGTGATACACAAGTGCGTACAACATCTAGAAATCTACACACAGTTAAAATACAGAACGCTCCTATGGGGTGGTTTGGTTTCAGTAGCCAAACTTGGCTTGGGTATAGGTAATTGGGCCCAGGATCAGAGGTAGCTGTATGCCTGTTGCTCATCCGAGCAATCAACGAACAATAGGTAAGGCGCGCGCACACACACACACACACACACACACACACACACACACACACACACACACACACACACACACACACACACACACACACACACACACACACACACACACACACACACACACACACACACACACACACTCTGTCATGACGTGTCCATCGCCTGCTGGCTCGTTACATCTTGGTACTCTACAGTAAACTGGTGTGTTTGCAACATCTCTGCCTGTGTCAGTGGCATCTCTGCTGTGACGGGCGGAACTGCCCCAGCTCCAAGACAGATGTTGATTGATGCTACTAATTTGAGAGCTTGGCAGCTTGTTGGTTATGATAATTCTAAAATGGTGGGGAATAGCAACAAACTAATGCCGATATTAGCCTGAGGTCATTTGATGGCTTGTCAAGAAACCTGGCATCAGTTCAACAGAATGACATGGAAGGGAAGCCTCTGCTTCACAATCAGTCTTTCACCGTGTGAGCGGAGATTCCATTCTTTGTTCCTTTCAAGGAACCACATGAGACAAGAACCTCCTTCATAGGATACTGGAAGGGGGGGGGGGGGTCTGTGTTGAACTCATCAGATCGGTGTCACACATGAGAACAACACCGCCTGTTACCAGCAGCGTACACGTAGCCTGACATGAGGGAGGTGAGATGTAACATCTTGTCTCAGCAGACAAGATGGCAGCCTGAGGGCGGGTAGTGTACCAAGTCTGAACACCACCTGCTGCTCAGCTCACCTGCAGAGAACCACAGCACTTCTAGTGCTATGTATGCTTATGAGCTGTCGGGGGTGGTTTGGTAGATCAGATCACGCTCCCACTGAGGATCACATGCCAATCAAGAAGAGCTACACAGTTACCCATATAGACACAAGGGGATAAGGAAAAACTAACAATGCGTCAGTCTTTTGCTCAGGGTTTCTGTGAAGCTGCACATTCAACATGTACTCGGGCTCACCAAATAAAGTTTGCTAGTGATTTCTTATGAAGTCCAACAAGTTACAGTGGGGGAAATAATTATTTGATCCCTCAGTGATTTTTTAAGTTTGCCCACTGACAAAGAAATGAACGGTCTATAATTTTAGCGGTAATTTTTGGTAGGTTAATTATAACAGTGGGAGACAGAATATTAAAAAGAAAATCCAGAAAATCACATAAAAAAAAGATATGTTATTTTTTATTGAGAAAAATAAAGGATTTTATCCCCTACCAACCATAAAGAATTCTGGCTCCCACAGATTAGTCCTCTGGCTTTAAGAAAGTACTCCTAATGTCAACTCGTTACCTGTATAAAAGACACCTGTCTCAACTTGTTACCTGTATAAAAGACACCTGTCCACAGAATCAATCAATCAGACTCCAACCTCTCCATCATGGGCAAGACCAAAAAGCTGTCTAAGGAAATCAGGGACAAGATTGTAGACCTGCACAAGGCCGGAATGAGCTACAAGACCATTGGCAAGAAGCTGGGTGAGAAGGAGACAACCGTTGGCGTGATTATTCGAAAATAGAAGAAACACAAAATGATTGTCAATCTCCCTCGGTCTGGGGCTCCACACAAGATCTCACCTCGTGGGGTATCAATGATCATGAGAAAGGTAAGGGATCAGCCCAGAACTACACAGGGGGAGCTTGTTAGTGATCTCAAGGCAGCTGGGACCACAGTCACCAAGAAAATCCTGCAGCGCCTGTAAGGTCCCCACGCTCAAGAAGGGACATGTACAGGCCCGTCTGAAGTTTGCCAATGAACACCTGAATGATTAAGAGAATGCTTGGGAGAAGGTGATGTGGTCAGATGAGACCACATCGAGATCTTTGGTATCAATGCGACTCACCGTGTTTGGAGGAAGAGGAATTCTGACTACGACTCCAAGAACACCATCCCCACCGTAAAGCATGGAGGTGGAAGCATTTCCCCCAAAGAATTGCTTTGGGGGTGTTTCTCTGCTGAGGGGACAGGTCGACTTCACCACATCAAGGGAAAGATGGATGGGGCCA
Organism: Zeus faber; assembly: GCF_960531495.2. Taxonomy (NCBI): domain Eukaryota; kingdom Metazoa; phylum Chordata; class Actinopteri; order Zeiformes; family Zeidae; genus Zeus; species Zeus faber. The sequence goes on along the minus strand of NC_137206.1, from coordinate 16,385,513 downwards.
TGTACCATGAAATCCTGGGTGACAACCTCATTCTCTCAGTCAGGACACTAAAAACGACAATGACCCAAAACATACAGCCAAGGCAACAAAGGAGTGGCTCAAGAAGAAGCACATTAAGGTCATGGAGTGGCCTCGCCAGTCCCTGGACCTTAATCCTATAGAAAATCTGTGGCGGGAGCTGAAGCTTGGAGTTGCCAAGCGACAGCCTCGAAACCTTAAAGATTTGGAGAGGATCTGCAAAGAGTGGTCCAACTTTCGTCCTGAGATGTGTGCAAACCTGGTAATCAACTACAAGGAACGTCTGTCCTCTGTACTTGCCAACAAGGGTTCTCCACCAAGTACTAAGTCATGTTTTGATAGGGGATTAAATACTTATTTCACTCAATGAAATGCAAAATAATTTATATATTTTATTCAATGTGATTTTCTGGATTTTCTTTTTGATATTCTGTCTCTCACTGTTATAATAAACCTACCAAAAATAACCACTAAAATTATAGACCATTCATTTCATTGTCAGTGGGCAAACTTAAAATCAGTGAGGGATCAAATAATTATTTCCCCCACTGTATATCAGTCCCTCTATTCCACATGCGTTTTTGAACACTCTACCTCTTTGGATGCTTGCACTGCTGCACTCTTTGTAAATAGAGCTCACTTTTCATAAACTCTGCTTTACTTTTTTTTTTTTTCTTTAACCATTCACTGGTATTTTCTGTACAAAAATTGTGAGTCAGTGACAACCAAAGTCTAATTCCTCCTATGTGTGTAAAAGGGCAGGGTTAAAAAAAGACAAAAATGATACTCAATACAATTTAATTTCAGAACAGAATTACAACAAGTTAGGCAATAATTTTCTTCGATTATATACCATCTCAAATGAACTGAAAAATGATATCCCTGGATTGAGTACTAAATTTGTTCTGTGTTGTATTTTTGTAATGCACGTCAGATAGTTTACAGAAAAGCTGGCAGCAATTCTCGGTATGTATAAGATGTCAATATATCCCTAGAGAGTCTTATAGTCAGCCATCATCAATATTGCATTGAATCTATATTGAATCGAATTGTGAGATCCTGCCCAAAACCCCGCCCTAGTGTGTCAACGCTCTTGTTCGATAAAGCCCGATTCTGAGGCCTAAAACAGGGATGCTTTATCACTCTCCACAGCTTTAACCGCAGTAAACAAACCAAACCATCGCTGTACACGCATGGAGACGGGCAGGGGCTTTGACACTGCAGCTATTGTAAGGGGCAGATTGGTTTATACAGCTAGACGGAGCGTTGCTCAGCGGTCACTGGGAAGGACAATGAGGCTCTTAGAGGGTTGTGTGCATGACTCTCTCTCTCACTCTCACACACACACACACACACACACACACACACACACACACACACACACACACAGTCAGCTAGTGTACACAGACCTGCGGTGCAGTTGGCGGTGTAGACGCACAGCAGTTCCAGAACTTCCTCCATGGTGGGGTCGTCCAATAGGAGCCAGGGCCAGAGAGCGTGGATGGCCGGTGCGAGGCGGGCGTCCGTGGCCGCCATCTACAAACACACACACTATGTAAGAAGACACACACGCGCTGTGACATGACACATAGAAGCAGCAAAAAAAAAAAAAAGAAAGAAAAAGGTCCTGGTCTGCACGGCTGCAGAAACACAGATAGCAATAATTAACAAGTCTGGTCAGTGTACAGGCAAAACAAACAGGCGTGAATATGAAAAAACTAAAACTTGAGTATTTCATTTCACACAGTATTGGTCACCTGTTTCAGTAGGAATGCTCATGATTTCAATCATTTTTATGTTTGGAGGTTATAATGTCTTTGAAATGTCTTTTTAAAATTATTTATGTGCTGCTTTTCTCAGGAAAGAGATTAAACCGCAAAGTGGCTACCATGGTTAAATAAAGGTTAAATCAAAAATAAAATAAAAAATAAAAATATAAAATAGTCTGCCTGACATATGGTTAAACCATTCAGCTCAAGGGAAAAACTGCTGTGTGAAAAGGCAACAGAGAAAATGAACTTAAAATGAGAGTCTCGCAAGTGTGAACTTGGAAAACAAAATTCACTGAGATGTTAATAGAGCCATACGCATTTGGGTAAATCTCACACAGCGCACTGCCGCAACGGAGTTTCATTAAAAACCAATTAGCGGCAAGGATTTAAAAGGCAGTGAATGGGGCTCACTTTGCACCCATCGTTGCGGTAAAGAGTGTTCCGCAGGATCTCCGCCATCAGCTTGACCTCTTTTAAACAGCCGTCCTCCTGATGATGTAGAACAGAAAACAGAACAGAAAAAACTCTGAGACTGCCATTTAAAAATGTATATTCATTGCCATAATAGGGCCAAACAAAAATGTGTGACCAAGGCTTATTTATGTTCAGTAAAAAAAATATGTATTACCAACAAGAAAAGCAATCTATAAAGAGTGTTCACCTTCCTGCGGTGCGCGGCCTTGCCTGGTCGGATAGACTCCAGGTTAAGCTGCGAGTGACTCTGTCTCATCTGCTCCACACAGCTGTCGATCAGACCCGCTGCAGAGGCACAGAGGGAGACATTAGAATATTGTGGATGTTACACTGTGGATTTCATACAGTTGGGAGATTTTAACAAAATAATTTATCACAAAAAATGCTAAATGAACTGACTTACGGAGTCATACCCATTATATCTGTCCCCAATGTCGAAGTGTTAACAAACTTGTTCCACCAATCACGGGGGAACCAACAAGAAACGGGCTACTGGTCCACTTGGGGGGCCACTTGGGGCCCATTGGACAGAGACAAAGAAAAATGGCAGTATTTCTATCAAGAGTGAAATTGGGGAGGGTTACCCTTCACAGCGTGGTGCTGCGCAGTGGGGCTGCAGGCCAGCAGTGACATCAGAGCTCTGGCTGTAGGCATCTTCATGGGGTCCTGAAGTGACCTCTTCTCAAAGCTCTGCATTCACACACAGGGAGGGTGGTGGGGGGGCATGCTCATCTATTCAGCTGTAGAAACTAACACACACCAATAAAATAAGTAACCGGCTGATAAAGACACAGGGGCGAATTCACAAAAGGGTTGCACGGCTTTTGTGACCACTAAATTAGTGCAATTAAGCAAAAAAGAAGGTGTCTATTTTACCCGCAGACCCACTAACTGCGCTGCTACGCAAATACCGTCTCAGTGTGTTGGTGCTATTTGCAAGTATTTAAAGTAGGTATTATCCATATGATCCCTCCAAAGGCTCCCTGCTCCCAGGCACATTTGGCCTTAAATAGGCCCCTTTCCATGCAAATGAGCATCGTTGCAGAAAACGTCCAATTCAAACACCAGGGCTTAGGCCTGTAGCGATAACTTCTTTTGTTGGATGATATTGCGATAAACGATATTATTGTAATTTTAACACCATTTCTTTGCCACTGAATTAATGATAATAGAATAAAAATGCAAGTACTCTCTTTCAAATGGCAATGAACTTGTAATTGTTAAGCGTATTCAGACATTGTAATGATAAAAATATATTTTAATATCCTAAATAAATAAAACATAAATAAAATTAAACCACAAATGAAACAATAAATGAAATGGGCTCTCGGGCTCGAGTTATCTTAACCTGGTTCACTGTCGCTGTGTGTGTGTGTGTGTGTGTGTGTGTGTGTGTGTGTGTGTGTGTGTGTGTGTGTGTGTGGGTGTGGGTGTGGGTGTAGGAGCTGCCTGAGCGCCACCCACAGTGAAACTGACAGAGAGCTGACAAGAGGACATAAGCAGCACGACCAGAAATGACAGCAAAACGTGTCTCAGCATAGTTTTTTTCTGTTCATTAGACTCAGTAACATTTATTTGTAAAATGGTTTAAACAACGCAAGTAGTACATTATTTATTTGCGGATTTATGAAATTTCACAGTACGATACGGTATCTACCAAAGTACCGCAGAATACGGTATTCGCAATATTAATTTTCCCCCTTTCATTTTTTGTATATGAATAAATAGTTTATATTTAAAATGAAAAACATATGGTAAGTCCTCTGACGCGGCACAGCACCAGAAGGCACTTGTCAGGGCTCTCAAATTTTGCAACATAAAATTATACCGTGGGCATGGTATTATAGGCAAAGGCCGTGGTTCAATGTGTTTCAGTATGTCAAAGCCATTTCCAAATATATTTTGCCATAAGTTACTATAAGTAGAGTAGTTAAGGATAAAAAACAGATTGATGCTACAAGCAGCAGAAAGCAGCAAGTCGTTTTCATCGTAAATTCCCACGTGATTTGAACGCAAGAAATGAAGGCGTAACAGGGGCAGAGAGTCCACTGTGAATTCTAGTGTAGATACAATTCAGCCATGGACTATGATCGTAGTCACTGTGAAAACTCCAAAAGACAAGGAGAAGATCAATTTCAGAGGATTCTTCTGTCCCCGAGGCACTGTTCAGGTTTGGTCACAAAGTCAGTGGTGTAACTACAGACGGTGCAAACGGTGCAGCTACACAGGGCTCGGTGCCCACTAGGGGACCCATCTCATCTGAGCGCCAGCAATGGGGCACTCTCGATCGGCGGCACCAGCGATGTGGTGACAAAACAAAAGCAGCACCATGTGTAATGGACCGTGTGTAACAGACGCACTCTTACCCCCTGTTGCAAAGAACAGAATGTGAAATAAGTGTGTTTCCATTAGTTCGGTTGAGTGTAATTGACTGCCTACCTGAATTTATATGTTCTAATGCTCAATGTCAACAGATTACGCAATGGGATGTGCCTTATTCCGCTGTTACAAGCTCATACTATGACAAAGTTTGTGGCAGTTTGTGGTGAGTGCGACGGGCTGGGCTACCTGAAGCAGTAGTTCACAGAGGTGGCTTGCTGGGGGACCACTCAGGATGTTGCACAGCGGGGTCAGGGCTTCGGGGGCTTCCGAGGAGCACTGTTTGGACTCTTCTGAGAAAACCGCGCAGAGAAACTGCAGCGCCACCGTGTGGAGGCCAGGCTCTACAGCTTCCTCACTCACACACACGCTCAATGTTGCTGCAGCCAAGACAGTGACAGCGGGGAAATAAAGATCATGTATTTGAGCGCTTTTCTTTTTATCAATGAGGGGGTAATTCCATGATGAAGTGCGGGGAGTAAAAAAAGAAAAATAAATTACAAATTGTTTTCCCATTCTAAATTCCGACAGCCCTACTATTCATTCATGCCTGAAGAAATCTGCACTACACAAATGTGAAGGACTGGTGGGGGGGATACACAGATCATTCGAATGCACACATGCAGTGCACATGCAACACACACACACACACACACACACACACACACACACACACACACACACACACACACACACACACACACACACACACACACACACACACACACACACACACACACTTACAGTTGGGTGAGCGCAATCACTTTTCACTGAACACTGCATATTTCCCTGCTGCCCCATTTATCAGAGAGGTAACTCTGGGAGCCATCCAGGCATCTGTTCAGTGCACACTGACATGTTGCATACACTGTATGCAAGGACACAGTGTACACAGAAACAGCAATGATGCAGAAATTACCGTAATGATTCTGCATCATACTTTTAATGCATTATTTGCATTTTACATCTTTACCTGCAGACTTTCCAAGTAGTTTGCACTTAGGGCTGGGGCGCTATAACAATATAATATCGATATTGTAATATGAGACAAATAATCGCCTGGGATTTTGATTATTGTAATATGATCATAGTTAAAAGGTGTCGTCAAGACTGCATTACAGTAAAGTAATGCACATTTCTGGACTTCGTAAACTGTTCTAGCTGTTCTAATCAACGCCTCTCACCTGCTTAGTCATTAATAATGTGGATACATTATTATATTTGCACACTACAGTAGTTGAGATATTTTATAATTTGAGATATATAATTGATTTCAAATGTGACCAATATGCCTAAAATGTGCAACTCGTGGCGACTTAAGTCAAGATTGGCTGTCCGGTACTGCCGAGGGTGATTTATTCATCACATGGAGCAGACAGTGCGCAGTATCAGTGCGTTGTGTACCTGAAAATGTCTTCCAGCGTCTTCCCAGCGCAACAGAGACAGATGGGAACGCCACCGAGACGTCCCCGCGTACCAGGGTAGCCAGGAGCGTAAACACGTGTGCCCAGCTGACGCACACCGCTCGCCGGGTGCCAGCGTCTGAGTAGGGAGACACAGCGAGGGACAAATAAACTCATCATGCAGGTGAGCTTTAAAAAAAAAAAAAAAAAAAAAACACACGCAGACACACACAGCACGGCGGGAGTGACACGCACGTCTAACGTTTTATTGATTAACACGTCAGCGCATGCGAGCAGGGAGCCTTTGGAGGGATTTGAGCTGTCCAAACAATTCAGGTTGAGAATAGGACCGGGTTCAAAAATACTACAATACAATTAAATTGTACTGTTAACATTTCTGAATGATTGCAACATTTTAATCATTTATTTAATCATTTGAAGTAATGCAACCATTTTCCTCAAAGTTGCAAATTACTTGAAATATTTCTGTATTAGACTGAATGTGTTCCATGAAATATGTTTGTAGTGCGCGTCAGACGGTTCATGGCAGCAATTCTCATTATGTATGAAATGTTGAATATATCAATATCGTATCAGTATCGTGAGACATCTCTTAATTATTCCATTGAGTCGAATTGTGACCCTTTGTATCCAAATCGAATCGTGGACTTGGACACGTGAACATAGATTGTAGATGGGGGAGAATGGGTGAAACATTTTTTTATGAATTTTCTTTGTTGTATTTAGCTATTTAAATAGGGACACCCTTACTCCCCCAGTCCTCATTTAATTTGTGCTGTTTAAAATAACTTATTCCCATCATCTTTTGTTTATATTTATTTTAGTCAAAGCGAATAAAGTGACAGCTATAGATTCCAGCGTTGTAATCAGAAGACCTGGGGGGATGATTGTGATGATGATGATGATGATGATGATGATGATGACTGTGGAAGTTATTTGTATTTTAACATTTCTGATGGAAAGTAGTATTTTTTCTGTACTCCAGTTTGAAATAAAATAAGTGATTGCTTTATATGAATAAGAACCTGCATATCATTGTAATCCACTCCTCATAACTTTTTTAATAAAAGTAATTATACACCGGCATAAATAAGAATGTTGCAGCCACATTGCTTTATTGTATATTTGCATTCTATTTTCATTTCATTGTAAATCTACACCTTTTACTTATTTTTATTTTGTATTACATTGCGTTCCTCACGTAGCCACAGTAACTCTTGAACTTCCCACCTAGAGGGATTAATAAAGTTATTTCTTATCTTAATACGGTGGTACCTCGACTTACGACCGCATCTACTTACGACTAATCCAAGATACGACCGTGGAAATTTGCAGTGGGCGCGTTGGCGACCAGTCAGCAGTCAGTCAGCGGGCGACCTACGTCGTGTGTGCACGTAGTTCGTGGCTTATCCATATTTTTTTCATATTTACTGTGTTTGCGCTCTGTATTTTGTTTATTTTCACCCTTCGTGATTTCATAATTTATATGGGAAAAATGGCTTCGACATACGACTGTTTTAACATACAACCGTTCTTATAGAACGAATTACAGTCGTAAGTCGAGGTACCATTGTACTACATTGGACCGTCCCTGATTATTCCCATCCCTAGTAGCTGGCTAATACTGGAGAAAATTTAGAAATCCGCATTAAGCTTTTACCCAAGCATTTGGTATCCAGCATCAGCACAGTCACCAGACTGGTCAGTAGTGGTTTCAGGAAGTCCGTCTGACCAATCAGCTCTTGGTTCACGGTAACACATGACTGCAGCAGCCTGGAGAAGCCAGACACGAGCTGAAGTAAGGCAACAACCTGGAGGAAACATGGAGTGAGTAACATTTAGGCCACACATAAAGACATTTACTATATAAACTGAAATAACAGAGGCACCTTCACACTACACTGAAAATGAAATGAAAGTGAGAGTATAAATAAATCCAGAGAATTGACCTAGTTTTCCAGTTGCTTAAACAAAAGGATGCTTTGAGTGCAAGCATGTTAAGTTTCTAAATTGCACAACTCTACCCACACACTCTCCTACAGGAGGCCTCAGACAACCTCTTCTCTGCTGTGGGGCTGAAGGTGAACACAACAAACCTCTGTTTATTTGATTGTGAGTCATAATAGCATTCCAATCGTCAAAACTCCAGATAATTTTTGTCTGTTACAGCAGCGGTTATCGTTCACATTGAGGTCATTAAGCAACAGATAATAAATAATTGTTTTTCTCACTGTACTTTCAAAACTTCAAAAGTATGTATATTGCACATTTATAGAAATTATTATTAGAAACATATTTAACTAAATTAAACAAATCCCAAGGTTGAGAATGTGTTACAGTGCTGTAACACATCCATCCTCACCTGGTTTCTGACTGCGTCTCTCTCTCCTGGCAGAGTGATTGGTGACTTGAGCTCACTCAGACATTTCTCAATGGCTTTGGCATCCACAAGACTGGGGGGAAAAAAAAAAAAAAAAAAAGACAAAACATGGAAGACAGCAATACAAGGTGCTTCCATTTGAGTCTCAAATATTGTTTAATGCATATAGTCCCAATTGTCTCAACCAGAAAAACGAATAAATACATAATAATAATAAATATAGCTGCAGGCAGCAATACACGGGGTCCAGTTTAGTTGTGTTAGGTACGCATTAAAGTTTTCCGGGTTCTTTGATCCGCAGCACGATCATATCCTTGTTGCTTATTAGGGGTTGCGTAACAAAAAATAGAAAATCTAAAAATACAATAAACACATAAAACATTAAAATAACTTTGATGCAACTGGAATATTTGATGCAGTCAGGATTAATTTGTTTATGGGGAAAAAAAACTTTCAAATCATCAACAGCGATAACGACAGCAGTGTGAATGCAGCATGTGACCTGCTACCTGGCCAGAGATTTCAGGAGCAGCCCGTGTCCGAGAGCAGCGAGGGTGAAGTCCGGCAGAACAGCCAACAGGTTGGTGAGCAGGCCGCAATGGGCCGTCAGGAGGTCGGGTGTAACCATAGCAACAGACTTGACCGCCAAGGGCTCACCCTGCCGGGAATCCTGGGAGACGGCCGAGTCGCTGGTGTCTGTGTCGCTTTGGCCTGCGTGAGCAGACAGTTAAAAGAAAAAGCTTTGGCATCAACTCATACACACATGGCTGAAGACCACATCATAAAAATATCGACCTGGAACTAAATCATAAAAATATCGACCTGGAGAAGAATGTCTTCTACAGCTATGTTTATACGAATGTCCAGTCTGTGATAACCGTCGAGCAGTAGAATTAAAGGATCACTGACAACCGGGCTAGACGGAGGTTTTGCGCTTCAAAAGAAACTGCAGTTCACATCTTATTTGGTCTGAAGCGTGAAAATAAACAGCGTTACGATGACTGCAAGAGCACCGAAAACAAGTTCCTCTCTCACTCTTTCCGTACCCTGAGCCATGAGTCTGCTGGCAGGCGATTCTTCAGCGGTGAGTGGGGAGGGAGCCGTGGGGGTGTGTGGGCCAGAACCCCGAATCTGGAATGGACACAGACAGTCAGGCCTACCTACTGTACATTCAGGTGTGTGTCTGTGTGGGGGTGTGTGTGTGTGTGCGGCTGGCTGACCACAGTGCTGGAGGTAGAGAGGGAGCTGGATGCTCTGCTGAGGTCGACGGCTGAAGCTGGAAGACTGCTGCTCCAAAGCCTCAGGGAGTCTTCTGAATCTGGACGATCATAGACACTTACTATAACTTACTTACTATATACTTTATCTGGCACTAAAATGCTGATATTCCAAGTATTTGAACGTGGCAATGAAAAATACAGTCAAAAGGGACCACGGTAATGGTGAATTGTCACAATACATTTAATTGCATAACTGTGAGTGAAGGTATTTACAATTCCAATACAACGAAGTTCTAATAAGCGGCATTTCTCAATTTCTATTGTCCCCCCCCCCCAATCAAAATAGTCTCATCATCCCATGTTAATAATCAGTCTTTTACAATACCGAAGAGCTATTGACCTACATTCTGTTGGGGGCCAGATGAGCTTGTTACCAGCTTAAGATACCTACAAATCAACAAATAGCATGGCTACGTAAAACAATTAAAAATAATAGAGAAAATATACATAGATAAAAATAATATATAAAGAATAGAGAAAAAACAAATCGTAATCTTTTTGGATATTGTTCTCTCATATTTTGTTGATTACATGTCAAGGCTACAGTGTTAAATATAATACGTTAATTATACAGAAAGAATTTCACATCTGTAGAAAGGATGGACGACTCGTACCCCCCGAGGTGCTCTCCTGTGGACTGGAGCCGTCGGCAAGGGAGGGCTGCAGGTTGAAGGTGAACCTGCCGGTGTAACACACCGACACACACAGAGCCACGTGCTGGAAGTAGTGGCAGTGGTACAGTAGGGCCTGGAGCGCAGGCAGGCCCACCAGGGACACGCCTGACACCTCATCGTGTACGCAAGGGTTCTGGGACAGGATGCAGAGGGAAAGAACAACAGATTCAGAGGAAGGGAATGCTACATTATGCAATATCATGCCAAAATGTAATAAATTAGTAACCTTTCTTATGTGATAAGACTCGCATTTAGTTATAAACTCCTTGAATATAATACATAAGTTTGGCTGCATTTTGTAATAATCTATTTCATAATGAAGAGGTTATTATGTATTGGTCACACATCTTTGTGATGAACATGTAATAATTGAATGTTATGTAATAAACAAAAATTGTCATCTTATTATAAATGATTGATATATTGTTGTCTCATATTGGCATGTGTACGTGTGTTTCAACATCTGTGTGAGCCTTCTCATAAAATTGTATTTCAAATTATCTAATTTAATATATGCAAAATATTCTTGTTTGCACCATATATATCATATTATATATATAAAATATTTTATGAGCAGAGGGGTTTGTTTTAATTACTATTATTATCTTTATTATTAGTGGTACTACGGTTATTACTATTATTATTTAGTAGCATTTATAATACCACTAGAATTAGAACTATTATGTAGTTTAGTACAACTTCCAAACTTGATTTTCAGGGATTAATAAAGTGTTATTATATATTATCTTATGAAGTAGTAAAGTGTGACAGCGGCAGCTTTATTACATATTGCGTTAACAAGGTGGGTGTCGATTCTGTCATTAAAAAGCTTTGGGGGTTGAAGGGCATGACGGGAGAAAGATCAAAACTAAAAATATCTGAGTCCAGCTAAGGGAGCTGTGCAGGGCTCTCCAGGAGAGGACAGGGTGGATGGATGAGAAAGGAGAGGGAGAAGAAAGAAAAGAAGGGAGTGAGTGAGATAAAAGCAATGAGGCAGTTTTGATCCAGGGTCTATAAAAAGCTGTAAACTGGCCGGCCGGGCCACTGACCTTCCAGCTGGAGTCCTCGGCATCCTCCTCGTTGGCAGGCATGGGCATAACAAGCAAGTTCTGCAAAATAAACGCTGCCTGGGCGGACGGACGGACACACACGCACGCACGCAGACACAGAGAAGTCAGAGCATTGACAACACTGCCATCTGCCTGTACTTTACTGGTAATACTCCACAAACACAATCACTAAAACACAACCCTCTGCAACAAAGGCATTGATTTCTGGACAAATTTACTCTCAAAGCAGCGCAGGTAAGATTTATTGATTTATCTTTAAAATTGATTATTTGGTTTGAAGGCAAATTTTTGGTTCAGTGCTAGGCATAAGGATTATAACATCAGAAAGGTTGACTGCGAGGGAGAACTTGACTCAGACAAAATGTTAATAATTAAGAATTTTAAGCCCTAATATTTGTATCAACATAATTAAGACTTTTTAAAGGACCTGCTTGAGATCTTTTCAGATTCTGTACACCTGGTAAATTGGCCCCACTATACCTTTTGTAGAAACAGTGCCCAAATCGTACTACAAGTTCAAAGATAAACTACTAAGCAGACAAAATGAGAACTTCCTAAATATGGCCTCGAAACACAATATGTAACAACACCACATTTTGCAATAACTTAACAAAATGTAACAAGTTTGACCTTCATTATGTAATAACACCAGCGTTTGTAATAAGGTGCCATAAGTTTTGTAATAGACACCTTGAACGCAATAGGCTTTTGTAAATACCTAATAATGGGGAATTTATTTAGTGTCATGACTAAAGCGTGATCCTTGATATAAAATAAAGACAGCAATTTTGTCGTGCTATTACATAACATGTTGATCATCATTTAATAGGTTATTACAAAATGCGGCAAAGATTATGTATTCCGTTCAAGATGTTTATTATAAAATGCAGGTGTTATTTCACAATAAAGGTTATTAGACTTTGGCAAGTAATAACAAAACAAAACGCTGCTAAAGGCCTCCCAGTTGTTGACGTTCTTTTCTCATCAGTGCTGCAGTTTGGAGCGTGAACCCACACCTCCGGGTGGTTTTAGTCATGACACCCACCTCTCTGCGGACCAGGCTGCACTCCTGCTGGTCTAGCAGGATGCTGAGCAGCGTCCCCCACAGCCCCCCGCTGATGTTCTGGCAGCTGGCGCACAGAGCCCAGCACCCGCTGGGTGCCGAGGACAGGGCCCTGCCCACCCCCAGACTGGCAAACCTCACCTAGGTGGAGGGACATGAAGAAGGGAATAGGAGAGCACGAGGTTGAGAGTGAGCAAGGTCGAAAAGATAGTTGTGTGCAGAAGAGTGGAAGAGAAAATGGTGAATATATGATCAAATTATAACCAGGGGAGGCTTGTGCTTGTCGTCAGATTAAAAGATGACGTGAAGTTTGAGGCCGCAGACGTCCCAATAGTGAGGGAAAAAGTTCTCTGAGCTGTTGTTAAATATGAAACATGAACGACCGGGGTTATTTATACTGACATAGAAATTGACGTTCACATTGATGACAGCGACGACAGATCATGTCAGGGGAGCCTCTCAAGACGAGCATGTTGGCAAACGTATATTTTGGAGACAGAGAATCGAGGACTCTCGGCTGTCACACGGTTTTCATTTCGTTGCGTTCGTGAGCTGTGACTCAGCACTGTTTGTTTCATTTTGTCCCAAATGCAAGTAGTTACAATTTTTTTTTTTTTACCGTTTTTAGTTTGTGAAATGGTGTTAGCAAAGGGTAGCAGTGTTTTTTAAGTGTGTTTTGTGTGATAAATGAAAAACTTCAGAATTTCCATGTAGGGATTAAAAGGTACTCAGTTTATGATTATAAGGTTCATACATATTGTGAAGGTTAAAATACATAAGCGAAGCAGATAATAGAATAACAATGATAATAATAAATATTTGTAGAGTTTTTGTCAATGGTTTAAGACACTAACCATTAAAATATTCAGATTTATTAGCAATCTTATTCCTATGATTATTGTGATGAATTCCTCTATTTCAAGCGCTAGTGATTCCAGGGATGTCGAGTTACACCTACCTCTGGATCTCGATCCACCCACAGTGGGATGAGCCAGGCCAAGCCGAGCTGAGAACCGCTCGCCTCCTCAGTACCTGCTTCGTGTCCCAAAGACCACTGGGAAATTAAGTCCTGAAGAAAACAGAATAACAAACTGAAATTACTTTGGTTTGTCATAGGCCCTGACAACATCTTACATTTGGTTGGATCCTGCATGTTTGGAGGTGCTTGTCTATATTTCGGTGGTATTGCATCAAAAGTTAATTGGCAACTGGTCCACAGTGACTCATAGATTGAATCTATACAGGGACAATGTGGGACAGTAATAAAATGCAGAGATTCTGTCCAGTGACATGGGGACAATGTCATGTCAACCTTATTGTATATTGGTTGATTTGACCATTATCTGTATCTAAACTGCTATCTATAACGTTCTAAACTGCCTTCAAGGAAAATAAGGCACTGGGAGTCAAACCGATTGATTAGCTCATTGTGTGATAGTCGGGTGAAGCCATACTGGATCAATCTACCGTAGCTCTGTGAACTTCTTGGAGACTGTAACTGTGATCACTATAGATTTGAATTTGGACTCCTTGCCAAACCTTGCCCTTGCTCTCAGTGATCATCTCGTGGGAGAGGTGAAGGAGGCAGATGACTGCGTTCTTGGTCACACCCTTCCCCATGAAAGATGTGGCGTTTCCACCCCACTCCACATAGAAGGAAGAGATCACCTGTGTGAAAGAATCACAATATGGGAGAGAAAACTAAACAGCATTGTGGGAGTCTCACAGGTAGTGTTTTAGGGAGGGGAACGGAGTCTTTCTTGCCGTGGTGCACAAGAGTTTTTATTGGACAGAGTAACAAAAAGGCTCGCTGGCCAGAAGTATAAATAATAAATAATAATGAGGATGATTTTCAGGCGCAGGAGGAATGCCGTTCCACTCTGTCGAGCCTGTGCGCCGATCCCCTCTGCGAGACAGACAAACATTACGAATGCTCCCTGCCCTGAGTCGGACCACAGCTTGGCGGCTGCGGGAGAGGGAGCTGTGCTGTTGTCTGCAGCGGTGCTTTACCACGCCCCTTGGTTCGCAAAACCTCTGTCCAAACAGCAGCTTTCTCATGGGTTACCTGAGGGCATCTCACAAGCCTACATGGACACAGGTCAGGTTTTTCCACCTGACACCCAGGCTCACTCGTATCACAGAGTGATGGCTTCCACTGCCCTGTTTGGGGGTGTGTCAGCGGAAGACATTTGCATGGCAGCTTAATGGCTGTCACCATGTCCCTTTGTCAGATTTTATCCAAACAATGTATCTGGAGGATCTCTGTCTTCCTCAGTGCTCCGCACAGCGTCCCTCTGCATTACTGCATTACGTGGATAGGTTTGTGGGAGCTGCTTATCCAACATGCAAATGAAGATAGACAGCTCCAGTGCATGATTGGTTTAACCGCCGGTCCGGACACATCGCGGACATGCTAATTCAGATACATACAAATGACGATGGACGGTCCCAGCGCACGGTTGGTTTAACAGTCGGTCCAGATACATCGAAGACACTCTGTTGAGGTGAGTCACGATGTTATTTTAAAGTGGAAAAAACGCATATGAATCTAATGCTGTTTTCCACTGCTCTGTTAAACCTTGGAAGTTATTATGCCTACCGGTTAGCAGGTTGTCCCAGTAGAGCTATTGCCTTGTGTCTTGACAGCAGGGCGTAGACTCAACTGGTTTTGCCTTATGCCAATAAGGAAGAAGCTAGAGGGTGGAGCCTAGTTGAAATAGAACAATAGTTAGCTTACTCTAACTTAAGTTCTATGATCATAGGTGAAGCCCTCTAGCTTTTCCTGCTGTCTTCCTAGGGTCGTCAAGATCCCTGGGGAGCAGAATGGACCGCCCACGGCTCTTTTATTACGGAAGGCCACAGTTGATAGGCTGATGGGTACATTAAATTTTCGGTAAGGCACGCATGCGCACGAGGGAAGCTAATAAGGACAGAGTTGGAGGGCCTTTGCCTATGATCATAGAACTTGAGTTAGATTAAGTTAACTATCGTACTAGTAGTGTTAGAGAGGGTTTTTTTTGGTTGTAATGAAAGTACGTTAGACAGTAAAGGCAAAAAGGATGCTCATGGGGTAGACAGGTCAGTGCAAGTAGGTTTCAGGTGTAGTCTGAAGAGATGAATCTTTAGTCTGTGAGAAGACGGGGAGCAATTAAACCATTCTGACACACTGCTTCTTGATCCATTGAGGCGCCAGGGATGAGAAGAGTGGTGAATGGGATGAGACCATGAGACCTTTGAGACCATGTAGCGGCAGGATTTTCTTTCTATATTTCAGTAGGATTTCTCCATATGAACACTCTGAAATAAAATTATAATTAGATGTTTAGTGTAGCGTGGCTGTCATGCGAGGCGATGCATTTTAATCAAGGGTAAATACAGTGGAAGCTAATTGTTTTGCTTTGTTTGCCTTCAGGTTGTGAGACAGCACTGGAGAGCTGATGGCACGAGAGCCCAAGGCTAGCTGAGCCCCACGGCCAAAAACCCTCCCAATAGTCTGGCTGAAAGGTAGCGCAAAAGGGCAAGGCAAATGACAACATCAGAGTTTATTGCTGTGATGGATCTAGCCAAGGCCCCAAATCGCTAAGATTGCAGAGCAGGAGCAAATACCTTAAGAAAACTGTGCCACTGTAGTCCAATCTGTTCACACCAGTATTTATGCAAATCAAGAACTCAAACCCACAATATGTCATTACACTGGCAAATCACCCAATTCCAACAAGTACTCTCTGCGCCATTAAACTAACTCATAAAAGCTTGCGGCAAATTATCTCACAGGGTTAACAGTCCTCACTGGGCAGCACACACATCTTAAATAATGGAATTGAAAGGTTGGATGATTTCATATCCACAATGGCAGTGAGGGGTTTTTATTTTAGCTTGAGAGATAGCGGCATTAATGACCCAGGACAAAAATCATAAGGTGGAAATTGTTAGACGAAAAAGGAACACGATGACCTGGCCAATTTGCTGAAATCTTTGCTACAGTATCATCTATGTTACTGACCCTCTTGCCCCGACTCATTGAGGGGTGGATGGAGGCGTCAGCTTCAAGTCAAGTGTCGAGGTACAGAAATCTAACTTCAACTTTAAAAACCTCCATCAATTTAAAATACAGCTGCACAAATGCTCTCAGCCAATCTAAGCACTAATATCAAAGTCTCTCTCCAAGTTTGTTTACTTGGAGGCTATCTTGGAAATAATTTTCTCCACAAAGTAGGTTTGTGGCTCCAAGAACAAACCCTTATATCTTCAATCAAAGGATCATCTTCTGACTTTTGATTCTGTCATATCAGTGTTTAAATTTCATATCGAGATGCATGCAGATCAAGTTGTAGAGACCATCCATACTATTACGGAATCACAATACATTTTACATAGCGGTCTGGCATACCACTGTAGCGGAGGGGGGGTTAAGAATCTCTCGGCCACGGTGATTCACTTTGCGCTACTTTTACCGCCGGAATAGATAGAGCTTAATGTTTTGTGGATTAGTTTCTCTAGTATAATCTATAAAACCTCTTAGTGGGGAGAATAGGCATACTAAGCCACATTGTGAACAACCTCAGTGAAGGCCTTGAAAAAAAAACCAATCACACCTGCCCACCAAGACCAAGTAAAGAAATGTGGATGCTATTGTGTTAGCCTATCGGGAGCATCCTGAGAAATTTAAAAGGAAAAATGAAATCAAAACCTGGACATCCTCACACTTTTTACTGCTGCACAAGTTGCTTTGTCTAATGTTGTGGTTTATCTGTTATGGACATTTAAACAACACAACAGATGGAATGGGCAAGGTTGATTATCCTCATCAGCAGCTTTGCAGTGCAGCCTATCTAAAAATATATATATATATATATTTTTTTTTATTATTATTTTTTTTTTTTACCTATTGCATTTCACAGCCACATTGGCTCGATTTTAATTAATTCCACAGACAGTATTGTGGTTTTTGCCTTCGTTCATTTCCGTGGGCAATCAGGCATTCACATTCCTGGCGAGAAGATACAGGGGAGGGGGCTTTGGGAGACCTGCATTTTCATGTGAATATGTGCACATAACCATAAAAACACAATCCTGAGCACACAGCACACCTGTAACATACCTCTAATAACCCACTGAGGTACTTGGAGCACAACGAGAGGGGCTCCTGGTCTGGGCAGTGGGAGCTCCAGCCGGGCCTGGCCGTCAGGGTGACCATGCCCAGCAGTGTCCTCTCCAGGCTGGGCAGACCGTAAAAGCGCGGTGCGTCAGACACCCGCAGGCTCTGGAGCAAGCGGATGGCCAGCTGGCTCATGAAAGGGCCCGACAGCGCCAAACATATCCTGGAGAGACGTGAAAGGAGAGAGGGAGAGAGAGGGGAAAACAGAGAGAGACATACAAAATTGGGAGAGAGGATGGTATGTGTTATCCTGTTTCAGTTGCTTTAGCTGGTGTATTTTCCAGTTTTACTTCATTTTGAACTTGAGTTCTTATTATGCCAAAAGCTGTCTCCAGACAGCTCCGCTGAATAAAGTTAAGCCCTTATAACGTTACATTACATTACATTTAGCAGACGCTTTTATCCAAAGCGACTTACAATTATTCAAACACCAATGGACGCAGCCATCAGGAGCAATTAGGGGTTAAGTGTCTCGCTCAAGGACACTACAGTATGCTAGCAGGAGGAGCCTGGGATCAAACCAGCAACCTTTAGATTACTAGACTACCAGCTCTACCTCCTGAGCTACCATCCCCTACGACCAATAACCAACCAATCATAAAGCCTGCCCCCTGGTATATATAATGGGTCACCGCCTGTCACTCTCCCTCTTTGCTTATTCAGCTCTCCACTGTTGGAAGCAAGCCCTTTGAGCTAAGAGAAAGAGAAGAAAAAAGAAGTTCATTGCAATTTGGCTGATAAGTCTTCAGCAGATTCAAAAGTGTGTGCAGGTTGTGGTTAATGACCCCCAGGGAAACTCAGCCGGTGTGTGTCCGCTGTCTGGGCCAGGGACACACAGCAGCGGGTCTTTCCAACCCATTGTTTTGTATTATTGCACGAGGTTGCGACTCTGGATTATCCACCAGCGGGGTGAGATATTCAGCCCCCTCCCCAGTCTCTCTTGCAATGCCGAACGGCCTACGAGTGTCTTGGGTGAGGACGAAGAGGAGGAAGAAGCTCTCCTACTCTCGAGGCCACGCTCCACCTCCCCTCTTGATCTTTCATAGCGTCCTCACCAGGTAGATGAGGAGGGGATGACCACCCACCAGGAGCTGCCTGACTTCCACACAACCCAGTGTGGCTCCAAGGAGTATGAGGAGGGGGAAGGAGAAGAGTCAGGGGAGGAGGCACAAGGGATAGCTCATAAGCCTTCCCAAGTGCTTTTCCACGAAGAGCTGCTGCACCTACTGGAACGAGCTGTGGTGAAGCTGGGGATTCCATGGGCAGACCCCAAGCCTTCTGCTCCTTCCATGCTAGCCGGAGCATATTTCTAAGGCAATGGACCAGCGACCCCCACCACGCCCCCTCCCCGTGTTGGGGGACCTCATGAAAGATGCGGGACTGTCTTGGGGCACTCCGCAGAAAACTCCCTCCCCTATCCAGGCATTCAACCTGTGGTGGACCCTGGATACCGAAGCAGCATTAGGTTGCCTCACTATCCACACCACCACCCCCGGAGGAATCTGAAACAGCAAACATGTGCCCCAGCCTCATCGTATCGTCTCGCATGACAACCACTCCACACTGAACATCTAATTATAAACCTCAGCTCCCATCGAAGGCAAGCAGACTAACGGCTACACTAGCTGAGAAATCATACAGGGCCCGCTGGACAGGCTGCAGCACTGCTAAATACTGTTTGGTTAAAAGCAAAGAATAAGTTTCACCGGCCACCATTTGAAGCATGCTTGTGTGTTGGTCGCCATCGCCACATGGGTGCATGTGTTGTTGTGTGTGCCGTGTTATGAATAAAATAATCTTCTAAAATAATGTCTGCTTACTGCAAGCCTGCCAGGCCATGCTCCTAGGTGAGCTGGAGGGGAATGCCACCGCCAAGATGTTCGTGGAGTTACGTAAAGCCACAGACTTCTGCCTCACTATGGCTAAGGGCACTATGGCTAACGCGGAACAAGCGATGGGGTTTCTATGGTGACACAGCGGCACTGATGGTTGAACATGTCTGAGATCTCAGAAAAGGAGAATAACAGACACCTTGGCGCTCCAGTTAAAGTGTCGGGTCTATTCGGGGCCCGTTGTGGATACCATCAACCACACATTTGAGTGTCAACAGAAAGAGTCTGTGGCTCTGAAAAATATCATGCCCCGTCCAACCCGATCGCCGCATCGTGAGCGTCGCCGGAACCGTGGTCCACCTCACCGGGATCAGTCTGCAACTAGACAATCCCCGAATGTGTCGCAAACCCAGGGCAGGAAGGCCCCAGCCCCGGAGATGTCACAGCCTCCCCCCACTGGCGGAACGAAGAGCTAGAACAGACATCCTTTCCGCCTGCCTTAGCAGCCTTCAGCTTTAGCGGTGAGAGGCAGAAAGGCTCGGAGGACCTGAGTCACTAGGGGCAGGGGATTTGTGTTACTTGACCGCCAGTTCGACCACGAGTTTTAACACGAGACTCTCTCTTGCAACAAGTCCCGTGACAACAAAAGCCACAGGGCTACTAGACGCAAGACACACACAGCCTCCCTCCCCCAGCACTACCTCCATTTTGTTCTCGCATGTGGCACGGTGGCGCAGTGCATTGCACTGCTGCCTCACAGCAAGAAGGTCCTGGGTTCGATTCCCGCCTGGGGCGCTGTTGGCACCGTGCTCCGGCGGGTTATCTCCCAAATAGGAGCCTTTCTGTGTGGAGTTTGCATGTTCTCCCCGTGCTCACATGGGGTTTCCTCCACCTCACGTCAGAAAGGACCCCCCTCAAAAACATGCACCCATTCTTACGAGGAAGGACAAGCCAGGATGGGTCAAAAGCAGAGAATCCATTTCACCGGCCACCATCAAAAAGCATGTGCATGTGTGTGTGTGTGCAAGCATAGTGTGGTGTGTTGCGTGACTAATAAAGACTGTTTCTTCTTCTTCAGTGTGTTTACCGAGGCCCCCTGTCCACTCCAGAACATGAGAGTCATGGTGAGGCCGGGACCGTGTCCTCAAACATATGAACACATTTATGAGCCTCCATGCCCAGCAGATGCGGCCGGAGGCTCAACTTTTGAGCTTGACCGCCCCTGTGCCTCCACCTTTGGAAACCGGGGCAAGCCTCCCCGCTTGTGTGAGTGTCTGGAGACGCGCATGCACAGTTTCTCCGTGGGTAGAGAGGACGATACAAAAGGGTTATGCACTGCAGTTTGCCCTCAGTACACCGGCGTTTGCGGGAGTCACACTGATGGGAGTCTGGGACTCAACGTCTCTTATTCTAAAACAGGAAATACAGTCCTTGCTAGAGAAGGGCGCCATTCATCTGGAAGTGGACAGGGAGAGAAAATGCATTTTTCACAGCAAATATTTTCTCATTTGAAAGAAAGACTGTTCTTCTCTGAGACCAATTCTGGACCTGAGAGTTCTCCTCTCACACTCTCACACACACACACACACAGTATATATACATATATATATACACACATACACACATACAGTATAGACATACACACATATACTGTATATATACATAAACACATATACACATACATACATATATATACATATACCATTACAGTTTGTGCTAAAGCATTAGGTTAAAGCGTGGAATTAAATATTCCTGTTAGATTACATGGGGAAACAGTTCCCTTACCGAGAAGCTATACAGCGACCATCCATGTGAGGATCATTCCTCCATATTCCATGTGATGTGAAGTCACAATGTGAAACCATTTTTATCGAGTTCAACCTTTAAATCGTACTACTTTTACACACACACGGACACATCATTGTGGTGTGTGGGTCTTCTTCTGTGGAACCCACTGTCACTCAAAAAGCAACGGATGGTGCGACCAAACACTGATCACTGAACCACTGAACACTTGACCTTGGAGTTCAGCTTGTACCTCTTTGGAAGTTGTCCTTGACTCTTTTTTCTACCATTTGCACTATCCTTCTGTTCAATCTGGGGTCGATTTTCCACTTGCAGCCGCATCCAGGGAGGTTGGCTAGTCCCATGGACCTTAAACTTCTTAATAATATTTGCAACTGTAGTCACAGGAACATCAAGCTGCTTGGAGATGGTCTTATAGCCTTTACCTTTAACATTGCTTGTCTATAATTTTCTTTCTGATCTCCTCAGACAACTCTCTCCTTTGCTTTCTCTGGTCCATGTTCAGTGTGGTGCACACGATAATACCTAACAGCAGAGCGAATACTTTTCTCCATTTAAATATATAAGATTGAAGCTTATAAGATTAAAGACGTGTGATACCAATGAAAGAAAATAGTTCGTTTCAAAAATATCACAATAATCCAGTTACTTATAATCTTTTCTAAGGGGTACCAACAAATCTGCCCTGGCCATTTCAGAATATAATTGATCTCTTGAGGCTCAGTTTCTTTGCTTTACTCTATGACATACCAAAGGCATGCAGGTATACATGGGAAAATTGCCTTTAATTTCATCACTTTTCAGGAGGAATGAAGCATTGTTTCAATGAGCTGTAAGGGTATCAACAAATTTGTCCACGTACACACACACACACACACACACACACACACACACACACACACACACACACACACACACACACACACACACACACACACACACACACACACACACACACACACACACACACACACACACACACACACACACACACACGGGATCGGACCAGACGGACTAGACTTCGTTCCCCACACGCATCAATGAGCCCATGGCGTTTTGGAGATGCTCTGACCCAGTTGTCTCGCCATCACAATTTGGCCCTTGTCAAAGTCTCTCAGATCCTTACGCTAGCCCATTTTATCCTGCTGCCAACACATTGACTTCAAGAACTGACTGTTCCCTTGCTGCCGAATATATCCCACCTCTTGACAGGTGCTATTGGAACGAGGTGAACAATGTCATTCACTTCATCCGTCAGTAGTTTTAATGTTGTGGCGCAAATATAAGTTGCATTCTATTTAATCTTCTATTTAAACACATGAAGCAAGGAACTTTTGCCCATTGTCTTAAATAAAAACAACATTCAAGATGGCCAATGTTTAAATAAAATCTTTAAATATATAAAATATTCAATAATCAAGTCATGGTAATGGATGAAAAAATATGAACAGATCCGCCCCCAGTAACCACCCCCAAGAATTTAATTCCAATAAGTAACCAGTATCATATTCATCATATTGAAGTTCTCACGTGTACAACAAACGAAATGTCATGAAAACCGGTTCAAAAAAGCAAGTTACAGTCAATTTTGTAGAGAAGTCTGAATCTCTCAATACACATTGTATTTGTTTACTCGCAGATTTTGACTGCTCCAATATAGCAGATGAGAAGACGCATAGCGGCGACATTTGCTGTATCCACAGCTCATTCACAGCATGTCATTAAGTAGCAGCAACATAGCGCAATGTACCCTAAAACAATCATTGCACTTCAGAGTTAAACACAGCACGCATCTGTCTTGCCTATCTTTTTTCACTGCAACTCTGCATCGAGATTTATGGAATTATTACTTTAAAAAGTAACAGCTGAAGCAAAACTGTATTTCACTATGATGGTTAAACTTTGCAATTGATCCACGGTTCACATGTGCGTCGAACCACAGGGGGGCAATCCGCGCGGATCAACTACTTTCCGTTACAGCACTACTTATCATTGGCCAGATCAGTAGCTTGCTTCAGCAAGGATATAGCCTCCACCGACCTCCCGGTAGTCTTCATTTTGTCCCCTACCCCGCGCCATACTCTACGCACCCAGGGAATAAAAATCGTGTCATGTCTGTTGTTGTTGTTATGGATGGGTTCTTATACGCTAGGATTGAGGATGGGCTTGCATAGGAAACACTGGTCCTGACCTCGTGGTCAGTGAGGGTTGAGGGTATATAGTATGGAATAGTAAGAACTTGAGTTCGAAATTAATTAAACTATTAGTGTTTTTTAATAACCCTAGTTTTACAAATGGAGAAAAGAGTTCTTACCGGTGGCCTCACTGACCAACTCAAGAGCTGAATAATATGTCAGAGGAAGTGTGACAAGCAGAGAACCATTATATATACAGGGGTCGGGCTTTATGATGGATGTCCTAGTGGTCCAATCACAGCCTGTCAAGGCCAAGTTGAGACTTGGTTGGTTAGAAGGGCTTTTAGCTTTATTCAGTGGAGTTGTCTGGAGACAGCTTATGGCATAGTAAGAACTCTCGTTCTTCATTCGTTAAAACCAGGGTCATGGCAAAACCCAAATGTTCTAAAAAGGAGGATTCCGCCTCATCTGCTATCAAAGGCAGGGTTATAATTACAGTGGAACCTTGATTTACGAGTGCACTAACATACGAGTTTTACGAGTTGCGAGCCGTTGTTCCGTTGATTTTTTGTATTGATTTGTGAGCAGAAATGTGAGTTACTAGGAGCGAGCTTCAGGTACGCCACCGCTAGTTGGCGTGGCGAGGGAATCCGGCCAGTATCCCGCATCTAACTCGTTCACTTCACGTGGTTACCTGACCGTGGAAGCATCTCTTTTGTGTTTTTTGCTCGCGTTTTGTGCTTTTTGTCCAGTTATTTTGCCCAAAATTTTTTTTCTAACCATGGGTCCTAAGAAAGTATGTGCTGAGAAGAAGCGGATGATGTCGATTGAATTAAAGCATGAAATCATATAAAAACATGAGCGAGGCGTGCGTGTGATGGAATTGGCGATTTTTTTTAAGTTAAGTGAAAGTGAAGTGAAAATAAATAAATAAATAAATATTCTCAATTAAGTTCAGCAATAAAGTCTAGCAACAAATGAAAGTGACCAAAAAAGCACGAAAAGAAACAATCTCCTCCACCCTCCAACTCCACCAGCATCTTCCGTTAGTCCAAGTCGTCTGTCTGATCTACAAGGTAAATACACTTTATAAAACCAGTTTATTTCTTTACATCTTTTATTATGTTTTATTATGTTTTTATACAATATTTGTTATTTATGAATAAATTTTTCTTATTTAAAAACACGTAACAAAAAGAAATTGGGGTGGTTTTTTGGGGGATAGAATGGATTAATGGCATTTCGATTAATTTCAATGGGGAAAATGTATTTGCTATACGAGCAGATTGAATTACTAGCTCTGTCACGGAACGAATTACACTCGTAAGTCAAAGTACCACTGTATCTATATGTTGTTGTATTTTTGTTGTGTTTTTATTTTTTTTATTAATTTATTTTTATTATAACTTATTTTTCTTCCTACGTATTTTGCATAGCCTTTGGAGTTTGTACTTTATCATTTCAGTGCACTTTTATTACTGCATGTGACAAAAAACCTGGAATTTTGAGTACGCCTTTAATAATTATGACATTATTAAGCAGCTTTGTAACCCTGCATGTAGACCTTACGCAATACACGCAGAGAACACCAATTACGATGCTGAAATGTATTTCTATGCTGAAAAAAGATCAACTCATTAGATATGAAGAAAATATTCTGGCATATTGAAAGTAGAAAAGGTTGTTGAGGAGGATAGTGCTTCCATGGCCCAAGGCTATTGTTGATGAGCGGATCAGCACTGCATATCTGACTGACAGAAAAAAAAGCAGAGCACATCCTTTCCAACTGTGAAAACAAAAGTGATTCACACTTTTAATGACACCTCAAATTCAGATCTTCATAGCTGTCCTTAAGGCTGCAAGACACCGTGATTAGAATAAAAGTTATTTTCTATTGCCTACGCGCTAGTTACAGTCTTATCTATATTATATAGTCTAGTCTAGTAAAGTATAGACTATATTTAAAGTTGGTAAGACTTTTGTTAAAAAAATCCCAATATTTGATACTTTATTTAGCTGGCACTTTTTAAGAAACAGACATTCAATGTATTTGCGTTTTGCTTTATATACCTACTTCCCTGGAAAAGATCAGGCACAGGGAAGAAGTGAAAGGCAGCTGCGGTGAACTTGATGAAGAGTTATGGTCACTAAACTGTCTATTTGAATGAACATTCACAACAAAGAACAAAATAAACCAGGAGCAGGCATACTTTCGAAAAAATAATTTGACCGTCTTAGGGCAAGGGTAAACCCAGATGTTGGGGAAAACAATTTTTCTTTCAGAATCCTGGTACGAAAAACAGATTATCCTATGGACCTACCACTTTAACATATATTTTGCATGCGTTCATGCGTGCCGCCCACGTATCCATGTATGGAAGCTTACCTGTCTGTGGTATTTTCAAGGCGGTGCAGTAAGGCTGTAAAGAAGCTGGTGACTTCTCTCTGCAGCCTCTGTGTGAGCCGGCTCCTCATCTCCTCAGGTCCTCCCTGGCTGTGATTGGCCGTCTGGGTCTCCACACCAAGCAGGTAATCCACGAGGGACACAGTGTCCTGGATGGACAGAGGGGTTGGAGAGTGGACACATAAATAAGTGATGGAGGCACAATGTCTTTTGAGAGAACAGCAGGCACAATCATTTTGTAGATATTTTGTTTGTACTAAGGGGCTCAGGAAAGGTCAAATACCAAAAATCAGCAACTTGCTATGAATGTTCAAATGTAAATTTCAAACTTTCCATGTATCAACAGAAAAACTTTTTTACAAATACTTTCATGTATGTATGATACCGGTTTCTAAACAATATTTTTGTTTTCTGTTCCTTGCTTAAAAAAAAAAAAAAAAAAAAAAAAAAAGGGAAATAATTGGCATGACAGATGTGCTCTTACTGTATAAACCTTTGGTCATACATTTGGCACTGAAGAAATAAACTAGTTATACATCAAATTTTGGGATAAATTGCCAGCAAATGTTTAAAAATTATTCAATGCAATTCAGTCAGTAGCACAATTATATTTTAATACCCAGTCGTATACATATAAGTATGGCTCAGCGATATATCAATAGAATATCAATAGTATAGTATAATATAGTTAAACATAGTCTTTAAGACTATATTTCAGTAAAGAAATGCAACTTTTTAAAATTAATATACCTTTCTAATCAATGCTTCTACTTGTTTGGTCAGAATTTCCATGTTACTAATTATTGATTCTCAAATATTTCTTGTGTGTAAATATCGAATTAAAGCGAATTAAACCCTGAAGCATCGCCAAATCTATAAATATCATGTATTCTTCAAAAAACATTCCGACACTTGATTTTGTCAACATCGCCCAGCCCACAATGGAAGGCAAATAATAACATATAAAATCAGACAATAACATGTATGTGCAACAACAATCTTCACGAGTAATTAACAAGCACACGGGTGAATGCGCGCAAACACAAAACTCACTTTCTGCCCCTTCAGACACCCTTCCCATAACTCACATAGGATCCATCACTGCACAGCGCACACAAAATAGTTAGTTAATGTGAGTGTGGAGAGACAGATGCTGCTGAAACAGCTCAGTAATTACAGAGAAGTTGGAGCAGCTCACCCCTACCAGGCATTCGATCAGAGTCTGTTTTAGCCTCCGGGGGGGGGGGGCACTATTGTTTACACACATTAATGAGAAAACCAAGGTGAGACTGATTAAATCCTAAAAGTAGCTCTGCTAACTAAGAGAGGGCTGCGATTTTTCCTCCTCAGGCAAAATAGGAATCCGGCTTTGTTTAAGAGCGAGGGAATAATCTCCGCTGTGGGTCTGAGGCGATGCCACTGCAATGCTCCATTTTCTGCTGTAATGAGACAGTAATATGTTTGGCTTGTTGGGCCACGTGTGTGAATTAAGCACTCGTTAATTACGCCGCGCAAGCCTTCGCGTTGAGACGAGTTAACTCTTGACGATATAAGGCGCAAACGGAGCTGCAGAGACTTCAAATGCAAACCCACCCACCCACACACCCACACACCCACACACCCACACACCCACACACACACTCTGATGGTCTTGTAATTGAAGAGATTGAGAGTGAAGGCAGACGGACCCCACCACCAACAATGGAAACAGCGTATAGAGGAGGAGAATTTTACCACTCGGTAATGCGGGTCTTATATTCGGGTCAAATGACAAATGCCGGTCGGTCGGTTTGCATAAAATCAAACCGGCGTAGGCTCGTACACCAGACCAGACCAGAGTGCACGCATAATGCAAATACATTGTATGGCTGTTTAAAAAAAAAAAAAAGGGAATGTAAAAAATTTAAATGTAAAACTTCCCCCCCCCCCCCCCCCCCCCTTTTTTTTTTTTTTTTTTTTTTTTTTTTTATAAACAAAATAATCTTACAGATTACCACTTTAACAATTCCAACTAAGGCAAATCAAATTGGCGGTTACGATCAAATTAAAGTAGGATATCAGAGGATTATTTTAAGTGTAAAATTTCTAATAAAAATATCCCTAACATTTACCCTCTTAAAATGAGAAAAGTTAGGTAGTGATTTTGTGATACTGGAGCGTGGGCTTCTCCATGAAGTGAAAGCTGTCTGTCCTTACTTGGTTGAGGAGCAGCTCCAGTATCCAGCGGAGGTCCTCGTCTTTCGCGTCAGGCATGGATTCAGAATGCATTTGTTGGAAGTGGACGCTCAGGAAGGCGACAATGTCCAGCAACAACTTCTCATCCTTCAAGCACGCAGGACGCACCTGGAGAAACCTAAAGACATTAAGTTTAGAGAAGTTACGCCACAGGATGGTGAGAAACGGGCTCTAGTGAGATAAAAATGAATGAACTCCAGGTTCGGAAAGGAAGAAATCCGCCCCCAGTATTTCGAGTGAACCATCTAGATTTGCTAATTAGCATAACCTAGACATATGGCAATATGGGAGAGCCGCTACTTAATGAACCTTGTCCACCTCCGAGTTAACGTCATCAATTAAGCACACTTGTTACTAATGAAGTTTATAGATGGTATTTAACAGACCTATTCTACTGGCAGTAGTTGCAATTCGCTGAAGTTAGCAATTTATTTCAAAAATACCTGTAGCGCTTAATGTACTAAGAATCATACGACTACAGCTTCCCACAGGATGTTCAGAGACTGTGGTGGGTGGATGGCGGACCATCTAGAGGGGTCTGGGGACCTTTTTTTTTTTTTTAATGCAGCTAAATGCATCAACCTGGTGCACTTTGAGGTGGAAATGGAAAGTCAGGAGTCACATTTATTTTACTATGGAAAAACTCCTATTCAGGATCAAGTTAAGTATCAGTCTAATACATTAATGAGAAATTTATAATTTATAATTTAGTGTAGATAGCCTTAACAATAAAAATGAGTATTTAACTTTGTGTATCTAGCAACCAGTGAAGGTAAAAAAAAAAAAAAAATCTTATCTTTCTAACCCTTAGTGACATGGGGTTAAAACAACTCCCGATTACAACTCAAAATACAGCGAAGGTCTGAGGCATTTTAATCCTTTTTGGCAAAAAATAGGGAGACATCCTCCCTCGCCTCTTGGGACGCTTTAATACTTTGACCAGCGAAGAGCAAAACAAGAGCCTGTAACGTTTAATAGGCCTCTAGAGTCGTGTCAATTCTTATATGAGGTGATGCCGCTTTTGGCCCACTTAAGCGCGCTCGAATTTCAGTATTAGGCCTTTCAGAATGAAATGAGGAGAATTAATAGGCCCCCCCTTCACATTGAGTTTTTCTACTCTATAGCAGTTATGGCTGACTCTGCTCACTGGGCAATGACACAAGAAGGCTTTTATCTCTTAAAAAGGGAGAAAGCCTCAAGTGAATTTAAACAAGGCTCGCACTGTACGTTTTAAAACGGCATTAATCGCTGCCATAAACACTTCCCAGAAATCGCCAATTTATTCCAAAAAGGTTACCGCTCTGGGTGCATATGTATATGAACTTGAAACAGCCTCTAAGGAGCTGAAAGTGGAAATGAATCTAGAGCTGTCACAATTAGTACGTATCCTCCTGATGCAGTTATTCCAGCGGATTGCGATATTTTTTGTACAATTCCATCCAAAGTTAAGGGGAATATTGAGTCAATATTAGAAATGCTACAATAAATAGACAAGAGTATTCTATTGGGTCGAGGAAAATGTATTGTCTTCCTAAGTTGTTATGTTCCAAACTTAAATGCAAATAATTGGCTCTCCTGCAATAGGTATAAATGTATTATTGAGAGTTTTATTTTATGCCGCTATGATATTGGCATATATTGAACAAATAAAAAGGAAAATTCAATATTTTGTTGACAATTGATTAAACTAAATCTCATGATTGGGACAGCTCCAAATGAAATTACACTTAAAATAGGTAATACCTCGTTATGGCCCCTTGCCAAGAGAGGGAGCGCAGGACATCTGTGCAGCGGGGGGCTTGGGCGGGGCCAGAGCCCAGCCTGTCAATCAGCAGGTAGAGTTGGAGCCTACTGAGGGCGGTCCTCACAGAGCCGTGCCCTGCGGCCAGGACGATGGCCTGGATGCAGTCCTGCAGCCCGGCGGAGAGGTGAGATGTCCGTACTGATAGAACCTGTGCTTCAGAAAGCCGCAGGACACTGTGGAAGCTGGAAAAGTAATTGATAAAAAATAATAATAATAATGAATATAAAATCTAATTGAAATAAAGAAAAATTGGAAAAGGTTCACTTCATGAGTAACAGTCTCTGAGACGTAATCGATGGCCTCACTGACACCAAGCAAACTTTTCAGCGGCTGTCTCAGATGTCAAGTCTCTCACTAAGCATCAAGGCGCTTTTGTTGTTTACATGCAAGCGGCAACTTTGACTCATCCGATCTCAAAGAGGAGACGACAAGGACAAAGGGTCTGTTGAAGGTGTGTTGTGAGAGCTGCAGGCAGCATGGTGAGCCTCCTACCCAAACACAAGAGCTTGTCAGAGCTAATTAAAGGTTACAACTGAACTTGACATTATATGAGGCCCATTTCCCCGACATGTAGTGCCAAGGATACCTAAAATGTCATGAAAAGTCATGAGATGCACTGCTAAGGTTATTTATGCTAATGACTGTAATTTGAACGTTTTTATCAAATGCGGAAGCATAAATATTGATTTTATGTTAACATGCTCCCCTGAACAACAAAGCATCAGCTGTCATTTGAGAAACCCAAAATATATTCGATAAATAACAGGGCTCCCTACTGAGAATTTTAGGAGCACCAGCACAAAATTTAGGAGCACCACTTAAATAGGCATGCAATGCAACACACTCGTATTGTTTTGATTTTAACTGTATAAAGCCTGGTTTATAGTCGTCATAGCCGTAGCGTTGTTTAGTGCGCGCGCCATAAATGACCTCAACGCGGCGCTCCCGACACCGCCGCTCTGCGATTGTGCGTGAGGTCGCACACCTCCCAATTTTTGGAACTCCGCGCTGTGTGCTTCAGGCAATTCAAACTGGACACGTCCGAAGGAAGGTTGTGCAAAGAGGTCCACTTTCAGTTTTCCCTGGTGGTTTGTGCACAGCACCCCCTGTCTATAAGGAGAACTTCGCCACGGCATCTACGCTTGTGTTCTCTCGTGAGCCACATGCGTGGGTTTGCAGCGACTATAACAGAGCCTCAACTGATAAATGCTTTGGTAATAAATAGACAATTTACAGAAATAACAATTTGCTGTTTTATTTTAAAGGAAAAAGTCACAATGTTGAAGTAGTGCTTTTACAGAAAGCAAATGTAAATATAAGGTATGTCAGTACATTAGTGTCATTAACAACCATGATGAGAGCCTCATGCAAAAGCAGCACTGTGTAACTTTTGGTATTTGGGCCCCTACAGTTTTTGAGTGCCATTGCACTTTTACACCACTGTTGTAAAACCTTGATCCACTGTCCGAAAATCATTTATTTTATCAGACAAATTTAAACCTTATGGTTAGACTTCAATAACAGTCTGTGTTACAAACACAAATATAATGTACACATAGGTTACAGCGCCCCTTGCACGGACCTCGCCGCTTCACGGCTCCTGCAGAGCCCTGGGGAGAGAGGGCGCGGGGATAAATTTTACCTGACAAAAAAAAAATAATCCATCAAGTACGTAGTGCCGTTAAGCGTAATGCACTTTTCCGCCGGTTTCTAACCTGAATACCAAAGTTACATAGTGCAAGAATAGACGTTCAGGGGGGTGCGTGGGAATGAAGGAGGTGCCATCTCCATATTACAAGTCACAAGTGGTTTTTTTGTAATGTTATATTCTAAAATAACATGATTTTTTAAATGCTTAAAATTCCTACCGCAATTTGAAAACCACAGCTATATGGCAGGGGCGTGATGTGCACAACCCCCTGTGGAACAATTCATCTCAATATCGTGTTTCACAGGCACTCTTCTCCCAGTGATGTTGTTGTGTGGAATCAATCTGCATTGTGCGTAAAAATCCTTTGCTACGATTAAGCTGGTTAAAACCTTGCACAACACACTCATCCGTTTGCATTAGGTCACATTATGAGTAAATGAAGATGGATGAAACGCAAGATGGCACGCTTACTAAACTCCAAACCACAAACTGTCATCGGAGAAAACATTATCTTGGGGTGGTCATTCGTGCAAGAGGTGACCACTCATCAAGATCATTAAGTTAGTTTGTCGTTGTGAAGTTTGACACCTTCAGCGATCTACGCCTCGCTCACCTTATCCATATGTGAAGCCAGATAGTTAAGTAAATGGGGACATTTTAAAAGCACCTGACTATGATGTGATTTTAAAACCATCTGACTACTATGATCACTTTACTATTTAATTGCAGTGGTGGAAAGTAACCAAGTACGTTGTTATTGTACATTAATGCATTTTTCCTAGGAACCATAGGATTCATTTTTCCAACAATCCATATCCTTGTAAATTACAATGACATTGCCTTAATTATTTGTTGTACATTGTAACCAGGACATACATAAATAAAATAATTTATTCATACCAGGGAGGACATTTTTCAGAAAAGGGTACAGTATAGTGGAGTCATTCTGTGTCAGGGTATTTGTACATTCACTTATATAAAATGTCTATGGTTGTGTGACCCTTTTTTTGATGATGCAAAAACAGGCTCATTCCCTGTGCCACAAGTCTAAGCCTAATGTGGGGACGACTATTGCTACCTTTATAACATATTTAAAACAAGAAATATTTGAGAGATTATCACCAATCCATAGTAATGTGGATATTACGACCAAGCAGTTAGAGGCATGGACTCATCATTAAGGCCTGCCCAAAAAATCCGGAACACAAAAATGGTGATAACCAGTTTAACGGTCAAACTCCACAATTCAGTACGTTTACAGTGTTTTTTACTTGTTTTCAGCAATGGTTTCCTACCATGTATATTGTGTTTAGAAACAAATCACTGAATTAACATTACAGGGACTTTAAAGACAGTATTTAAGCTGTTAAGCCCAACAGACCCTGTACCCGGTCAACGGCCCACTCTGTGTTTGACAAGCTCTCACAAGCTTTGTTTTATATTATTTGGTTATTACCGGAAACTAGACTTCCAGACGAAGCCGTAGCTGAAAACCATGTGATACTAGCTCGCTGAGGAGCGGCACAACACAGCTCCAAATCTGAATCCTTTTGACAAAGGTAAATGGGCATGACTATTTTCAAATGGGTTCAGTGAGCACTCTCATCGAGATATTTGAATGAAATTGGGCTCATTAGAACCGCAAGAGCCTCACCTTAACAGCCATGCCTGACATTATGTCAGTTACATACTCATAGCATATGTTAGCTTCAGAGCCCTAAACAGCAGGCAGTGAAAGTATGTTATTTATTTTTTCTTTCCCCTATTTCTGAACACTGTGGTACCTAAACAGTCATGGAATTGTAGACATTGTATGGCTACAAAGCTGAAACTCTTGTGAATCCAAAGAGCCTAATTTCATTAATGTGTGATGACTTGGCCTCATAGTGACCATTTCAATGTGATGACAGCATTTGTTGTTAACCTTACTGTATAAAATGAGCTATTGTGACTTCCAGGCTAATCACAGACTAATGAAACTCTAGACCCAGGATCTAGACACCCCCAAGACCATCCAGAAAATGTATGGGATGTCCAGGTTGATGATTCCTTAGGGTCTTAGTTTTCTGATGGTGTTAAGCACTTGTACCGTATGTGGCACCGACTGATGACCCACACCCCCTGCCCAAGGAAGTGGCTCTGAGCTGACAGATTAACTTTCATGGTATAAAATGAAATACCAAAAATCCCAGACGATATCTTGTAGAGTCTTACTCATTGATGTCACTGTGGAAGCCCTGTAGCTCCTCCAGCAGCTTGTCCAGTCCTGAATACCAGGCGGTGTTCCAGGCCAGCTGGAGGGCCTGGCGGGCAGGAGCCAGGGTCAGGAGGTCAGCGACGGAGGGCACGACACAGCAATACGGGCTCACAGCGTGGTGCGTCACAGGATGGAACGGGATGTTGTACCTGGAAAAAAAAATTTAAAAAAAATTGTAGGAAATGGAATTTTTTTACCGCAAATCAGTAAAACTGCGACGGGTGGATTTATCACGTCTTACCTCCGTGTAACTGATGGTGGCAACGAGAATGTTGCAAGAGCCACATCTGTGTTGGATTTCTCCGACCTGAATTATACAAAAATACAAAGTACAAACAAAGTATAAGTGATATGGATGCATATGTTTTCAGTTCCACATCATCAAATCAAATGCAAATACAAAAATAATAATAATAATAAAATAAAAACTCACCACGCTTCAACTCTGGCAATCTCGTCAAAAAGCAGCAAACACAGGAGAGCAGCAGTCTCACTTCCGTTGCCTTTGTTTTCCTTCACTATGAAAGAGGCTAGAAACAAGAGCACAACAGTCTATGGATATATTTAACACAGGCTAAGCTTGTAGACTTCCCTTCAGAAGTAACTAACAACCAGAGGTGGAGCGTCTATAAAAGAACCAGAAGTTAAAAAGGATGCGACAATAATTGCAACGTGGCACTGACTTTGACTGACTGATTTAAAAGAGACCCTCATATACACACAAACAACCATATTACAGGGTTTGTTTACATGGAGTGCTAATTGGTTGGAGAAAATTTTGGACACTGAGCTCTTCGATAAAATAAGCAACAACAAGGCTGTTAATAGTCTAAGGCTGTTAACCTAGTATAACATAACACAATATAATATAATATAATATAAAATTAATAAAGTGGCAATCCGTAAGATTATTTTGTTAAAAAAAAAAATCTTATTCAAAAAGTTATTTTAGCTAGTCATTCAATATATTTGCGTTATGTAAGATCTCCTCTATATGTCATTTCCATTGTTTGTGGCAGGGTCCGCATCTCCCAGCGAAATGGAAGAATCGGTCACACATAAGACAGGAAAGGCAGCTGTGGTGAAGTTGTAGGCAGTAAACTATTGATACGAATGAACATTGACAAAAAAGAAAAGGAACCCTCGAATGAGACAATATCCCCACCACTCAAGTGACCAAGAAAAAAAAAAAAGAAAAATCAATCATTCAGAAAAAAGTGACAGTCAGTCTCCTTTACAGAAATCCATGACAATAGCTGGGGGGGAGAAAAAAAAAAAAAGAAAAAAAAATATCACACAAAATTTAAGACCACTTGAATATGGAAAGTTCTAAAAATAAATGTACATCAAAGACACTAAAAATACATACATGAAAAATATTAAAGTGAGAAAATATTGGATATGGACATTCCAAGGAGAGTTGAGAGCCAAACAACATGGCCACGTTAAGTGATAAACAACATTGGATTGACATCATTAGCGATGAGCTGCATCCTAAGTAACACGCCACTTAGGGGTGCGAAAAAATAGTTTGGGGCCTTCCGTCAGCGACTGACGCATTGCTTTTGTTTTTTTCACCCACGGGCCAGACAACAATGTGTGACTTAACGAGACGACTCATGAACGTACCTCTAAGCAGTGTGAGGAGCAGGGGGGATCGCGCCGCAAGGCCGTGCCTCAGGGAAGGATCGGCGTATGCCAGCTTCCTCAGGATAGAGAAACAAGGCTCCAACAGTCCGTCCAGGCCCTGGGGACGACACGCAACGCGCGCTACGTTTAATTGCCAGGAAAACATGAGCACAGGCAACTACGTTCAGATCTCTCACATTCCCTCGACGTATACGTTGTAACCTTGCAGAGCGACAACCAGCATATGGTTGAAAAAGCACGACCTGCAGCCACTCATCTGCCGCACCACTTAGCAGTTTTAACAATAAAACGAAAATGTCGGGTCAAAAATGATCCGACTTCTATAGGTTTGTAATTCCTTCGGAATTTCTGGAATTTTATAAGGTCAAAATATTTTTGGGTCGAATAATAAATAAATACAGCAACACTTGAGTCATTTTTGACCAGAGCACGCTTTCTAGGGTTAACTCTGATCTCTGCAGCCCTGTTTGTCACCTCTACGTGGGCAGCTGTGCCAAACCATTACCCCCATTAGCAGCTTCTTCTCCTTCTCGCCCCGGGAGTGACGAGCAGACGGGTGGAACAAGAGGGCGAAAATGGCAGCTGACCAGCACTGTCTGACATGATTAACAAGAGGCCATTTCGTCCTTCACTCACACACGCCTCTGTAGGCCCTCACTGCATTCGCTGGAAAACGTGCATAAGTATTTATATGAATAAGCCAGCACAACGAGTGTTCACGTGCCAAACTAACATGCGTAAACACAAACTAGTCTCACTAACGCACACAAAAAATTACACTTAAGCAACCAAATTAAGCATAAGTACAAGCACTTCGCCAATGCCGTTTTGTGTGTGGATTTATTTTTTTTTTGTTTTACCTTGTTGCCATT
This sequence comes from Zeus faber, assembly GCF_960531495.2. Lineage (NCBI taxonomy): Eukaryota > Metazoa > Chordata > Actinopteri > Zeiformes > Zeidae > Zeus > Zeus faber. The sequence continues at coordinate 16,349,175 of NC_137206.1, read as the reverse complement.
TACACTCTCGATAATGAAAGAGATGACTTTGTCTGTTATGCCAAGATTCTTCAGCACCAGGTGCATTGTTGTGTCTGAGGGGAAATAAGAGAGCCATTCAATATGCCGACAATAAACATTTGCATACGCCTCAAGTATTTACTTTTTTCCCCTGTTTGTCCAAAACATATGGCCGTGGGAAGACAAACAAATTGCAGCTTTCGCAAGGGCATAGATTTGTGAGCAAACGGGGAGCCTATACTTTTGAAGTTGTACTTTGTTTGAGGGTTGACAATAATGGGACGAAATATCATTGTGCTTTTTATTTTTTTACATTAACTATATGAAAGATGGGAATAGATTCCAATGTTCAGCTTTTCAACTTCACCAGGATCCTATCTACTGCGTCTTGTGCTTCAGGGACAGGAGGAATGGTAGAGATAAGCCTAGCCAGCCTCGCTACCAAGTGGGTAGTTACAGAGCATAAAAATAAAATAAATAAATAAATGGTTTTAGATGGCAGCAATGTATGGTTTGGGTAGAAGTCAAGAAGAATGGGACCAACAATGAATTTGTACTCAACTCTCTACTGTGTGTGCAACTATAGCAGGGACTCCCAACTTTCTTGCCTCAAAGACCCCTAACCCAGTTAAATCTGAGACCCCCTATTCAAAGACGTATTTATTAGTGGTTATTAGTGTTTTTTCTTAATTTCTTTGTCTGAATTGACATATAGTCATGGGTTTTGTTACAATTTATATTTGAACACTTGACACTGGTGGATCTTTGAACCAATATCTGACTATTAGGAAATTTCATCCAAGGCCTCATGACCCCTTTGCGGGTTCTGGCTGGCGACCCCCCATGGGGGCCTGGCACCCCGGGTTGAAAATCACTGATCTATGGGACCTGAAAGGGATAAAGCACAGCTATGCAGCAGATTGGAAGATATTACTGATCATACGTGACCTTGGAGCACGACAGCCATCTGTTCAGCGGCAGACCTTCTGAGTGACAGATCTACCGTGTCACAAGATAGGACGCCAAACAGCTTCTCCACCGATTCCACCTATCCAGCACGTAGATGATCCATGAGCATAACACAGATGAAATACACGCATCAAATTCAACGTATGCCATGTCGAGTATGGTAAATAGACTGAAATACACTGCTGAACCTTGAGGAAGGACTTTCTGCTGGTGTCCAAGGTGATGTCCAGGCTGCTCCTGAGGCAGTAGAGGGTGGGGATGGAGGACAGCATCACTTGATCCAGGACCGGTCTGGAGCCCCCACAGCTGCTGAGGTGGGGCATGATGTGTTGCACTGCTGCAGCTCTCACCCTGGTGTAGGATTCAGGAAAACATTGCAGTAAATCAAAAATGGACTAACAGTTTTTTCTCTATTCCTAGCTTAAGATAAGGTAACACTTTATTAATCCCTGGGGCTGTAATTCATGTGACAGTAGCAGAAGTTAGTGTAGAACAGAATGGTGCAGTGAAAAAAATAGATACAAATAAAATTAAATAGAGTATATGTACAAATTTATAAACAGACATTAACGGGTAGTAGCACTATACTAACCGGTAAGCCCAATATGGGCAGGTGATGGTTATGCTAAAGTAAAGTTGTAAAGTAAGTAGTAAAGTAGTATACAGTCACTGTATGGTAGAATTATGGCTGTGAAAAATGAATGCAATCTTCCATCATAATAATACAAACAACTATTAATTAACAACTACTATAAATTAGACATATAGAATTGCTTTCCTTTATCTTCTATTGTAAAAAACTATTTACTTATAAAGAAAAAAGTTTATTTTTGGCAGTTATTTAAAAAAAAAAAAAAAAAAAAACAGAACAAAAGACATTAAAAAAAATAGAACAATGGAAAATAAGAAATGAATCGCTTAAACCGGAGTGACTCATATTGCGAACAATCCAGCAATCCAGTCCACAAGACTCTACCGAACACATGGCTCCTGGCTAATAGCTAATGTTAATTTACTGCCTACAGCTCATCAATATTCAGACTTCAAAGTGAGACTGAAAATATTTTTTTGTTTTCATGAGAACTCTGCAGAGACCCCAGATGAGCACATCACCTGATGGCAGCAGACACTGGTAATGTGTCCATCACAAGTCTTGCAAAGCAAAATATTCTGACTCACAGACGTTTGTCTGCTTCCCATAAAGCCTCCGAGACCAAATGTCAAATTCATCAAACTGCTCTCAGAAGAAAAGCATACAGTGCCTCCGCAGATATTTGACACAAAACCACAAAAAACAAACATGTTAAAAAAATTATGAATAAACAAACCTAAAAATCACAACATGGAGCCCAGACTCACGTGTGCTGCTTAGTGAAAAGGAGTCGGAGCGCAGCTCTCAGCTTGGCCGTGTTTGGCAAGACGTCGTCTCTCGCAGGGTCGGACGCTTCGCTTATCAGCAAGACACATTTTCCCAGTGAGTCCTCAGTGCCTGCGTATCCCTGCAATACAGATACAAAAATACATACATAGTTATACAGTTTTCAGACTGCCTTGGCAAACAACGGGTAAAACGGGAAATTCCACCTAAGCAGCGTAACAGTGAAAAAATATGCATTACTCTGCGCACGGGGGGGGGTTTCATTTTGCCTTTTGTTGACACTACAAGCCTCTTTCTGAATGACCTCGCTGAATTAAATTGCTCTTGACAACCTTAGTCAAAACCCATGTATATGCATGGGAATTCTCCCTGCTTTCCGGTGCCTCAAACAATGAATAAAAGCTTGTTTACCCCCAACAAAAAAAAATTGTACAGTATCACAGAGAATTAATAAATCTGGCTGGTATCACATTAAGTGGCCTTGTGGTGGGAGAGTGCTAAAAATGTATTTTTATCATTTTATGTTGATTGTGGAAAACTGTAACAAGTATTTTTTCTCATTAATGGAAAGTAATAAATATATTAGTTTTCCCTAACAAATACAACGGAGGCACCTGTAGTATGGGTATGACCGGGTACAGCGCCTTGCTAAATCGGTCCCAGGTTGATGCCGTCATCATCAATCGCCCCTTGAGGAGGAAGAGCAGGATATCCTTGGCGGAGCTGTTCACCTATGGATCAAACATAAACTGCTGAACCCAGAGTGGCACACAAAGCTTTTTATGGTGGGTAATATATGTGTCAAACAAGAGTAAACCTCCAACAGAACATTGTGTCGGGGACTCATGACAGTTTAGCGTGACCTGTTAAACTTGATAAACTTGAACTTAAACATGATGTATAGACCGGTTACATCAACAGCCTTTTAGGAATCGAGTGTGCAAAACTACGTTGTGCTAAATTCTGACTATACTGACAGCAAAGGAGCATTAAAGCACGTCCTTCAAGTTCAAAATAAATCAAATGTCCACCACCCCATAGCTCTATCTGCCTTGTCCTTCAAATCTTGCAGCTTCAGTGGAGAGTGGGTACAAGAGGGACCGAGGTGTTTCAAAACCGTATGTAGGCAACATTGGGAATCAGGGTAGATATAATCTTTTATAACAACAGAAATGGCAGTTAGCAGAAGAACTTGACTAAATTTGACAAAATCGATAAATTAAATCAACAAAATGTTTATATTGAAATTAAGCATCATAAATTCAAATGTAATACTGTTTAATGACGATGAAGATCAAATAAAAGATAATTACATTACATTTAGCAGACGCTTTTATCCAAAGCGACTTACAATTATTCAAACACGACGGATGCAGCCATCAGGAGCAATTAGGGGTTAAGTGTCTTGCTTAAGGACACTACAGCATGCTAGCAGGAGGAGCCTGGGATCGAACCAGCAACCTTTAGATTACTAGACGACCAGCTCTACCTCCTGAGCTACAATCAGATAGTAAGTTAAGATAGTAAGATAAGATAGTACTTTATTAGTACTGCGAGGGAATTTCTGGAATTTAAGCTAGCTGTAGTAGCTACAGCTTACTACAGCTTTATATACATACACAGATGCATATGCTTGCATGCATGGATTGCTGCACACCTTCTCTGCTGAATCCTGGAGGCCAAAGGCAGTGATTTCATACAGCACCTTGTGGTGCAGCAGGAAATGGACACCGCCGCAGGGCGCCGCTGTCCGTGGCGCATTATGAATTCCGAGGCAGTCCTAAAAGCATTAATTATCATCACTACATAGTCACACAAAAGCACATCCTCAATTTATCCCTACCTCCTGTTTTAATGTTACCAAAACGCTTCTTTATTTTATTAACAAAGTCTACAAAGCGCTGAATGCTCATATTCCTTTAAATGAGAGTGTAACCGACTAATATTTACAAAAAAAATTGATCATTGCATGTGGCAATCCCAACATATCTGTGGTTTATGAACTATATTTGTTCACTTCTACAACTATAATGAATCGTTTACATCATTGTATGATATATAACATTATGGACGTGTTAGTGCGCCCTCCGTAGACGGCCCTGAACCCGCACAATCATTAATCACTGCCTTTGCTGCAAGAGCCATCCAGCCCTGACCTTAACCAGGCTTAGAGTGCACGTGTAGGCCTCTGTCTTGACAGAGAGCATGGGATGGGCCAGCAGCTTGAGGAGAACTTTCTGGCTCTCAGCCAGGAGGAGTGGACTGGGCTGATCGAACCTCCATCTAATCAAAAAAAACAAGAAAAGCGAATAAAGATAGACCGAAATCACAAATCAGTCTAAACTTTTAATGTCTGCAAACCTCATGGCGTAAAACATCCAGCAAAAAGATTTTAATTTGTAAATGACTTGATATATACACAGAGTTGAAAGGGTTTATGTAAAGCAAACTCATTTAAATTGTTGGGTGTGTCTTCCTAATTTGACACTGTGATCTAATCGGCTGGATGTAAATGAGTATCTGATGACATCGTGAAAATCTGAAAAAGAAAAGGCTGCATTCCATTAGTAGTCAGAACAAGGTAGTTCCGAGTCTGTCGTCTCCACCTCAAAGCTAAATGTGTTCTTTGTCTCTGTTTGGGAAAACATGGCTTGTGAATTCGAGCAGCCCCTGCAAAGTTAGGCTTTCAAATAAAAATCTAAAGGGAACTTGGTTCACAGTGTTTGCCAGCATGTTGCTCTGTTGCTGTATGTCAGGTCATTCATCTCAGCAAAGTCAGGCCCGAGTGATCTGACCCAAAATTCCGACTTGGAATTCCTTCGCACCTTTCCAAGTAGGAGGCCGGAATTTTCCAGGTTCCGACTCCCATGTGCAATGCAGCAAAAGATCGACTAAGATCCAATTAACTAGAGGGCACTCTTAAAAAGAAAAAGAAAAAACGAAATATAGATGAAGTTATATAAGTGATGGCATGAAATATTGGTCTTTGAATTTAGAAAAGATAATTAGAAAACACATCAACATCTCACAGGTAAGAGCAGATGTGGATGCATTCTTTCACGATGGCTGAGTGCTGGTGATATGGAAGGCCATCTATGGCGAGGTCCGCCAGCTCCAATAACTCCAGCCAGTTCTTCTCCCCCTGCTGAGAAGTCACGAAAAAATAGTCTGTTATTGGCTTAAAGCAGGGTGGTCTAGAGAGCGGTCGGTCTTTATACAAGCAGAGTCGCAGGTTCACACCTGCAGTAGCGGCACTGAGCAAGACAATAGACCTAGTTGAGCCAGGATCGCTGCCAAGGACTGACCCTGCACTATGCAGTGTGTAGCGATATTGTAGTAATATAAATATGAACAGAGTCGTTAAATCTTGAGGTGCAGGGTATGAAATCTGCATGTTTAATGTGTGGCCAGGTTCTCGAAGGCTTAAAATTATTATTGCCACACACGATAACAGCAACTTATTTTTACGTTGTTAATGGTGAACTATAGTGAAAATCTACCTCTAAAATCAGAAACGCGTAGCTATGCTGTACAGTACATTACTATGCTTTACTATACTGACCTCATCAGTAAAAAATTGTAATCCTTAAAGTAGTAATCCATAAGATTACTTTGTTAAATTAAAATACATATTTCATATACAGTATATCCCATATCAGGGATCCAAGTGCGGCCAATCTTGACTGACCAACCAGTCAAGTGTGACTAAACATATTCATTGGTCGCACCAGTGCACCTGAAATTTAGCAGGTCTGATAAAAAAGATATACGTATATATGGATAAAATATTTTTCAACAACATTTGCCTTTAAACAATTATTATAAACAAAACGTATTTTCTGTAATTATTTGGTCAGACTGTAGCAGGATTTTAGCTACATCTTGCACATGTGCTTTGCATGTCTGTGTGAGCGTGTGTATGTGTGAGAGCTCGCCCTGTAATCCTTCCCCATTCCTTGCACTGGAACGTGGCCGGCAGAGCAGCCCCCCCCCTCGCAGCGTTTTAGTGCCAGGCAACAGCAAACAGAAGCCGTGAGGAGGCCGAAATGATAATAAAATTGAACACGGCTTAAAATATAGCCAAAGAAGAGCTAACTTTTACTAAATTACTAAATTTAAGTCCCAGATCCTTATGAATATATATATTTTTTTGCTTACTGGGTCTACCAATACCAGTATCGGGCCCGATAATGTGCTCATGTACTCGTACATAATGCTCCGATACTCAAATCTGACCAACGTAACTAAATATAGTCGCATAGTTGACGCTCAAAAACAGAGAGCGAAAGAAAGAAAATGTCAGCTGTTAAGAGGTTTAAAAATCACTCATTTGAATATTAGGAGCCTTGTGCCTAAAATTGACCTTTGTTTATGGGTTGTCCTACACAAGCCTAAAATATCACACTGACACTTGGCTCAACAGTAATATCCCAAGTAATTAAATATATCTCACAAATTATGTTCTATACAGATCTGATAGGTGCTTCAGGGGTGGGGGTGTGGCTATATATATATATAAATGTTTCCTTCGAGCTTGTATCTGAGTTAATCATACCCACTGTGTAGCCTCTTCATTTGAATGTGTTTTTTGTTAAAGTCTTACTAGTCACTTAGTCACTTCATGCAAATAAATGTTTAACTATTGGTAGCATATATGGGGACACGGACCAAAGGCACCCAGGGTTGGGTACCGACCAACCCGGTATTAAGGCAGTAGTAATGATAAGCGCCGACGTTACCGGTCCTGTCAATGTATTGGAGAAATTAAGAAAATGTACTTTCAATTTATTAAGGCTAAACCCGTTTTTAACTTGCAATAGGATAAAGAATTTGTCTAAAAAAAAAAAAAGGAGGCGGCTCCCTTTGCCTAGCTCTCACACACGCACAAGGAGACTCTGCTCTGAGTGAGTGACAATGGCACGGCGAGCACAGATTGAGTCCCGATCGCCCTCTATCCCTGCATAATGCGGAAAAACATAAAAGCAGTGTTAATTCTCTTCTTATTTAAAAAAATAATAATTAAAAATTAAAAAGAACCGACAAGAGTACTGTTAAAGTACCGGAGCATTAAACAGTGTCTGTAAGAGTAGTAGGACTGTGAGAACCTTAATCCCTACTCATGCCCCGTCTCAAAACTGTTTTTAGTTGGTTTCTTTTGGAGGAAAGGGGAGCAGCACTCCGTGACCAGGACACACACATATAAAAATATATTTATGGTTCCACTTAATTATAATTCCTCATTGACATGGTATCCCTCTGCATTTTTATAAGCTTCCATCTGTTTTATCCTGTTATTGTCATGTAAATTAAACGTACAAGTAAGTAGGTATAGTAAACTTGTGATTTTAAGAGCCCTAAGCAATTCTGGGACAAAATCAAAACCATTATTAATACATCAGCTAAACACTCAATTAATCAAATAAGAGTCACCAATTCAATATTACATGGCTCTTGATCAATACTGCTCAAGCACTGAATTAGCATTTCTCCTCTGTCTGTTCTATCTTATTACCCGACTCTTACCTGACAACTGGCTGTCTTAGTAATGTTTCACCTCGCTGCAGTTATTTAATCTTCGGAAAATATTACCGACTGAAGTTCAGAATGCCATTATTGATTTAAATGTGTACAGTGGTGCTGGACTTGATGGTTTAGAAAACAGGTTTATTATACTAGCTTCACAAATTCTTATGTGAGGACCAGCTATCTGGAAATATGCAAGCATTACTCCACTCCATAAATACAGCGATATACTTGACCTTAACAATTATACACCTATATTCATTTTCTGTTCAATTGCTGAAGCCTTCGAAAAAAATGATTTACAATCAACTTTAACATTATCTCAGTGCCACCAATGTAAAAAGTTAGTCTGAAGCCCTGCATATTTGTTTAGCTGTCACTTTGTTAGAAACAGGCATTCAATATATGCCGTTTTCATTGTTGGCAGCAGGTTCTCGGAAATAACGCACTGGTCCATAATGCACAGAAAGTGAAAGGCAGCCTGAAGTAGGATGCTGCTTGTACCTCGTCCTGCATCTCCTTGAGAAAGCTGCAAGTGGATTCCATCCAGAGGGCGGCGCGTGTCACCCTCCTGTAGAGATCATGGCCGTCTGGGTTCACCTGCTCCAAGTAGGCCACCGCCGTCTCTTGCAAGCTGGGAAACGTGTTTCCCAGAGCAGCATCCAGGCACAGGTGAAAAACAGCTGTTGTCATGTTGTCTGGAAGATTATCATGGGCCTAAAAGATGAATATCAGAAACCTTATTGTCAAATTTAAAATGAATATGGACAATAATTGGAACACATTTAATATAAAATGAATTCTAGGTGAGGGAAAGCCAGGAGGGACTGGAAAAGGGTAGAAGTATTCAAGCACAAACCCACCAACATACTTTCCGTCAAAAGCAAATACAAACCTTCTCAGGTGGGAGAACAGTCTGGAGCATTCTGATGGTCAATATGGCTGTGCCCATGTAGGCCATTCTGTGGTGGACCAGGGAGCTTTGGGCACTATCAGCTGAACAGCTCTGGTGGTAGATCAGAATGTCCCCTAATAGGCCCATACAGGTCTGCAGTTTTTCTTTCTACAGCAGAAAAGCACAGACAGACACAAAAATATTAACATCCGCAGAGACACACACACACACACACACACACACACACACACACACACACACACACACACACACACACACACACACACACGACTGGCTGGAATCCAAGAGAAAATTGTTAGTTCCATGGGTTGGGGGTTGAATCTAATCAGATTTAAGGGTTATTTTGGGACTAGATACGGATCCACCCCATCTCTGTATGAATAAATTGGAACAATCTATTCTCAGCTACTTTGTTCTTGGGGCGGAAATGTGAACAATGGGCAACTGCCACCAGCAGGGGGCAGTAAATATCTTTCACAGGGCTTTGCTGTTAAGGAAGCTGATGGGTCCCAGTAGGAAAACCACTAGGTCTGGCTCAACAGTGCTGCTCTCCATATAAAGATGACAAAATAGTTCTCAGCCCATGGAGCTCTGGGCATGTATTAAACAGTGAAGGGGCCAATGGGGCTTGGGTTTGACAATTGTATAAATCCCCCTTCAGAGAAACAGACTAGTGTTAGTCAAGTAAGATGACAAACGATCCTGCATCCTAAAAAAAAAAAAAAAGAACTACTTAAACACAGAGCACGTGTGGAGACTCCACACATAATAAACAACCACAATTACTGTAACTTGATGAAGTGATGGTACGGAGAAAAGGTGGGTGTGTACGCGTGAAAGGATCTTTCTAAGCTTGTATAATTAATTTGGTTCAATAACACGGCCCACAGTTCTCCTTGACAGGCGAGTACCAAACGCCTATGTGGCCGGAAGCCGCACCCCCCCCACTGAAGTGCCTCCATTCATCTACATAAGAGCTTGTCGTCAGTTGTGTTTCCACTTGCCAGCTCCATCCCCACCAGGCTGCCGTCCTCCCAGACCAGCTCCGACACGCTGTCCCCGAGCAGAAGGACGGCGTCACACAACAGCTCAAGAACACGCCGGAACCCATGCATAGCCTCTGTGAAAAAAATAGAGGGAGAAAAAGGGAGGGAGGAAAAATAAATTCTAAAACTGGACCAAAGAACGAGTGCTAAAACAAATTTGGCACACATGATTAAAGAGGATTGGTTGGGACAATTCCAATAGCTAACCTCAATTCCACCTCAAAATGAGTGTCAACTCAAAAAATATGACACAAAATGTTCCATTTCCTGTTGCAGTTCCGTGAGTTAACTTTATTCTGCCAGAAAATAAGATATTACTTTATTGAAGGGGCTTCTTATTCACTCTAAGATGGTGGTGGGATGTTTTCATCCATCCAAGGGTGGTGTTTGTGAATGTTCATCCATATAAACAGTTTACTGACCGCAACTCACTTCGCTGCTTTATCAAATTCACCATGGTTCCCTGATCAGTGAATTTTTGTCGGGAAAGGTGGACCCCACCACCATAAAAACAGCATATAGGGACGCATGCAAAATTAAAAAACATTGAATATCTGTTACCTATGAAGGGGAAGGTAAATAAATATGGAATAAATATCAAATAGGTAAAAATATAAAATATAAAAAAAATCCTCGGGGAAAATTCAGGAATTCGACCTTCCGTTCAGTTAAAAACAAACAAGTGCAACCATCTCCTGCCACGTCTCATGCTACATCCTGGTTGCCCTATTAAAATCCCGGGGCAACTGTGACCACCATACAAAGCCACAAAAAGTGCACAATTTACAATTGAGGATTATTACCAGTGAAATGCTCATAATAACCATTAAAATATTTTTCCACATACAGTACTTCGAGAAAGCATCCAAATCACATCGTACCCGTCTTAAGAAGCGGTATGGCACACCCCAATACGGCAATGGTGAACTGAGCCAAACTGAGCTGCTGCAACTGGAGCTCCAGCATGTCTTCTTCACCAAGGTCGGGCAGCTCCAAGGGGGGCACGTTGGCAGGTGACACCTGGGCCACTGTCGCACCTCCATGGGAGCTGCCGCTGGAAAGATCACAGTAATGTCAACACAAGTCAAATGTGTTGTTGTGGTCCCCCATCATGCAAGGGATTTACATTCAGGCCCACATTCAAAGGATAATTTGATCATAAGATGGACAGAATAACATTGCATGGTCAAAAAGAAGTTCAAAATTGGATCCTGAAACTCGTTTATGCATATTCACCTGTTGGAGGCTACGTCTCCGTCCTGGCCGTCCCCCCTGGCTCTTTGGCTCGTGCGTCCCAATACAGAAGGCCGAGGAGAGCACTCCGTCCCTGGGGACGAGACCTGAGAACGCTGTGCCCCCAGCACCTCCTGGGAGTACGACAGTGATGAATTCTGGGAGACTGCATCTACACATTCAAGACAAAACAAGTACACAGAGAGAGAGGGAGAAAGAGAGAGAGAGAGAGAGAGAATGGCATCTTTCTTCAAGATATGCAAATCAAAAACTGATTTTGCACGTAATTTGCAACACAATTCTCCAGAGCATAAAGCAGAGCAAAGATAAAATATAGTACTGTTAACATTCTCACAATATGAGAAATTAATCAGTAGCACCTCGCTGTGGCAATGAAAGTTTTAGAATATAGAAGTATATATTGTTTGTAAGTTTTCTTAGAACTCAAAACCTTTGAGTAGATAACAGAGTTCGACATATTCAGAAGCCTAATCAGGGTGTCTGCAGGTATATTACATACTTTTTATGACATTTAAGACTACTCTCTAATATTCAATAAAGTATTGCAGATAAGAATAAAGGTAAATACATTTGCAGGGCAGAAAGCAAGGTAACGAATTAGGTACTGAAATAAATCTTTACCATTACTTTATCCCACAGAACTCAAGACAGGTAAGTACGAGGATTTTCTTTGATTTAGGTACCTATTAGACCCAGCTGTAGACTTAGCGTTTTATAACATCAGAAACGGGAAGTTGACAAATTTTGACAAAAATAAATATGTGGATACATAAAATTGTTGAATGTTGAGATTAAGACCTCATGGATTCAAATGTAAGACTAGTAAATGACTTTCAAGATGTTATAATTGTCAAAGTGAATGGATGACATTTTAAGATTTTTGAAAAGGACCTACAGACACCCTGATAATGCTTAAGAAAGTCATTGTTAGATCTCACTTGGGAATTGTGTGTAAATAAATATTTGATAGCAATTCCCTGAACTGAGACACAAACATAAAAATGTACATTAGTTCTGGTTCACCATCTAATTTAAATATGGCAATGGATATTCCCCTCATCTGATTAAATAAATCAGTGCTTCAACACTATAAGCCATGAATAATATTATAATATAATAAATGTACCATGATGGAGCACATGCGCTCCTCCCGGTAGGGCATCACATTCAACAGTAGTAAGTTTGCATTCGGGAAGGGGAAGAAGGAAAAAAAAAAAAAAAAAAAAGGCACTTAAACACCTTAAAAGAAGACTGCACTTCGGGCCCAAAGAACTGAAAAGAAATTGCACCTTGCTTGGTCGAGTAGAAGCCAGGGTCTTGATGAAAACACAGTCTGCTCCTTAGCCCCACACAGAGTTGCCGGAGGCATGCAAGAGCCTGCAGCCAGAGGAAACCTGCCTCACCTTCGCCTGAACTCAGCCTCAAGAGGGACAGAAGGTTCTGGAAACAAGAGGGCAAGATCAGAGCGATGAGAGGATCTTTCCCCAAAAGGTTTTGTGATCGGTGATGTAAAGACAAAAACAAAACAAAAACAAGCGGTTTAAAGAGATGAAGTATTTTAGTAATCACCAATAAACAAGTGTCACATCATTGAGTATGTATAGGTCATGTTGAGGCTCAAGAAAATGTTTATAAAAATACAAATGGGTGGTGGGGCTCCGAAGAGGGGCTCTCTCTTTAATAGAGAGCCTGAATCTCGGACAGTGATGGAGAAGTTGTCATTAGGCCAACTAAGTAAAAGGGCACCAGGAATTGGATTATCGGAGCAGCAATTTGTTCCAAGTTCAAATCTCCTGCCCTCTGTCGGTAATGATGCCATGTCTCGAAACGAAAGTCCTTTAATTTATCTAATTAGCCCTATCCAGTAACAGGAGGGCTAAGTCAGAACAGTTAAAAAGACACAGGAAAGAAAATTACTCTCTCATAAGTATTTCCTTGCGCTGAGTGACAGCATGCTAAATAAAAACCTCTCCCCGCTCTCATAGGGCTGCAAAACTACGCATCATTTTGCTAAAATCCATGTATTAAAACCCCTAAAAAGGTCAGAGGTGCACTTCATTTTGAAATTATTTTCACCATAATACTAAAAAGGAAGAGCTCATGCAGCGGATAGAATTACTGTTAACATCAGGAGAGAGCCATGTCAAATTTAACAAATTTGACAAACAAATAACCAATACTAGGTTTTGGTTATTTGGACAGAAGACAACTTTGCATTTGCAAAACTGCAACAGGTGACAAATATAAGCTAATGTTTGATGATATGCAACAATTACTTTTCAGTGCCATATAAACATGTTTTAATTTACTGAGAACTTCCTGTTTGGATAATTTGGACATAGATTTGTCTTATTGAAGGGTAAAACAGTTGTGGCAGTTGAGCGCCGAAAAGGGAACAGCTTTACCTATTACACCTATCAGGGGGACTGTGGTTCATTTCTAGTTCATAAAGGGCCTGGAAAATAAACCAAATAACCAATCCTATAAACAGCAGCAAGACTTGAATGTCTAAATGGACCCATTTGGTTCTTTGAACCCACTGCAACTCCCACATTACGACTTTGACCTGCTAAATTACAGCAATGAAAAGGGCAAGGTATCTTGAAGGCCAGAGGAACACTGAGGATAGTGGTCGCTACTGACTATAAATTGAACCCAGATTAACTGCAACAATTATATCCAAAAAAGTCAAAAAGGAAGTATGCAAAACTTTTTTAATTTTTTCCCCACTCTGGTACTGCATGACTGTTTTAAAATTCAGCATTTTAGAAGGCAGAATACCACGACCCACTTTGTGGCAGTGTCAAATAAGGTGTTTTAGCAATTCTCTTCCCATGAGGTCAGAGACTCAGAGACTCCCATGAGGATCCTCCTTAGAGTTAAAAATCGAAGATAAAAAATGGGAGACAATTTGTTTACAATGTTTTGAATACCATGGCAAATTGGTCATATATTTTCAGCAAATAGACAGAAAGTAATTTCAATGAGTAGAAAATCCAATCCAATCTACATAATAAGGTTGTAAAAAAAGTTCACATTTGCAATATTACACCGGGTAAAAATTTGAGTTTCATACATGCATGTTTTACCCTTCAAAGACTCATATTTAGCATCTGTATGTGTCTACAAGAGTGTGTTAGTGAGTAAATTATGAAAAACATGAATGTATCCCGCTTCTTTGTTTATTCATAGCTTTGTGTTGAGAAGTGCAGATACTTAATGCTCTGAATACTAACAGAATTTCAGAAAATATGATTATTCTGGCCATATAGCTCTGTGCTAAATGAGGACCTTCATCAGCGTCTTTTCATGTAAGGATACCTGCACTATACGAGGCCTTTGCAGGAAGATCTCAGCGGGAAAATCCTGCAGGATGACATCACGCAGAAGTTCACAAGTGGTCCGCACTACACTTGTATTGTTACTCCGTAGAGAGCTGTTTTAAAAAAGAATAGACGCGAATGAGACAGTTACATATGGTATATTTGTGCATTATAAAGCTATATAGAGAAAAGAGAAGACAAATCTATATTGTAATTAATTAATCCCCCACCTTTCATTGGATGCAAGTATATGCCTGTCTGTGGTGGTCAACGTCAGCCACGGAAATGTAGAAAACTTCAGACACTTCACAGCCTCACAAACTGAAGATGGAAAACATGGACAAGACATAAAACACCTGACAATGCATTTGCCGATAAAAATCATGCGTCACAAGACATGACATGAAATGTGTTAATGTGCAGCAAGTGCAAGACCGCGCCGAAGCACAAGTAACTCGATCATATGAAAAAGAAAAGCGTCGACACAAATATCGCTGCCTAGTTTTCAGTATGACAAGAAAAGCCAGCAGTGGGAGGAAACGGATTTACATTGTTCATTTTGCACATTTTTATTTAAAGAATGGTGTTCAGAAGTTTCTTACAGTTTGTAGTTCTGCCATTCAAAAATAATCTTCAATACTCTGCTTAGGTTTAATGTGAAATTTGTTCAAATACAAACAATACTACAGGAACAGTATTGTAGGTCATTCATATTTCATTAATAAATAAACTTGTGGTTAACTCGGCAATTAACAGTTATAAGGTCAAAGTGTCTCATACTGTCCCCCTGATCTCATACATACTAAATGAAGAGAGAAAAAACTGTGGTACATACCGTTACAACCCAAATTTCGAAGCATGTCGTCATATAAATTGCGAGACATGACGCCCAGCCCTCTAATAACACATTAGAGAGCACGGTATAAAATTTTAGGGTTTATGTAGAGTATGCTTAAAAATACCTGCTATTTTCTGAGGTGGGGCATCTGTGTGCCCTTGCCTGCTCCTCTCAAAATAACCAATTTGTGGAGAATTCTCTTCTGGTGGAGCTGGAGAGACTACAACAAGATGGAGAAAACATTATACAACAAAATATATATATAAAAATATACAACTGCCTCAAGATGTTTTGTTAAATTCTTCCCCCGAAAAAATGTAACTAAATCATGACTGATATGTCGTTATTGTCGATGGCACAAACTCTCTAAACACAAAGAAAGGTTTGTCTTAGGTTGCAGAACCTGCTGCCGTGGCAACACGCTGCGCATGCGAGAAGATGGCTGGGAGCCGTTCTGGTAAATGGAACAGCTGGTCCAGGGTGCCATCGATGACAGCACGCAGCCTGGGTTCCACGTTAGGAGACAGCTGGGTAAGGAACTCCACCGCCCCGACGTCTCTCAGCATCTGGGCTGCGCTGGGATGCTTTGGAGACATCAAGTCAGTCATGAATTCAACAAGAGAGGATTCCTACTTTTGGTCACTGCTCTGAAACTACAGAGGATTTATAGCAAAGTAGCGAGATATATTAATATTTTTGGATACGCCGACATCGTCTTTCCTTTGGTTGGCTGGTTTTGATTTGAAAAGTTTTAATGTGGTGCTCAGAATGAAACAGTGGTGAAAAGTCACAAAGTAGTTTCTGCCTGTTTTTATGTAAATGTGAAGTATATTCAGATTCAGGGACTTTTCCTCCACTACACTTTAACGCAAATATCTATCCTTTATACACCACTCCATTTCTAATACAGTGGCATTTCTCACGTTTATTTTGTTTTTAAAAATTATCAAATCAACATATACATATATATGTATGTACGTATATATATATATATACACACAAATACAATGTGAATTAAGCAAGTTTTGTCATAAAAACTCCTGACAAAACTCCCCAAATTCACAGTTTTTGTTGCAACATTGCTCACATTGGCTCCAATTTCCCTTTAAATCTGGTGGATCTGCAAAAGCACTGATCTGCAGGGGGTGGAGGTGCAGGGGGTGGGGTGAGTGGGTCTACGCTGTGTTATGGTATAGCGGGGCACTGGCCACGACGATTACTTTTACTGTTAATACTTTAAGAAGACTCAAATATATACTTTTACATTAGTATCAAGTTCAATAGGGTACGTTCTCTTTTACTGGGGTGTCAAAGAGTGTCGTGTGACACTCGTCCTTTCGCTCCACCTCCCACAACCACACCTCCGACAGCGTGCCGAGCAGCCCCAGGACCTCGTCCTGCAGGGGGACCTCGGGGAAGTTGAACCACTCCAGCAGCACCACGAACAGCCTCCTCTCCTGGACCAGGTCGGCCACGGAGAGCAGGGAGCGCTCCAACTTGGAGACGACGCTCCCCATGGCTCGGACTCTGATCTCCACCAGGGAATGACCTGGTTGAAAACACAGTTCGAAAGTTGTTGTTTTTTTTTTTATATATTCCCTTCTTTCTTTCTTTCTTTCTCTTTTCAACGTTGCCTCGCGTACCTATCTTCTTTATGAGGTGGGAAAGGTCCATGTCCGGCTCCTCACTGTACCGACGCAGAGGGGAAAAACAAAAATCTAACGCCGAGCCACTCTGCGGACGGCCGAGCGGACAACACTTGGCTCGGTCACGTCCACAAACGCTTCGCGGGTCCGCGTTCAACGAGCGCGGGAGCGTCCCTCGCTTCCTGGTTTTGGAAACGGGGCGTGTCCAAGAGGAAAAACATACCCGGATGAAGCCATAGCCGCGGATGGGGGCGGCGCGATTACGACCGAACGCCATCACCGTATCCGCCTCGCCGTCGAGCCCAGGAAGTGCTAGCACGAAACGCGACATGGCTTTAAATAGCGAGGCCATTGCATCATACACGTATAATAAAAGGAGAAAAAAAAAAAAAAACGAACTAAAGCAACACAGACTTATTTATTTATTTATTTTTTCTGACGTGTTTTTTTTCTGTTACGGTTTCCTCCGATCGTCTTGAAAATGTAAAACAAAAACGCCGGTATTTGCAGAAATGTCAAATAACTAATGATTATTACATTGTAATCACTGACACATTCGGTGAAGCGTTCAGACACAATGTTGTTTAAGTCATCTCATTGCTCCGGCGGGTTGTCTCCCAAATAGGAGCCTTTCTGTGTGGAGTTTGCATGTTCTCCCCGTGCTCACATGGGGTTTCCTCCACCTCACGTCAGTAAGGACCCCCCACCAAAAACATGCACCCATCATCGTCTGACCAGCGATGGACATTTATCACCTGGTCCCCGGGCACGTCCACGTATGCTGCCCACTGCTCCTGGCTGTGCCCCCGGAGGAAGGACAAGCCAGAATGGGTCAAAAGCAGAGGAGCCATTTCACCGGCCACCACCAAAAGCATGTGCATGTGTGTGTGTGTGCAAGCATGTGTTATAGTGTGGTGTGTTGTGTGATGAATAAAGACTGTTTCTTCTTTCTTTCTTCTTCTTTCTTCATATTTGAAGATGAGCCAAAGTGGACGGGAACTCCATCGGGGCGAGGGCCCCGGTTTCTGTTCACACCCGATCCAACCGCTTTGAGACCCCGTCGCCTGCTTTGGCTGCGGCGCACATCTTTTATTTGATCAGTGAGGAAGGTGATAATTAACAAGCTTAGCCCATTGCAGTCTCACGCGATGATCATTTCGCGGCACAGCGCTTCCCTGCAATCATGGAGCGACGCGAACTCGCGATCAGAATGTGTTTTGCGCCTCTAAGGTCTATCTGAGGCCCATCGCCGTGGTATCATTTTGTTGTCGTTTTGGGCTGATAAGGTGAGATCAGTGAACGTTACGGGGTAAGTACGACGACACCCGGCAGCGTGCTCAAACGCCGTTGGCTGACAGAGCTCGGTTGGCTCCTCCCACAAGAAAAACTGCCCGTTTTGGAACAGTTGCGTTATAGAGGCATGTTACAATGGCTAGAATGCATAAACCGTGCGGTATTTTCAGCAACAAACTTCAAAGACATGTTTTGGGGACCTGCGAATGTTGAGAAACCGAATACTTCCTGAAGTTGTTCTTCAATTTTAATTTCAATTTGGTGCAGCTGACCGTGTATTGGGGAGGAAACGTAAAATAAAATATACTTGCTTCACGTAGAACAAAGAAATGCTTTAGACACTCTACAGGTGTCCGATGAGAATAAAATGCAACCTCTTCCTGACACGCAGCAGCAGCATCACCAGCACCAGCAGCAGCACCATCACCTATTCTGAGGAGCAGTTCACACATCAGCGCAAGAGAGAGAAAGAGGAACACTGGGACGGCCAATAAGGACTCCATGACAGTTGACTACAGTTTATTTTGGCTCAGTTAACATGCTAGACATATTCTGTCTTTGGTCCCAGCTCAATCTTTCTTGTTCAGAATATGTACGCATTAACAGTGTGTGTGTGTGTGTGTATATATATATATATATATATATATATATATATATATATATATATATATATATATATATATATATATACACAGTGTATATATACTGTATATATATATGAATATATAAATAATATAATATAAAATTATATATAAAACTGCTGCTAGTGCTATCAAAACAGAATCTTGATAAATACCAGCCATTCATGCATGAAGCAAGGAAGGTCAAATCTGCTAATTAATCATATCATCCTTATATCATCGTTATAATTTTCTAATACAGCATCCCATATGGCGCAAAACCATGAAGACCATCGGAATAAATAACATGTGATCCGGAATGGCCTGTTTGAGTAGGCAAATAGGACACAACAACACACACATATATCCAGAGATTGATCAATATACATAATAAATGTAATGTCTATACATATGCAATATATTAAACGTCAACCCAAACATTGATCTTAAGGGTTGAGTTTAAGATCATTACATTCTTGGTGGATGTGTGTAAGTGTAATTAATTCACGATTTTCCACGACCTCTTAAGACTCCCCAAGGAGAGCACGGGCGACTTAAAGGATTGATTTATCCGTGGGTCAATGACTCGAGCCCGAGCCTTGCAAACCAAAAAGAGAGACTACAAATCCGATAGAGATACGGTCAGATTTGAGCGTATCCATTACATACAA
Source organism: Zeus faber (assembly GCF_960531495.2). NCBI lineage: Eukaryota > Metazoa > Chordata > Actinopteri > Zeiformes > Zeidae > Zeus > Zeus faber. Next base: position 16,329,698 of record NC_137206.1, on the reverse strand, counting down.
CTCTCCCTATTGGGTTTTTGAGGAACGGCCTGTGCCCCCGTGGTTCCGCAGTCATTTCTGAAACCCAAACACGAGTGGTCCCACTGGCCCCGTCACTGTCTGACATGCCTGCTGTACCCGTCCTCCACTCGGCTGCAAGTGTTGAGGATATGAGGGTGGGCACCTGGGGACCCCAGAACCCCCCCCCCAGGCAAAAAGAGTCAAGTCAAAGGACTGAGTCAAGCTGAACCCACACTGAGCAAATAATTTAGGGCCGAGCCTGATACGGCTTTCATTTGAAATTAAGATGAAACATGAAGAACCTCTCCATATGTGTAGTGGTTTCTCATTAAATGATACGACTTTACCCCATCCGCAATTTTTTTTTCCGTATCGTTTTTTTTTTTTTGTAACAACTCGGCCACACATGAATTCAAATTCAAGGTTGTCTTGCAGATCCGCAACGGTGGGGTATTGTTTCATGTATAATAAGTCCAACAGTTTTTACTGTTAGTAATCACTAATTAACCGCTTCTTTTGGTGCTGTCATAACAGAAAAGGCATCGTGCTCGTGACTGGATGTTTACTTACTGTGGTATGGTAACAAATTCCAAACAGCCTAAAGTTTGTTTGTCAGGTCTAATTTGGCTTGTAGAAACATTGCACTCTCGCTTGCCAGTGTCCTTGCTGCTATCGAAGACCCCCCTCCCCACACACACACACACACACACACACACACACACACACACACACACACACACACACACACACACACACACACACACACACACACACACACACACACACACACACACACACACTCCTCTGTGCCAAGACATCAAGTTAAGGAAGCCTGATCAGCCCTAATAGGGCCGGGTGGTAATTAGACTGTTTGCATAGAGCCTGTCTGCCCTCAGTAGGTTTGGGGGAGGTGGGGTTGCCATGCACTTGACAGCGTGCAGAAAAAAACCCCCCCACAATGTAATGTTCGGTGCATGGTCCAAATTAGGCCTCCTATGGCTGTGGTAAACACAATCTACTTGAAAACAATACTGACACTAATTAGGCGACCAATGTATCCTTTCAAAGTTCAGTTCCGTTTTCTTTCTTCCCCCAGCTGCAATCAAGTAGTTACTTAGAAAATACTTGGAAAGTCAACTTGATGTTTCCGGAATACAAAAAAGATCAAATTTCATCGTGTAATTACCAAGACAAAACAAATGAAAAAATAAAGATAAATAACAACTGGCGTGGATTAGAAGGGAATCATGTTTTTGGTTGTGCGGCTAACTTGGCATATTCTAATTCAGCAACAGATCGAAGTTGCCCTTTTGGATTTTTGCACCTAATGCCACTGCAAGATAGATCAAAGTTAATTTGATGTTTCTAAATCCACTCCATCCAGCGTATGATGTCATTTGCAATAGACAAACAAAACCAGGGTGTGATTGAGGAGTCTTTCCTTTTCTTGAAATGCTCTTTCTGTTTGCAAGCCAGAACATAGTGAAACATTTTCTTGTGGTGAGGTGAATAATCATAAAGAGTGATTATAGCTATATATAGTATGGTACACACAGAGTTATAGTACAGCTAGAGATATACTACAGATAGAGGTACAGTACAGATAGAGTTTTGGTTCAGCTAGAGTTATATAACAAATAGCGTTATAGTACAGCTAGAGTTATAGTACAGATAGAGTTATAGTAGAGCGAGAGTTATCGTACCGATAGAGTGACTGTATAGCACAGATAGAGTTATAGTTATAGTACAGATAGAGTTAAAGTAGAGAGAGAGTTATAGTACAGATAGAGTTATAGTAGAGCGAGAGTTATCGTACAGATAGAGTAACTGTATAGTACAGATAGAGTTATAGTTATAGTACAGATTGAGTTATGGTAGACATAGAGTTATAGTACCAATAGAGTAGCAACTGGCGTGGATTAGAAGGGAATCATGTTTTTGGTTGTGCGGCTAACTTGGCATATTCTAATTCAGCAACAGATCGAAGTTGCCCTTTTGGATTTTTGCACCTAATGCCACCGCAAGATGGATCAAAGTTAATTTGATGTTTCTAAATCCACTCCATCCAGCGCATGATGTCATTTGCAATCGACAAACAATAGCAGGGTGTAATGGAGGAGGCTTTCCTTTTCTTGAAATGCTCTTTCTGTTTGCAAGCCAGAACATAGTGAAACATTTTCTTGTGGTGAGGTGAATAATCATAAAGAGTAATTATAGCTATATATAGTATGGTACACACAGAGTTATAGTACAGCTAGAGATGTACTACAGATAGAGTTATAGTACAGATGGAGATATACTACCGATAGAGTTATAGTACAGATAGAGTTTTAGTACAGCTAGAGTTATAGTACACATATAGTTATAATACCGATAGAGTTATAGTACACATATAGTTATAGTACCAATAGAGTTATAGTACAGATAGAGTTATACTACCATATTGAAGACCAAATCTATCTGTCTATCTGTCTATCTATCTATCTATCTATCTATCTATCTATCTGTCTGTCTGTCTGTCTGTCTGTCTGTGCATCTATCTATTTATCTATCTATCTATCTATCTATCTATCTATCTATCTATCTATCTATCTATCTATCTATCTATCTATCTATCTATCTATCTGTCTATCTATCTGTCTGTCTGTCTGTCTGTCTGTCTGTCTGTCTGTCTGTCTGTCTGTGCATCTATCTATTTATCTATCTATCTATCTATCTGTCTCTCTGCCTGTCTGTCTGTCTGTCTGTGCATCTATCTATTTATCTATCTATCTATCTATCTATCTATCTATCTATCTATCTATCTATCTATCTATCTATCTATCTATCTATCTATCTATCTGTCTGTCTGTCTGTCTGTCTGTCTGTCTGTGCATCTATCTATTTATTTATCTATCTATCTATCTATCTATCTATCTATCTATCTATCTATCTATCTATCTATCTATCTATCTATCTATCTATCTATCTATCTATCTGTCTGTCTGTCTGTCTGTCTGTCTGTCTGTGCATCTATCTATTTATTTATCTATCTATCTATCTATCTATCTATCTATCTATCTATCTATCTATCTATCTATCTATCTATCTATCTATCTATCTATCTGTCTGTCTGTCTGTCTGTCTGTCTGTCTGTCTGTCTGTGCATCTATCTATTTATCTATCTATTTATCTATCTATCTATCTATCTGTCTATCTATCTGTCTGTCTGTCTGTCTGTCTGTCTGTCTGTCTGTGCATCTATCTATTTATCTATCTATCTGTTTGTCTGTCATGCCATGGAGTTCAGGGTCGCGGTGCATGCTGGGTAACGTAGTTATAGCCCTCCTGTCTGATCCGCTGTGTCTGAACGTTCTCCCACAATTCAACAGGCAACAAAGGAAGATGGCAGAGGCCGTGAGCTACAGAGTGTTAGCTGTCCAAGAAGGAAACACACCGTCCCCCTTTCCCCATTTACATTTGAATATGCAGGACAGCCATTGATTGGCGGTGGCAATTTGTACCTACATTTTCGATGGGCCCGGGAATCGGACTTCAGAGAAGGTGTGTTTTCCACGGCCAACGTAAACGATGCTAAGCTAGCATGCTAACACCAACCCCCAAGCCAGCGAGAACGTTTCCTTTAAACACTAGACGCTTGAACACGAAACAGGTCTGTTTTTTTTTTTGTAATCTAAGCCAGTGGGAAATGCAGACACCCCGCTGACAGGGTAAGAAGCTTACTGTTTTGTTGACTTTGTTGCCTTAAAAATACAGGTCATCCACCTACTTGGGGAGCCAGCTTGGTCTGGCTAGCACCCAAGCTAGCGAGCTGACGCGAGGGGCTGATAATTGTCAAAGTTTTTCGTAATCTAGATCAAATTTAAGCCTTGGCCGTGTCTAGGATCATATTCGTGCAACATTTTACGATCGCTGATTGTCGTTATACCTCTTCAGTAATAAAGTATTGAACCGTAGTAAGCGAACTACGCTAATTTGTAGCTCTTGTTTGCGCAGGCCCAAGTCTGGACAAATCCAACTAATTGTGCTGGTTATGGGAGGATCCCACGCCTTTAAAGTGATCCTTATAGCCACATTGATGTTTTAAGTCCACAAGAAATAAGCTTTTAACAACAACTGTTCTGTTGAATTGTAGCATCAAATGAGAAGGGGTGGAAGTGGAGCCTAGCCCATTCAACTGAGTCACCATTTTCAGGCTCATAATGGTGAGTAATCAGATTGAAGCTAGTTGGTAACTATCCTCACTTTGCTCTTTATGTTGATAACAAATTGCGATAGAGTTGTGGTTGGCTGCTGCAATATGTATTCACCATAAAAGAATCCCATAATCTTAATATGCACTTAATGCATGTTCTATTTACTTTATTGTTGTTTTGTGTCCATTGTTACCACTTTATGTAAATGGTATTTTTTTTTTTTAAATGTCACTTAGGCCAGTGAACAGATGTACATCAGACCTCATAACCTTTGCTCTCTTTCATCACTCGACATATATATTAGGGCTGGCAAACGATGAAAATAATTAATCGTGTGAGATATGTGTAGCTGATCGCTTAATTTTTAAATTCTTTTTGACCCTGAAGAAAAACTTTCTATTTAAAATGCACTGCATTGAGTTATAGCCATGCTATGATTACTGATTATTGAGAACTCGAACACAAATCATCTTTAATGGCATTTTCACTATAAAAGAGCCGCCATCGTTCTCCAATCCCTTTGCACTGAGCCAGTTTCTAAGACACAAAAGTCTATTTACATGAAATGCTTCAGCACAGTGCCTCACTTCTGTTTTAGTCATGGTCAGAGCATGTGAACGCAGTTTCATATTTTCATTGATGTGATGCACTCTTACCCTGAGGGAGTTGTTACTCACTGATGTCCAGTAGTCTCCAGTGAGAGCAACTGCTGTTGCCCAGCTGCTTTCATTATCCAAACATAGAACGTGAAAGTTAAATGGGTACGCAAGTATTTGGTCTCATAACTAATGTTAAAAATTAAATATGTGTTGCGTTAATCTGTTATTAACGCATTCACTTTGACAGCCCTAGTATATAACCATTTATCTCTCAAAATACCCTGAAAGATCAGCTTGTGTTTGTCTTCTCTCCCCTGCAGGGTATGGTGACTCTACTACATGCATGACTAGTTCTCTGGGGCCTGATGGGAGGACTCTGTGGATAGCACTTTCATCAGGATACCAGGAGAGCCATCCCATCCCATGCTCCCACCTCAGAGGACCTGTTAGAATGAAGAAGATAAGCCTTAAGACCATCCGAAAGTCCCTAAACATAAAGGGCAAAGAGGAGGGTGACTTTGTCATGCTCCAGCAGCCATCTCTGACTCCAGACTTTTCTAAGGAGGAGTCATTGTTCGGGGGCTGCTACACCAAAGACCTCACAGGCTGCGATCTCGCGGGTGAGGACGACAAGGGAGGACAGAATAAGGGCCGCTCCAAGAGCGAGAGTCTGATGGGCTCGCTCAAGAGAAGGCTGTCTGCCAAGCAAAAGGCTAAGGTAAAGGGAGGCTCATCGGCCATGGGCTCCGTGGAAGATGATGATACGTTCTCATCTTCCTCTGTGCCCATTAGCTTTAATGAGGTGAAAGCTCAGCGGCCCCTAAGGTCTTCCTCCCTGCGAGGCCACCACTACAGTCCCTCACCGTGGCCCCTCAGGTCCGTCAACTCGGATGAGGCCTGCATCAAGATGGAGGTGAAAGTAAAAGCCATGGTCCACTCCCCGAGTCCGAGTCCGAGCCTAAATGGCGTCAGGAAGGAATTCCATGACTTTCAGATGGAAGGACTCTTCCAAGACCCAGCAGAATCCATAAAGAATCTCCAGCAGCCGCAAAATGGCGAGCTTCATCTGAACATTGACGAACATGATGTGCCTGTGGTGCTCGGGCTGACGCCTCAGGACTACATTCAGTACACTATGCCTTTAGATGAGGGAATGTATCCTGAGGGATCCCACTCTTTTTGCCTGGACAATTCCTCTCCCATGGAGGTGGTAACTGAAGCAGACAGTGCATCCCTTCACATAGACCATGGCCAAGAGGACCATGACCTGGTCAGTAGCACGCCTCCGGACCTCTTCATGGAGCCCTCTGTTAATGGCCTTCTCATTGGCTCTGCTGGCGTAATGCTCCAAAGCTCTGCAGTAGATGTCCCGCCCCCCCTCTCCCCCCTTTTGCCACCCATGACCAATAATAGGGAACTCCCTCGAACGTTTTCAGGGTTCAGCTCAGCGGAGCTCCGGTCAGCTCAGGTCGCTGAAAGGGTAAGACACCACCTCAACTTTGACCCAAACTCGGCTCCCGGGGTCAGTCGGGTGTACGAGTCGGTTCAGAGCAGCGGACCTATGGTGGTGACCAGCCTAACGGAGGAGCTGAAGAAGTTGGCGAGGCAGGGCTGGTACTGGGGCCCGATCACCCGCTGGGAGGCGGAGGAGAAGCTGGTCAACCTGGTGGACGGCTCGTTCCTGGTCAGAGACAGCTCGGACGACAGGTACCTCCTCAGCTTGAGCTTCCGGTCGCAGGGCAAAACCCTCCACACCCGCATAGAACACTCCAACGGACGCTTCAGCTTTTACGAGCAGCCCGACGTGGAGGGCCACACGTCCATCGTGGACCTGATCGAACACTCCATCAAAGACTCGGAGAACGGCGCTTTCTGCTATTCCAGGTCACGCTTACCGGGGTCCGCCACCTACCCAGTCCGACTGACGAACCCCGTGTCGCGATTTATGCAAGTGCGCTCGCTGCAGTATCTGTGTCGCTTTGTCATTCGACAGTACACCAGGATAGACCTGATTCAGAAACTGCCTTTACCCAACAAGATGAAAGATTACCTGCAGGAGAAGCACTACTGAGGGCAGTAGAGACAGGACAGCGGTAGCAATTTGCACTTTTGGGTTCAGTTAAGAGATTTGAAGCAAGGTTTACAGAAAACCCTAGTTTTCCGATGATTGGTTCCGGTGGCTCTTGATTCGTCTCCAGGTGACGACGTCGGTGTCCGGTCCTCCATTCCACTGTTGAGATTTTTTAGTTTGTTTCTTTTTTTTGGGGGGGGATCGGTGAGACGCTGGTGGATTCGCTTTATAGAGACCTATATCTGACACGGTCCGTTATAAGAATGTGGGGGTTGATAGCAAAGTTACTTTAAATGCACAGCGTAAACATGCATTTTCGATGCGGTGTGGGGATCCGGTGGTCAGAGGAGAGCAGGGTTCCCCGGTGTAAGCTTCACAAACAGAGGCCTAATGAGAAGGAAGAAGAAAAACCCGCAAACTTTATTTTCTGAAAGGATTAAATGACACAAATACTTGAAGACAAATCGAGTGAGGGAGAACACTAATGTAAATGCACTACATAATTACACGACATTTAAACGAGGCGAGTCGAACTTTGAGCCCCCTGCAGACTGTCATTTTGATTATCGGTGGATCGCGTCAGATTATGTCAAATGATGTCCAAGCGTTGTCACCTCAGTAAGGGTGTCATTGCTGTTCACTCTGCTATTTTTTTGAATGATAACACTAGCTTTTACTACATAAAGCAAACCCGTTTGTACTTAGCCAGCTTATTAAAGTGCCAGTTAGCCAAAGTCGATCATGAGTTAATTGAAGATCCAAGTTCCATTTACCTAACACCAGCTGTTACGTCCTGTGGCTCCAGTGCATTCGTTTCAATTTAAGCAATCACTTAATTTATCTCTAATTGTATGTTTCAAAATAAATATTACAGTGCCCATGGCCATCGCTTATTCCCAGCAACTGGTAAATGTACGCCTTTTGTATGCCCGTTTTTTCTCCATTTGACCTTTGTTGTGTGCCAGTTTATTGTGGTTGCTGGTTCCTTTTGGTCGCTCACCTGAATAGATGCTCTCCCATCTGCGGTGCACAATGATGGCCTGAGGTTTTTTTTTTTTTTTTGTTTTGTTTTTTTATACCTAACCGAAATCTTGCCAGAACGCGGCCGAACGCATTTAATTATTTAGTCTATTGGATATAACACTTGCCTGGGACGTTTTGATGAATCTCAAGGAGGCCGACATTTCTCAGTCTGTAAGGGGGTTTAATCAGTCATTTGGTCCAACAAATCTAGTGAAAGACATTGCATGTAGCCAATTATCAAGTCAAAGCTTAAAGGTACTAGCTAAAATAAGATGCTTTTTTTATTTTTTTTTTATTTTAGACTGTTGAAATAGCAGTGACTTATGTGTAAAATTGAAATTCTAATTAGTAACTTTAAGACAACACTAAAGCTAAACGTTTCCGCATTAGGAATGGGCTCAAAAGCTTCACCGCAGCTCAGGCCTAACGACTTATTTTTATGATCTTTAATGCTTGTATTTGCATGTAGTAATGGCGCAAGACTGTCAAGTATGTGTACTGTACATCAGTTCTGACAGACTGATGTCGTGACGTAAGGCTTTGGAAAGATGTTCATACGCAATAGCATTTACCCCGAGACGGTTCATAGGAGAAGTACATTTCCATACATCACCCAGCAACACAAAGTGGGGCTCCAGTGAGGTGATCTCATTATACATGTGGGAGTGGCACTTTTTAAACCTCTTTTATGCTAATAATGGGCTCGCGCCATGGCGTAGGAATCCCAATGTGATGCAAGCCTTATATTTTGGGGGTTTTGGGGGAAGCCAGGCGTCATAGTTTGTCATACCTTTAACGCCCGTACCCGAGGCACATGACAGGCCAGGTTCAAAAGGTCGATCTGCTCCACTCCACTGTCATACAGGTTTCAAGGGCATTCGAAGCTCAGTGACAGCTGTTACTTATTCACGTCGCCTCCAATCCCCACTGAGCTGTACTACCCCACAGATTGTCTCTACCGGGCTGTATTTGCCAGAACAAAGGGAAGAGTGCACTGTATGCTACTCAAGTGCTTATTATGGATACTTTTGACAGGTAAATATTTTTCCACACTGTCTGAGCATCTTGTTTTTTGTTTTTTTTTTCTCACGTGGGTGTCCTTGAAAAGAATTTGGAAAAAAATGTCTTTTAGACAACTTTGGTAGGTTTTTAGTGCATAGTTCTAGTTTTAGTTAGATCAGACAATGTCCACGAAGGCTACCGTGAAGCTAGCACAGGAAAATTTAGGTAGGAACATTGAATGGTGTTTGCATGTTAAAAGAGTTAACATTTTATGGCTTTGAAACGTATAGGAACGAAGGATCTAGGTTGTGTTGAGGAATAATGGTGTTTTTTTTTTATTATTATTATGAACGAGCTGGACATTCTGTGTACAAGAAATGTATTTTTATTTGAATTTTTTTTTTTTGGTGATTTCCTTTGCGACATCTGCCGTCTGGGAGTGAGGCTGTACAAAAGGTAGTAGAAATGTACGCTTTGTTTGAGATATCCCTTATCCACTCGCAGGCCAATTGCAGAGGGGTATGCAGAGTTGATAAAACTATATTGAGAATTTTTTTTATTTTTTATTTTTTTTGCACTTGAATCTTAACCTTTTTCCATGCTTGGTTCCTCTTTGTAGTTGTCCCGCGAAAGGTATTGTACATGAAGTCACAACAGTCAAACTCCTGGACTGCAGTACGCAATTATGTGAACACGCGCCAATTTAGATTGAATCATACGCGCAACAATATTTTATTATTATTATTATTTTTTTTTTTTGGGTTGGTTTTTTTTTTTATGTCAGTAGGGAAACAGAGTAAGGCACCAGCATGATATCATATCATAACCTTTGTGTTCCGTTTATTTTTAGGCTATCAAAGAATGGGATCATGGCAGGAATGTTGTTAGAAAATTGAAGTGATATTTTATTTAAATTTTTTTTTCTTTTCAAGAAAGTGAAAATGTGAAAGTGAACCGTCAGTCTTTTTAATACAGTGTACTTTTTAATTGTCTGTCCATTTTCCCTAGTTTGGCAGCAGAGACCGTTTTTATAAACGCCAGATACGGGCGCGTCTGCCCGTGGGTTTTCAAAATGCTTAAATATCCCGGGATTAGTTTGCTCCATTATCCTCTAGCATTGTTGCCTTCCATGTGTGAATTTAGAGGTTGATGCTTGTTCAAACGGCTGAAGCGTTTTCTATCCATAATCCATAACTGTTAAGCACTTAACAAGCTCAACATCCTTGTGCATCTCTGCATTGGAGGTAATCGTTTACAACAATGTGCTTGGAAACACCCCCGGCCCCCCTCCTATTTTTGTTTGTTTTGAATTGTTTTGGTTTACCCTCTCATGATCATCTTGGTACAGGTTGAAAAGTGATTTCATTTTAATGTGTTATACACATTTGTGCTGCTTTCGGATATGATTGCCTTTCTTGTATTTAACAACGGGGGTGGGAGGTGACGACGGCGGTGGGGGTGGGGGGGGGGGGGGGGGGTGTCGCCATTTAGACATATGTACACGTGATGACTTTGGTTTTCATTTTGGGAGAGTTAAACAGATTTGCAATTTGCGAACTGTCAAACATCCTTAGCAGTTAGTTAACCCTCTGTAGAAACAGTTTACTCTAGTTTACGTTTGTTGTCCACGGTCAATTTCCAAAAGTCGATTGTCTTTTTGTATTTTTTTTTCTTTTTTTTTTTTTCTTTTGGAAAAAAAATCAACAGTGATTTATTGCACATTTTGGATACAGTTCAAAAAGTTTTTTGTATCTGCCGATTATAAATTATAAATAAACTATATTCTGAAACACTTTCTGTAGAAGTCCGCAGAACTTTTGATTGTGTGCCACCTCATCCAAAGGCAAGATTCATAGAAACCAGTGTATAGTACTGTCTGGTCTTTCAGTATAAATATGTTGTGGGAACAGAAACCAACCTTTATTCAATCATCCTACGTAAGAGTTTCGGTTTAATACATAATTAACATTACAGAATTACATACTAATTGATACACTTTCTGAGCAAGAGCAGGGTTCCCTGAGATGGATGTGATTGACGGCACAGGGTGAAATCGATTTCTATATTGATTCGTTTCGAGAGAAACAATTTGCTGAATTTGACGAAGGCAAAACTACTGTATTTCGGCTTTGCTGATCTCACGTGGGAACTATTATCTTTTGACAGTTAAAAGCCCCAATAGGTCATGGTCCTCCCTGATTTAAATATTTTGTAGTGATCGGCAGTGATTTTTATTTATTAATTTTTTTTAACTGGTTCCATTGTGCAGTGTTTTTAGGGCATACAACACATCACAACAGCCATTTGTCATTTCCTCAAATGCCTGTGGATCTCTGAACCGCTACTTGCCCATTAAGAAACACGCCTCAAATCATCCCAAGACCTCACGGACCCCCCCCCTCCGAGATCTCCGGCCATCCCAGTGGGGGTCTCGCACCCCGGGTTGGAAATCCCCGTTTTTTTCTGGTTGATTAACCTCTCAAGGTGCGCTCAAAGTGATCGTCCGTCTCCGTGCCCCGTCTCTGAACGCAGTGACGTTATCGGCGCACTTTTAGAGAGCAAAGGCTCTCCGAAAGAGATGGCTTCTTTTGCTTCCAATTTCAATCTACTCTCTCGAGAAGTCACACTGAGTGAGTTCTCGTGTTACGGAGTGGGGGGGTGTGGCGTGATGGGAGGGGTAAGGGTGTCGAGTTTGGACTCGGAGCCGCCGGAACACGGTCTGCATGGTGATGAGGAGGTAGTCCTTGTTAACCGCTGTGTCTGACAGCCCTCTCCAGGCATTCGAAGTGAAGATACACAACTGTTTACTCCCTCCGCCTGGCTCGGGATGATTTATTCATGGGTTGCACTGGTGGTCGCGTGTCATATGGAGATGCCTTCATCATGAAAGGCCTCACCCCACCATTCTTTTGCTTCCATTCTTCTCATGAAAACTTTCAGCATTTAAAAAATGTTTAAGTTCAATATTAAGTCGGTGGAGGTTTTTTTTTTTTTTTTTTTTTCTCAGAAAGGCTGACTTGGAGATGTGACACGGCATCTGGGCCGGGGAATTGCGTGTGAATGTAGTTGTAATATTTGTCGTGTGTGTCTTGAGTGCATATGCCCGTGATGCCGCCGCCGTCGCTGCTGCTGCCCTCGCCCAGTCCATGTGAATGCATTTGGTTTTCAATGGTGGCATGTCACTTAAGAAGACGCTGGAGGATGCGTTGCTGATTCAGCAGACGTTATGGATGATATTACATGTCACATTCTCACCGCTCAGCGGTGCTTCCAAACAGTATACTACTTTGTCAGCGATCTTTCCATTTAAATCTGTTTATAATCTCTGCGGTCGCAAAAATATGTAATTTTGGGGTCAGTTCTGGTCGATATCTATGTGATTTTAGCCTGGAGCGATCCTCTTCATCGTTTGACTCTGCGTTTCAATCCATTCAAATGGGGTTTTCAAAAAGAGGACGAAGGATTTATGGTTGTGACAGTCCTAGCCACATTGACATGATTTAAGAACTTCAAAGTCATAAAACAGTTTGAACATGTCATTTGCATAAAACATTATCCCCCAATTTCCTCTTGACAACCACAGCCGTCTCCGGACCGTACCAATTCTCGGCGTTTGCAACCCCGTACGCATGGCGCCGTCCTTGGAAGATATTCGTTGGGTGTGTCGTATGAAATTTTAAAGCCAAACTTACACAATCTGAGCCATGTGTTTGCATTTCTTTCAGTGCATAATTTTTGCACGAAAGTGCTCATTTGTGAGCAAATTTTCTTCGCAGTGTGGTCCTTAGTTGGAAACTGTTTGCACTAGAGAACCCATCCATCACATGTCCGCCGTCTCAGATTGATGATCCGGTCCCGCCATCTGGCGCTCTGTGTGGCGCACCCATTTGTCACCTACAAACAGGGATGATGAAGACAGCTTGAATTACCCAGCAAACATATATCGCTTTAAATTGTCATGCCAGGAAAACATTGGTGGGTCTAGCTGGTAATGATAAAGCCCAGGTTACCTGCTGGCAGCAGATGTCTTTCAGCCCAGAGTGAAAGTTTCAGCTCTATTAATGCTTGTGATCTCATGCCAGCAGTGGCACACACCACTGAGACTTTCTCCTTCCCCATCTATCATGCATTAGATGCCTCTGAACCTCAATTAGCCCTGTTAGAGCAGGTAGCGCCTTCATCATTATCAAGCCCCTACTCAAACCAGGCCTCAGCAGACATGACATCCATTGTGATCATTTTTTCCCCCCACATTTGAATATGCATATTTGCACTGAGTGTTTTTTTTTTTTTTGTTTTTTTTTTTTACGAGTTTTGTCTCGCGTGCTCTTTGTGTACTTACGGTGCTCTGTTGGACACCCTCAGAATTATAAAAAAAAAAAAAAAAAAGGGATTTTCATCGCTTACATTTGTACCGAACCACAAGGGGAAGCGTTGGGAGTTTACAATACCAATTGGTCCAAATTGCAAAGGTAGTATCGCCTGCCATGTATCCACTTACCTGATCCGGAGAGAGCCAAGGTTTCGAAATATTGGGTAGTCTTGATGGATTGGGTGACGCTGTGCCAGATGGCATTAGGAAGTGTTGGAAATGTACTGCAAAGTTTTGGCATTTAATCACTTATCTGTTCAGCGAAGCAGAACATCCAACTTATAAAAAACAATTCTACCTAATATATTACATTTTATTAATATTTCAGGACTACTTATGGATAATTGGACAGATACTCTCCCTTATTGTAATATTCTTCCGATGAAACAAACAAGTGTAAATGACGTACCCGTAGAATTCGTAAACTGTTATAATAATTTACAGTAGTGTACTCACAGAGGACGTAAATAATGGTAAACTGGGTTAATTCAAGGGTGTGGCTCTGAGTGCTCTGTTATTTATGGTCTTTGGTGGAGACGAAAGGGAAGGGCAAGGGGAGCGGTTAGAATTCCTTCATAAAAACAGTATAAAGAAAGACATCGGGAACCCGGGCTCCACCCGGTACAATAGAAAAGCCCTCTCCACCCCACCACGACGGCAACAATGTGCTCTCTCCATCCGTCCGCCCATCCCTCGCACGAAGGGCGTGCGGGGAAGAACAGGTGGCAGCCATCAGGACGTGGATGGGGAGTGTTTTGGGTGTGAGCTTCGCCTCCATTCCTCAAGGAGTGCCTGGGCGTCTGCCCTTCACCAGCGGTCCAAGAGACACAGCGAGGACGGGGGAGATGAAAGGAGAACAGGTGGCGGCTCCTTGTTTATCCGGGGAAGGTCCGCCACATAGGTGGAGGGCGGCGCGGCTGACGGGGGAGGTGTGGCTTGTGTCTCCGTGTTAGGGGTGCCCGCCCCGGTGTGATGACACGGGTGATAATGCCACAGCCTAAAATTAGAGTGATGTTTGGCATGTGGTTACTTCCAACCTTATAACCGAATTATTTAGACTTGAGACATTGTAGACATTGCAATAATTGTATAATATAACATAATAATTAAGACTCAAATGTTATTCATTTCCATTTTATTGTGGATGGATGGATGGATGTGTGTGTGTGTGTGTGTGTGTGTGTGTGTGTATATATATATGTGTATGTGTGTGTGTGTATATATATATATATATATATATGTGTGTATATATATGTATGTGTGTATATAGTTATGTTTATCTATATATATATATATATATATATATATATATTTTTATCCCTCCTGTTTGGGAATATCCCTTCTCTCTCTCTATATATATATATATATATATATATACACACACACACACACACACACACACAAGGGGGTTTCCTCCACCTAACTTCAGTAAGGACCCCCACCAAAAACATGCACACATCATCGTCTGACCAGCGATGGACACACGTCATCAGGTGTACCCCGGGCGTGTCGACGAATGCTGCCCACTGCTCCTGGCTGCCCCCCCCGGAGGAAGGACAAGCCAGGATGGGTTAAATGCAGAGGCCTCATTTCACCGGCCACCACCCAAAAGCATGTGTGTGTTTGTGTGTGTATGCATGTGTTGTAGTGTGGTGTGTTGCGTGATAATTAAAGATTCTTCTTCATATTTATACCCCAGTCAATATAATCCGTGCCATCACCTTTTAATTTATCCTGTGTATAGAATACATTTAGTAGTCTGTCCATTTTTCATATTGCGTTTTTTATTTTATTTTTTTAACTATTAAGCTTTATTATGCTGCCTTTCTGTGAAACGATGCGCCAGCCCTTACCAAGAGAAAGTCTGTGTCTATGAAAATGTACACGGCCAAATAAACAGATTGTTATTCCGATAGTGAAAAATCAACCGTTGCTCACACAATGAATTTACCCGCCAGGAGGCTGTTTTTGGAGGAAGGACAAAAACTGCCATCATTTTGTGCAATGCTCATCGCCTTTAAAAACCCCTCTGGCGTCACCTCCTCACGAGCCACTGAACCTGTGGAAGTTTCCCGCCTCCCACGCAGAAAGCACGGCGACGTGCTCGATGACGCCCCGGTTCATTCCTCGCAGTTGTTTTGAGACAGACATGCTCTTTATGCATTCGGTGCCACGGCTTCTTTGTTTGCCTACTAATTACTTCAGAGATATCATTTGTTCTCCTAGACTGAGTATTTGTTAAAGGGGAATGAGGTTGTCTCATAGATCTTCCTCTTTTTTATTTATTTTTTCTCCTCTTCCTATTGCACACCCTGTATTGGTTCTTTGCCCTTCGTTTAAGGTGTTTCCCCATGAGCATTCGATGAAAATCAAAAGGAGAAAAATATTTTTACAACCGGAGAGCGCCGAGGGGAGAACGGGGAGGACAACTGAAAGTGTATATTCCTTGACGGTCTCTGACGAGTAAATAAACACTCCTGCAATTCCTGACAAAAATCTTCCTGCAGAAAACTCGACTTGACTCTTAAAATTGGCTTTATTCTACGGATCCTTTTATTCGCCACTCCCAACACGAGCTTTGAGCAAACACGCGTGTACTTCGGGGGCTTTTGAAATATGGGAGTAATGAGCTGGAATCCCTCCGTCGGATAGAAGGGTGGGGCCCTCTGGTCCGCGTGGGGGGCGGGGGGCGGAGGAGGGAGCCGCCACAGCAGTACGAGCAGGTGAGTTTGGCTGCCGGCACTAAGCGAGCCGCCTCCACCGGGGCGTGGGAGCGCACGGCGTCGCCCGGGTCGTCTGCGAGGAACCTGGCTCTGCGGGCCGCGCCTCATTTGATTTGATTTCCTGCTCTCGAATAAGTTTGCATGAATTACGTCGTCGCCGCCTTCCTCCGGGGTCTTACCTGAGATCCCTCGACACGGTGAATCCGGGCTTTAGACAACGGGGAGACTAGGGTTTTTTTTCCCCCTTCCAGGAACCTTAAACGGGTATAATCACCTTTTCAATCATTTACGAAGACCTATGTCCCCGGACGTGCCGTGGCGACTCACTCACGCCGCCAGATCTGATCCAGGATCAAATCCGATTGCGGCCCGACCCTTCATCTTCCGTCCTTTGCCATACGGACCTCGCTGACCCGAACCGTCCAGGATCTCCCCGGCATCCCCGTCGTCTTATCTTATCTCCTTCCGTCTTTGTCTTCTTCCCCAACCCCCCCCACCCCCGGAAACTGGCACACTATTATCCCGTCGACAAACACCCAGGCAACAAGAGAAGAGGGATTAAGCGACGAGTCACCGCTACAGCTGCGGTGCGCACTGCGTTCGCCGGGATGAATCATCGCTCAATATTAAAACGGGATTAAATGTCCCTCAAACGCGTGCGGTACATCTCTCGTGCCCCGCGCCTCCTCTGGCGAATCCGTCGGATCGGCTCCCCGTCCCTTTCGCGGCCCGACGCGGGCGTCCGACGTCGGCGGGGCCGGGGGAACGAGGTGGCGGGCGTCTGCCGGGGTCTTACCCACCCCGCCGCGTCCCCGAGGGGGGAATTCTTACATTTTTACGCGTTCTAATTAGAGTCGGTGGCCCTCTCTCCCGCGATCCGCCTCGCCGATGTCAAACACTAAAAGCTGACACACAGTGTTCATCCTCGGCGCATCCCCAGCCTTACAGGATCCGCCGCCGTTCTGATGGGGGGGAGATCAGAGCGGTAAGCCCCCCCCGACTCCAGCTCTGATGTAAATCTGAACAAACACAGACGGGTAGCTGGCTGGAAAAGGAGGCCCGGGGAGGAGCCTTTTAAAGGGGGTGGGGGTGGGGAGATACAAATCGAAGGGATGGTGAAAAACCACGTACTGGCTGCCGCTCTTGTGGATTTTTTACAAGCAGAAATCAGATGCTCTGGTATCATTTTATTCCCCCCGCTCGGCGTGCTTGGAGGGGTTGGAGACGCCGCCGCAGAGTTAAACGGCGTGATGTAGGACGCCTTTGGATTCGCAAATCTATTTTGTCAACCCTAGGGGAGGGGGGGCGGACCCGAAAAAAAAAACCCCCAAAAAAACCCTGAACGCTCGCAATGATTCAGCCCCTTCCATGCGGTTTTAACCGATCTGATAGGTGTCCTTATTGGGGCGGGCCGTTCGTCGAGTACATCCGTCTTACCCGTCCGTCTTTCTCGATTCCCGGTCCGCCTTTCTCCGAAATGGCCCCCCTCGCCCGGCTCGGCTCTGCCAGCCCTCCCTTCCCGTTGGAATATGGGCCCGTTTCAGAAGCCGTCCTCGTACCTTCACCCGGAAGCAAACGGAGGACCGGGACGGGCTTTGAAGACACCTTCCGCGTCAAAGGTGTTCGATGTGCCGCCGCGTGAAAATAATGACACTCGTTCATAATTCAGGGTTTTGGTTTATTTATTTATTTATTTATTTATATATTTGTTTATTTATTTAATGGTGTCTCCCACTCCTGTAATACAGTGCCCCCCTCAATTGTTTCCAGTTTGTAAATAATGTAACGCCGTCTTGATGAATAAAAGTGGCTGTGGGCCATGCAATAGTAATGAAGGCTGGGAGATGGGCGCGAGCGGGACCGAAATAATTCTGTTTGAAGAGAACAATTAAATATCCACAGCTGGGATACGCTCAGATAAAAGAATGTGTTACTTTATTTATTCATCCCACAAACTGTCAAGCGCTCTGAAGACATGTCGGATTGTTTAACCTCGCCGCGCAAAATGAAAGGGGAAAAACGACACGACCAGGAAGATTTGATCAGAGCCGTCATCCCCAAACATCACAAATGCACCGACACACACACACACACACACACACACACACACACGCATTGATCTTTTCTGCGTATTCCCAATAAGCAGTAGCACAATAATTCCTTAGGACGTGTCCTTTAATATCCTTTATATTCTTCTCTCTATTACAAGAAGGTTAGAACAAGGACACGCCCGCTCGGTTATATTTATGCATCGTAAACTGCTGAATCTCGGCCCGGGAAAACATTTGTGTGTCTGTAATGTTTAGAGCTCCCTATAATCATTTGCAATCACTTTGCCTCCGGACCGAGCTGAAGGTCAAATCAAATCAGAGCGTCACAGTTTAGAGATGAAGAGTGAAACAAGTGGCCACTTGTTTGGCCTGCTCAGGTTGGGCGGGAGACTCGAGAGATGGAAATAGCTTTTTATTGGTATATGTTTTAAAAGCAGGGGTTATATATATATTTATATATATATATATATATATATAATTTTTATTTATTTATTTATTTACTATTGCTATTGTTTTAGTTTTTGTTATCTATCTTTTGTTTCACATTTTTTCCACTACCATTGTGTTCACCAATATTGAAAGGGGTAGGGTGGGGGGGGAAGGATACAACTGTACTATAATGTCTTGATATTCATAAAAAATAATAATAAAAAAAAATGGAAAACCAATATATCCATTGTTTTAATAAATAAAAAAATACATAAGGTAAAATAGTATATCATGGTATTTTTATTTCCAAAAGTTATGTTAGCGTTATGTGAAAGTGAATTTTCTTCCCTAAATATGTTCATAGTGAAAAAAACATCTCCGTTCATTTATTTCGTGTTTTTAACTGGTACAGTCAAAGGGCAGATGCACAGTAGGGACAACATGATATTTATGGTCAGAATGTACAGGCATATTATTAAAAACGTTATATTAAAATATCTAGAATAATAAGATATTGATCAGAGAGACATTTACCCTTTTAGGGACCGTTTAAATGAATGGCTTTCAAATAGTCTCAAGGATAAACATGCAACAATGTCGATGTTTGAGTTCATTGTTTGTTTTCATTTTTGTCATTGTTTAACGTGTTATAACGTTTTTGGCCAACTGAGCACATGAAGTATACTTGAAGTTGAAAAGAAAAGATCTGTAGTCACTTTTAGGATTTGCTGTCATATATACATGACCCCTAGATGTCCTTGTTCAGCAAGTGATCCTGCACCGTGATCTAAAAATAAAAAGCATCCATTTGAGAGAATAAAATTAGAATAACAGGGTAACAACAACAACCTTATTCTGTTCCTACAGACTGTAAGATGGTATTAAGCACAATCCATCAAGATCGTATTTCTTCTATTTTTTTTAATTGCTGTTTTATTTCCCTCCAAAGATGTTTATTATTATTATTATTATTATTATAGTTATCTCTTTTTTCCATTATTATTATTATTATTATTATTATTATCTCTTTTTTCCCATTATTATTATTATTATTATTATTATTATTATTATTATTATTAGGGGACCAGCCCGCAGGGGGAATATTGTTGTTTTCCAGATTTTTATAATTATTATTCTCCTTGGCATTTTTCGGGCTAAAAGTGTCTGGAACACGAGTACCACTGGACCCACGAGCACAGTTGAGGTCTCGTTAGAACTGGGGCGTCTCAGACATCTTGTGGTTGAAGTTTGGGTGGTGGAGCGAAATTTGATTGTTGAGTAAGACGCTTTGTGACAACATCATCCAATTCGATATATATGTTGTATATATTATATATAACGTGTGTGTAGGTGTGTGTGTGTGTGTGTGTGTGTGTGTGTGTGGGTGTGTGTGCGTGTGTGTATCGTCACCTTTTCGATTGATATTTTATCTCTTTTGCTCTTTTCGTAAATAAAGGCACTCTGTTCATTGTGTCCCCCCATTCCTCAGGGAGTCCCGGAAGTCGTCAGATACAAACTGTAAGAGTCCATGATGCGTGTCATGGACTCGAAACGCATAGGAAAACTAGGACCCGGAGAAGTATAAATAATCACAGAAGTCACTACGTCATCACTGCCCAACACGGCACCAAGCGGTCACCTGTAATAGCGGTCACCTAATAATTATTATTATTATTATTATTATTATTATTATGGGCCTTTTGTGTGAGATGTATTGTCTCTGATGTTTGTCTCTGGGCTGGTCCTGTGTCTCCTGATGC
Organism: Zeus faber; assembly: GCF_960531495.2. Classification (NCBI taxonomy): domain Eukaryota; kingdom Metazoa; phylum Chordata; class Actinopteri; order Zeiformes; family Zeidae; genus Zeus; species Zeus faber. The sequence continues at coordinate 16,309,472 of NC_137206.1, read as the reverse complement.
CTAAGCTGAAAGTTCACAGCATGGCAGAAACAAATCTTTTGCAGTTTCTTTGGACTGAACGCCGGAGGGAGTTTGTGCAGGCCTCGATGTGTCGGGCATCCTAAATACACTTGAAGTTTTCTCCACAAGACTCAGACAAATGTTCCAGTCTGTCACAAACACGGTGGAGAGTAGACTCCATCGTTCGACTTTGCCTTGATCTCATTCTTCCTCTAAATCCACGAAGAACCTAAAAAGAAATAAAAATGAAATAATAATAATTATATCTCTCATGGCTGAAAAAAATGTACTTAATTTTTTCTTTGAACCAACCAACCTACCGACAGCATGTAAAACAAGAAGTGATTCTAAAAGATGAATTGAAATATGAATTTGAACAAGAAAGCTGCCTTCACATCCTCTGGTGGTCCACCCTCATTACCACTGGTCGGTTATTTTCTAAGCCATAAAAGTGTTTTTGAAAATGTCTCTGGTGACCCTGGGGCTCGTGACACAAAAGGAAATGGGGACGCTATTATTCAGATATAATCACCAAATTGGACACATCCGATATTTATCAATACAGTTAAACTGATGAATTGGTCACCAGCGGGAGACGAGAGATCATTTTAATGATAATGATATTTTTTTACTCTGATAATTCTGGAGAAAGTCACTGTGACAGTGATGGCTGTCAGCGTGACCGTCCACCTACTCCCATTGGCGGCTCAATGTAAAAAACAAATATGTGGGGGAAAATGTTTTTATTACTAATCTGCCACATTATGCGCGTCATGTGTTACCTGTTACGTGATCGGCCTGATATAACGTTAAAATGCGAGTTTGTCCAATTGAGGAAGTCTTCCGAACGTAATATTTCACAAAATGTCGACGCGTTATTGCAAATGTGAATGTAAACCTGTATTTGAGGAAGTGATGAAGTACTGACGCTCCAGTCTCCCACCAGTCACAACTGGGATTAAGAATTGAACATGTTTTTTTTCAGCAAAATGTTCCAATAGGATGGCATCCGATGGGTTAACAAACGCAAGTCGGAGGCTGATTTCACCGGTGTGGGCTTGCGCGCTGGCGAGTCCCCGTGCGCTTTACACCATTTGGCCAAATCGTCAAAGCTAATAACGCATGACGAATGACTTTGGTATTAAGTGACTCTATAGTGAGATATTATTGCCGCTGCAGTCATTTCCCAGCTTTTTGGTGCAGCAACCGGCGTGTTATCTAACATCACGTTACCTAAACTTCGAGCAGCAGTCGTAATAAGTGTGATGTAACGCGGCAAAAGCTGGGCCGCCCCGCCCCGAACGCTAAATTATTAACACTTCTCAGAGACGAACCAGTCCTATCCGGTGACGGTAAGGTCGGAAAGTCACAAAGATAGTTTTCATCCTCTGAGAATCAGCGTGCATTTTCTTTTCTTTATGGCATTTTTTGTTTTTAAGAAAAATAAAAAAGCCTTGTCGATGTGGAGAGTTTCCTGCAAATGGCGTGCCTCTGAAGCTCTGACGGAGAGTCAGAGCTTCCCGTTTCTTAAAGCGCCGCTTTAAAGGGAGGGAAAGACGCGGTGCGTGCGGCGTGGGGGGCGGCGTGGGTAAGCACAAAGGTAAAGAGGAGACTGTCAGCGCCGCAGTGCCGAGACCTCAACCCGGCGGAGGAGACGAAAGGAATGTGGAGCAGACGTGGGCGGTATTTAAAACTACATTTAAATAAATAAAAGATGAAATTATATAAATAAAGGGGGGCTCCGCCGCCGCTTGGCTGCCGGATGGATCCGCCGAGAGACAAATAGGCCTGCAAACACAGCGAGGGGCGGAGGAGGAGGAGGAGGAGGAGGAGGAGCTGTTCGAATTTTAATTTGCGTTTTCGCCTCGGAATAAAGAGCGCGATGGCTGTGAGATGCATCTTTTTGTTGGTTGAAGGTAGAATTCATACATTTTTTTTGCGGCAAGTCGGTGTAACACCGGGGCTGACTCGGTAACGTTGAAAGGCGTCCCTCCGCCGGCCCCGCCCCGCCTACGTCCTTTTCGACGGAAACGCCGCCGCGGGAGAGCGCGTTTGGACTTGCCGCTCGAATCGATCCGTCTCGATCACAGAAATGAAAAAAACAGAAAAAAAAAACCCAAAACAACATGAGAGACTGTGTTTGACTGTGTTTTTTTCCCCCCGTCGAAACAAAGAGAAACAAGGAGGAAAAAGATCTTTTCCACCGAGCGGAACACACGGGGGGCGGCGGGGGGCGGGGGGGGCGGATCGTCACCGTTACGTACTGTACAGACCCCGAGGCGCTTCTGCAGAATTCACCCTCAGCTCTTTTCTGTTGAATTCGACGCACAAATACTTAAAAGCCCAAATCTTTCGGCGCTTCGACCCGGTGAGCAAACTATTGTCTCACTTTTTCCTCCTCCGCAGCACTTATTTTTTTCGCCCACGCCACTCGAGGATCCGGTCGTCTTGCCGGGGAACGGTTGAGCCCGGTGAACGCCAGCTGCCGCGAGCGCTTTGAACCGGCGTCTCCGTTTCAAGGATCCTTAGGCGGCGGAGCCGAAATCACATTTAATCAGACCTTTAGGAGCCCGGCCTCACGCGTGCTGTGTTTCAGGCCTGACATGTGCGCGCATCATTTGGTGAATCTCACAGTATCTATATCACTGATCAGATAACGCAGCTGCAGCGTTGTTTGGCAAAGCAAGCGACGGGTGCGACCCCTTGTAATTGGTGCACCACACCGACCGGCTGTATATATATCTGTAAATATCTGTAATATATTTTCTAAGGAATGCACTCAGAGCCGGTACAGCGTGCGTTTGAAATCCAAGATGCCGGTGTCCTCGAGGGTTGAGGAGATTCTCTGTGGGCTGTCTCGGTTCGTCTACGAGGGTTTCCAGCGGAGCTGTAACGATGTGCACAGAGCCAGTAAAACAGGGAGAGGTTAGTGGGTGGTGGCGGCGGTGGTGGCGGTGGTGGTGGTGACGGCAGTGGGGTAGCATGTCATAGCGCGTTTGGATCTCTAAATTATGCCAAAGATTCAAACAATAGAGGGAATCCAAGGCGTTTCCGGCGGTACCAGCCGCGCCGCCGCTTGTGCCGGTTCCGATCCTTTGGCAGAGCGGCCCTTCGTTCTGTTGAAGGGGGAGTTTTTAGGATATTAGTTAGCTCGGAAGTGACATGGCCCCACAGTGACGGGGGAGGGGACGATGCGTCATCCCCGATTCCTCCCAGCCGACATGTCGCTCCTCATCTGGTCTTCCCAACAAAAATAAATAAATATGAATGTTTGCAGAGTCACGCGCGGGCGTTTCGGTGTCAGTCATGTGAAGGGTGCGTGGAGTGCGATGGGACCGGTCAAGGGATTCGGGCGCGTTCGCGTTTCATCGGTCACAACCGGACACAACAAGCTGAGGTGGTGTGTCCCCCGCCCCGAATGCACGACGGTGCAACGTCGTTTTTTTTATCCTAAGAGACGGTCTGAGACGTGGTGAACCGGGATCCTCTGACGTCACAGCACCACCGCCTGTTTCTGTTTCGGTCTCCGACCGCCGAGGTACTCCATCCTTCTTTCCTTCCTTCTTTCTTTCTTTCTTTCTTTCTTCCTTTTGCCTGTTCTCCTAGTGTTTATTTCTTTGTTTCTTTTGTTTCTTCTGTGATTGTTGTGTATTTTCTTGTCTCTCCTTCTTTCTTTCTTTCTTTCTTTCTTTCTTCCTTTTGCCCATTCTCCCAGTGTTTCTTCCTTTGTTTCTTTTGTTTCTTGCTTGTGTTATTGCCGTGTATTTTCTCTCTCTCTTTCTTCCTTTCTTCCTTTTTTCCTTTCTTTCTTCCTTTTCTCCCAGTGTTTCTTTCTTTCTTTCTTTCTTTTTTCCTTTCTTTCTTCCTTTTCTCCCAGTGTTTCTTTCTTTCTTTCTTTCTTTCTTTCTTTCTTTCTTTCCTTCTTTCTTTCTTTCTTTCTTTCTTTCGTACCTCCCCTGCAACTCCATCTCTTCCTACCCTCCTACCCCTCTCTCCCTCTCCCCCTCTCTCTCTCTTTGTGCTGCTCTGGATTCCTTCCTGTCTTCCCGCTGTGGTGCTGTGGCACCTCGTTCTCTCTACCTGGTGTCACACTTTTGACTTCCCTTCCCTTTGTTAATCGACAGTAAACAACATGGCTGTCGGGGGACTCCGCGCGGCACAGGGACATATTTTTTACCACACAAGAACCCGCGCGAGCACGTGCGCGCGCAAGCACGCACACACGCGCACGCACGCACACACACACGCACACACACACACACACACACGCACACACACACACACACACACGCAGACAAAAGAAAATAAAGGCGGGGGAAAAAACAACAGCACCTGATTAAAGATGATGCCTCTCACACTGCACACTGTGCACGATGATAAAAGCCGCTCAGAAATCCCGGTGACAGGTTGAAGCAACGCACGCGGCTAATTGAAGCCGCCTCACCACCACACCGCCACACCACCGCGTCAGAAATATTCGGCGGGCTGCACATGTTGGTGCCGCACACGCCTCGTTCTGGCGGTGTGGGACGCAGACCTGTTGTGAATGCCTTTAACAAAACTGTCAACTCTGCTTCGTTCCCGCACAACAGCGAGGAAGGAGGAGGTCGGGAATTATGTTTCCATTTGGCCCGACGCTCTGTCCACTCTGTCTGCTTTACAGGAAACACGTCCAATTTTGTGAATCGGCTTTTACGGGGGCTGTCAAACTGTCTTTTGCAGTCAAGTCAATCCTTTTTGCTAAAAACCTTGTTTTTTTTATTTTGTTTGTTTTTTGTTTCCCCGCCGTTTAATAAAAAGGGATTTGCTTTCCCGAAATTGTTTTGCTCTGTCGGAACATTCAGTAAATGAGCATTAAACGTTGTTTCATTTAATGTGGAGTTTTTATGTGAACTTGAACTTGAACTTATATATATATATATATATATATATATATATATAATACAAGGTATAATACAGAAACACACACACACACACACACACACACACACACAAAATATACACAGAATACACTTTATCAGGTCAAACTTTGAATGAATATTAATCGTCCATAACTGGGAACACTAATTATACAAACAATTGTTTACTTAGTTTCCGAATGAAATCCTGCATAAAGAATAATCAACAAACCCTCTCGGTACTTTGTATAATCTCCTAAACACACTACAGTTCACATTTCACTCGCTTAGTCAACAGCACATAACTGTGTAAGTGCGTGACTAGGTGTGTGTGTGTGTGTGTGTGTGTGCGCGCGCGCACGGGCGTGTTACGAGGGCCCCTTTGGCTGATTAAATATGTGAATATTTAAAAATGACAATTCTCAGCACCACCTGCAGATCTTGGGCAGGTCCTCTCCTGGGGGAGCGTCAAGCTGTTCCCTCAGTATTCAGCACCACGCGCTGCCCGGCACCGTGAGGCTCCGGCGCCATTGGAGGGTACTCGATGTCATTTGTAGAATCAGATTTGTTTTTTTTTCAGTAAATACAGAGCACTCGGCATGCTCCAAAAACGGGAAAAAAAAGAAAAAAAAAAGAGGGGATGGGGGTGTGTGTGTGTGTGTGTGTGGGGGGGGGGGGGGTGATGCTCCCGGAGGGCCGGGGAGTGTTTGGCTTTCAATTAGTGGGGCTGTTTCTGCCGCCGCTGCCTCTGCCATTTGCCTCTGTTTGATTGTAGCAATCATTGTTTGAAGGCCGCGGCTCTCGTGGCTTTTGTTGTGATCGGCTGGCGAGCGGCGGGGTGGGGTGGTGGGGATGGGGTTGTGGGGGGCCATGCAAACACCGGATCAAGCCACACGGTCGAGCAGTGGCGGAACTTAACAAGATACAGAGGTACAGTACATGGGCTCAAGCACTTAAGTACATTTTTCAAGTGTCTGTTCATACCTAAGTGTATTGAGTTTTGAATACTCTTGCTCCGCCACGTTTGCACGCAAGCATTACTCACATTCACCGACAAGTTTTACGCCGCTTCATTTCTAACCCCTTATTGTGTAAGCTTCATTATTATTTTTCAATGTTCTGGATTATATTCATTTCGCTTTGAAGATGTGGATTCACAACCATTTACATTCTTTAAATCTGGATTTATAGTTATATCTGTTAAAAGCAAGACACATCAGGATATGCGTAGCTCTCAGTAGTACTTTATGCTGTATTATAGACTCAATATGACAATACTTTAAGTGCATTTAAGAGCTCGTACTTATCTACTTTTGCTCAAGCAGGAGCGTCAGCATATTACTTTCGGTCATTCTGTGCGTGCAATTTTGTACTTGCGTCTTATGAAGACCCGGTCGCAAGAGCTATACCACCAGATACCGAGACATCTGCATGTGAACTCGCCGGCCAACGCATACGACAGATTGTTACGGGGGGCGAATGTGTGTCATTTGGGGATGGGCTCTTTTCCCTCTCCGCACAGGATTAAAAAGAAGACAAACTATAAAACAGGCATGCCCACCCGCCCACCCCACCCCCCGCTGTGATTTCTATGTTTGTTTTATTTCCGTGGCCAGTGTTAAAGTGGCGTTCCTTGTCCTCTCTCCCCGGGAGCCGCTGAGGCATAGCGGGGATGGGGCATCGTGCCGAGCCTTACCTCGCTGTCTCTTACCATTACAAGCAGGGAGGACGGAGGTTTCGCCCTGAGCGCTTCATTTGGATCTCCGACGGAAGAAAACAGACAGATGTCATTTACATTACGCAGAATCTCCCCCTGATGTTGGTTTTGCCCCTGTTCCGGCCGCTGTGCAGAGGAGCTATTTCAGAACAAGGCTTTTCGTCTTATTTTTTTTTTCTTTGCATTTATTATTTCTCCATATGGATGCATTGCTTCCCGGAAAAAAATAAAAATAAAAATCAAATCACATCAGACATATCCACAGATTGATGCGCAGGAGGACACACACACACACAAGACGCACGCACATGCACTTGTATGGAAAAACAAAGATTGCTGGACAGATACGCACACAGGCAGGCGAACACCAAAAGATATATACTTTATATATTTTCATGTTGCTATCAATATTAAATGTTGCTGCGTGTTAGTGAGCGTGCATCCATGTGTTTATGTGTCTGGGTGAATGTTTGCCAGGTTGTTCAAACCACTCTTACAGTTCCAGTGGTGGAAGCTAACAAATAACAAATAACAAGTACTTAATCACTATACTAAAGTACATTTTCAGGTATCTCTACTTAGTTCAGCATATTCATTGTCTTTCAACTTTACTCCGTCACATTTCACAGCAAAGAGCTCTAATTTATGAACACAGTCCTTTTACTCTCATAAAAAAAAAAAAAAAATGAAAAAACGGGATTTATATTCATATTTGTGTATATTTTTAAATGACTGTGACACTACTGTTTATTGGTTCATTGTACTCAAGGTCTGTACTCATCTGCAGCAAAAAAAGGTCCCGTAGCCCTTAACACGGTATGTCCACCAATTCACTGAAGTAAAGGGTCTGAGTACTAAGTCCCAGGAAGAACTACTGTGTATACTTCCATGTGAATTCAATGTAAAAATGAAATCAGAAGTGGCTGCCAGTGCCACAGGAGGGCATTAGATAAATCGTTGCTGTAAATGGCACGGATGCAAGCCTGACATATTGACTAATTGACACCTGTGCTGCAGCGCCGCCGCCATATGCATGCGGCGGCGGCATAATATCGTCTGCACGTCGTGCGACACACCAACCGAATCGCATTTTCACACACCGAGCACTGATACCGGAGTGAACCGGTGAAGCCTTCCAATCCTGGAGAGACACCCATCACCCATGTTATGTTGTGCACCCGACCCCACCCCATCGCCTCTGCAGGCCCCCCCCCCCCACGCCTCCCCCCCCCCCCCCCCCCCCCCCGCTGAGGAGACCATCTGCACCCGAGTCCCACCACTCGTCGGTCCTCCTCGCGCTCTGCGTCAGCTGTGCCCCCGAACCGCCCTGCTCGCTCTCTCCCCCTGCCCGAGTGCCCCCCGCCCCCCCGTGCTTCACACTTCAAAAACACACATGGGGATGGGGGTGTGTAGGGGTGGGAGGGAGGGGGAGGGAAGAAGAGGATGGATACTCCTCCAAAACGCACACAAGCACTCGAGGCTCGAGGAGCGCTGCCTCTGGTTTGCACCGCACTCGGTTAACTGCTTTTGATTATCAGCCTCACAGGTGATTGTTTTGGAGTAGTGCTCCTTCTGGAGGGCCGCGCATTAAGTCTCTCTCTCTCTCTCTCTCTCTCTCTCTCTCTCTCTCTCTCTCTCTCTCTCTCTCTCTCTCTCTCTCTCTCTCTCCTGTCTCTGTCTCTCCCTCTCTCTCTCTCTGTCTCGCGCGCGCTCTCTCTCTCTGTTTACTAACCCCAACACCACCACCACCACCAGCCCTCCCCCGCCTCTTGCCTTGGTTATCCGGCAATTCCAGTCCACCGGTTGATTCCCCTCCCATCTCTCACTCTTCCCATCTCTCGCTCTGACATTCTCACCTTCCAGCAGATGCCCGTCACCAGGGGTGGACTGAAACAATAATTCAGGCCGGGAATTTGACTCTATCCCAGGCCACCAAGACCCAACATACAGCTCTGTGCATAAATCAAAAAAAAAATCGGAATTTCTGGATAAATTTGGCGCTAGATATACAGTATATCTCTGAGAAACAACAGTATATTACATGTGTGCCAGTGGGCTGGCCCTTGCACTGTGCCGGGAACAGCTGTTGGACGTGGTGCACAGGGTGCGGCTGGTCAAGCGGAACTGGGTGGCGGCCCTCCACCGTGACCGGCTCGCTCCCTAATGGCCCCTGGCTCCAACCGAGGAGGTACTGTAACTCCACTGGCTCTGAATCTGTGAAATAACTACGCCCCAATCATTTGCATAAAAGGAATGGCAATGTGGCATTACGAAATAAAAGTGCCCTGAAATAAATAAATGTGATATTATGACATAAAAATCCTGTGAGATTAATAAAAATAGTCCTTTGAAAAATGTCCTTTTTAGATTAAAAGCAATGTTTTTATTTATTTAACTATTATTTACTCATTTATATATTTATATTTACATTTATTTATATATTTATTGCCTCATTTATTTATTTCAGGAATTATTTCATAGACATATTTATTTATTTATTTATTTATTTATTTATTTATTTATTTATTTATTTATTTATTTGTGTATTTATGTATTTATGTATGTATTTATTTATTTATTTATTTATTTATTTAGTATTTAATATTTAATATTGACTAGACTTGTGCCCGTCACCTCTGTCCAATTATTTGCGGCGCATTCTGTCTCCTTATTTTTTTTTTTCGGTTCCTACTCCAGCCCATAATCAACACAACAACACATCTCGCTTAGCAAGTACATCGTTGTAGACCTATCCAAAGTAAATCCATCAATGTTTGGCAGGGGACAGACTTGCGCCTCCCTTTCCCGGGTAGGTCTCCTCCTTCTCCGGGTCAACCAGCTTGTTCTGAGGTAGATGGAGTTCTTATAGAGTTCCTATCGAGTATTCCGCTGACGGCGTTCGGAAACCCGCCCTCCGTTGGCTCTTACGTCTTTTGTTCTCACGTCTTTTTAAGTGTGGCTCCACCTTTAGGACACAATACATAAGCCGCCTTTCAAACTTTACTCATCCCGGAGACAACCACAGTGAAGGGCGTTTTAAGCCCGGGCTTAGCGGGGTTTTATCTCTGGGATTACCAGCGGTTCACACTGTCTCTTTTCTGAAATGTCCTAACCCAGATATTCGCAAGTGACAGGAGAAAAAGGGATAATTTTGCTTCAGTTTCAACTCGTAGTGGAGGGCAAAGGATTACCAGTCAACATGCGGAGAACACTGTAAGTCCGTTAAACGCGATAGACGTTGTCCCGATAATTAAAGGATTTGGTATGAATTCAAATCTGCATGACTTATTTTTTATATTTCATTTCACATAAGAGTGACAATTAAAACTATTACTGCGACTATTGTGTTGGATGAACACAGTGGGTCGATATTTTTTTGTTGCGCAATACAACGAATGGGTTGTCTTGAATGTATTGAAGCCATTATATGCATATCATGAGAGTGATACATAATGATGAATGAATCCCTATAAGTGAGGGATTGATAGAAATACTATAAGTGAGGGATTGGTGTCATGGATTACCGTCTATTTTCCGTGAATCTGCTCTGACTATATTCACAGCAAATGAAAGTGTTATGCTGTTTGTTAGGACAGATAGTGAGTACTACGCCATATTATGAAAAATTATTTCTATTATATCACATCCTCAAAAAAATACATTTGGAGTGCACTGACTGAAAAAGTGGTCTTTTTTTGTCGACCTATTTATCCATCCTTCCACCCATAAATCCATCCTTCTGCCATCCATCCATTCATCCATGCTTCCATTTATCCATGTATGCATCCATCCATCCATCTATCTATCTATCTATCTATCTATCTATCTATCTATCTATCAAATTATCTATCTATCTGTCTATCATCCATCCATCCCTCCATCCGTCTGTCTGTCTGTCCGTCTGTCACTCTACCCAACTATCCATCTGTCCATCCTGCCATCCATCCATCCTGCGATCCATCCATCCATCCATCCATCCATACATCCATTCATCCTTCAGTCTGTCTCTCTATCCGTCACTCTACCCAACTATCCATCTGTCCATCCATCCATCCATCCATCCATCCATCCATCCATCCGTCCATCCTTCAGTCTGTCTCCATCTGTCACTCTACCCAACTATCCATCCGTCCATCCCTCCCTCCATCCATCCATCCATCCATCCATCCATCCATCCATCCATCTATCCATTCATCATCCATCCATCTGTCCCTCTGTCTGTCCATCCGTTACTCTACCCACCCATCCATCCATTCATCTACCCATCCATCCATCTATCAATCCATCCATCCATCCATCCATCCATCCATTTCCAGTGTTTCAGTGAGGAGAGCAGGACGTCTAATTAGCTGCACTGCCAGCAGACTTCCTCTCTGACTGGGGTGTGGCACCATCACAGACGTGGTATCATCCTCACCACATTCTTTGCCGGAAAAAAAACATAAGCCTCGCTATCACAAATTGCATGCCTGACAGAATGGCACCCCAAACCAACCCTACCCCCACTTTCCTCCCAGTCCTCATACTTTTTTTCTCTGTCTCTCTCTCTCTCTCTCTCTCTCTCTCTCTCTCTCTCTCTCTCTCTCTCTCTCTCTCTCTCTCTCTCTCTCTCTCGCTCACTTTCCCCCTGCCTCTCACCCTCTCTCCCTGTCACCTAAATCCACCACCTACACTGCCAGGCTATGCTTAGCCGCCTTTGGATAACACAAGTAACAGGACAGTCAGGCTGCTCGTTTATCAGCTTAAGGTTATAAAGAAATCACAGTTTTAAAATAAGCTTGTGAGAAAAAAAGATCCATATTTAATTAAGTTATACAATGCAGAGGTTCTGGTTGACTTTTTACAGAATATATTGTGCTGCATAGATATTGTGCTTGGCAAAAAATAACATATAAAATAAACATATCTTTAAATTTTGTTTTTTTTATATGTTACTTTTCACCTAGTAGAGCATTGAGGTTTTGGATTATGGATATCTATTTGTTGAAACTTCTTTGTATATTTGTGTTAATACTCAAAGTCAGATGCATAGACATAAAGCGGTAATGCTAATGCATTACTTTTAATATTTTCTATTGAAAGGTAAATTGCGTTGAGTGCTGCACATTGAAATGAACCCAATTTCTTTGCTTCACCCAATATACTCTTGACAGTCAAATAATCATGGCTATTAGTGAGAATTGACCATCTTGTGTAGGCTAGATTTTTAGCTCTGGATTCCATCAATATGCAAATCTAAGAGAGTCCATAATGATATTATTCCTGCCTGTTATGTGAGTAGTGTCACCTGGATCAAAAAATTACCAGTTGTTGCCTAATACCACACTTTCTATAATAAAATGGAGTTGGTTTGAGGTGCAATTATCCACAATATTACCTTTGGGGGCAACATGTTATGCAAATTAACCCCATGTCATTTGAGGGTAAACTGACTAAGATTCCTCTTAGATTTATAATCTGAAAATGTTTGCACTGGTTATTTTGATTTGTCTTTTTTCTAAACGCATAATATGTAATCAATGAAAAATAGTTTATTCCATTGGTTGACTAAGTGGGTGTGCTGTAACCTTGGAGCTTATAAGGACAAAATAAGGAACTGATTATTCAAAGAAAAAATACTTGATGTTTACATCAACCACATGAATGTTCTGCCCAGGTCGATTATAGTATTGCATGATATAATATAGTATAATATAGTATAATATAGTTGTCACAATACTGTTACGAATGCTGTCTAGTGAACCTAAATGCAGGACACAACGGAGGCTCAGGAGTAGGTGCGAAATATCAAAGGTTCATTTGAGGGGGACAAGGGGGAAGGATATTTGACAGTGTGCTGGGAAGGTCAGGCAAGCAGGAAGGTAATGCAGGCAAACGCGGAGAGGTCAGGCAGGTAGATCAGCGTTATGTACAGGTGGAGCGACAAGGAAGGTGAAGACAGCTGGCTTGATCGCTGAATGGGGTCAGGTGTGCAGTGGCAGGGCCAGAGTGGCAGATAGAGGGAGCCAGAGAAAGAGAGGGAGACAGGGACAGAGACGGACTAAGACAGGGAACACAGGACTGCATTCACTCGGCAGAGAAGGAAGGAGAGAGAGCGAGGTGGAGGGCAAGGGACTGAGAGATAATTGAGAATAGAATAAAAATAACACAATAGGGAAAAGCCCTAACAATAGTATTGTATTATATAGTATAGTCGTATAGTATAGTATAGTATAGTATAGTATTTGTTATAGTATAGTGTAGCACAGTACTGTACTGGGCGCCCCCCTGTAGTAGTACAGTACTGGGTGTACTGCTGTACTGTACTGGGCCCCCCCCCTCAGGAGGGGGGGGCATGTGGGAGTGATTGGGGCATAATTTGTATGTTTTTATTTAGGATGTGGGTTATTTTATCTTATTTTATGTCTCCTTATGGAACGAAACAAGCATCGTCCGTAATGTGGACACTTTCTCCATGACTCTCTAACCCCCCCACCCCCCTCAACCTCCAGTATAGCATAGTATACTATAGTTTGGTATAGTATAGAATAGTATAGTATAGTATAGTATAGTACTGTATAGTCTAGTATAGTATAGTATAGTTCTGTGTAGTATTGTATACTATAGTATAGTTTAGAATAGTATAGTATAGTATAGTATATTGTAGTATCTTATAGTTTAGTATAGTATAGTATAGTGTAGCACTGTATAGTATAGTATAGTATAGTATAGTATAGTATAGTATAGTATAGTATCATATAGTACTGTACTGTATAGTATAGTATAGTATAGTACTGTATAGTATAGTATATTATAGTATAGTATAGTACTGTATAGTATAGTATAGTATATTATAGTATCGTATAGTTTAGTATAGTATAATGTAGTTCTGTATAGTATAGTATAGTATAGTATAGTATAGTATAGTATAGTATAGTATAGTATAGTATAGTACTGTATAGTATAGTATAGTATAGTATGACAACATTATTTTGTTCTCTCATAGCACTATGCAGCCTCACGCAGAGATCCAGCACGGTGTCAATGTGCATTCTAGAATAATCCAGAATACACAGCCATGAATCATCCAATGTATGGACAAGAATGGATGTACTTGGTAAATTGCCTTCATATCGTCATATCTATCCCCTCAGACAGACAACTCCATCTACATACCACAAGCTCCGAATGACTCTCTAGCACTATCGCAACAACCCCACAAACCCAAATCTCGGCATGCAGCAGCGTCTGGTCTACCTCTCCCCGGGTTCCCCATGCCCCGCCTCTGGTACACAACGCGTGCCATCCATCCATCTGATTGACAGGTTATGAGCCAATCGCTGCATAAATGACTCTGACACACCAGGATTCCAGACCAGCTGGGCTCGATCAATCTCACTTAAACCGTTCTCCATCGCAACCATATTCTCTAATACCGAGACAGCAGAGAGGGCAATTCCACTGTAATGTTATCAAATCTCTTCTGGGGGATGTGGGGGTGATCACTCCGCTTGAGAATAAAGGGAAGAAGGAGGAGTAAGGAAACGGGGGTTGGAGGAGCGAGGGGGGGAGCTGAAAGAAAGAGAAATGTCAGTCTTTCCCCCCGCTTCCGTTTCTCGAATTGCAAAAGAAAACATATAATTGCAGGGGCACGGCAAATCGGGGTGTGCCGGAAGAAACTCCCGGGGATTCACCTGAACTCAATTTGAGTGCACATGTGCGTCCATCGCGTATACTCCCAGAATAAAAAAAAAAAATGAAAGAACATCTCCAAGGATGAAGCTGGAGGACAGCTCCAAAAATAAACTCCAAATCTAAACCCCTTCACACTTTGTATACAAACAAATTTGTATTCATTAAAACAATTTTAATTCTGTATTAATACTATGTGATAACTGTTTAATACCTATGTAATAGCATGCGATATTGTAATAACCTTATATAAACACCGAGCTTAATTTTTGGGATGAGGGTGGTAGCATTCAGAGAAAGGAGTGAAAATAAACGTAATAAAAATGTAAAGACAGCAGGATAACGACAACAAAGAAGCCTCTGCAGCCCGAGCAGCGGCGTCACCGTCTTGACACGGATCCCCCGGCGCCGAGGGTCCGCGGCTCCCCAGGTCCCCGCCCTGGCGCTGGGGGTAAAAGTAAATTCACCCCCCTCCCCCCCCCCCGCACGCACACCCAGAGCGGCGAACAATGAGCGAGCTTTCATTATTGCCAATTCCGTCGACCCACAAATAACTTCCATTGAGAGACAGAATGATTGATACTCTTCATCATCTCTGCCTCCCTCCCCACCCCGCCTAATTCAATTCCGAATAACTGCCACGCCGCGTCACCCATACCAAGGAACCTACAAATGGCACAACACTATTGATCCTCGAACGGCACTAAAAGCCTTATGCAGGTTTTTGGGGTTTTTTTTTTGACTCGAACAGGGGAGAGGACAGACCTCAGAACCTCGACAATCCCGGTGGAGGGAAAGGTGATTTGAGGAGCAAGAGACTCGGTGATGAATCCCAGAGCCTTCGCTAGATTGGGAATAGACGTCGGACACAAGCAGGGGAACATGGTGGAGGTGGAGATAAATGTTCCTCTCATCATTATGAACCTCGCCCCCCCCCCCCCCCCCCCCCCGCCCCCCCCACCGCCAAACATACACACACGCGCACGCGCGCGCACGCACGCAGGCACACACACCCACACACACACGCACAGACACAGCATGCGTTTCCACAGCCTTCATTTCACTGTCCTTTTCCAGGGGTTACAAGCAATCAGCATCCCTCCCTCCCTCTCTCTCTCGCGCTCTCTCTCCACTCCTGAATAGTCATCACTTTTGCAGCCACGGTGGTATAATCGGCTCGATCAGGAAGGCCCCCCAGACCCCCAAACGAAGCACTTTTATGCAGAAAAGCCCGACAGCTACAGCCCTCTTCTTTCCATTTTCAGCAAAGGCGGGGAGGTGTGTAGTGGTGGCGGCCCACAGACCCTCCAGTCTGTGTACATTTCAGCAGGGCCTCAAATTTATCACATCAAAGACACAGCCAATTGCACCATAACTTAGTTTGAAGAAATTCTGCCAAGACTGCAGAAAGGAAGGGGGGGGGGGGGGCAAAAAAGGAAAAACGCAGCTTTATTTCCCAAGAAAGACATTTATTGCTAAATACGGTAATATTCACCGGTAATGTGTTTTTTTATTTTTTTTTGGGGCGGAATTTTGGTCACAGCAACAAAAGTTTTCGCTGAGCTTTTGTCGGCGCCATCTCCCGGGTTCGTTGTCGCCACCGCGTGCGAGGAGCACCGGATTTCATCCGCCGCTCAGCGGAGATCTCGTTTCCCGCAGGGCGTTTGCTCAAACGGCTTAACTCAGCAACAACCAGGAAGAGCCCAAACCGAAAGACCCGGGGACACACCCCGGAATACAACATCTGGCTTAGCGCAGGTTGCCTTAGCGGCGGCCATGAATTCGATAACACAGGCGTGGACCGGGAAGTTCTGAAATGATAAACCCCACCCCGGCACCCCTCTTTCAGCGCCGGAAACCAAACTCGGGTTGTGACGGACCCTCGTGTGATCTCATTTTTTTCTTTTTCCGGGTGAGATAATTTATTTAACAAAGCACCGGAGAAAATATTCCCGGTGAGCGAGCGAGCGAGCGAGCGAGGGAGCGGTGTCTCATGAAGTGTCATCAGTCTGCGGCGGTGTGTGAGATTAGGTGACGTCAGAGACGGGCAACTGTGACCTGATTAGAATACTTTGATAATCACTGAGCAATACACCTCTCTCTTTACCGCCCACTCCCTCTCGCTCTCGCTCTCTCTCTCCCTCTCTCTCTCTCTCTCTCTCTCTCGCTCTCTCTCTCTTTCTCCCTTTCATTTTCTCTCTCTCCATCTCCCTCTCACCTCCTGTCTGTTTCACACAACACTTCTTTATCTCTATCAACCGGAATGCCAGCGCCAAAGTGAATCAGCTGCGGAAGGAGGGAAGAGGGGAATTTTTTTTCTTTTCTTCTAATATTCTAATGCTGCTCTAATAGGAGGCGGAGGCGGAGGCGGAGGTGGGTGAGAGTGCGAGTGAATGAAAAAAAAAAAAAAAAAGACATTTTTCATATTTCATATTCCCTTCAAGTCGCTCGAATTTGCGCGGAAGGGCGGCGGGGGAAAATCAAACCGCACATTATCGACGTTGCGGAAGTTTTTTTTAAGCGGGATAATGTCCACGGCATGCAGCTATTCTTCTGCTGCCCGGGTAAAGTGGTGGATGACATGTCAAACGCTCTTTTTCAGGCTTTTCCTTTTAAAAGGAGGCGTGTGGGGGGGTGGTGGTGGTGGTGGGTGGTGGCGGGGGGGGGGGGGGGGGGATGTGTCACTTGAATAACAATGAGGGAGAGGGACAAAAAAAAATAAAAAAGGAGAAAAATGAAGACGTTGAGGATTCAAATGTGAAAGCAGGGGTCCGGAGCGGGGGAGCGGGGGAGCGAGGGAGGGGCCTCCCCCCTCCTCGCTCCCCCGATATGATTTATGACTCAGCGCTGGAATTGTGTGTAATGACTCAACGTGTTGATCAAGGCTCGGCACCGCTGCGCTTAAGCCCCAGAAATATTGCCAAGGAACCCAGAATAGACAGCAACGCCGATCAATTACTCCTGAACTCCGCTTTGTCGCGTTTTTTGCATTCCGGCCGTGGCAGTGGCCTATAGGCTACCCCCACCGCCCTCGCTGCATCAACAGCACAATCACCCACCCCTTTTTTCCCCAAATACCTGACATATTGTTGCACCCCTGCGCATATATAACGATGAGAAAAAACCGATATGCTTTTGCACGTTTAAAAAAAAAGGGACCTAAGATTAGAGTGAGAACTAATTCCATCATGTTTTCAATATCACCGCGAGCGGGGCCCGGCCCGGCCCGGCCCAGGCAGGAATATAAATTATTAAGCAGGTACCCGGTCACGAGGCGCTGTATATACAAAATGAGCAATTGCTTTTCTCCCCCCCCCCCCCCCCCGGAGACGGCGGAGTGTTTACGGCGGAGGGGTCAGAGGGTGAGAGAAGCCGTCCACAGGGCAAACCGGCATCAAATCCCTCCATTACTGATTCATCGTGTGCGATGAATGTAGACGCTCGCGCGGGGCGGTGAGGTGGTGCCGCGCAGACACACGCAGCCGGGCCCTGGTAGGGACGGATCATGTCATTTTCTATGTGTATTTCTCAAAATATATTGATAACACGTCTTTTTTAATATACTGCGCAGCTGGCAATAAAAAAATTAGTCTCCCGCTGTCAGTGAAATTGAGCGAGCAGAGGTATGCTTTATTTTGTGTGTGCGTGTGCGTGTGCGTGTGCGTGTGTGCGTTTGCGCGTGCGAGCGTGCACGCTCATGCAACCGGATCCTCCAGCGATTCCGCGACTCTGAGAACACGGGTGAATCGCGTTTCGACGTCGCGTGTGCGTAGGGACGAGATTAGAACCGCAAATAATAAACGCTTATGAATACCCCGTCTCCACCCTATACCGCGCCATACGACGAGATTGAGATCCAACGTGAATGATCGGCTTTGCTCCGAGTGGTGAAACAGAGCGTGCGGTTCAATTGGCTTAGAGAGAGGGAGCGACCGCGGCAGCCGTATCCACCCACCCGTCTTCCTTCGCCAACCTCAGGTGTTTTGTTTATGTCGATGCGTCGACGCTCGCAAACGATCCGCTCGCTTAATCAGTAGCAAATCTTGTTTTCAATAATTAGCGGGCGGACAAAAAGGAGGGGAAAACTCATTTCCCTATGAGATGCGAAGGCTCCTGCGAGATCGATATAATGAATGCGTAATGGCGAGCCGGCCTGGCTCCGCCGGAGAGATGTAAATGCACAATTAAAAACATGTCAGACCTATCAGGACTGGGCCTATATGTTGTTCGTTTCTCCTGCAGGAGCCTGTGCGCACACACACAAACACACACACACACACCGCTGCACGGTGGCTGACTCACTGAGGGGCCAGTGGCATTCGAAGGAAACTTTATGCTTTATTTTAAGTGCTGCCCTTGTTAAATCACTCTCGGACAAAAGCCAAGCCCTTTGAAAAAACAATACAAATTCCCTTTTAAACCCCTCACCTGGTTAATACACGTACAGTATATGTTTTCTATCATCCCTGACAAATACACTTATTTATGCTGCCCTCAAAGGACTTGTCCTGTGAAATTTTGTTTTCGCCTGTTTACTAGTAAGCACACACATTGTACATGACCCCAGACCATTTTTCTGATGATAACTCACATTGTTTTGATTTTTATTATTGGGTTACACATATTTTTTTAAGGTGAGTTTAAAGTACAACATTTTTGCAATATTTCCAGAAAAATGTTGATAAAAAAAAAAAAGAAAATGCAAGAATGAAGAGACATGGCTTTAACAGATGGCAAGTAGAGTGGGATGTGGCAAATGTAAGTAATTAAAAAATGTACAGTAATAAGGAAATTAAGTGAATTAATTCAAATACAAATATGTTTGACTGTAGTTGTCAGTGGTAATAAAAACAATGGATAAAGCTTCTCCATCCTCTACATTTGTGGGTATGCAAAGAATCTCTTTTTTTTAATGCGACTTTGGGTCAGATTTCTTTACCGTATCGTTGGAATTCCGAAAATAGAACAACGTTAAAAATCGAAAAAAAATGTGAGCCATGATCAGGAGAATGGTCAAGGGTCGACTAGTAAACCGGCTAAAACTCAACTTGACGCCTGCGGGGTAATAACAGAATGTGGAGAATTTGACGTCATCGTGTAAAAGCAGACCACAAGTTGTCATGTGGGCGACGCACGACGGAAACAAACGTTTTTGCGACGAGTGGCGCGGGAGCCCAATGGACGGAGGAGAGCGTCAGGTGGAAGGGAACTGAAGTCGGAGCCAAGACAGCGCAGTCCTAAGTCAACACAGCCCCAGTCGTTGTCCAGGCCACTCCATAAAGCAAGCCCTTGCACAAACACCAGGCAGGCAGGCACACACACACACACACACACACGCACACACACAAACATGCACACACGCACACATGCACACCCGCACACACACACAAAAATGCACACGCGCGCACGCACGCACACGTGCACACAGCGATGCACTTGCCTAATTCCACGATTGTCTAATTCTCTGCTCCATTTAATTCCGTGTGCATTATCCGCGGCAGCCGCGATGCCGAGATGACAACAGCACCATGCTTGGATGGAGCCGCCGCGCCGGAAAGAAACCCCCCACCCCCCTGGAATCCAACGTGTCAGGCGGATCCTAAACGTTTCTGCCTCCCTTCGGGGATATAAGCTGTTGATTAACGGCGGCCGCCTGGCCGCGCCGCGCCGACGTGGGGCTTTCTCCCGGCCCGAGGTCGACACCTCGGAAGGAGTGGCGGCGATCAAGAACTAATTAAAGAAGGCAGAGGGTGCGTATGATTTTTTTTTTAAGGGACCTGTCAGTAATTGGGCGGATGAAAGACGCCGGCGGGGCACACTGCTGCAGCTTATTAGGCTCTAACCCCGGAGAGCTACCGCAGCTCAGTGCTGGAGCCCGGACGCCTGGAGAGACGGTGAGGCCTGTTCTCCGCGAAGAGCCCCACTGGGCTCCGAGCGCCCGGAACGTTGTTCTCCTCTCTCTCTCTCTCTCTCTCCGAGGAGTCGGACGTGTGTGAACTGAAAGCGCAGTGATTTGTTTGTTCCAGAAACTTTAAGCCTACTGTTTTTTTCCGTCTTTTTTTTTCCTGTTGTATATTCATGTGTGTGTTTTAAGCGTAATTTTATCATTTTGTTTTTTGTTGCCGTCGGGTGTGTGAAATCGCCGGCTCTGTCTCTCGCCCACGGAGTGCGGGTGCAGTTGGACCCGGGCGTGAGTGTGGAGCGGGTTCTGGAGGCCACAGGGGTCGGCCCGAGAATCTGTCCTCCGCCTCCTGCACAAGGGTGGGGCGGCGGCGGAGCTCCTCAATGAGGAGCGTTACATGGCCGGAAACCAGGGTGGTGATATCAGGGCTTCCCCCATTTATACCTAACGAGGTGCTGCAGAAATTGTCAACCTGTTTAACACCATCCCGTGCAAAAACGAGGAGCTGCGGCATGTGCAGTGGTTGTGGAGACAGGTGCTCATGCTGCTCAGTTCCCCCAAACCAGGACCTGGACCTCAAGTTCAGGGTTAAACATGGTGAGGGGATCGGCGCACCGGCTAACGAGCCGACCAGGACAGAGAGCGGAATGGCATTCCTCCTGCGCCCGAAAACCATCACCATTATTATTATTATTATTATTATTATTATTATTTATACTTCTGGCGTGCAAGCCTTTTGTTCATCGCTATAATAAAAACTCTCACCATGTTGGCGCACCACGGCAAGAAGGGCTCCGTCTCCCTCCCTAAACCCCTGCAGTAGCCGTGGGCAGAGACTCCCACACGCCGGTCTCTGAGAACCAGGAAAAATGTTAACGGCATGGAATACGAAAGCGATTGGGATTGTGCTTCCGTTGCCGACACAGATTGTCCAAACGATCGCACCTACACTTTAGAGGAGATTGTTTCTTTTCCCGACGATGACGCTACAGGAGAGGGTAGGGATAGATAAATTAGACAAAAGAAAACAAGACAGTTCCCATTAAAGAGAGATGTGACAGCGCTCAGGAAAACCACAAGGCAGAGCAACAAGGCAAAAGGGTTAAAACTGAAATAAATAAATAGTAATGAGTTTGTGATGAGACATCCCCACTAAGTTTTCCTATCTAACCTGGAAGAGACATTGGCCCAGAGGAGGTTGAAGGCCTCCTCAGGTTCTGCCTCAGCTGGGGGAGGAGGAGCGGGTCGACCCGGGACTCCCCCCATCACCCCGGAGGAGCTCAGCACCGTCCTGCACCTGGAGGACATCCCCTGCACCGACAGACAGGAAGCAGCAGATCCAGACGGCTCTTCGGACCCCGACGTCATGTTGAACAAAGTTTTTGCGGCTGAATTTTGGATTGTATGCTTATTTCGTTTCTTGATTGCTATTATGTAAAGGAAAGAAATGTGACTGGAATCCTTTGTTTTTGTTTTGCGTTTACTTTATATATATTTTTTAATTTGAGATTCTCTCTCTCTCTCTCTCTCTCGCTCTCTCCCTCTCTGTGTGTGCGTTCTTCTATTACTTCAGTCGAAACAAAGCTCCCGGAGACAAAGGCCGAGCTCACATTTAATGCGATCGCGGCCGTGCCCCGCCCAAAAGGGGGTACACGGCCACAGGAAAAAGGTAAGGACGGAGCTGGAGTTTCCGCGGCGCCGTGTTCTCCTCCCTTTGGAGAGATCGCGTTAAAAATTATCGCCGTTCATCACCGGCGTTATATAACTCGCTCCACTCATCGCCGTCGTAATCGTCACCTTATTCCGACTGCTGGCGCCGTCCTCTCTTTTTTTGCACCGCTTGATCCGATCATCCTCTTTAACAGCAATCAATGATTAATTCGTTGCGCGGATGTATTGTGAGGGGCTGTAATTTTGCTGTATTGGATTTCTGAGGTGGATGGATGTGTTGCGCGGCCTGTCGGGGCAGTCGGATGACGTACGCGGCCGCCGACGAGATAAAGATGGAGGTGAACGACGGTAGCGCCGTTCTGAATACAAGCGGCTGAGTCACCATCCCAATGTGATAAACTTCTATTGAAAAAAAAAAAAAGGATGTTTGTGCTATTTGAGCTACTGCAGGATTGTGTTTGCCTCCGCTGATGTATGGACGCATTCAGGGCGTGAAAGTCTCCGAGCGAACGTCCTGGCGGTGTAAAGTCTCGCCGCTGCATTTAAAACAACCGCAGGGCGGCTGATTAACATTCACCGGCAACGGCGGAATATTTGTGCATTGTGCTGCAGAAGCATGAATGTGTCTAATGTTGAATTCAGCTTCCTAATTAGCCGCTGTGCCCGGACGAGGGAGGGGAGCCGAGTCGTGTCTTTGAAGAGGCATCGCGGCCGTGTCCATCTGAAGGGGCTCAGTGGGGCTTTTTTTTTTTTCTTTGTCAGTGGAATAATGTGGTGTAGATGACCACACTCAATAGCTCCCAGCCAAGAGAGACAGAGAGACAGACAGACAGACAGAGAGACAGACGGATAGATAGATAGATATATAGATTAGATGGTCTATCTATCTATCTATCTATCTATCTATCTATCTATCTATCTATCTATCTATCTATCTATCTATCTATCTATCTATCTATCTATCTATCTATCTATCTATCTATCGACTGATAGATAGGCAGACAGACAGACAGACAGACAAACCAACGGATTGTTAGATAGATCGATAGATAGATAGATAGATAGATAGATAGATAGATAGACAGATAGATAGATAGACAGATAGATAGATAGATAGATAGATAGATAGATAGATAGATAGATAGATAGATAGATAGACAGATAGATAGATAGATAGATAGATAGATCGATAGATCGATAGATCGATAGATCGATAGATAGACAGATAGATAGATAGATAGATAGATAGATAGATAGATAGACAGATAGATAGATAGACAGATAGATAGATAGACAGATAGATAGATAGATAGATAGATAGATAGATAGATAGATAGTTCTCTCTATCATGGGATTGTCCTGGACACACTGAGGTGGCGTTCGTCCCAAAACCGTCACAAACCCCGTTTGCCGAACGGCATTGTATTTTTTCGGACACTGACTTTGGTCGCACATCCCTCCACCCATCTCCAAATGGCCGCAGACAGGAGGTTTACAAAGCGGCGCAGGATCCATCTGTATTTTAATCACTCCCCCGCGGAAGCCATCGACCCCCCCGGCATAATGAAGCTGGGCTGGCTGCGTTGGAAAGGTCACGCCGCCGCCTTCCCTTTTACAGCAAGAAATTACATTAATGAAAGTGCTTTGTCTAAACTCAGCCCCGCCTCCCCCGTCCACCACAGCCCCACCTCAGCCTTCCTCACTCACGGGGTCCTTCCCTCCGCCTCTCCGCCTCTCTGTTGTCTCACCCCATCCCTCATCCGTCCCTCCGTCCATCCCTCCATCCCTCCCTCCATCCCCCCGTCCATCCCTCCATCCCCCCGTCCATCCCTCCTTCTATCCCTCCATCCCTCCATCCGTCCCTCCATCTGTCCCTCCATCCTTCCATTCATCCATCCATCCATCCATCCCTCCCTCTGTCCCCCATCCCTCCATCCCCCCATCCATCCCTTCATCCCTCCATCCATCCCTCCACCCCTCCATCCCTCCATCCCTCCATATATCCCTCCATCCCTCCATCTGTCCCTCCATCCATTCTCCATCAATCCCTCCATCCATCCATCCATCCATCCATCCATCCATCCATCCCTCCATCCATCCCTCCATCCCTCCATCTGTCCCTCCATCTGTCCCTCCATCCATCCCTCCACCTCTCCATCCCTCCATCCCTCCATCCCTTCACCCCTCCATCCATCCCTCCACCTCTCCATCCCTCCATCCCTCCATCCATCCCTCCATCCCTCAATCTGTCCCTCCATCCTTCCCTCCATCCATCCCTCCGTCCGTCCATCCATCCCGCCATCCCTCCCTCCATCCCTCCATCCATCCCTCCATCCATCCCTCCATCCCTCCATCTGTCCCTCCATCTGTCCCTCCATCAGTCCCTCCATCCATCCCTCCATCCCTCCATCAATCCATCCATCCCTCCATCCATCCTCCATCATCCCTCCATCCATCCCTCCATCCATCCCTTCATCCCTCCCTCCATCCTTGCGTTGTTATGCTGTATGTTCTCGTCTTTGTGAGCCCCATAACGTCCTTTTAATAAACCCAGACGTCATTGTGAAAAGAGGGGAAATAGAAATGAATGTGTTTATTTTTTTTGCACGAGACAAAAAAAAAAAAAAAAAGACAACCGCAGAAACGGGAACGTGTGATTGGATGTTTTTCCTGCTTATATATTCACGGGGCGAAGAAGAAGAAGGAGAAGAAGAAGAAGAAAAGGAGGAGGAAGAAGAAGAAGAAGAAGAAGATTTTGAGGAAGAAGAAGGAGTAGGAGAAGAAGGAGAAGAAGAAGAAGGAGAAGGAGAAGAAGAAGAAGAAGAAGAAGAAGAAGAAGAAGAAGAAGAAGGATAAGGAGAGGAAGAAGAAGAAGGAGAAGAAGAACTGGAGCTGGAGGCTGAGTGCCAGGTTTGTTTCGTTGGGGCCGTGATGAGAGGAATGAATAAAAGAATAAAAACAGCTCTGAGGCGGCGACGGGGGCAAGACCGCACACACGTTGGGGTTCTCTCTCTCTCTCTCTCTCTCTCTCTCTCTCTCTATCGCTCTCTCTTTCTCTCTCTCTCTCTGTCCGCAACTCTACAACTCTTGTAGGTGTGGAAAACAAGGGCGGCGGCGCTGGAGGGGGGGACTGGATGGTGTTGGCTCCGACACGGCCAGCGAGCACACCGGGGTCGGAGCGGCATCAAGACTCACAATTCAGTGCTTATCCAATTTCCCCTCGGTCCGGCGTGAAAAGGAATGAACACCTAGCGTAGCATGACTTTTTGTCGGCCTCGCCCCCGAACACCCCCCAGCCCCCCCACCCCACACCACCCAAACCCCCTCACCCCCCATTTACGGATCAAAAGATGGCCTCCACGAAAACAACAAAAAAAAAACAACTGGATGGAGAGAAAGGAGGAGGAGAAGCCCGGAGGCCACGCGTCCCTCGAGCTGTTCCTGATATGCACCTTCATCATCCATGAGTCGTGATGATGACGATGATGATGATGATGATGGCGATGGTGATGATTACGGTGATCATGGTGATGATGACGATGTGTGATCACGGGGGGGGGATTATCGGAGCTGCAAGGGAAAGAATATTGTGTGTGTGTGTGTGGAGGGGGGGGGGGGGGTGTTTACAAAGAGCACGATAAAAACAAAGGAAACTCAACAAAATCTGAGGGGTTGAATCATTGCATCGATATTCTGAAATTCACCTTGGGGGTCCTCCATTGTTGTGGTTCGCTCTACTGACTCACAGTGTGTGTGTGTCTGTGTGTGTGTGTGTGTGTGTGTGTGTGTGTGTGTGTGTGTGTGTGTGTGTGTGTGTGTGTGTGTGCGTGCATTAAGCGTGTGCGTGTGTGTGTGTGTCCGCGTGTGTGTGTCGCGCGTGTGTGTGTGTGCGCGTGTGTGGAACGCTACTAAGTTTAGAGCGCTCAACAATTCTCCCTCAACAAAGGGTTTCTTGTTCGTAATTGGCAGATGCAAGGGGTGTTTGGAGTCAGGACGAGAATCTTGACTTTTCCGTGATGTCGTGTGTGTGTGTGTGTGTGTGTGTGTGAGTGTGTTTGTGTGTGTGTGTGTGTTTGTGTGCATGTAAATGTGTCTGTGTGTGTGCATTCTGGGGAAAGTGAGGCCACAGGAGCATTGCTTGTCTCTGCAGGGTTTGTGTGTGTGTGTGTGTGTGTGTGTGTCTCTGGTGTGTGTGTGTGTGTGTGTGGGTGTGTGTGTGCATGTAGCGACTGACGATGGCAACAAAAGCTCCAATCGCGCGTTTGTGTGTTTGTTTGTGTGTGTGTGTGTGTTTGTTTGTCTGTGTGTGTGTGTGTGTGTGTGTGTGTGTGTGTGTGTGTGTGTGTGTGTGTGTATGTCTGTTGCTGCTACGGCTGGCATCCTGGTTGCGTCTCAGCGTGCCACCGAGAGA
Organism: Zeus faber; assembly: GCF_960531495.2. Taxonomy (NCBI): domain Eukaryota; kingdom Metazoa; phylum Chordata; class Actinopteri; order Zeiformes; family Zeidae; genus Zeus; species Zeus faber. The sequence goes on along the minus strand of NC_137206.1, from coordinate 16,283,202 downwards.
CATAAGCCACTTCCATCTGCCTTGAGTTTCCAGTTTCTCTGTGTCAAATGAAAGACAGGCGAGACGTTTCATTTAGATTGAACGTACATCCCCCTCAAAAGGTCAGAAAACAAAACAGATGGGTTCAGTTGTATCTATTGAACAGGCACGTCCTCTGTGCTTTACCTCTTGATGTCCACTGTTCCCTTTTCATCGGGCTCATCTTTTTTTCCGTTTTGTTTTGTGTGAAATAATATAAATAATACAATAATATAGGCAGTAGTCGTTAAGTTTGCACAGCTGGACATTTACCGTGTTTCCATGAACGAGGGTTTAAAACGTACTTTAGATGTTTGCAAAGTGGGAAAAACATTAATTGAAATATACACAATTCACTGACATGAGATTTGGAACATGGTGACATCCATTGTTCACATTAATAAAGTCATTATTTTGAAATACATGACTTATTCACTTTGCTTAAAGCCCAGTTCCAATACAAAACCAACGTCACTTTCGGCAGTACTGTCGGACTGAAACAGCCTTTCGTGCGCCGAAACTCTTTGTTCCTGTTGTTTGTCATTTTATGTGTGAAGCAAGCTTTTATTTATGTTTTGGTCCAAATCCAATGACTCATGGGAGTGAGTCATTCGATCAACTTAAATCATTGTTTAAATTTGTAAAAGTCTATATTTCTTGGGCGTTTTTATCTGTTGTAGGTGTTTAGGTGTTTTTTTTTGTTTTTTGTTTTAAAAAAAAATAAAAACAATATAATCTCATAATAATAAAGGTTTAACAAATTAAAGCAAATCCCGTTTCAGGCAGGTTGAAGAATCGTCGTTTCTTGCCTTTGAATGTGTCCAGTCATGAAACCATGTACCCTCAGGTTTCTCCACAACTCCAAAAAGAAAAAATAGGGCTGATTTGCCTTAAGAGAGCCGTGTTAGGTCGGCTAAAGCCCCGCGCGACCTGAGCAGAAAAAAAAAAAAAAAAAATGTATGGATGGATGGGGTCGCACAAGATCAATCAATTAGGGTCAGCAGCCGTTATCTAATGTAATTCTGAAGTGCAGAGTCAAAGTCAAAGAGATTTAAGGCGAGGCTTCCTCCATCATTCATAGAATATAAGTTGCGGAGGGAAGAAAATGACTTTTTTTTTCGGGGTTTTCTTTTGCTGCTGCCGCCTGCATAATGTTTCTGTGTAATCCAACATAAAATGATCGCGTGAGTTGCCAGTTCTGTCAAAAGTAATTGATTATATCTTAACTTCCACCTGTTCCAAAGCTCTTGACAGATAAAAACGGTATCCATTTTTATTATTATAGCAAATCAAAACCTGCAATTCTGAGCAATTAAAATGACCCCCTCCTTATCTAAAAGTAAACACAGCGGCGGTGGGCACAATGGGCCAGATCGAGAAGAAAGGAGACGCTCAAAGTTGCACGTTAGAGAGAATTACGCAACACTATTAGAGGCCTAGCTCCGATGACACTAACACCTTGGGGAGTGTTTCTGTGTTTACAGTCAAGGCACTAAATGGGTGCATTGGGGCTGAAGCTGGAAGAGCCAGCGATGACGTCTAATGAGGAATTACATTTACCTCTGCCTCCAAGTGTGAATTTGAAACACCTTTTAAATAGTATTTTCTCTCCCCTCCCCCACCGCCCCCACTGCCGTGCCTAATCCTAGTTGGAGTTTCATTTACACCTTTCTAATGACGGTAACTGTGCGGAGATGTGCAGCCCGGCGGCGCAGTACCACCTGACTCCGAGAGGAACTCAGGTACAAAATGTTTTCACCTGCGATCTGATCAAAACCTTTTTCCCCACATTTTTTTCTTTTTTTTTCTTCTTTTGACAGCTCGATAATGAGCGTAGCGAATCAATTATTATTCGGGGGGAAGAAAAAAAAAGACAAAAAAGATGTATTTCGGCGCGACAACATCACGCTCAGGGTTTCTATTTTCTATTTAAAGCTGGGTTTTTGGCGCAGGTTGGTGCGATTTGCATTAAAGTCACTTTAAGCGAAAGTCACTCCATAGTTCTTTGAATTGATGGGTGGATGGAGGATGTTTGTCTCTTGAATATTTGATGTCAAATTATATGGAGATGACGTTTGTTCTTCAATGTAAAATCATTTATAGCATTGAGCGATATGCACCATTTTTTAATTTATTGAAATTTTAAGCACACCAATGCATTTGTGTGCATCAACACTGCTTAAATCTTCAAGCACCGGTTGGTGTGCCGCCTTTCGAACGGCCGCCCGTTCTATGTGTCGGCAATGTTTGAATTCGACTGACCCGCGTGAACATATTGTTTATTTACATGACAATGCCTTACGACAATGTCCGTGGCTGAATCAATGAATGCCTCCCGCATACAAATGTGCAGAGTCCCCGATAACCTTTGCTAAGCAGCAGTGTGTTGGGTAATGATGATGTCGACACAATAACCTCGACTTTAACAGGGGCCAGATGGCCAAGATGCCCCATCAGAGCCTGCTAGGCTCAGGGAGGGACGGTGACACCTGCATGTGTGTGTGCGTTGCCGTCCACGCAGGTGTGTGTGGTAGTGTCCGTGTGTGTGTGTGTGTGTGTGTGTGTGTGTGGGTTGGCGTCCACGCAGCTGTGTGCGTTGGCGTCCATGCATGTGTGTGTAAGTGTCCGTGTGTGTGTGTGTGTGTGTGCGTGTGTGTGTTGGCGTCCCCGCTTGGTGCGGGTTGGCATCCACACATGTGTGCTTCGGCGGCCACGCATGTGTGTGCGTGTTCGTGTCCGTGTGTGTGTATGTATTGGCATCCACACAGATGTGTGTGTGTTAGTGTCTGTGTGTGTGTGTGTGTGGGTGTTGGCATCCACGCATGGGTGTGTGTTGGTTTCCACGCAAGTGTGTGTCTTGGTGTCTGTGTATGTGTGTGTGTGTGTGTTGGCATCCAAGTGTAGGTCAGCGTCCACGCATGTGTGTCCGTGTCGGTGTGTGTGTATTGGCGTCCACGCAGGTGTGTGTGTAAGTGTCCGTGTGTGTGTGTGTGTATGTGTTGGCGTCCATCCATGTGTGTGTGTTGGCGTCCACGCATGTGTGTGTCAGTGTCCACGCATATGTGTGCGTGTTCGCATCCATGTGTGTGTGTGTTGGTGTCCACACAGGTGTGTGTGTGTGTGTCTTAGTGTCTGTGTGTGTGTGGGTGTGTGTGTGTGTTGGCGTCCACGCATGTGTGTGAGATGGCGTCCATGCAGGTGTGTGTGTGGTATGTCCGTGTGCGTGTATGTGTTGGCATCCACGCATGTGTGTGTCAGTGTCCGTGTGTGTGTGCGTGTGTGTGTGTGTGTGTGTGTGTGTGTGTGTGTGTGTGTGTGTGTGTGTGTGTGTGTGTGTGTGTCTTGGCGTCAATACATGCGTGTGTTAGCCTCGAAGCATTGGAAGCGTTCTTGGCGGGAAAGGCGGACCCTGCCACCACCAATGTAAACAGCACATAGAGCAGCACATGCATAACACAAATACATTGAACGCTTGTTTCGTTTAAAGCGCCAGCGAATAAAAATATGAATTATGGGATTTTTTCCCAACAAAATAATCTTACGAATTTCCACTTTAGCCCTCAAATCTTCACACCTCCTCACCTCCATACAGAGGTATTGACTTCCTGTTCGTTGTGTTTGTATGTCCTGAAGGTGGGGCCGTACCTTGCGGCCGACGCGATTTCTACTGATCGCTTTCCCCCGGTTTGAAAAACATAAAAATAAAGGGCCGGGGGCCCGCACCGCGAGATGAGATGGTCAAAAGGCCGGCGGGCGCGAAGAAAGGGAGGGCTCGGGTCGCTGTTTGTGCACCTGCCGCTCCCGCATAAATGCCGCCGCCCCTCTGAGGGCAGGACTAAAAACAGAATTTAGAACACACGAGCTAAAACCAATACGTGGGGGAAACACAAAGTGTGGGCTTACTTTTGTCCGCATCACCCGATGCCGTCGTCAGAGAGAGAGAGAGAGAGAGAGAGGGAGAGGGAGAGAGGGAAACCACAACCTTTGTGATACACAGGGGAAATATCAAAGATGCGTCTGGAGAACAGAGTAAAGGTGAGGGGAGCGCCGGCGTGCGGCTCGTTGGGTTTTTAACTTGTCAGAGTAATCCAGGTCCACCCCTCAGGCTGCGCTGGCTGCTGGCATTTTCCCTGCAATTTGTTATAAGAGAGTGAGTTTACATTTTGATTTAATAAGGCCCATAGGCCTGGCCCCAAACAAGAATCAATCATCAAGCTGGCGCAAATGAGTTGCTGGCCATGAGTCTCTCTCTCTCTCTCTCTCTCTCTCTCTCTCTCTCTCTCTCTCTCTATCTATCTTTTTCTCCCGACCTCTATATCACTCCCCCCCTTCTCTCTCTCTCTCTTTCTCTCTCTTTCCCTTTCCCCTCTCGGTCTCGCTCTCCCCTTCCCACTCTGCCCCTCTCTCTATCCGTCTCTCTTTTTCTCTCTCCTGCCCTCTCACTCGCTGCCCTTTCTCTCTCTCTCTCTGCCCCTCTCTACATCTCTTACTTCCTCTCTCCATCTCTCTCTCTTTCTACCTTTCTCTTTATCAGTCCCCCCTCTCGGCCCCTCTCTCAATCCCATTCTCTTTTTCTCTCTCCCCCTTTCTCTATCTCTTTCTTCCCCGCTCCATCTCTCTCTCGCCACCCCCCCCCTCTCCCTCTCTCCATCTCTCTCGATGTTCACTCGGTCTAGCCACTGTTTCTACACCCCCCCCCCACACACACACACACATGCACACACACACACACACACACACACACACATACACACACACACACACACACACACACACACACGCATGCACACAAA